>NC_080195.1:14991824-15601599 GCF_030028045.1 Hippopotamus amphibius kiboko
GAACAGACCTCTTCCCATGAGGGAAGGATAGAGCCTCACGCTATTCTCCTAAATTCTATCCCCACTTAGAACTTCAAATCCCTCCTCTTGTGCTATCCTCCTGTAATCCATCTCCCGTGTTATTTATCCTCCTAAAATCTGTGTATTCTCAACTTCAAATTTAGAACTCTCCCTCCCAGGCCTGAAAGCTGCTCCTCCCTCCCCTACAACCAACCATTCTAGTTAAAAACAATGGGTGCAGCAGAAATTAAACAACATGCAAATCAACTAGACTTCAATAAAACTAAAAAAACAAACCAACAATCAACAATAATGGCTTCCACGCATGTCAAAGATACAACCACATCCGGGAAGAAGATAGGATCCCAGCCCAAACATTCCTAGGGAGTTTGTTAAATAATTAATCAGATGGGCCCATCCGACCTGGAATCTGAACCAGATGAGTGATCTCGGTGGAGGATACGGACTGTTTATCGCCCCTAAATGAGAGAGAAGCCTGCATTCATCTGCCTTACTTCAAGGTCTGATCCACACATATCTTCCCCTCTAGCTACCTCAATTCTCTCTTTCTTTATCTACAATGCTGTATATGTTTCTGACTGCACAAGTACCGTGCAAAACCTCTGAACATTGCACAAAAATATAAGAAAAAATGTACACATCAGTTTGAAAATGTTATCACACTGGGACGACCACTGTTAAGATCTTGGCACCTCTATGTCATGTTCCTCTTAAATGCAAACACAGACTAATTTTACATAAATGGGATCATATCATACTTCCTGTGAACATCTTTGAAATGTTTAATGTGTTTTTTTACTGCCCCCACTCTATAAGTGCTCCTATCAATGTTTTCATTTCTCATATCATTCTCTGAGAATTGCATTTTGTGAGTATTTCTTCCTCTCTCTCTCTCTCTCTCTCTCTCTCTCTGTCTCTCTGTCTCTCTGACTGCAGAATTGCCTGAAGAATGAGACCACAAGCATTCATGTACCCACCACCTCACTAAAACTAAAATGTTACCAATACAGCTGACATTTCCTCCTCATCCTTCCCCCAGGGGCACCCCTCTACACATGTATTAACCACCACCCTAATTTGGTGCTTGTCATTCACGGGAATGAATCTTTAACTGTGTGTCATACACATCTTGGTCCCTCAACAATATATAAACCATCTTACATGTTTTTAACCTTCATGCAAATGGTCATATTTTACATAATCTCCTGGAACCTCTTTTTTTCACTTACTGTGGAAATGAGTAACTCTAGTCTATTCATTTTTGTTGTTCTGTATGCTATGACTACACATCCAGTTATTTATGTCTTCCCCTGTTAGGGGACATTTACATTGTTTTCAATGTTTTGCTAACCCTGAGGTATGCCGCTGTGAACATTTTTTCCAGGTTGAGAGGCAGCACAGCACTGCAGTTTCGGGCATGGATTCCAGGGTCAGACTGCATGCATTTGGCATATGGCAGTCCACTCAGTAGCGAAGCAAACTTGGCAAAGTTTTTCAGTCTCTCTGGGCCTCGGTTTCCCATTTTAAAATGGAGGTAATCATATCTACTTCATAGAAATATTATGAAGAATAGTAGCTTGAAGCATATGTAATTGTGATTTGTGTAGGTCAGAAACAGTCAAATAGCATTTTCATGTGGTGCAAACTAAATGAGTTACTAAGACGACATGCTTATAATCGTACCTTTACAGTAAGTACTCAGAAAATGTTAGCTGGCGACAATAATGCTGAGATGATGATGTCTCTGTGTATTTGTGGATCAGAGTTTCTCTGGCCTACACATGTGTGAATAGAACTGCTGGATCACAGGATCTACATAAATTCAACCTTTCCTTCAAAAATATTCTGCAGTTTTCCTATCCAAAATATTTTTGTCTTTCCATATATTTGGATATTCTTTACTATAGTTCAATAACTTTTACAATATTGTTCATAAAGGTTATTAAGTTTTTTTCCTCCTCCCTCACCACCCTTCCTCCTCCTCCTCTTCATCCTCCCCCTCCTCCTCCTTCTTCTTCTATTGTCAATAAAATATTTTAAAATTATACATTGTAGCTATTGACTTCTGATATGTAACAACTCATTTGATGGGGAGGGAGGGGGCTTTCATATTCCAGATTCAAAGGCTCACATCCTATGATATTAAGGGTAGAGAGAAGTCAGAGTATCTACTCAGGTCCTGTGACTTCTTCATGTTTCTGGAAGATTAGCACGACCTTCTTGAGTCAATGATTAGACAGTCAAATGATTAGATGCCATCTTTGCTTTTATGGGTCAGAAAAGCTCCTTGCCAATCTCTCTCTATGACTGTCACCCAGAGCTCTTGAACACTGTTCCTTTAGCTCACAAAGGAAAAGAGCCTGCTTTGTGTCCCAGAGGCCCAGAGGGAGCCCTTGGCTTTATTTGCTCACAGCTCCCAACCCTCCTCTCTACTGGTCCCAGCAACCACAAGTGGTGGTTAACTGAGCTGCCATCTTCCCGCGATCCCCCTCCTTTATTCTGTATTTTCCTCTCTCCATTCAAAGCATCAAGAGATTCATTCCATGGCATAACATAAGTTCTTTTAGGCCCAAGAACAAGGTTCCACCTAAGAATAGATACATACTATTGAGAATGGTCAATTAAACCAAAATTTCATTAGCTATATGAGCAACGATATGACCTCGAAATGTATTAGTAGTAAGGGAATGCTCAGTTAATATAAGCAATTATTAGAAAAGAGCGTTGTGAATAGTTTCAGGCCAACAATTTAATGCCAACTGATTAAATATTAAAATTAAATAAATTAATTAGCATTAGAAAAGAGAGAACTACAAAGAGAATTTCTGTAAGGTAGCACAGAGTAGCATATTTTTCCAGGAATATGTGTATAATATTTGAAAGAAACCTAACTATTTAAAATGCAGTTCTTTCTGTAGTCTTCTAATGCTATTGATCATCCCTTCTCTCTCTCTTTTTTTTTCTTATCTCTATTTTTTCCCCCTCTACTGGACCTTTCCCATCAGGATTGAAATCCAATATAGTATTTGCCGTTCTTAAAAATAAGGACAGAGCTACTGCCTAAAACTGTTGTTTTCTCTCCATTTCAAAAAACATTAATTACGGTTTTCGTCTCCTCCTCTCCGCCTCCCGTTTACTCCTGGTCCACTTCATGATGGCTTAACACAGTCACCGGCTCTGCACCAAGGTGGCATTCGCTGAGGTCACTTGCCATCTTCCTCAGGGCGCCTCTCAGTCCTAATCTCCCTGAACCTCTCAGAAGCATTTGCTCCAAGCTCCTCACACTACCCTCGTGCCCTCCTCCTTCCCTCCAGCTCCTCTTCCTCCGCCATCTCCTTTGCCAGCCTCTGCCTTTCTCTCCAGCCGCAAAGTTCAGCTCTATCTTTTTCATTCTAGTCACACACCTTTTCAGTTCCTAGAACATCCTAGACTCTTTTCCACATGCTGTACCCTCTTCTTGGAAGGCTCTTCCCTCATTTTACATATGGAAATACCTATCCAACTTAAATGCTACGTGCAAGGGAGGCCCCCTCTGACCTCTCAGCCTGGTTAGGTCCACCTTTTATATATTCTCTTTACAATCAGTAATTGTCCTCCATTAAATATATATATGATATTATTATTACATATATACACATATATATATGGGATATTATCCTACTATAATTCTGACAAAATATTTACATAAGAATGTATTGAATGTTTATGTCACAACTAAATTCTAAGCTCCACAAAATCATAAACTATAACTTTCTTATTCATTCCCACATCTCCAGAATTAGCATAGAGTTAGCATAGCAAAATATTTCTTAATTGAATAATTGGATTAAAAATTTTATACATATAACCCATACAGAAAAGAGCAAGTGGATTGAAAACTAAAATGAAATTTGCCTACTTACAGAAAGAGATGCATTAGAAGCTTTCCTTGGATGGAGAGCATCCTTTGCTGGGAAGGGAAATGGATGTTAAAGCCTGGATGGTATCCCATTGACACTGGTATAAGTTGCCTCATGGGTCATATCATTGAGTTTTTAAAATATATCAGTATCCTGACATATCTAAATGGAAAATTTTTTCTGAAATTGCTATATTTTCATGTGAGTGCTATCATTCCTGAAGAAAAGGTAAGATGCTTTCCCATTACAATGATTTAACATTTTAAATAACAATTAAAAATTATAAGATGAAAAAAAGTCAGTGTCCAATAGATTATGAGAATATCTAATAAAAGCTTTCTGTGTGTTATTGCTTATAGGTAGTTTATATTCTTTCTTACTATATGATGGGAAAAGCTCACTCTGCACCACAAGAATCTATGATGATTCTGGGCCTGAATTCTAGATACTGTAGCTTCCCGAGGGAGCAGAGAGCCATACCATTACATGGGCCATTGCCAACTGGGCTGAGAAAGAAACACTGAGACTATTCTTTGGAGAGCTATTCAGCTCTGGGAAAGGATTAAGTAACCTAATAGATTCACTTAAAATTTTTTTCATTTTATATGTTTCTCAGAAATTAAAAAAAAAGTTCTTGTGTGTAGTCATTAGACAAGGATCGTAATCCTCATTGGTAATATGTGATATTTAATAACAGATGTATATTAGCTCTGCTAAATGGCTTGTAAGATGTTAAAATTAATTCTATGACTAATACAATAATGTGATTTTAAAACAAGTAGAAAATGACAGAAAGATGGGAACAATGAGAAGGCAGTATATAATCTTCAAGGAAAAGTTATAAATGCGGATTTAAACCACAGATATACAGACATCTTTATCGTTTTTGTATCCCTATGCCATAATATAAATGTCAGAGACTCCCCGTCCTAAATTGTCGTTACTGCTGTTTTTGTCTTCTTTTTGCCTAAAGAATTTGAAATCCACTATTTCTTACTCACTTCAAAGCACCTACCTCATGGTGGGCGTGCTGTATTAATTGAGGAGACAGGGGTGTCTGTGATAAGTCACGGCTTCTCCGCTCTGTGCACTGTGGAGCAGATACACATTTTATAAGCCTCAGAAAGGTAGTGCTGAGCCAACTTCTTACACAATTATCCAACAGCAGAACATATGTAAGATACTTCAGAATATGAGCTAGTTCTCTGTCTTCCCTCTTCTCTTGTTCTTTTTTCCCGTCTTCCTCCCTCCCTCCTTCCCTTCTTTCCTTTCTTCCTTCCCTCCTTTCTTCTTTCCTTTCTTCCTTCCTTCCTTTCTTTCTCCCCCCTCCCTCCTTATCTATTTAATCTATTTATCAGCTGTCTCTCTATCTCTCCCCTGTCCAATGTCTCCCTAATACACTGATTCTCTTTGAGGTACTCATCTCTACCAGCACTAAGAGACCTTTCTGTGATGCTGGAGATGTTCCATATCTGGCAGTAGCCACTCATCACACTGGAGCGATTGAGATATTTCAAGTTATTGAGCCCTGGAAATTCAGCTAGTGCAATGGAGAAAGTGTATTTTAACTATAATTTTAATTAATTTAAATTGATATTTAAATAGCCACATATGGCTAATGGCTAGGATAGAAATATGAACAAAATGCAAACCTGACCTTTGGAATATCACATTCCAGGGTGCTTTTACTGACAGCATCTTGTATTGGATATTTGGAGGTTTATTGAGTTGGCAGATATAATGTTCCTCCTCACACATGAGTTTGACAAACTAAAAAGAGAGTAGAAAGTCCAGACAGATAAAGCAAATTTATATATGCATAAATTGAGAGACTCAAGACAGCAAAAAAAATCCATTGGCAAAAAACATAGTAAACAACAAAATGGAGCAAGCAAGACAAGCTCAAGACATTTGTTTTCCCAATGTTTTATATCCTCCTTGAAATAAATTTTATTGACGGCATTCAGACTGTGTCCTAGGCTGGGCTCTCCTATCATTTAGCTGGGTGACACCAAGCAACTCACAGTGATTGTTCTCCATGAGCCCTGAGTGGCTAAAACTAGGAGTGAGGTCAACCATCTGTAGACAACTCCTGCTACAAGATTGTGGAAGTCAAGCTCTGGGAGATTTTTTCCATGACATCTTTAATTTAATACATAGCTTGCTTGTGTTTTAAATATTAATCTAGAGATGTGAAAGAAATACTTAATTCTTCTCCAAGTCTTCGTCTTTGCAGTATTTTTAATACAGATGCTAAACACAATCTTAGATCGTTGCAAGAAAGGGAGAGGCAGGCAAGGAGAGAGAAACAGAGAAGGCAACACTGAAACTATAATTAACTTTCAGTTTTACACAACTCCTTTTTTGTTGTTGTCACCAGAAGCGTAGTCTTCAATTACAACTATGTGTGTTGATACAGCATGGTCTTTCATCGTACAACCAGAACGCCCCGAAGGAGGATGGGGTCACTATGCCTTTATTGGTTTATAGAAGCTCTTTACAGCTCCCACTGAAAAGACGGCCTTTCGAGAATATACTATGAGTGTTTTCTAGAGCACAATCTTTTCAAACAATTTTTTTGTGTAGACTACATCCATCTTGCTTTCTTAGGAAACTGTTCATGAATATTTAGGAGCTAAGGTCTGGTGTGCTAACTAGAGTACTGTTAAGGAAACTAACCTATGTTTACTCAACAAAGCAATACTGTGGTTCCCAGAGTTTGGGCAGCCCACAAGTTGATTTTTTCTTATAATTTTGAATAATTGTGGTATTTAATTTCCCTTTTCCCAGTCATCGAACACCTCAAAGAGTTATTATTTATTCTTTCCTCACTTTCAGGAAAGACTGATAGTGGGCATTAAACACATTCAGTAATTGTGATAGTCACTTTTATAGATGGAAAGCCTAATTTGCTTGTTCCTGTATAGAAAAGATGTTCAGTCAATTCTCTATTATCCTCACTAATGGATGGAAGCAATCGAGCAGATAATTTAAGTCACCGAATGGACCAAAATCCATTTTATATTTTACTCTGGAATATGCTTTCATATTTACATTTGAATGTAGGCATGATTGATGTTCAGCCATTCGATCTAAATGATGAAAGCAAACAAGTGGAAGGTCTATCAGGAGGAGCAGGGATGGTGCCTGGGTCTCAGACCTGTCTCACTCTCCCCAGTATTCTAACCTTCACAATTCATCGGTGAAAATAGAATGCGTCACTTAACATACTGATGAGAAACAGGAGGTTGGAACAGAATTTCCTTATCTCTCTAAGTTTCTGGCTCAGACCTTTTCTGGGACAGAGAGACAATTAAGCATTTTGGTTTAGAACGTTTCTTTTCCAGTTTCTGCTGGAAGAAAAAGGTTTAATTATTCATGGCAGATGATAATGCCAGTAAGATCCTGTATCTACGCCACTTTGAAAGGCAATTGAAGAATCCCCCTTGCCATGATTTGTTTCCGCTTGTTAAATATTTCTGTAACTACACTGCACAATGCAGAGGCTTCTTTCTTTCTTAGCCTATTGTAATAGGGTAGCCACCACTGTAGGAATTTCACGACCTCTACAGAGGATGTTGCTAGTGTGCTAATAAAGGTACACATGTACCTTTATTACTTTGCTAATGATAATTTTTCGTTTTATTTTGCCAACAATAAAAATTATAAAAATAAAAACAATTACATATTTAAATAAAACAAGATGCCTTTATCATTTGGGGGGGAAGCGAATTTCAAAGTGCCAACATATCGTCACAAGTCTGTTAAAAAGTAAATTGTTATTATGATAACATGGATATACCCACATACAACTTTCTTAAAGGATCGTCTCTTGCCAAGAAATAGGCATCAAAAGAGACTCTTCAATGACTATTCATCCCAAACTTTGTGGAGAAAGGAAAATTATAACTTGTCTATTTTTGTCCTTCCCTAGAATTAATGCAGACTGATACAAATATGATAGATTTGCCCACAAATCTTCTTCCTGAGGACGTCAACTATTAATATTCTCTAATAACCTAGAATGACTGCAATTTAATATATAAATTTCACTTACAACTTGGTGACAAAATATTAAGGTCTATGTGTAAGTAATTCATAAATTCATAAATCAGACTGGGATTTAATCCTTTGCAAGACGGCTGATGACAAAAATCTTCACTGGACGTTGCCTGTGATGATGCTGCTTGAACACATTTCTTTCATCATTAGAACAAGTTGCAGAGAAAATGGTGCAACCCTGTCAGCTGTGTCCCTTGATGTTAATTTCACTTTTGCTCATAATATCCCTGGGCATCTTTATCTTAATTACATCATTTAATACCGACATCACCATTTTTATTTATTTATTTAATTGGCTGTGTTGGGTCTTTTGTTGCTGTGCTCAGGCTTTCTTTAGTTGCAGTGAGTGGGGGCTACTCTTCGTTGTGGTGCACGGGCTCCTCATTGCCGTGGCTTCTCTTGTTGTGGAGCATGGGCTCTAGGCGTGTGGGCTTCAGTAGTTGTGGCTCACGGGCTCTAAAGCGCAGGCTCAATAGTTGTGGCGCACGGGCTTAGTTGCTCCGCGGCATGTGGGATCTTCCTGGAGCAGGGATCGAACCCATGTCCCCTGCATTGGCAGGTGGATTCTTAACCACTGAGCCACCTAGGAAGCCCACCATTTTTTAATTATTAAAAAAATTGAGGACAGTTAAATGACCACTCACACAAAAGGAAGATCTATGGTTACTTATTTTTGGCTATTAGAGCAGAAACAGACCTTGGGTGTAATGAATTAAGATAGCATATTTTAAAAACGGATTTTAAAAAGTACATTGAATTAAGTTAGGACAGTATTTACATAGTTAAGAATTTTAAATTAAGCACAGCAGGCAGGCAAAACCAAGGAATTAATGGATTCTTTATTATCGATATCTAGCCATAGTTACTCCATGTTCGTTTTGAATTCGGGGATGATGAACACACAAGAGATGTATTTTGTGTTTACAAAAGCACAAGTAGAAGTGAAGGATCATACACAAGAGGAGCTACTTGTGTTTTTTGGTTTTTTGGAGGGGTTACTTTTTTGGCCATGTGGTGCAGCATGCAGGATCTTAGTTGCCTGACCAGGGATGGAACTCACACCCCCTGCAGTGGAAGCACAGAGTCTTAACCACTGGACTGCCAGGGAATTCCCAAGAGGACCTACTTTTGAATAAAGAATACAATGTATATTAATCTATTACATTTGCCTTTAGAATGTATTATAAAATCCAGGTTACAGTAAGGATGCGGTTGACTTCTATGTAATTTATAGAATTGTAAATGTTTCCCAGAGTCTGTTAGGGCAAATGAAAGACTCTGCTGTAATACAATGCATGCAAAATAACACTGGTTTCAAATCTGAACTAAAAAAAAAAATCATTCTATGTAACAGAATAATTAATGACATCTGAAAATAATAGCACAAGGTTGATAATCATCTGATGTATTTTTTAACATTTTAGTCTTGACCTTCTTAAGTTCTGAGACTATTCTTGAAAATTTGGTCTCAATTCTATGTAACTGTTAGATTGCAATAAATCTGATTCAGAAAGAAAATTAACCATGAGGATGTTAGATTCTTTCTAAGTAGCACTGCTTAAAACATTTGAAATTTAGTTGTGGGATTTTTTTCATTGTCAAATGTAATAAGAAAATTGTATATAGCAAAGCTTTCCACAACCCTCTATAAATGTAGTAAAGGTGAGCCATTTAAATCATGAAAGTAGAGCTAAAATAAATGTATCTATTGTAAATATAACGCTACATAATACTTACACTTTTGTCTTGTCTGTGCTATTTATCTTTATATTCCCAGCCTGATTCATTGTTGGCCTCTAATACATACGTATGAATTAAATAAAAATATTGTCACATATGGCTGGAAACAAACCAAACAGGAACTCAAGGCCTTCAGGAAACAGAGAATTTTGACTGAGGTGATGCAAGCTTCTTTGCAGAAATACTTGAGTTGGGCATTGATAGGCAAATAGGTAATGACAAGGAAAAACAATAATGGCATTTAGTTTTCAAAACTTTTGCATTTTACTTCTAGAAAACTATTTCAATATATTTCTGCAGGAATATAAACCCAAAACACTGTTTTCCACTAGATAAATCTACTCTCAGCAAACAGTGTTAAAAACAAGACAACGGGCCCAAAATGCAGTCACTTATGATAAGTCCTACATGACTACACCGAGACTTCATTGTGATTTGGGCCCTTCCAGAAATGGACTCTTAGGCCAGTCAATCAGGAATCACCTAACTGGCACTGGGCAGCTAATCTGCCTGGTAGCCCTGCCATCCCCTCAAGAAAAGTGACCAATCCAATTTTTGTGTCAAGTATAACTTCCACGTTCCTCTTTCCTTCTGCCTAATAAAAGCATTTCATTTTGTTCAGCTCCTCGGAGCTCCTTTGTATCTGCTAGATGGGATGCTGTCCGATTCATGAATTATTGAGTAAAACCAGTAAGATCTTTAAAATTTACTCAGTTGAATTTTGTTTTTTAAAAACAGGCATTTGAATTCTAAAAAGAAAAAATAGTAATAATTTGTGATCAGTGGAGATAAGGAGAGATGAACACATTTCTGACACATCCTCAAAGAAAAAGTAGAGATAAGCAGACACAGAGTCACACATACAGAGAACAAACTTAGGTTAGCAGGGGGGAAGGGGATGACTTGGGAGATTGGGATTGCCATACACGCACTACTATGTATAAAATAGATAACTAACGCGAGCCTACTGTATAGGAAAAAATAAAAAAATAAATAAAAAATAAAGATAGTTGTTAAAAAAAAAGTAGACATATAATAAATTTCATCTTCAATATAAACCAATTCCTGTCTTGACTATTATAAGGCCAGTTCTTGCCTATCTGTCAATCCCCTCAAAATTTGGAAGTGAAGAGAGAGAGGAGTTGACATTTATATATCACCTCACCCATTATTTTATTTAATTCTAACAATTAATGATATAAGAATATTAATACCCTAATAATTACAAGGTGTTTCGTACTGACTTAAAGCCTCGGAAGCTTTAAGTAACTTGCCCAGGATGACATAAGTGGCAGATCAGAAATCCAAACCCAAGAATAGGAACCCAAAGCCAAGTCCTTTCTGCTACAACATTCAGTGTTAATAGAAAGAATAGCGCTCAATAATTATTGAGAAAGTTTTATTTACATTTTCTGAAAAACTAATTAAAATTATGCTTATCCTTAATAGTTTCACAGAAAGATAAGTTAACCATGTTGAATAAATTAGTGAAAATTCAGAAAAACAGACGAGAGAACTTCTGGATATTAAAATTTAAGTGTAATTATAATTTTAATTATATCTACATTCCTATTTTAAATTAATATAGTTGTTCACTAAATATATACTGAATGTCCCCTACATGTCACACACTATGATAAGGACTAAATATACCACTATGGATGATACCATTGTTGCCCTTGAGACGTTCATAACTTGGGACTTCCACGTTTTCAGTTTTGCTTAATGGGAAATTTGTTGCTATGGGGATCGGCACGAGACACATGTGAGCAGATTTAAGAGCATGGTGTGATTCTGAAGTGAGAAGATAGTTCCATGAGCCACACAGGAATATTTATCTCATTATATTATAATCACACTGGGTGCCTCGTGATTTATTTCAACTTCTTTCTGCTAACAGGCTCTCAGAAATCCTTCCCTATTTTCACCTTGCTTTTCTTCCTCATTTTCTCAACACTTGAGCTCTACCCTTCACTCACTTTTTTGGACTCCTATTTGAATTTTTGTGAAACATTTTTCAGACTCCTCCCAAGGTCAGCTCCTCTGTCCCTTTCAAACATTAATGCATTCTTTTGCAAAGCCTCATGAGCGTTGGGAATTCCACACAAGTATGCATAAAGTTTTACTACTAGCAATAAACATAAGAGCAGCCAGGATTGGATGCATGCATATGGACAGACAAGGGCATCTGTCATAAACATATATTAATTAAGAAGTATTTTAACTTGATTGAAAAAGTACTATTCTTTTTTTTCCAATCTGACAGCACAAGATGTAGTGCCTGATTTTATAATAATATATCTTATTATGATTAAAATGAAATTCTCTCTATAGTGGCTAATCTTTTTATTTTAATTGCAAAATACAGACATTGAAGGAAGCGAAGAGAACAAAAGGGAACCCATCATCCTATTTGGACAAGAACAATGCCTTTCTAGAAGAGATTTATTTGCTGGGAAATGTCTTGTTATATTTGCATATACTCTTCTATGGCTGCATCCAAAATGGTGCCCATTCACTTCACAAAAGAGGTGTTTCATTTACTTCCACTTACCAAGGTAATTCCATTGGCCTCTGGGTCACTTGTTTCTAGAGACTTCTTCCATTTTGACCATCAACTTTAAAATATATGTATATCATATCAGTTAAGGACTGAGAGGTGAGAAACTGTGGTTTGTTTGACACAAATCCATCTGTATGACTGGAAAAACGCGTAGCATACATTTCCTACTGAATGTGGGCTTTTTCAATCTGTAATAGACAGCACTTCATTATTATCACACAAATGTCTAACGTCAGACAGAAAGCATATTTCAAAAGTTTGACAATACATCCCACCCTTTAATATTTTTCCATGTATCAAGGAACTTTGAACGAGATAATATCATAAAACATAGATACATAAAAAGCAAATATTTTCTTTTATTTCCTCATGTATTTAAGCCCTTGTTATGCATTTATAAAATGGTTCCTTAACCCCCCAAAAAATAATAAATAAATAAATAAATAAAATTTAAAAAAAAAGGTTCCTTATTCTGGCCTGAGTTATACAAAACCCACACACACAAAGATATAGACACAGAATCATAGAAGCACGTTCCTGCCCCAGTCGTAATTTTCTTCCAGCATTATATTTATTTGGACAGGTTTTTAGCTACCTCTAACGCAAAGGATCTTAAACTTTTCCCCACTAGTGTTTATTTTATTCATATCGAGGAATCTGTACAAATCTGCACACCACTGTTCCCTACCTATCCCTGATTGTACTGGGAAAGAAAAAATCTGAAATAGGTGAAGAATGGAGATACCTTTGCTAAGGAATAAAATTACCTTTGATGAAATGTAATAAAGAAGTCTGTGTTTTCCTGAATGTTACAAATTAAATACTTATCATAGAAATGTAAGGATAAACTAGTATAATATTAATAAAATGAATGATCAGTTTCTAGAACCTAGAAGACTTTCATGGACCCCTATGAACCACATTTGTTACTGAGTCCAAGCTCGCTCTGCTCGCCGCACAACAGGCCAATGAAATGTAGACAAGGTATTAAGGCAAGAAATACGACTTT
Source organism: Hippopotamus amphibius kiboko (assembly GCF_030028045.1). Taxonomy (NCBI): domain Eukaryota; kingdom Metazoa; phylum Chordata; class Mammalia; order Artiodactyla; family Hippopotamidae; genus Hippopotamus; species Hippopotamus amphibius. The sequence continues at coordinate 15,005,119 of NC_080195.1, forward strand.
ATTCAGAAAGCCAGCAAACCAAGAAGATGGCAGATTTGTGTCTCCAAAAAATATCATCTTATTGGGGTCTGGATGCCAGTTTGTTTTATAGAATCAGAGAGGGAGAGGCTGTGAGGAAGTAACGTGAAAGGGCCATCAGTCTTGCAAAACATCTCTGTGAGGGGATATGTTCATTTCAGCCATTCACACAGGTGGGCAGGGCAGAGTGTCTGTCCGTGAGCTCAACAGGGGCCCTTTAGTTTAACATTCAGGCAGAGGGACAGGGTTCCCCGAGGCAGGCCATCATATACGATTACAATAACAAAAGCAACAAAAGCAAAGGTAAAAGTCAACGAAACAGATCCAACTTGGAGTTTGATTTAGCTCTTCCCAGTTACAAAATCATCGCTTTAGGAAAACTATTGCTAGTAACTGTTTCCTAGAAATTTGTCATTGTTTATTCCTTTGTCTATAGCCAAAATTTTCAAATCTACTCTCCTATCAAAACTTTTCAGAGAATACTCTAATGAAAATATACAAACTAGCAAATTTTATATTCCAATTAAATGCTCAAATTTTAGATACTGAGAAACTAAGAAATTAAATAGAGACTTCAGAGAGTTGGAAAATAGTCAACTTGTAAATGAATATATTTTATTTCATTAACAATCAAAATGTGATACTATTTCTAATCTAGATGATAATGTAACAGGAAGAGCTAAATCAAACTCTATGTTCAATCTGTTTCTTTAACTTTAACCTTTGCTTTTTGCTGCTTTTGTTATTATAATCATATATGATGGCCTGCCTCAGGGAACCCTGCCCCTCTGCCTGAATGTTAAACTAAAGTGCCTCTGTTCAACTCACAGACTGGTAATCTGCCATGCCCACCTGTGAATGTCTGCAAGAAAGAAGAAATTAACACATCCGCTCACTGAGGCTGGTCATTCCTGGAGAGGTTTTGCAAGACTGAGGGCCCTTTTACTTTACTTCCCCCCGCCTCTCCCTCTCTTGTCTACCTTTTTACTTTACTTCCTCATAGCCTCTCCCTCTCTGTTTCTATAAAAGAAACTGGCATCCAGACCCCAATAAGATGGTTTTTCAGAGACATGCGTCTGCCATCTCCTTGGTCTGCCGGTTCCGAATAAAGTCACATTCCTTGCCTCAACACCTCATCTCTGATTCACTGGCCTGTCGTGTGGCAAGCAGAGCAAGCTTGGACTTGGTGACAATAATAGCTATGAAAACTGTTGCTTTTATTTTCTATTTAACGAGCCCCCCTAATTCTCATTTTCTGATGCTAATCTCCTCCATCATGTAAACTTATTTTCACTGGGCCTTTGGTCCTTTATTCTTTTAAGACAAATGGTAGCTGTAGGGAGCTCTCTGATTACCTCTCAGGGATTCTATATTTTAGATTGAAACATTGCTAAATAAGGGTATGAGATGGGAGGTCTATATATAATGAAATAGTGGGAGAAGAACCGGCTATTGTTAACTAAGAAATGCTTAATTATGTGAGAGAAATAACAGAAACAAAGAGAATAATTAAAATTTAAAAGTAGACATGGGATCTAGTTGAAAGAACTGAAATTACATTATCAGGTAAGAAAATGGCTGAACTTGAACTTGAGTAGATAAAGAACTATGATTTCAAGTTATATATTTTTTCTTTAAAATAATGGCAAAAATGAAATGGGAATTTTCTGTTGAGAAATATTTTCAGATAGAAAGTGAATAGAAGCTATTATTCTAGCAGAGTGTATTATTTAGGAATCTCTTGAAGTAATGATAAATACAAATTGTGTTGAACAATGAAGGGAAATCACTGGCTTGGAAGACTTCATCAAGTGGCACAATGATGTTACCAAAGACAGATTTCTTCCATCTCTTCTCTCCCTGTCTTCTACAGTATTATTTCAATCCAAAACTGGCTTTAGTTTTAATCTAAACCTCTCCTTCTGGTTACAAGATGGAGTTCAGCTGCTAGCAGGAGAGACGTAATTATATTCAGTAGGAAGAAAGATTATTTTTTTCAGTATAGTTCTTAGAAAAACAATCCAACTTCTTTCCAAGAAGTCTGCAGAAAATGTCTCCATGATTTGCATTTGCCCAAACCGTGCTAGGATTCTAATGAGGTGAGGCAGTCAGCTTCCACAAAGTCCTCGTGGACAAGGGGGTACATACGACTGGTGTACAGTTAACAAGATGAAAATGAAGGGATCCAGAGCAAGTCAATTTGGCCAGTATCTACTAGAGGGAGGTTATTTGCTTTTGCAGTAGGTAATGAGATTCATCCTGGCTTTTGCTACTGTGATAAGGAAAATTAGAGCTCACTTAGAACAGGCAAATTCTGTTACTGAGGTCTTTCAGAGCTAGCTGCTGCTTAAGTTGAGAGAAAATGGTGCACTTATCTACTGATGATAAAAGTGCCTGATATATTTGAAGCTAAGTTCGTTTTCCTCTCCTTCATTTTTTTTTCTCTTACTTCCTACTGAGTCCTCACTCTCAGCACATACACACCTACAAACCATAGAAACACAAACAAATGTATAGAAATAACCTGGTATGGTTTCTCTGAATCAACCCAATTGCTTTGATCTTCTTTTTCTTCTTTTCTTTGATGTCAGCTTTCTTTGCTTTCTGATCATGTCTTTATTCTTCTATATCATCCACTGGTTTGCAGCATTTTGAAAAATTGTGTATCTTAGGAGTCTTTCAAAGGAGTATCTAAACATTTTAGATAGACAAAATTAACAGATAAATATATGCTTTAGAGTAACATGTATTTAATGAGAAAAGTCTTTTGAATTACATAAAATGGATTCTAGAAGAAAATTTTTATTCATCTGCTAAAGATATTAATATGACTATTTGTTCTGTGAGGGATATTCTCACTTACTAAACATGAGAATTCTGCTGTATATTAAAACATACACATGCATATAATTTTTAAAAAGAATTTGAGAAACATAAAAAATAGGTTGGTAGATTGTAGCAAAATGCCTTTGAGCTTTTAGATACATAAAAATACAGCCAGTATATACATATGTATATAATTATCTTAATAATAACACCCTATATATATACATATAGTTATTTTATATAATTATTTTATTATGGTTTGATGGCAAACAATGCTGAGAGAAACCTTCACAGAGACCGTCATTGACTTTGCATTTCCGTGCTTCTATGTTCAAACCCCTTCCTCAATGTACATTTCTCAATTTTCTGGAACCCAACATCTCAAGTCCTTCCTTTCTCAAGAGACTCCCTGATTAAGAGGTTAAAAGAACTAGATACTCCCTCTTCTTAGAATCAGGGGAACCTTCAGAGCACATGAACTAGGCTCTGCCAATTGCATGGTTCTATTCCAGACTTTTGAATCTTGAGAGAGTGATTCAAAAGTAATGACATCCAATATTCATACACTTCTTATGTTTCAGACCACGTTTTATTGTTTTACTCATTTAATCTTTACAACAACTTTATGAGGTAGAGACTATTATTTTCCACATTTTACAGATGCAGAAACTAAAGCCCATAGCTGAAGGCCCAGTTGGTACAGCATTCACGGTAAGCAGTTTTGAAAATCCACTGACAAGACAGGCATGAAGACTCAAGTACTAGGGACTTCCCTGGTGGCACAGTGGTTAAGAATCCGCCTGCCGTTGCAGGGGACACGGGTTCAATCCCTGGTCTGGGAAGATCCCACATGCTGCAGAGCAACTAAGCCTGCAAGCCACAACTACTGAGCCTGCGCTCTAGATCCTGTGAGCCACAACTACTGAGTCCAAGTGCCACACCTACTGGAGCCCGCGTGCCTAGAACCTGTGCTCCACAACAAGAGAAGCCACTACAATGAGAAACCTGTGCACTGCAACAAAGAGTAGCCCCTGCTCTCCAACTAGAAAAATCCAATGCATAGCAACGAAGACCCAATGCAGCCAATAAATAAATAAATGAATAAATAAATAAATTTATATATATTAAAAAAAAGATTCAAGCACTAGGGTGTTTCTGCTTCTAGTCGTGCTGCAGTAACTATCTCTATAAACAACTCTAAAACTGGACAAAATACATGAGGAAATGATTTTCAGGCATTGGATACCAGGCAAAAGAATGTGATCCCTGAGACAAGGAGGATCCAGGAGATGGAGCCCCGTGACCACCCCCAGTCCCGGCTTTCAGCCTGGAACAATTTCCTGGTTGCAAACAAGGAACTGGAGACCACACAGAAAATGATGACCCCACTGAGATGAGAAGTGGAAATCAGAGACTGCTGAAGGGACAGAGATCTGCAGGGCACAGTACTGGAGAGACTCAATATTAACAACATGACCATTCTCCCCAAATCTATAAATTCAATACAACTCCAATGAAAATCCCAGGAGGCTTCTTTTTTTTTCTTTGGAAACTGACAAACTGATTCTAAATTTCGTGTAAAATCAAAGGACAGAAAAAAACAGAATTTCTGAAAACAAAACGAAGAAGAAGAAAAACGACAGCAACAATAAAACTGGAAGACTTAATGTACCTGATTTCAAGACTTACAAGGGCTACAGAAAGCAAGAGAGTTTGGTGTTGGCGTAAGGATCAGTGAAATACACCACGGTGGCCAAAGTGGGCCCACACATATGGGCAAGTAATTTTTTATAAAGGCATCAGAAGTAATTTAATAAGAGGTAAGAGACTATTTCCAACAAATCGTGGGAAAACTAGACATCCAAATGGGGAGAAAAAAAGAACCCTGACTCTACTTCACACCAATACAAAAATTAATTCAAAATGTATTATAGACCTAACTATAAATCCAAAACAACAGCATTTTAAAAGAGAAATATATAAGAAAATTGTCATGACCTGGCAAAAATTTCTTGCAGGGTACATAAAAGACACTAAACATTTTTTAAAATGATCAAATGGACTTCAGATTAATTCTTTTTTTAAAAAATCATCATAAAGAAAATTAAAAAGATCTAGCCAGACTGGGAAAAATACCTTCAAACATATATCTGACAAAGTATTAGTGTCTAGAATATAAAGAAAACTCTTACAACTCAATAATAAAAGAAACAACCCAAATAATAGAAATAAAAGACAGACACACTGAAAAAGAATATAGACAAAGGCCAATACACATGAACACATGAAACAAAGACATGAAAATATGCTCAGTATCATCAGTTACCAGTGAAATGCAAATTAAAACCATAATATTATACTGTGTAACACCCATGTAACACCCACTAGAATGGATACAATTAAAAAGAGTGATAATATGAAATTTTGGTGAAAACTGGAACTGCAATTGCAAATGGAACATTGCTAGCAGAACTGTAAAATGATACAATGCCTTTTGAAAATTGCTTTGGGTTTCACATAAAGGATACACTTACAATATGATACAACATTTCACTTTCATATATTTACCCAAGAGAAATGAAAACATGTATCTATACAAAGGCCCATCTATACAAAAATATTGATAACAGTCTTATTCATAATATTTCAAAGGTAGAAGCAACCCTAATGTCCCCCCACTGATGAATGCGTGTGCACATTTTTATATGTTTCTATAATAGAATGCTGCTCAGCACTACAAAGAAACAACTCACTCATAGACACAACAATATGGATGAATCTCAAAACATGATGCCAAGTGAAAATAGCCAGACACAAAAGACTCCACAGCATACTCCCCCATTTTTATGACCTTCTTTCTGGAACAGGTAAAGTTAATCCAAAGTGATAGAAATCGATTAGGTGTTGCCTGGGATGTGCGATTGGGGATTGGCTGTGAAGGGAATGTTCTGGGTCATGAAAATGTTCTGTCTTGATCAGGATGATAGTTACAGAGCTGCACACATTTGTCAAAACACTTAACTATACATTAAAATTGTGTATTTTTCTATGTAAATTGGATTAAATATAGTTAAATTTTTAAAAATCGCAGTAATAGCCCTGGAGCCTTGAGTCCACTGGCAAGAGCATTAAGTATCCTACAAAGTCAATCCACAGTGTTCTGTGGTTTGACCTTGGCTAAGTCTGCAACTCCTTTGGTCACTATATGGTTATAAAGCCTGAATTTCCAGACTCCACCTTGCTCTGTCAGTTCTCCAAAATCCTTCCACTTTTTTATTTTCTGCTTAACTTAATCAGTCAGTTTTTGTTGCCTGCTGACCAAAAAAGCTACCTTGCAATATACAGGAACAGTGTGATGTAAGTTCTAAATAACTCACTGGAAATTTAGGGTCTGCTCTGCATAATCCTAGCCTGTTTAGTAACATGCTGTTTGATTTTTAGCAAGTTTTTTCCCTACCATGTGACACAGTCTCCTAATTTGGTAAGTGTGCCTAACTTATCTGCAAGCCTACATTACTACTGTGTCTTCTGCATGTTGGTTGGTTGAAAGCTGTTTTCCTTATAAAGGCTCAACTACATTTATAATAAGTGACCTGTGAAAAAATAAAAGGGTTATTTACAGCATTTTACATTCCACTTTAGTATCATTTTTTTCAGGGTATGAAAATAAGATATATAGATATAGATATAAATACAGATATAGATGTATTTATATACATTAAAATAAAAAATATATAAACAAGATATATACATATTGTCTTGTTCATAAAAGCTATAAGCTGTCACAACTTAGACTGAAAATTTGATTAAAATACTGATTTAAAAAGTAAAATTAACCCCCCAAAAAATAATAAATAAATAAAATTAAAAAAATAAAAATAAAAAGTAAAATTATATCAGGAATGTTACTGGGTATCTCCTTAATTTCAAATTAAATGGAGATCTAATTAAACAATAGAGTTCTTTATTAATAGTTTTTATTTATTTGGAGACAAATGTCCAATCTACTAAATGTTTTTAAAATGTTTGTTGTTTTTAAATGCTCACTGAAAAAGATATGCCTTGTGTCACGTTATGATACAACTTTAGTGTAATTTTAAGATCATGTCATATCATGAACATATTATTTCTATATTTTATTTGATTGTGTACATTACAAAATGAAGATATTAGTTCAATTTAAACAGTCTCATACCTGCAGAAAATTGTATTGATTTTATTTTTTCATTTAGCTGTCTAGATAAATTTTATAATAAAACCAAATTACATGCTTAAAATAAAAACACAGTACAATTCCTGATGGCTATATATTTATAGTCATCATGTGGCCCCTAATAATTTGAAAATATATCAAAAACTTTTTTAAAATAGTCATTAGAACATTCCCTTCCTTTTAAAACTTAGATTATAACAATTTCAATGTCACAAAGGTAAATCATCCAATCCCAGAAAACAATATGCATGTACAATTTCAAATAGTAGACCATAATGTGTGGTTTAGTCTAATTAGTGTGGTAAACAGCATATAGCAGTAACTGGATTCACAAGAATAGCTTCAAGTGACAAGAGAGATTACCAGGCACCATAAAATGATAACACAGAAGGCATTTTGGAATTGGGACAGCTGCTTGGGATGTAGAAGAACATGGGATTTAGATATCATGAGTGTATCAGGTTTTACATACTAAGTGAGAAGCATAACATGTATTTTTGTTCAGCTGTGTATCTGTCCATGCTTTTTTAAACCAAAGGTCATTTGGTTACATATGGTGTCTAACACGGTAAGTTTTTAACACTTCAACTAAAAACTGTGTCCTTTAAAATGTGGAGCAAGAAAAAAGAGTGAACACAATGAATGGTCTATTCAACTCATCCTTTCTAACTTCACTGTAGCTAGTATTCATACTGCTTTAAATACATCACTCCTTTTTAATATTGGTTTTAACAAATAAGTTTTTAACAGCGTGAATTGAGATCAATAATATTTTATTCACAGAAATTAATCACCTCTAGCATAGATGCTGGCCTCCACATGAGAGTGATTTCAGCTATATTAATCAGGCCAGTCATTAGATCTTCATGGCCATTATTTTTTATCTAATATTTCTTAATTGTTACTCATATAACATTAACATATTTATTTAGTTGTTCACATATTTTATTGGTAATACAATTGACCATTTTGTTCTCTCAATATACTATTTGGTGAGTAATATTCAGTCAGTGACTAAACCAGGTTTCAGGAGGAATTAACGAATTTCACTGAAGTAGCCTTGATTGCAGGCTGAGAAGAATAAGGGGTATAAAATTGTTATTAAACACCTAATTAACATCGACATCAAGACAGACGTTTAAAAACGTCCATGCTGGTAGAAATTGTCAAATCAGTTTCAAAAAGATTAAGCACACTCTATAAATGCATATAACTTGGGGGGACTGTTATTGACCTTTTGTCTGTCTTTGCCAACATTTCTAAGTTGGCATGGTTTTGTCATGATCATTGAATGTTTAAATGCACATCGGCGTGAATGAACATGTGAAATCCTTGCCAAGCTGAAAAATGTTTCTAAATATTTTATACATGGAAAGAGGAAATAAAAGGTGGTGCATGAGGGCTCCTAATGATCTCAGTCGAACCTCCTCCCTAATAAGGATGTCCAGGGCAGTGCGCGCAGGGGACCCAAGGGTTCTGGAATGTGTGCAGTGTTATCCAGAATGGTCCATCTTTCTACTGTGTTGAGAAGTGTCATTTTGTATCAACATCTGAGTAGACTGAGCCTCTCAGCAGGTTTGGACTGAGCTATCTGGAGTAATCAGTATCTCTATGCTATCTGTATATAGAGATAATCTGTGGATCCTACCTATTTCATTGCATCTTACAGGCCAGTCCGTTCAAAGTCATAAATCCACCTAGAAAGTCAGTCTGCCTGGGTTGGCATTATGTCTCAGGCAATTAGGATGTTCATTATACCTTTCTATTTTCCCCACATCATCTTCTTGCTGGAATGCCTCCAAATGGAGCCCATTGTCCATATGAAGTCAGACTGAGGGATTTCTTTGCTCCCATTGTCTCAGAAATGCCCTCTGACTTGCGGATGCTTTAAAAAAGCATTCACTTTGTGGGGAGGCCAATCTTCTGTTGTCTCTCATAGCCCCTGCCCCAGCTCTGCAAATCCTACTTACAATGATCCATTAACCGAAAAGATGGTACAAGGCACCACTGGAGACATTGCCACAGTCCAGGCTCCAAGGACACCAGATATTTGTGTCACACCAGGATTATGAAAGATAAACACCACCACAAACAAGAAGGACAACTGATCCTGGGGGAAACAATATAAAAAAAAATAAGGAAAGAACTCTAAACAATACTAATTCCTTAAGGAATTTGAGAATACATACAACTATAAAATAAGAAGAGATTGCTATGAGAAAAGAACCTTCAGAGAATAAGAAATAGTTCTTGGAAATTAAAACTAAGATTGTCAGCTGATTATCCCCTGAGCTAAAGATCATATTAATCAGCTGGGAGGAAAAGTGCAAGAAATTTCCCAGAACATACAATAAAAAGGCAAAGCAATAATATGAGAGAAAAAACCAAGAGAAATAATGGTGGTTTAGATGGTTCAATAAGCATCTAACAGTTTTGAAAGGAGAGGTCTGTGACTATTAGAAAAAGTGCTTCTTTTCCAATAGTTAAAAGTCCTGCAACTGCATCTTACTGGACTAATTCGAATTGTAAGCCTGTCCTTGAAGCAATTGCTGTACCAGGGATATGGAGAAAAGCAAAGGCCATGTATCTATTTTCAAATATTAAAAATGACTTAAAAGGATTTAATATGTTTACAGATCTGAATGCAGATGTTATCAGTCTTGCTTGTACCCAGGTACAGCTAACAGAAAATGAGAAAAAGAATTGAGGAAGAAATATGTAGGGAAAAATAGGCACCTTAACAAGTTGGGGCATCAAAGATGTTTAAAGTTTCTAAGAAAATAAAAACTAAACACTTAAATACATCATTTAAAAGTATGATTACTGGGACTTCCTAGGTGGTGCAGTGGTTAAGAATCCGCCTGCCAATGCAGGGGACACAGGTTTGATCCCTGCTCCAGGAAGATCCCACATGCCTCGGAGCAACTAAGCCCGTGTGCCGCAACTACTGAAGCCCATGAACCTAGAGCCCATGCTCCGCAACAAGAGAAGCCACAGCAATGAGGAGCCCTCAAACCACAACGAAGAGTAGCCCCCGCTCGCCACAACTACAGAAAGCCTGCGCGCAGCAACAAAAGACCCAATACGGCATAAATAAATGAATAAATTTAAATATCTTCTTAAAAAAAAGCATCATAATTTTAAAGTATTTAATGATATCAATAGAAAAACTAAAATAATAACTTCCGTTAATTTAAGAAGAAAGAGGGTGAGAGGAGGTAGTGGTAAATAAGCTGAAACCTCCCCTCTTATAGGGAAGGGAATTAAGAGGTAATATCTAAAATTGATAAACTGTAAAGAAGCATGTAGTTTAGAAATATGGTAGTAACTACCGTCAGAATTGAAAGGAGAAATGTTTAAAAGTTTTCTCTAGAGAGTTGGATTGGGTTTGGAAAGAGATCGAAGGGAATCTTCTAGCTTTCATTTGAAACTCTCCTGTTTTTTAAAAAAGAATTTTCATGTGCTATTTTATGATGCAAATGTGTACATAAATACATGAAAATAAAATGCCTAATGAAAAAGGCATTAAATGTAGAAAACTTAATTTGGAGAGTTTTACAATAGTATCTGTGTATATTTGAATTACAATACTATGTATATTTGTAAAACATTTAGTGTGTAAACTTGAAGAAATACATATTTTTTGTACTTGTAAGAACTCTTATGAGTTGAAAAACATGTCTCTATCTCAGTGGTGGACACTTTCTTTAAAAAGTCAGATTATAAATATTTTAGGCCTTGTGGGCCAAGAAAAAAAAAATCAAGGTATTATTTATGTACATATATAATAAAGGAGGAAAGTTTTCACTCATTTTTGTTGTTGAAATTCAGAATTTAATAAAAATCAAGTATGCTTTTTTGTAATATAAATCTACTAATGAGAAGAATGAATTTTTTTGAAGGGTAATAACATTTTGCTTAGTTGGGATTTAAAGTTAGTATCTCCTATTATCAAATCAGTTGCAAGCATTCATATGTAAAGACAGATTTGTTTGTGGGCCCCCCAAAGAAAACCCAAAACCCCAGGTGGAGCAGGCCCACAGGTTGCAGTTTGCTGACCCTCTGCTTTATCCAGTCGGCTTCTATTTAGCTGGAACCTAAAAAGATTTCTCAACTATTTATGGTAAATAATCAGGTTTTATTTTATTTTTCATCCAGTTTGTTGCAGAATCGATACTGTGTTAAATAAGAGTTGAACTACTAGAAAAATGAAATTAAAAAAACAGACATATAAAATACAACCCCTTTTTTGTTATTAGAATCAATAAACATAAAATTATCCTGTTAAATTGCTATAAAATTTTCTAAACACTTACTTCCAATTTCTATATTTATCTAGGGGCCAAGCAGCACTAAAGAGTTTGCAGACTGATACTAAATAGTTCATTCACTATTCTGAATTAAAAATATATATATATATTCCAAATGGATTATAATATAATTACTAACAGAAACGGCATTGGCAAAATTTGGAATATGCTTTTCTATGCCATTAGTGCTTTCTTACTCCTCCAATTGGACCACACATGTACTTGTTTCCTTTGCAGGCCTAATTGGCAAGACTTTTACAGATATTCTAGAGGGAGCGAGGAAAAAATAGGTAAATCAATTGGATGCTCTGTTCAGGCCTGTTTGCTGTGTTTCCTTTGGGAAGTTTTTCATGTGGTGGACACCCTTAGGATAAGCACTAAGAACCAGATTGAGCCCATCAACTCTTTCCAGAGAGACAAACCACAATTTCCTGAATTCATTACCCAATATTTTATAGTAATTATCTTGCAGTATTTTGTTGGTGCAAAATGCACTTATTTCTGACACCATATATCTACTAATTGTACTCTATTCCATTTTTATCACAATTTTCATTTCATATTCCACCAACTCAGAGTCCAATAGAATAGAAATATTATACTTCACACTATCTAAATGACTCAATTACTATATTCAGAACTTTCCACAAATGCAGCAGGTACTAACAGAATATTTATTTAAATTCACATTCTCCAGGCATGCTCATCTGGCTATGTGGGTTTAAAATGTGATAGTTAAAATCTTCATTTTGCAGTGATCCTATTCCCAAATGTATTATGTTAATTTCTTTGAAGAAGCATCTATTACATTTTTAAACACACTTCCCATCATTTTCTTTCTTTGTAAGAATAAGAACACTTTAAAGATACAGCAGACTCTTAATTAACTTGAGAAGAAAAAACCTTGCTTCCTCTCTCTGTCCCTGTCAGGATGCAGGAGGACTACATTTTTGAGTGAAAAATCAAAGACTTACGACAGAGTCAAGACTACAATTTTTAATGAGATGCACATTCCTTTTCTGATGTAAGCTTTGCCTCAGGGGGTCTGGGAGCAAAAAGAGAAGCAGTCTGTCTGCATCTGTTCCAGGTCTCACCTGATTCATTCTTAAGAAGCATTTTTCAGTTCAAGAATTTTTATCTTCTTTTATTGTTTCCGTCCTTAAACACATCTCACATGGCATATTTCTTTTGTCCCATACATACGCGATGAAGTAACTAAGGCCTATACTGTTTACCTAAGCAACTGGAATGTGTTCTCCAAATTACTTGTAAACTTCTATTTTTTAAATACTAAATTACAAGTTAATTATAAAACAGTATTCTGGGTCATAACTTCTAAGGTTCTAAAGTGTCTCATACATATTGTTACTAATGACCTGACATAAAACGAAATATATTTCTTATGCTGCTCTTTGCTGCAGTCACATTAAATCTAGCCTGTGTAAAAGTCATCTTCGCACCCAGAGTTGGAGCTCAATTGTAATTGTGTATTTTCCTGTTATTGTTAGATACACAGAAAGATACTTTTAAGATTAAAGTACAAACTGGGGGTAAACAGTCACGATTTGAAAACATAGTTCTAGAAATGTAAATTTGGATCTTTAAGATCAATGAAGGAAAGAGTTTGCTCGATTCTGCCATAAACAAGTTAAATGTTTTATGTGTATAAATGAGTATATTTTTTATGTGCGATGCTGAATATAACCATATTAGCCTTAGTGAATGAACATCAGGTTGTGTCAAAAATATAGCATCTCGTCCTGGTTAACTGTCTCATAATGCTATTTTCAGTCTTCCTCTCAGGGAGAAATGTATCTGATGTCAGTGAAGCTGATGTTTCTACAACTAATGTAATTTCAAACTATGTAACCTCACGTAGAGCAACCTTGAGGTTCTAAGACATTTTTCTTACAGAATATGAGGACTCGCAAATACATTTCTAAACTTATTTTATAGTACCTGAGTCCTTATCAACACTGACACTGTGTTATCCCAGGTACCAATATCGTAAATAAACAGATAAGAATAATCTCAGATTCTCTGCCATAAAAGGAGCCTATGTCGTTTATGCTTCATAGGATTTTTTTTAAGAACTGTTTTATTTATTTTTTTAATTTTTAATTTTTTAAAAAATTTATTGGCTACATTAGGTCTTTGTTCCTGTGCGCACGCTTTCTGTAGTTGTGGAGAGCGGGGGCTGCTCTTCATTGCAGTGCACAGACTTCTTATTGTGCTGGCTTCTCTTACTGCAGAGGACGGGCTCTAGGCACGCGGGCTTCAGTAATTGAGGCATATGGGCTTCAGTAACTGAGGCACGTGGGCTCAGTAGTTGTGGCTCACGGGCTCTAGAGCGCAGGATCAGTAGTTGTGGTGCACGGGTTTTGTTGCTCCTCGGCATGTGGGATCTTCCCAGGCCAGGGATAGAATTGGCAGGCGGATCCTTAACCACTGCGCCACCAGGGAAGCGCGGGATTTTCAAAAATGGATATTTTTTGGCTCCACAGCCTTCACTTTAAACACCTTCCCAATGTGTGCCACTTCTACCAGCAGGGTGCTCAGAACCCGAGGCTGCTCATGCAGGTATTCAGTGGTGAATCCAATCAGACCAGTTAAGGGCAGGGACCTCATCGGTTCCAGTGAGTTCCACATTGAATAGGGAATATGGAGTAATCAGAATTTCAGGCAGTGGTCACTGGCACTGAGAACCTGTAAACATTCTATAATAGCAATGTTGTAGTAATATCATCTAAAATGCTTTCTCTTTTTAAATCTTTAATAATAGTAATAGCTAATACAGATTGTGTGCTTACCATGGGCCAGTCACTATTCAAAACATATTCACATACTCCAATTCATTTGATTCTCACAGGAATTTTACAATACAAGTATACTATTACCTCGTCTTAAGATGGATAATGGAAGCATAGAGATACTGGTAGCTTGCCCAAGACCATAGAGCAGGTAAGTTGTGTAACCAGGATTCCAATCCTGACAGGTTAGTGTAGAGCTGAGGCTCTTATGAGGTGCTATGATAAACAAACACGTCGTGAAATAATTTGTCCTTGTTTAAAACTGCGGACATTAATCTTCACATCATCATCACTGTTATTTAAATATCAGGCAGACTTGAATTCAAATCACAGTTCTACTTACGAGCTCTGTCACCATCATCAAATTTCTTGACCTATTTTAGCCTGACAATCTCTAAATCTGTAAAATGGTACCATACCTGTTTTGCAGGGTTATTGTGAGTAGGTAATAATATAAATTAATAATATATATAAACCACCAACACAGCTCCTGCCACACACACAGCAGGTCGTTATCACAAGTGTGATCATGAGAATGATAAATGCATGTTAATGTGCATTAAATTAAATGTTTACCAAGTGATTCAGCAGATACAAGTCTGGGCACGACAAATGACATAAGTCCCAAAGTAACAAATACGTCAGCAAAATATTTCAAGCAATATGTAAAGTCATTAAAAAGAGCTTCTCACAGTGTTTTGCTATTGTAGAGCACATGGGGCTCAGTGAGTAGTGACTGAGGTCCTGAGTTGTCTGTGTCCAGGCTTCATACCCTCAGTTTTGAAAATAGGGAGTTCAAGAAAGATGTTCTATACGTGCTTCGTGATGACATTTATGCTGAGTTTCAGTGATCATTCTCCTAACATTGAACAGTTTGGCTGAAAATATCCATATACACAAATAGCAGTTGTGTACAGCATCTCAAAATGATGTTTATATTGAGTGCATATAACCTGTGCAAGAGGGAACTTTGATGCTAGGATTAAGCCACTTTACCATAAGACAATGGTTCCCAGGACTTCCCTGGTGGCGCAGTGGTTAAGAATACACCTGCCAATGCAGGAGACATGGGTTCGAGCCCTGGTCCAGGAAGATCCCACATGCCTCGGAGCAACAAAGCCCGTGCACCGCAACTACTGAGCCCACATGCCGCAACTACTGAAGCCCACATGCCTAGAGCCCCTGCTCTGCAACAAGAAGCCACTGCAATGAGAAGCCTGTGCACTGCAACAAAGAGATGCCCCCACTCGCCACAACTAGAAAAAGCCCGTGTGCAGCAACAAATACCCAACACAGCCATAAATAAATAAATTTATTTAAAAAAAGACAATGGTTCCCAATCTGCCAGTCCCCAACAACTTCCAAGGGGTCTCCCATTCTACAATGCACCAAGCACTGTTTTCAAACTAATTGCGAGCTGCTATTCTGATTAAGAGACTGCAAATTAACTTAGATGGATTGCTAAGATCAGAGTTGTGTGTTTGTGTGTGTGTGTGTGTGTGTTGTGTACATAAGTTTCTCCGGAATAAATGCCCAAGAATGTAATTGCTGGGTCATATAGTAAATGTATTTTTTAATGATTTAATTTTTAATAGACTTTTTTTTGGAGTCGTTTTAGATTCGCAGCAGAGAGTTCCCATATACCTTTTGCCTCCACAAGTGCACATCTTGTACCAGAATTACAATCGATGAATTGATACATCATTATCACTCAAAGTTCATAATTTACATTAGAGTTCATTCTTGGTGTTGTACATTCTATGATTTTGAACAAATGTATAATTACATGTACCTACCATCTGTAGTATCATACGGAATAGTTTCACTGCCCTAAAAATTATATTATATATGTGCTCATCTATTCAGCCCTCCTTCCCCCTGAACACCTGACAGCTATTTTTCTTTTTACTGTCTCCATAGTTTTGCATTTCTCAGAATGTCATATATCAATAGTTGGAATCATATAGTGTGTAGCCTTTTCAGATTGGCTTCTTTCACTGAGCAATGTGCATTTAAGTTTCATTGCTTACTAGTTCATTTCTTTTATTGCTGAATAATACTCCCTTGTCTGGATGCACCACAGTTTATTTATCCATTCACTAACTGAAGGACATCTTGATTGCTTCTCAGTTTTGGCAATTATGAATAAAGCTACTATAAGCATCCATGTGAAGATTTTTGTGTAGCATTTAACTTTTCAATTCATTTGGGTAAATAATGACGAGTACAATTACTAGACCATATAGTAAGAGTCTTTAATTTTGTAAGAAACTTTATTTTGGAACTGCTACTAAAGTGGCTGTACCATTTTGCATTCCCACCAGCAAATGAATGAAAGTGCACATTGCTCCACATCCTCACCAGCATTTGATGTTTTCAGTATTCTGGATTTTAGCCATTCTTATAGGTATGTAGTTGTATCTCATCGGTGATACTACTACTTTATCATAGTAGCTTTTATTGCTATATATTTTCTCAACACAGAGATAGAAAACAGAGTTGTACTGATATGCAGTAAAGCCAAGGAGCCCAACTCCAGATATCACAAAGTGCTTTAGAATGTAATGTGATGAGATGTAAACAAAGTGATCCAGCTCATTTGGATGGCTTAAAATAACTATGCATTTAATTCATCAGCCGTCTTAATTTAAACCTGGCTAAGCCACGTGGAATCTTAGATCTTGAACCATATCTTTCTCGAGACTGAAAAGTGATTTTCTAAGTAGTTAGAACTGAAGTTTTGTTTCTTGTCTCAATCTCCTCTCCTCTCCTTTTATATCCCTTCCTAAAAAGCTATTTCAAGAAAAAGAGACATCTTGATTAAGCAGAATTCTTTAAAATTTGGCTTTCTTGATATTAACTATGTTTTGTCTGCTTGTAATAGACGATGATCAGCATGAAGTCAGCTGGGTTTTGCATAATCTGCAATTCCCTGGTGTGCTGTTAAATTAAACTGGTAAATAAACAACCAAACCATTTGGTCCACAGGGATGGGCCACAGGATACCTGCCATAAACTCTACACAGGAGGTCTCTTAACACACGGATTCCTAAGCCAACTCTGGATCTATTAAACATGACTACCAGGGACAGGGCCAAGGAATCTGAATGTTAGCATCATTCCTCCCATCCTGTGCTTCTTGCTCTTAAGATCTGAGAACCACTGGGTTGGATCTTCATTGACAGCAAACCTCGGCGTGAAGGTTACTCAGAAGGCATCGAAAGTACATGAGAATGAATAAAAACTAGCTGGAATTATGGAATTTTTGAGCTGAAAATGACCTTAAACAATCATCTAGTTCAATCCTTTATAGGAAATAAAAATATGTTATTTAACCAAGGTCACTGAATTGGGTCAGTTGAACATCCTCTCCTTATAAAATGCCACTTAGATGAGGAATTGAGAAAATAAAGAAAATCTGAAAGTATAAAGTTAAAGAAACAGATCTCTGAAGAGGGTCAACTAATAAATTTCTGAGGAAAATTCTAAACTTTCAAGATGCACACAAATTGAATCTCTGATCTTTTGAAAAGTTTTTTTTAACCCTTAATTAGCAAGCAAGTTTTGTTGTAAATATTGGCATTGCTTTACAAAAAATGTAGAAAACCTAATATGTGTGGTAATCTGAATCATGAATGTATACTTTCTTTGACCAGCAAATTACAGAGTAAGTAATCATTTTCTAATTTCAAGGTCCCTATTCTTTTAGTCATTTAAAATTCAGACTTCAAGCCAATCTATGAATGCCAGGTTTCTGTTCATTACAAACAATTCATCTTAATTAGCCAGAAAAACTGTTCTAACAAGAAATAAATTATCGCGCACAGAAAGCAAGTTTTGTGAAATGTTTAATGTTCATTTAAAATCCTTCTCAAAGCAAATGGCAGTTGAGAACGTGAAAGGTTAGAAAGAGAACGTTTGTTGCTGGATTGATTTCAAATCTTCTCGCTGCTTGCAGGTGTAGCAGTGTTTACTTAAAAATTTATTGTAACAGATCACATCATTATAATCATGATGGTAATCAATGTTCATTAAGGATACAACAAAAATTCCATGATTAAAGGCTATTTGTTTTATCATAATAGGATCATTTATGTATTACTGGGTAAATTGTTACAAATTGCTCTTCTTTGGGGCAGGAGGAACACAAAATATATGAATATGGGGATGGCTGGAAAGTCCTTTACTGGGTGAAATTCTAGCAATTCAAGAAGAGGGTTGAGTGTGGCACGCATAAGAAAGGGTGGTTGTGTTTTTACTCACTGCACTGTCCTACCCTGCGATGTGATGGTACCAGTTCTGGGCATTATTCCACCCAAGTCTACTACATTCTTCATTTTTCTTAAACATGTCAGGGTGCCTTCGGGCTTTATTAAGAACTCTTCTAAGCAGCATGGAAACTGCTGTTCTCTTTCTGTAACTGCATGAGGCACTCTTAGCTGCTGTGCTATATCACAGGAGGATAGTGGGAGGCATTACAGTAGCTTCGTCTCCTTGTTTGTGTTTGTTTTTGTTGCTAAACCAAAACAGTGGTGTCAAATGTATTCTAAAGGAGAGTGGGAGAGTCACGCAGAGATTGAAAGTGTGGACATTTCAAATGAAAAGAGCTTCTTTCCCAGAATCGATATGACTCCCTTTTTAACCATCTAATTCAAATAAACACTGTCACACTTCGCAACCACCAGTCAGATCCTCCTACTCCCCATTCAAATTCCAAACAGTCAGTACAAACAAATATTTTTTTGAGACAAACTCAACTGCTCCAGAGTAAAACTGTTTTGGGCTCATCTCCAGGCCAAACACATTGGCTCAGGAAAATCTCTTTACTGTCAGACAAAGGCTGTTACTGTAATTCTCATTCAGCGTTGTTTTTAGAGGATTTTTGCCTCAGCTGGTCAGACTGGGTGAGTCAGATCATCTTAAGGAAAGAAAAAGGAAATACCACCAACCCACTCCTTTAAAGTTCCATTTGAAAGGTCGTATTCGATCGGCTCTCACTGGCCCTGGAATCAGGGTTGGAGTTATAGTAATACTTTGCCTTTTAAAATTAACTAAGCAGGAAATATCACTCCTGGTTCCTTGTATACAGACTGCATATTTACAAAAACTCTCCTATTTGGAAGATGGAAAGTTGTCCAGGAATACCAAATATAGCCAGCTACTCTTGTCCCCAAGAAACATAACCCAGTGATCCCTGAGACCAGGCAAGCATGTGATCATGGTTTAGGTTTGATTGGGGTGGAAAAGCAAAACTAGTCAAGAGGAAATCTGCCAAGAACTGTCGCTTGCTCTGACTTCCAGTCCCCCGCATCTGATATCATGTTGCCGACTAACCCGGCTACAAGTGAAAACTCCAGACACAGGAAACTTCTGTCTATGCAAAACCAAAATCTAGAAGATACTTCTTTTTCTTTCACACAGCTAATCTGAAAGGTCTCAAGTTTATCACCCAATCCCCAGTTCCAGTTTTAAGGTTAGACAATTATATTGGTTAAGAGGTTATGCTCTGGTGGGAATTGGCCAGGATTGGAATTTCACTCAATGCTGTACTTACCTCCTTACCAAACCTTACTTAACACAATGAACTCTCTGAGCTACCATTTCCCATTCAAAATGACAGTAAGAATAGTATTCATACTGTGAAATACTAATTAAGTTACATGATATATGGAAGCCTCATATACAGCACATGATTAACAATCAATAAAAGTTATTTACCCCTAAAGAAAAGAAAATTAAAGAGCTATTTTTAACTAAAAGTTTAAGGATTAATTTCACTATTATTTTTTGTTTTCCTTGATATAGCATAACCACATACAGATGGTGGAAAACGGAAAAGAGACAGGGTCCCTAATCACAGGACCCTAATTCTATTAGTATTATGGTACAGTTTTCCAGCATTTTTCCTCCATGCATTAAAAATAAATAAATAAATCTATTGCAATGCCCGTAAGACTCTGTATCAATTTTATGTACAACTTCATCATGAGCATTTTCCTGTGTGCTACATAATTTTAATCACCAGCATTTTTTTTTATAATTTTTATTTTTTCCTTTTTTTTTAACTGAAGTATAGTTGATTTACAACGTTGTATTAATTTCTGCTGTACAGCAAAGTGATTCATTTATACAATATACACATTCTTTTTTATATTCTTCTCCATTATGGTTTATCACAGGATATTATAATCACCAGCACTATTAATGGCTATCTTACATGCCACTAAGTGGGTCATTTGATACATACCTAATCACCCCCTACAGTTGTCTAAATAAGTTGCCAAAAAACGGAAAGAAAAGCCTGTGATTAATATTTTTCTGCAGAGTTTTCCCCCTAGTATTTCCATATTTCCTACATTTCTCTTTATATTCTTAGGGTAAATCTCAAGAAGAGGGATTACCTAATCAACAGGCACGAGCATTTTTAAGGCTTTTGATGGTTGTTGCCAAGTTGTTTCCTGAGTAAATGCTGAAGTAGGGTATGAAAATATCGGTCATGGGTTGTCTTTCCACTATTGGAGTTGTTCTAGTTTTAATTCAGAAGTACGTCGATGCCATAATCAACCAACATCTTTGCCTTAATTATCTATCTGCCTTTGTCTGTCTTCATGCAAATTCAATTAGAGAAAGAAATAGAGAAAATTATTAAGTATTTACTAAGTTCAAACTCCTTAATATAAAAAATAAATATTTAAGAAGCTATTAGGATCTAAACCTAACTCTTCACTGGCATGAACAATGATGACTTTATCTAGATACTATTTTGCTGCATTTAACACAATACACACGGGTGGGGGTGGGGGGGAGTGCCTTTTTTACCCCTCTTAAAATAAGTTTGCCGCGCCCTAAATTCCACATCGCTGGACCATCTTTAACTTAGATTTTTCTATAAGGCCAAGTACATGTGACTGCATGCAATAAAAGTACCCCTAGAGATTTAATTTGGCCTTGAGAGGAAGCTCATAATGGCTAATTTAAAGTACCAGAGTGAGGCTTACCTTGCTAGTATGGATTTAGAGTTTTAGCAATCATAATCTATCAATTCTGTGGTTTGGTGCTTCTATTTGGTATATACTCACCATGATCTGACTCTAATACCGCTGAGAATATCTCTGAAAAGTGTTAAGTTTATTTGTTGCCACATTTGATCAACCAAAACACACATCATGCTCCTATTACGATCTAGTCATCAGGGATATAACAATAAATAGAACTGGTCCATGCCCTGGAAGAATTCATCGATCTAGTCTCAGGGCTGACATGCGCTAAGCTTGACTTACAATCAGCTTGGGACAGTACCAGTCATGGTACTTCTCAGGGGCCAGTGTGATTTCTCATCTTTTAAAATGCACTACATTTCTTACATAAATGGGTCACCCAAGAAAGACACGTGCCTCTTCACTCGTCTCCTGCAATTCAGCCATACATTATTTTAGAATTGTTCACACATTACTCAGGCTTCTAATATCAACAAATTTCGAAACTTTCCTGTTCTCACTTAGACCACGGGGGTCTTTCCCCTTGATGTATTAGGCATGCTTGTTAAATACCAGGTTACTAATGTTGGAGCAACTGAAGTGATGAACAGAGTGAAAGCTAAGACATACATGGTAATAATAGTATTAGTGCCTCCTACCATGTGGAATTTTTGTGAGAATTGAATGGGAAGAATTATAAATTGACATAATCTTGGCCCACAGATAAAATAAACACCAGGGAGAAGCAGTAATAGCAGATATAGTCCTCCTCATCAACATCAAGATAAAAGGACAGCTGCAGCCACTTTGAAAAACAATTTGGCATTTTCTCAAACTGTCAAACATAAAACTAGCATATCACCCGTGATTCCACTCGTAGGTATCTATCCAAAGGAAATAATACATATATCCACGTAAAGACTTGAACATAAATGCTCATAGTGAAACTGAGAAGGACCCTGTGGGGCTCCTGGGTACAGAAGGCTTTTTGACCCCGTTTCTTGTGGGCAAGACTCCAGCCTCCGTGACCTTCCCCGAGCTCCAAAGGGCAGATTCAAACAGTTGCTAATCCAGGGAGAAGCAGCCAAAAAACCACCTGAGCCAAGATTAAAGGGACCAGAGAAGCTCATCAAGATTAGGAGACCAACCACCTGAGACTCTGCACACACGCTCCTCTTGTCAGCAACCCCACCCTTGAACTATCACTATAAAACTCTTCATCAAATCCTTCTGGGTTGGGACACATAGTTTTTTGATGGCAGAAGCCCTCTGTGTCCCCCTTTGCCTAGCAAAGCAATAGAGCTATTCTTTTCTACTTCACCCAAAACTGTCTCCGAGATTCAATTCAGTACTGGTGCAGAGATGCCAAGCTTTTGGCATCAATAGTAGCACTATTCATAAAAAATAAAACTCAGAAATAATGTAAACATCCATCAACTGGTGAATGAATAAACAAAATGTAACATATCCATAAGATAAAATACTACTGGGTAATAAAAAAGAACAAATTACTAACAGATGGTACATCAAGCATAAACCTCAAAAACATTATGCTAAATGAAAGAAGCCAGAAACTTCAAGACATCACAGACCGTATGATTCCATTTATATGAAATATACAGAGAGGGCAAATTTATAAAGACAGATAGCAGATTAGTGATTGCCTGGGGCTGAAGGTGGGAAAAGGGATTAACTATAAAGATGCAGAAGGGATCTCTGATGGGGCATGAAAATGTCCTAAAACTGCATTATGATGATGTTAGTACTACTTGTCAAAGGGACCAAAAAATCATTGAATTGTACACCTGAAATGGGTGAATCTTATGAACCTTATGATACGTCAAACATACCCCAATAAAGTTCTTAACCAAAAAAAGATAATACAACCAAGACCAAAGTATGCTTATTTTCTGGTTGCCTCCTTTATATACTTAGATAACCCGTCTACTATAATTGCACTTACTCAAAGGTAAGACTAAAAAATGGTATTATTCAGCTGATTGCCTCAACCTAACCATCATGGATAATTTAGAGCTTAAAGTGATTTTTTAGATTCTGAATGATATATTTATTTGCTAACTGTTTTCAAGACCAAATAAAGCTTTATTCCATACATAAATAGGGTAGGATTCAAGTAACCTGCAGAGCAAACAATTCAGTCCTTCTTCAGATACACACACATACACATAAACAAAACAGCCATCAGGGCTAGCAAAATCAGGAATAACCTTTTCCTGCTCATATAGCATCTCCTCCATGTGACCCTCTTGCTGAGAAAAGGAGGCAGCTCGAGCCAAGCACCTCAAATCTGGCGTCTCACAAGCCCCATTCAGTGTTTGTCTGACACCCATCTTTACTTGTTCCCAAACTGTTCTCATTCTGATGTTCCCACCTCTGTGACCCCAATCTTGATTCCTGGCTCTGATTTATGACTTAGAAGCGATCTCTCTTACTTTGGATTGCTTGTTTCCTGTGTGTTTCTGGAAGAAACCCTCAGCTAAGGGGTTTAGCTCATGACACCCAGTTCGGACCCAGGTCTTCTGGCTTTGCCCCTATTCCTCCCTCACCATCTCTCGGTGCCTTTAAAAAGGAGATCTCTTCCTCTTTTCCACAAAGCATTGTATCTGTGCATCTACTATTAGACTTAATACATTCTACCATATATTATAGTTATTTATGTAGCTGCCATAACCCCACTGTTCCATCTTTACTAAATAAATGTGCCCACAGTATCCAGCATAGAGCTTTGCTCATTTAAAAAAAAGAAAAAAGTATAGACTCTGATGTGTACTGATTGATTGAAATATCTGTATATCTGTTAAGGTCATATGAGTGAGTTGTTTCTACAATCCTTCACTTCAGTCATCAGTATGATATGTACAGATGCTTGGCTTATTGCCAGAAAATATTACTTCTTGTCTTCTTAAAACATTTTAAAAGCTGTGACAAAGGCTGAATTTGTCCTGAGTTTTAAACAAACCAGAGGAACATGAAAACATTTAAAGGCTTATTAATATTAACCTGTTTATGTGTACACATTTTTTAGATTGTGAGAAAATGGATTTCGGGGGTTTTTGCAAAAGGACTGTCTGGTTATTAAAAGGATTGGGAGGTCAGGCTCATGCAGCAGTTTGTGGAGATATAGAACTCCACAACTAGAACAAAAAAATTCCACATCCCCCTCTAACTCCATTGTGCTCTTTCTTAATGCTGCACTTGGCACGACAAAAGATGTCTGATGTTTCAGAGGTGAGTTGCAAAGTGGCCAAACCACTCTTCAATGCACTATAGCTTGAGATAATATTTGCTGCCAGCTTTTTGTTTAAAAATGCCATCAGTTTAACATTAACTGAAAAAGTAATTATTCTCCAGTTTCACTGAGCTATTAAGAAGAAAAAAAAGTTCATTGAAACTCCAGAAGATGAAATACCACGCTTTCAGGTCTTATTGGAAGACTTTCAACATTCAGAGCAGAAAAACATACATTTATTTTTTAAGAAGGAGATTTAGGAACATTACTGAATGAAAAGTGAGAAAATTAAGTTTCAGGAAAGATAGTTTGGATCAACAAAATTCAGCAAACCCTGCTTAGATCAGACATTTTTCATATATTCTAGAAACACAATGCCATTTACTGCTACAGAATTTACATAAATTGAAGAAAAAATAAGGAGTGAATGAGAAGGATAAGGATAAGGAGTGGAGCGGTATTACAAGTTTGTGGAGGTGGCAGACTGTAGAGATATGTGAAGTGTAAAAATCAGAAGATGTGGGTGTGGGCTCTGTATCTTATTTGCTAAGTAACTTTGAACAAGTTGCCTCCTTGAACCATAGGTGTATTGTGCTGGAAGTGCTTTGCCAACTGCAAGATTGCTCAAATATCAGTTATTATTCAGAAATGACCTCCTGAAGCTTTAGGCAGAAAAAAAATACTTTTTGAGTGAATTACAAATATATAAATATACCTTCAATGCTAATATTTTTTGACATTTTTATGAAAATTTTTAATTTACATGTTTCACTACTGCGTATTACTCAATGATTTTAAGACATATTGTTAAAAAAGAAAAGAAAGAACCTAACTGGAGGAATGCTGCTAAATGGGTTGATCATGTTATTGCTTCAGTTTTATAATTGAAAAAACAAAAAACAAAAAATCTTAGCACTCATTTGTGGATGCTTGAAAACTAATTAAGTATAAAACTGTTCACCAATCACTGAAGATAATATTTTAATGTATTGAAAAGTGTTACAGAAGAGACTGTTTCATTTAAAAGTCTAGTCAGCCCCCAAATAGTTATTTTATTTGCTGTTATTGGTATAGTTTTAGATTTCATTTGCTGAAAAAAAAATCACCAAAAAAATAGACAGTAAAAAACAGAATATATTTCATAAGATGATTATCTTACATCATTTTGTGGTCACAATTAGAGCAGAGTTTATGAATAAGACAGACAGACTATCCTGATGGCTTTGCAATTAAGACTTTTTTTAACAACTGCTGTTTATTCTGGGAGATCTGAACATTACATAGGGAAATGAGCACTTTTATATTGTGTGTGTTACAAGAAAACTATGGGAAAGGAAATAAAAATAAATGAAAATGCAATTCTTTGGAGAATCTCCCTTGCTCTGTCCTTCTTATTCCACCGAACCTATTAAGGAAAAGCATTTCATTATTGTCTCTTTAATCCCACAATCTTGATTTCTTTTCTTTGACATTGTTTCTAGTAGAATTGGAGGGAAAAGGGTGGGATGGCCATAAAAGAAACTTTTATTCTTTAAAAGGATTATTTTTGTACTTTCTATTTATCACAGAATTGGTAAAAAGAAAGACAAAGTATTACAGTAATGAAGCTAGTATAACCACTGAACACAAGATGTATGGATCAGTGATATGGTAGCAAGATGCAGTGTACAAATAGCATCTCCAATACCACGTATACTGCGATCCTATCCAATCTGGTAACCAGTCCAGTTATAGGGCGTGCCACTATTTCCAAAGATGGCACAAAAATAGTAGACAAAAAGCAAAGACATGCCCAGTGGAGGCTTTGAAAGTTGGATCAACTCACAGAGGCTTGAGAAGTAGATCCTCACACATTCTCAAATGTGTCTTACCGTCAGAGACAAGATAATTTCAATAATTACTTCAATTATTCACCCTTCCCTGTATCCACCTCTTTACCCTGTGACTGTGCAATCTCTTCCACAATAGATGACTCTGGAACCAGCAATTTGACCTGCTCTAGCCACTAGAATAAGATGGGATTGACAGTGTGCCACGGCTTCAAGAGGCCCTGCATGTCTCTGCTTGCCCTTCTGTGCTTCTGCTGCAGACAGTCCTTGGGTCCCAGGAGTATAAAAGATACACAGGGACTTCCTAGGTAGCGTAGTGGTTAAGAATCTGCCTGCCAATGCAAGGGACACAGGTTCGATCCCTGCCACAGGAAGATACCGCATGCCGCAGAGCAATGAAGCCCATGTGCCACAACTATTGAGCCTGCGCTCTAGAGCCCGTGAGCCACAACTATTGAGCCCATGTGTTGCAACTACTGAAGCCCACGCACCTAGAGTGAGTCCGTGCTCTGCAAGAAGAGAAGTCAACGCAATGAGGAGCCCGCGCACCACAATGAAGAGTAGTCCTCTGCTCACTGCAGCTAGAGAAAGCCCGTATGCAGCAACAAAGACCCAATGCAACCAATACATAAATAAATAAATTTATTGAAAAAATAAAAAACAAAAAACGATACATGGAAGCAAGTGCCACTCAGGGACTCCAACCCAACCCAGACAGCCAGTCCTCAACTGGCTGCCTACATGTGATTTGGACTAGAACTTCCCTTCCTTGTCTTATCTCCTTCCACCAACCCTGAAAACTTGCAAGAGATCATAAATGATTGTTGTTAGAAGCCACTGAGCTTGAGTGCTTGGTACACAACATTATTTTTTTGTGACAATAAGTAACTGATAAATGAGCTAATCTCAAAATTGTGGTCTTTTCTATTTCTAGCACCTCTTTTAGAAACGTTCCTTGTTTCAGCAGGTATAGGATTACATGCTGGATTTTGTCTTCAAGAAATTTATACATGAGTTATGCTCAATCTCAAGATATAGGTCAAATGTAAATGAATGAACTGATTAATCAAATGCAGAATAGGAAAAATTTTAATTCTGTTTCATACTAACAAAAACACAAGAAGCTCTTTAATTTCCATATTCTCTAAAACAACATAATTTTTGTTGGTATCATTTTGCAAATGATATATTTACTTATGTTTATTCTGCTCATTGAATTATTTCCTTTAAGAAAATATATTTGGAATCAAATAAATTTCTCCATTCAACATCTTCAGCACATTTTCGTGCATGTAAACAAGCACATAATTTTTATTTTATATTTGAAATATCAACCACAACCATCTGAAAATTATCAAGACTTTTAAGACTACCCAGCAATTCTTTTTCCTCTTAAGAAAATAATGTAAATGTCTTTTGTTTGATGGGTGGGATAAAAGAAAGAGCAAGTTATGATTTTCTCTTTTATCTCTGTCTCTTTCAGTGTCCTTTCCTTTCTTCTCATCTCAGTCTCTCTTTAACCAAATTTGTAGGCCAAATTTTGGCAAGCACACACAGTATCTTCGAAGATGTCAATGAACATCTTACCCCTCTAAGGAGATATCAAAAGGGTAACATAATTACAACGTCCTGATCCACGTTCCTTCGGTTTAATGATTTGAACTCCCAATCAGAAAGTTGAACAAAAGTAAAATTATTTTTCAATCATTTGCTAATCACTTTGTACTTACTCTATCTCTTTCTGTCTGTCTCTCATCCCGCACCATACCCCCAATTTTTCACTGAGTGTTCTCTCTCAAATATACTAGCGTATAAACCCTAATATACATATGTAGATATGAGCCTTTAATGCATGAAGGTGCCACTCACCACACATAGCATGAATAAGGTTTTTAGTAAGTGCTTGTTCTACTGTGAATGAATGTTGTCTTGGTATGATAATCAGCCTGGGATTCATTGTGAAAAGTCTTTGTATTACCAAGGTTAATCCTTTCGTATTCACGCAGTTGGTGAAAACATGATAAATAGTATCAAATATTGTCAAAACCATAGAGGTGTTACATCTAAAACTGTAGTTTATATTTTTAAAGTCTTACTGAAATTTCAGAGTGAACCATGCCAAGGTTAATAAAGATACAACTGTCTTTCATAAATGAATCTCAATATACAAGTATGTATTATTCAACTTTATAAGAACAATAGAATTACTTAAGAATATTAATTTAAAATTCTGTCTTTTTTAATGTCATCCAAACAATTTGTAGATTTGATATTTTACTTGTTTTTCTGGGGAGGCTCTGAGAATACCTATTTCACTGTTCTGATCTTAAGTTCTCCTCAGAATCTCAGAAATTCTCCAACCCTGTGGCAATATGCCAGATGGAAAACATCATATTTTGTGCCGTACACTGAACACTGAAATTTGAAATTAATCAGACCTCTACTTGAATAAAATAAAATCTATCCAAACAAAGAACATCTAAATATTGTACCTACACAGCCATGTAAACATCAAAGGCCTTCAAAAAAGCTAATAGATCTGGTGTCAACAGCTTAGTATCACATAAGAAATATGGGAATCCCAAGGTTTTAATGAAGAAGCACTTTCATGAATAGAGTTGAAATGGTCAAGTGACCAGGATTCTTTGAGGAGGTGGAAGTAAATGACTTAAGGGTGTTGAAGTTGCTTCAATTTTTTTACCTATATGTTTCTTCCAGTTTTGTTTTTTTTTCCCAATTGGAATTAGAAACATGTGTATACTCTTTATGAGTTTATGTTTGAATTATGAAAGATTCAAGAATTAATCAAATGCTTAAATAAAAGCTAAGTAGGTGTATTTTAACAAATAAAATAGATTTGTTGTGAGATAGTGTGCATAGAACCATAAAGGCTTTTAAATTGTTTTTTAGCTGAAAGACTGTTTTACTTTTTTAGTGATTGCTCTAAGAATCACAATATGCATTTTTAGCTTCTTAAAGTCCAACTTCAAATTATACTAAAGCACTTCGCATACAATGTAAGAACCTCCCAACATTATACTTCCAACAACCCCTGCCCACTCAACCCATCATTTGTTTTTATACCTTTCACTTCACTTTCTATATATTTTATAAACCCTAAAATAAGTTATTATTTTGCTTTTAAAATCCATTACTATAAAAAATAATTTTAAAAGACAAAATAGAGTATTTTATATTTGCCCATACATATATCATTTCCGCTGTTCTTCATTCCTTTGTGAAGACTCGAGTTTTCATATGGTATAATTTTCCTTCACTCTGAAGAATTTCTTTTCACATTTCTTGTAGGGCTAATTATCTGGTGGCTGATTCTCTCAGCTCTTTCTTGAAAATCTATTTATTTTCCCTTCAATTTTGAAGGATATTTTTGCCAGATATAGAATTCTAGGTTGAAAGGGACTTTTGCTTTTGTTTTTAGCATTTCAAAGATTCCTTGTTGTCTTGCTTTCATTGTTTCTAATAAAAAGTCAGTGTATTTCTCATCTTTGGTTTTCTTTGATCTCTCCCTTCAAGAATTTCTCTTTTTAACTGGTTTTCAACAGTTGGTTATAATGCATGTTGATGTATTTTTCTTAGTGTTTATCATGTTTGGGGTTTGTATATTCTTTGCATCTATATGTTAGATTTTTCATCAACATAGAGGGAGCGTTAGGCACCAAGATACTAACAATGGGGGAAGCTGTTACAACTTCATGACTAAAGAGACAGTGGACGGAGATAGCATTTCCAGAAGTAGAATCATGGGTGGGGTGCCTGGGAAGAGCAGGGTTCACTAAAGGACAGTAACTATGGGAGAAATGCTTTGGTTTTTCCATACTGCCTGCTCTCTAATCTTCTGCTAATACCTCCCATAGATCGAACTTACCCGGAAGTCAGAAGGCAAGAGATCCTAAGGAAATGTCGATCCCTACCACAAACAGCAGAGTATGAGAAGGCTGGAAATTGCTGAGAGCAAGTCAGCAGCCGACCTTCACAACAGGATTTTGTTCCTTTTTTGTCACTATGGAATTCGTGTCACCTAGAAGAACACCTGGGCACATATTTGATGAATGAGTGAAGGATTAATTGAATGGATGAAAGAATGAATGAATAAAAGATAATTTCTAAATTCATGCTTTATTTCTGAGGAAACTGAAGCTCCTATAGGCTTCACAATTTACTCAAGTAGTTAGTGGAAGAACTAGGACTTAAATTTACGTTCTCTGATTCACATTTCAACACAGCAACTGCCTCTGATTTCTGTAAATCAAATCATATTTTAAATGCCTACTAGAACTCTTTTTCTACAGGTTCTCTGTATTGAATCTTTTTGTACAACTAGAAATTCTTTGATTAGGTGGACTTCTCCTAAATCTTTGTTTGGTAGATTTTTCAAGTTTCAATTTCTCTCCAAGCTTTCTGGACTATTTCTAATCTAGGATGTTTTATATAACAACTCTATTTTAAAAGTACAGAGCATTCCAAAAGGGTAGCTGGTTTTTCATTTGGGTAAAAGAGTCAGCACAATGCAAAAGAAAGAACTTGGCTTTTGATATCAGATAGAATTAAATTCTGATCCAGGATTTGCACCATAATA
The DNA here is from genome assembly GCF_030028045.1 of Hippopotamus amphibius kiboko. Classification (NCBI taxonomy): domain Eukaryota; kingdom Metazoa; phylum Chordata; class Mammalia; order Artiodactyla; family Hippopotamidae; genus Hippopotamus; species Hippopotamus amphibius. The sequence goes on from NC_080195.1 coordinate 15,035,949, forward strand.
GCTACTTGACTTTAGACAAAACATTTAATATTTCTGGTCTCTGGTTTCTTCTTCCGTAAATTGGGGATAATAACAGCTCTCATCACTTCACAGAACTGAAAGAGCAAAATTAGATGATGCATATTTGTAAATACACATGCTATTACTGTTTACCTTTTCTCCAGATAAGTGTTTATTGCTAGAATAAAGTCCAGTTCCGTGGTTGTGATAGGTGGTAGCGATTGCAGAAAACAAGTACAGGTTGAAATGTAAGAGTCCACAGCAATAAAAACTTCATTGTCCAATGAGAGTGAGTAACAACAATTACACTGATAAGTAAAGGCGCTGCAAAATGTTGATAGGATCAGTAAGAAAACACCTGAGATAAATACATCCACCCCTATCTTGTACTTTCCACGCTAACGATCATTTTCATTAGTGAGGACAATCAAGTAATCTTTAGCCAGAGACTGACGGTCCAGTAAAAGAGAACTATTGTGACACTTCCAATGTCTGTTCTTGGCACCGGGAAAGGCAAATAATTTTTTTAAACAGTCTTATTGAGATATAACTAATATTCTATACAATTCACCCACTTAAGCACACAATTCAATGGCTGGCTTTTAGTAACTACAGTTGTGCATCTTTCACCACAATCAATTTTAGAATATTTTCATTACTCCCAAAAGAAACCCTGTATCCTGTGGCCATTACTACCTAGTCCCCCGAGCCCTATTCCCAGCCCTGGGCACCCACTAATCTACTTTCTGTCTCTATGGATTTGCCTATTTTGGACATTTCCCATGAATGGAATTGTACAATGATGACAGTGTTTTGTGTCTGGCTTCTTTCACTTAGCAGAGAGTATTTGGAGGTTCCCCATGTTGTAGCATGCATCAGTACTTCATTTCTTTTTATGGCTGAATTTGCTATGGTTTTTTGAAGTATTTCACCTCATTGCTATTTGAACTTCCAATGGATTTACCTGTTCTAACATCTGAATATTTAAAATGAAAAGAATCCTTAGAGATCATTAATTCAACCATTTTTTAATTTTGAAGAAAGGGAAGTCTAGATTGTTTGACTGTCTAGTGTTACACTTTTACTTGTGTACAAAAGGACACAGGTTCAGCCTCTGCCCTCTTATTGTACAACACTTAACTTCCTGTAGTATCTACTCTAAAATAATAGTAACTCACTTTCAGATAGCACCTAGTTTATAAAATACTTTCATAAATATGAATCATCATCTGCATACAAAAACTGTTTTGACAAATAGGTAAGAGAGAGCTAGATACTGGAATTATGAAATATATAATTACTGACAAAAATTAGCAGATAAAAATTAGACATATCCTAAAAGGCCTTCCCAAATAGCCTTTAGAAATGACAAATGTAAATACCTGTCAAGTCTTGCAGACTACTTGCTTAATTCCAAATATTGTGACTTTCTGTTCTTACAAGCCATAGAAATACAGGTATAAAGACTATAACAGTCTTGATGCCAATGAAGAAGTATTTCTGTGCTGAAAAAAATGGTTCTGATTTAAATCTGTGAGAATATGGATGTTCTAAACTAAAACATGGCTTTTCCTTTCCTCCCCATAACATGTCATACATGTATTTATATGCAATTTCTGAAGTTTGAAATGCAGTAATTTAATATCGGTACTGATGGAATACAAGCTGCAGAAGCAAATGCTATTGGCCTTGCTATTTGGTTGAAAATGAGTAACACTAGTATGAGTAATGGTGAAGTCCTTTCAAAGGATTTAACCTAAAGGTTAAAATCTTATTTCTTTTCTTAAACTCCTTTTCATTGTCTCTCAAGTGCAATATCTACATGACATTATGTCATCATTGAACTGCTCTATGACCTCATTAACATTCTTATCTCCCTGCAAAAAATGTTATAAGAGACCTGTCTGGTTATTATCTCTGCCACCTAGGACTTAAAGTTTGGCTATCTTTTCCAAACACATCTACCTTGAAATATATCTAAGGCTACTTTCCCAAACATGCTGGGTTCTAACGTTAGAGATCCACTCAATCTGTTTTCTTTTTCACACTTCATGATTCCTCCTGCAGGAAATGGCCCAAAGCAATAACTGCGTTTGGAAAACAACAACAACAACTAAGCCATAAAATTCTAGAACCGTAACACTCAGTAGGATATACAACAGAATACAGCTACAGAGAAGATGTCCTGGTTTATTCCATTGTTTTGGTATGTATGAAATTGATTTTTGCAAAAGAGAAAATTGGCAGATTGTTATTATATTTGTGGAATGTTTAGTATACTAATTATAGATTTGAAAATTAAACCACTGCATTTTCAAATGATAATCAGTGCAGCATAGAAACTGTGAAATGATAAAAAGGCATATGTATCAAACAAATTTTAAGATGTCAGGAAACAATATTCTCAATAATAATTTAATGACTGAAATAATATATAATTATAAAACTTATAATTATATGTTTTATGAGCACTTCATGTTTATAGTAATGCCCCAGCAGCTATGTTCTCCCTCCTAAGTTCCTCCATTTCTACTCTCACTTAAAGGAAATAATGTGATAGTTTAAATCAAAGAGAATTTAAAACACCATTTGGTTTGAGAATTTATCTTTCTCATGGGGTACTTATAACTCAATCTAAATGTTTTGTTCCTTTTTTAGCTTCCTATAAAAGAGTGATTTAAGTCAACATGTAGTTGGGGTGTAGAGTGGTTTACCTAGAAATTACTGCCCCAAACACACACACACACACACGCACACACACACGCGTATATGTGTAAATGTGTCTGTGTTGGTATCTATAGCAACTTGTCTACTATTGGGTCAAGAAAACAAAGAAAGCACCCAAGTTTAATTTCATTTGTCTCCTCTCCTGAGTGGCTGGGGGTGGGAGATACCTCTTTCTTTTTACAACTAGGAGTTGTTTTTCATTTCTGTTTTCTATTCCTTCCTTGTTAATGAAACATTGAATTTCAGATGGGCATGTGGCCACTCAGAATAAAGACTGTATCTATTTTCTCCCCTTGAAGTCAATAGCAGTAATGTATAACTGCCAGAACATGTTTTGTTTTGTTTTTTAAGTAACACACTTTCTCTTTCTCTTTTTCTTTCCTCCTGGCAGCAAGGCATATACAAGTGTGAGATGGAGCAGCTTCCTCCTGCACTAAAGGGCAGAGGCTGTGTCTCAAGCAGCAAAGCAACAAGAGTCGAGGATACTCATGCTGGACTCACTAGGGTTGTGTGATAAGCAAATACTCTTCTTTCACATCTAATCGTTCACCAGGCTTGAGTAGCCTTCTCCATAATACTTATGGGATTGGTCTCCTCTTTACTCCCCATATCTAAATTCAAGTACTGTACTCTTAATCTCTCCTAGGGTTTTGCAATGACCTCAAAATTGCTCTTTCAACCTGCAGTTCCTTCCTTCTACATGCTGCCTCCAAAATAAACTCTGTAAAGTGCAAGCCTGGTCATAGAAAAATAAGTAACAGGGTAAGAATTCTAAATCACCCCTGTCTTAATATAGAGCTAGAAGTCTTAGAGACATAGTGGATAGCCAGGAAGAGAAAGAGTAGATCTACTCAAAAGATTGTCATACTAAGATCAAACAACAGATTTGAGGTATGCAAGGGAACTCTAAATAACACAACATATGATGGATACCTTCTCTGTGTCTGCGTTACGTTTCAGATATTGCTGGCCTGTATGTCATTTGTACCTTTACATGCAAGATCATATCTGAATTAGTTTTTTAAGAACGCAACACAATCTGGAATTACAGTGAATGATCAGCTGCAAAGAATGAGCATAGGACATGAGAAATAATCTTTTCCAGCAACCAAAATCACTTCCTGCATAAACTCATCCCTAACATTCATCTACAAGAATCATTCTCTCACTGTAAATTCTCTATGATAAATAATCATGTTTGCTTAGTTATTACCTTGAATTGTTCATTAGTTTGTCCATATGTACTGATCTTGTCTATTTCACCTACTTGAAAAATTCTATACTTCTTCATAACGACCCACTGGGGACTTCCCTGGTGGTGCAGTGGTTAAGAATCTGCCTGCCAATGCAGGGGACATGGTTTTGTTCCCTGGGCCAGGAAGATCCCACATGCTGAGGAGCAACTAAGCCCGTGTGCCACAACTACTGAGCCCATGTGCCACAACTACTGAAGCCCATGTGCCTAGAGCCTGTGCTCCACAACAAGAGAAGCCACGCACCTCAATGAAGAGTAGCCCCGCCATTCGCCACAACTAGAGAAAGCCTGCATGCAGCAACAAAGACCCAATGCAGCCAATTAATCAATCAATAAATAAATATATTTTTAAAAAAACACTAAATGAATATGCTTAATTTAATTGACAGTCTCATCATTAATGGAGAATTAAATATTTTTTTTCTGAAGAGAAAGTCCTTGATTAGAGACATAACTCATGAGTCCAGTACAGAGATGGGGCCAGATAATATAGGATTTTGGTTCTTAGCTCTTAAAATCATTTGGCTTATAGCCTAGATTGCATAGAAATATTTTATAATCATGAATGAGAAACAATCATAGTTCTTTCAGACATTTTACAACCAAAGCCCAAGTGAAACAAAATCAGATGAAGCAAAATGGTAGCTTTCTGAGTGAAGAGAGACAAATGTACTTCCTTTACATAAATTAAAAAAAACTATCTGCATGAAAACATATGATGCACAATGAGATGGTATTTGAATTAGAAAAGCTGTGTGCTTCTAATGCTTACTTAGTCTAGTTATTGTAGCTATGTTTTAAAACAGAATTTGACCATCGAGACACTTTCTTACCAAGTACCATCTTTACAATCTGTTGTCTGCAAATAATTTCTTTATTTAATTAATTGGTGGCCTTTTATTCTGTGAAGTATCTAACATTTAAGTCTTATCTACTTGCTTTTAATGTGTTACAATGGTACGGCTGCCTAATACCTCTGAACTATGACAATGGCATCCTCCTTGAAAAGACCAAGCTACCATTAGAAATGGGTCATGAAACAAACGTCATTAACTCATTTAAAAAAGGGCAGAGCCCAACAAAGCATTGCTGACAAATCTGATTCCCTGTGTCCATTTGTCTTCATGAAATACCACATTTAATATCTACCTCCATGCATGAGACGGCATTCTGAAGCATCTCACTATGAAAACTTTAAAATCACTCCAAATTAAATTTACTTTCAGGTTTTTACTTCGAAAGAACAACCTAATTCTCTTATGCAATATTAAATAGTAAACTAAGTATTAATAATTCCCAGTAATAAAAATCATGATTCCAATGTTGCTAGCCTGACAACATCCATGGACTCTTAAAAGAGGAAAATTCAGTTAATAGAGGCAATGATGAAAAACAGGCAGGTCAAGGTAGGGTCTTCTATTTTTTTCCTTGATGTTGGCTGCAAAAAAACAACATGAGATAGATATCTGCATCTTCTCCACATACCAAATGAAAGGTTTATTAAAAATTAATGTTAAAATAATAACAAAAGTGATAGAGAATGATATCTCTAGCTCTATATGAGTAGACTTCTTGTACCAACCTTTCACATTTTATTTTAGAATGAGCTTCTGCCTCCAGCATTCAAACGGGAATTTCTTATATTGAGGAAAGATAATCTGTGCTCTATAAATCCCCTTCTTGGAAGGAAACTTTGGTAGAGCCAATCTTTATATCTGTTTTCTTCTGTTCTATTCAGAAAGTAAAATTTTTATGAATTTTCTCCCCTTTGGCTGTCAGTTACAGATGCCATTGCGAAATGAAGCCAGAAGCAATTCCAGTGAGACGAGTGTCCAGTCAGACAAAACATCTACTTTGGAACTTTCAGAACAGATAGGAGAAAGGTTATATGGAGTAAACGTCTGTGTTTCTGCTCCACACTGGATTCCAGGAGAGGAAGCTAAGCATTAGCATTTTTGGTTATCTAATAAAAACATGTTCTGTTTTATTTTACTTATAATGGGGTCTCATTGTCTCAGATATACCTATAAACAAAATAATAAAAATTCAAACATTCAAATTTTTAGGACTACATGCAAGACAATCTGTTGTCATCTAAAGCAGAAATAATGCTATTTTATAGGCAAAGCAAAACACATAATTGTATCAGTTAGAAAAAACCTGGGGTTTTGCCGTTTAGGTTTGCCATAATTTATTCTTGATTATAACCTATTCTTTTCTTTATTCCCTTCCTCCATCCTCCCTTTATCCCTCTTTCTCTTTTTTCTTTTGCCTGTTTACCATTTTATCTTCATTTTTTTAAAAGCTCTTTATTATCTTCATTTTTTCATCTGTTTTTCTTTCTTTTTTATTTAGGACTACATAGGCATGTATTTTAAAATTCTTACTTCCCTGTCACATTAGATAGTCTATAGCAGATCATCTCAGAGCAGCCCAGAGCCTTCTCATACCCCATAATAATCACTCCATGAATGGATCTCAATGTTTACTTCTCAGAGCTGCTCCATCAGGTCCATCTTGTTCCTACTGGTGACCGCCTTCTCAAGTCAGTGGCTCTAACACCAACTGCATCCATCCCTGTGATGCTCCTGGGTCCTTGATCTGGACTCACCTGTATCTCCTTTGGTTGTTGCTAAATTCCTTCCTATTTCTTCTGTGTCTGACTCTTCATTTGGTTTCATTGTAGGGTTGACTTCTGTCTTTCAGCACTATGTAAATTGTATAAGAAAATGCCAAACTTTCTTTAATTCATATTTGCTTGGTATATGTTTTCCATCCTTTCATTTTCAGTCTTTCTGAGTATGTTTGTTTCCAGTTTGTCTCTCCTTCAGACAACATATTTCTTCATCCAATTAAGGAGTCTTGATCTTTCAATTAGTAAGTTTGCTCTGAGTTTTAATTGGTGTAATTATTATGAAATTAGATCTTATTTCTGCCATCTTAATTCACATCTTCAATTTAAATGTAAATTAAAATTTTTGTTAAATTAAGACCTATCTCTGCCATCTTTATTTATTCTTCTCTTTTTGTACTTTCCCTACTCCTTTCCTACTTTCAATAAAAGAGATTTTTCTCCTTCTGGTTTAAAAGTTACACATCCTACTTTTCTTACTTTGATAAAGACTCAATCTTTTCTGTCTTTATTGATACCCTATGTTTGTAGCTATATCTTCCTTCTAACACAACAAAAACTGGATTATTTCTAATATTTTCTTTGTCTTGTCTCTCACTATTATGTTACTATCATCTAGAATTTTAGCTTTGAATTACTGTCAGTATACTTTTACTTTTTTCCTATACTAACTTTTTTTAAAGAACTTTTATTGAGATATAATTGACATACAGTAAACGCCATATATTTCAAGTGTGCAATTTGACCTATACTTACTTTTATTTTTATAAGTTTAATTAGGATATTTGTTCATCCTTACTTTCTGTTTCTCTTTCAGCATCTCCTAGTTCTGTTCTTCAAAAGATGTTTTAAATGAGGGCCGTTTCATGGTAAAAGTTTTTTGAGGCCTTTTACGTATGAGAATACTTTTATTAAATGCTTATCTTTACACATCAACTTCTCTAGTTATACTATTTTAGATTCACTGTTCTTATGCTTGAATACTTTTAAAATAACATTAAATTGTCTTATTTTTGTTTCTTTGCAGATGATCTATTCTTGCTGAAATTCTTTTAATTTTTCTTTGCCTCTGAATTCTTTATTCTTATTTTAATATCTAGGTGTGAATTTTTCCTTGTCTTTCCCTTTGGCCCTTTCTAAGTCCTATCAATTTGAAGCTTTTTAAATATCTTTGATTTTGAAGTGTCCATTAATTCTTCAGATGTTTTCTCTTTTCGTTTTTCTCTCCTTTTGGGGCTCTTTCAAAATTTATTTATTCTATTTTTCATATTTTTTACCTTTTCTTTTATATTCTTCTATCTCTTTATTCTTCCCTGTTCTCCTTTACAGATTTTATTAATTTGATCTTTATGCTCACTTATTTGCTCTTCAGTTGTACCCATCAACCTACTTATCCCATGCTTTATCCTTTATATCAGCTATTGTCTTTTCTTACCTAACAGCTCCCCTAGATTGTATTTTATGGGTTCTTGTTCTTATTTCATATTGCTAATATCTTAGCTTACTGTATTAACTATATGTACCTTTCATTTAAAAAAAATTGTCTACCTGCTCTAACAATTCTCATTTATAGGGTATATAGTGTCTATTTCTTTGCGTTTCTTTTAATTTGGTTTATGAACTCATATAATGTGTAGAGAACTGAGGCCAGGTCATATTCTGTGCCAGTCTTGGGTAAGTTTAAGAGAAAAGACTAAGTGCAGAGAGCCTAGGCTCCAATGAATCACTAACATCCATGACTATTCACCAGACTGTCCCTCTCACCATGTTTATGCTTAAACAATACATGAAGCTCCACTGGGACAGGGTAGTCTCCCCAGAATCTAGTCCAGCAGCCCTGAAGGTAATAAGTGGGAGGTTAGAGGAGTGAATGTCTTAGGGAGGCTGTTAAGTCCACAACTTTTCCAAAAATTCTCCACACCCAGCAGGACTTTCCATCTCACTTGGAGTAACTTCAGGATACATGTATAAGAATCTGGGCTGTGGCTAATTACTGTCACTCTTGGGGAAAAAATTTTTTTTAATTAAAAAGCTTTCCTCTAACCCGTTCTTCTGTTCTCTTGCTAAAACTTCCAGCCATCCTCTATCCCAGGATTCTGCTACCCACTCTCCCAACCCACACCAATTCAAGATAGTCTTCCAGGGTTTCTCATGTTTTCTTTCTTTTCTTTTCTTTCTTTCTTTCTTTTTCTTTCTTTTCTTTTCTTTTCTTTCTTTCTTTCTTTCCTTCCTTCCTTCTTTCTTTCTTCCTCCTTCCATCCTTCCTTTCTTTCTTTTCCCTTGTTTTTTCTTCCTTTCTTTCCCTCTCTTTCTCTCTCTCTCCTTCTCCTTCACTCTCTTTCTCTCTTTTTTTTGTTCCTGATGTAATTTTTCCCCATGTATCTACAGTTTCTCCTAGATTGGTTTTGGGGTAGACACAAGGCCCTGAAGACCTGCAGAACCCACAGCTCCTGGGCCTAAGAGAGGTAGCTGCTAGTTGACTGGAGTTAGGGAAGCATAATCAGAATATGTTCAAACTCATCATATTCCTAGAGTCCTCTTGATTTTAATATTCAGTGCAACATTTTTGGTTAGAAATTACACCACTAGAGCTAATTTCATAGTAATGTCAGGAATTCAAATCATGGAACTTTTCTTGGTTTCTAGTATCTATTTTTGGTAAGTGTTAACATGTTTCATATGAAATGGCTCTTGTTGAAAGCAACTGTAGAAATTAAAGCATATAGACACAGGAGATAAGTTCTGGATCACACTAACTTTTAAATAAAAACTAAGTACGAGTATATATTGTATTTGTCCAGAAATCCTAATTTAAGATCAAATAAACCACAAGATAAATAATCTATAAAATAACTTTTGGTTTTGAACCTTCCCTGGCCCCTACTTATGTCTCCTGTCTTGTCTTTCAACTAGTTGTGTCCTCCAACTATATCTTTCAGCCATAATCTCCAAATAGGTTTTCCCCAAAAAACAATATTTTCATTCACTTCCAAGTCTTCGTTTATTCTTCCTCAGTATGGGATTCTCCATTCTTCTCAATGTTATTTCCTTTTCTGCAATCCTCTGCTCATGCTGAAGAGAATCTTTGGTGCTTTTTATATGACCTCTTCCAGGAAGCCTACCATCACTCATCTTTCCCAGCTGGGTTTCACAGTCAGGTCTCCCTGTATGTTACCATCATACTCTGTACTTAGATCTCTTAAAATAATTTATATTTGACTTCTCTTCCATTGTAATGTAGGGTGTTTGTACTCAGGGACTGTATGTTTTGTACATTTTTACACCCAATCTTAGGCCCAAATAGTTATGGGGCAATTATTAAAAAATAGTAACTATATCTTTGGGTTTTACTAAAGGTCTGTTCTGAAATGCAGTTGAGTTTAATGACCAAGATCTTGGGCTCCAGTGCCAAATCTGGGTTCAAACTGTTCCTCCTTTGCTTACTAGTTGAATAACTCTATGGTTGTCATTTAATCTTAGTCAACTTTCTAAGTTTGTGCTTCCTGAAAAGCAAAATGAAGCTAACAGTAGTTAACATAACAAAACTGTAAGGATTAAAAAGATAATTCATGTAAAGGGTTTAGCATTTTTGTCTAATATATAATAAGTTATCAATAAAGATTAATTATTATCATTTGATCAACTCAGATTCCTTTCATGATTAAAAGGTTAAATGGATTAGATTGCTCCTTGATATTCTCAAAGCCCCTTCCCATCTTTTCAGTAACAACTCCTCTGTGTCTTCATGTGACCCTAGAGGAGATAATAATCTGACAAAGAGATTGACTTATCGTAGATAGATGAGTCAATACTAATTCAAAGGAAAAAATCCCTAATGCTGGAATTTCAGGCATCAATATCAAATAAACTACTGGAAATAATTTAGGGCAAGATGGCCTATTGGAACTATACTAGAAATCTTACTATGTAGTGAATCTGGTTACTCATTTATTCACTCAGTTGAAAATACGTAATAAATTCTTGCTGTGTCAGATATCCTACTGGGGGTATAGGAATATGAAGATTTATATTACTTACTTTTTTTTCCAAACATGCTTATAATCTAGTGAAGCAGGTATTAACATCTCACATTAATATTGCTTTAACACACATTATCTTATTTACTTAAAACAGCTATCTTGTGATAAAGCTTGGGGTTTTTATCCCAGTGTGTCTGTTTGGAGAAGTTATTGGGTTTACCTAAGTTCGTATCATTAGGAAGAGGTTGAATTTGGACTCAGATGCAGTTCTCCTGAATATAAATCATTTTTTCTCTCTTTATATCATAAAGCTTATATAACCAAAATTTAAATAAACTATCAGAAATAGCATCAGTACTAAAGTAGTCAAGACATTTAGATGAGTGCAAAATTAATTTTTGCCATTCATTGGTAATGGTTTCATAAATGAGGGGCATTATTCAGTATATGGACACTTGAAGGATGGATTGGATTTTGACAGTGGAGATAGTGGAAGTAAAGGCAGGGACCAGACAGCGGAGGTGGGGGAAAAGCAGATCATATTTTGGAAAGGTCAAATGTCCTGGCTGACTGAAATTTGGGATATACGAAGGAAGTGATTTTGATAATATATAAAAGATAGATTGGAACCAGATTATAGAAAATTGAAAGTTTGCACTTTTCTCCATAAGCCAGTAGGTCTCAGCCTTGGCTGAGTATCAGAATCAATTTTTTGAAATGCCCATGCCCTGGCAACACTCCCAGAGATTCTATTCATTAGCTCTTAGGGGCATGGACATCTGCATACTTTAAAAAATCCTCGATTGATTCTGCTCTGTAGGCACAGTAGAATATCAGTGTCATGGTGATTGAAGTGTGGTCCACTACATGCGTGATCTGCAGACTGCGCTAGTCTTCAAACTGTTACTATCCTTGTTGAGAAATTGAGAGTAAGTGCATAAAAATTGTACAGCAATTTGATGGTGTAATTTTATATCTGTTAAAACATAAAACTTAGAAAGCGGCACTATATTTTGTATGCCTTTTTTTATTCTTGTCTAATTCATTTTATTGTATTTTACAAAGGTGTTATTTCTTGTGAATTGGAAATTAAAAACGAAAACAAAACTGAGCTTTCAATACAGATAATTAAGAAGTATTATTTCTCTAAGCCACAGGGGCTTTTGTGCATATGAAACAATGTTATAAACGTGGTGCCGTTCTAACATTGATAAGGCTCTGGCACCTTAGATAGATGAGGGTAGGAACCAGGCAGAAGACCACATGCTGTGACAGGCTTGGATACAGGTATGCCAATGGTAAAGGAAAGAAAGCAGAAATGAATCAGAAAAATATACGGAGGAAAAAAAAATGAGAAATTGTCAATACACAGAATTTAGAATAAAAGAAAGGATAAATCTAAAATTGAGCTATTATTAAGAGATAAATGAACATCAGTAAGAAAATGTGGGGAGAGAAGTGGGGTGTGGGTAGAGGGAGAGACATGATTTTAGCTGTAGGCAAGTTGAGTTTAAGATGTTCGAAATTAATCAAATGGAAATGTCCCCGAGGCAATGGGAAATATGGAATGGGGACTTGTTAGAGAGGTGGAAGTTGGGGATCATAATCATGGGTGATATTCAAAATATTTAACAGCCAATGGAGCAGCACACTGGCAAGCCTCAATGCACCGGGGCCATAAACACATGGTACCGCTGGCCAGGGCCCGCCAGCTGACTATCGGCCCTGGAGGCAGGTCTGACCGCCATGCGTAGGGAGTGGACAGGGAATAGGATCTCTGAGTGAGAAATGACTGAGAGAAAAGGAGGAGTTTGACGAAAAACTCTTAGGGGTCATCCATACCTTGTAGATTTGAAGTGAAGGCGAGAAAGAGGGATATTGAAAAGATAGGATTGTGACATAAAATTAATTTTCTCTTAAAGTCAGCAAGAGGGGAAATTTTAAGAGAAAAGAAAAAGATGGTAAATGCTGATGAATTCCACAGAGAAACTGAGAAGAATGAGAAGCAAGGTAAAGTATTTGGATTTAGTGAACAGGAATAAATAGGAAAACCTGAAGAAACCAGGTTTAGTATTACAGGGAACATGTAAGATATAGAGCAAGAAATAGTGATATTTGGTAAGGATGTGGAGCCAGAAAATATAAATTCTTCTTTAATAAGTGTTACCAGAACAAAGGGAAATGACAAGATTATCATTTAAGAGGGTGAAAAGAAACAAAGGCAATATTTGAAGAGTGAATGGATGAGAATTTTCCAGATTTGATGAAATACCTCAATTCATAGATATTAAATCCCAAGAAATCCCAAACAAGATAAATAATCTAGATACATTTTAACAAAACTATTGCACATCGAATACTTGGAGATCTTAACAGAACTGTCAGAACCTCAAACACATGGAAATCTTAAAAGCAGCCAGAGATAAAAGACAAATCACATGTAAAGTGCTGCACAAACTGAAAACAGATTTCTCAGAAGAAATAATGGAAGCTGGAAAATAGTGGAATCATAATCTCAAAGTGCTAAGAGAAAACTCAGAAATCCATACCCACCAAAACTCCTTCAACGGAAATTAAGGCAAAATAAAGACCTTTTCAGATAAACAGAATTGAGACAGTTTGCCACTGAAGAAAATTTTCCTGATAGAAGGAAAATGATCTGAGTTGAAAAGCTATAGATACAGAAAGGAACCAAAAACAACAAGACTGGTAAATACATAGAAAATTTAAGTAAACATTAACTACATAAAATTATAATTACGTTTCGTGGAGTTTAAAATACAAGGAGAGAAATTAAATTACAGCAGCATGCAAATCATGACAGGATAAAGGAAGCTGAAGTATTTTATGGTCCTTGCAAAAAGGAGAGTGTGCAAGGGGCCAGACCTACTTGATGTTCTAGAAAGACTGTTATTACCATAGGTAGAGGGGCAGGTAAAGCTATTAGGAATCTAATGCCTGAGAGAAAAAGGAATTATCGATGTCACTTTGAAAGCTAAGAAATGAACTGTTGTGATTAAAAGAAGTAAGTTATGAAGAAGATGGATGTGTTGATCCTCTAGAATGGTCAAGGGGGTTGGGTTTACATATATTATCTTAACCTATGGGATTTAATTCTGGCTACTGTTAAGCATTTATTATTATCTCCATTTTACCAGTGAGGAAATTGACTTTCTTGAGGGAGCTACCCTGTCTTGAGTCAGAGTAAGCTGCAAAGTAGGGACTGGTGTATCCCAGCATCATCACCCCCACCCCAGAAGGGGCTGGGGAATAGATTCTGTGTCTGCCATTCTATGGGTGTCAGGAGGCTCAGAGTTCCAGGCGTGGCTGCCCCTGTTTCTGCTCGTTTCCAGGGAAAGTAACCCCAAATGTGTGAGGACAGGTTTCCGTAAGTTATGAGAAAGTCCCATTCTCTGTAATCCACTGATCATCTTGATGAATCATTTTTCCTCCCAGATGAAATTCACTTCTGTCAACTGCTCTTTTATAGACTGCTTTGCCATGTTTTTCGCCTCCTCATTTGAGTTCACAGGTGTCCATAATCTTACTCCTTCCCCTCCTTTGTCATTTTCTCTTAGAATGTATCTTTGGTTTTTTATGTCATAGTCACTTGCTTCACGTTCTTCCTCTTTTTGCCCACGTCTCTTTTTCCTTTTCCCAGGCAGATAAAACTTTGCTGCTTTTTATAAGAACTGATAATTTACCATAAGTCTAGGATGCTACTTTACAACATCTGCAAGTTCCCAGGAATTTACTAGAAATATGCCAACAGTTAAATGACACTTCACTTCTTGGCACAAGTAGGGGCTCCTGTTGTCCAAGCTCAACTGGGCAGACAGAGGCAGGATCTTAAATGATCACTGCCAGCCTGCCTCTCTGATGGATGAATCTCACTCAGTATACCAAACACATCATCACCCAAATGAAAAACCATTTCTGATTATAATAGCAGAATATCAACTGTTTTTTCCACACTGTTTTTTCATAAGAAAGGAAAAAAAAATCATATGTTTATAAAAGAGGTAAGACATGGAAATATAGCCACGAAAATATTTTCCAAGTGTAAGTTTCAGAAAATATGGTTAATTACTCAGTGTTTTAATTACCCTCAGGTTGGACCTTCAAACCAAAACTCATAATCTAATTAAGAAAGTCCATCATATAGACAGAGCATAAAGTAACATGCAATTAACATTTCCTAAAAATGAAACCAATGCAAGAACATTTTGATTTACTCTAATTACAGTGTTAATTCTGTACCTAATGCAGCAATAGTTCTGCATTAAAAAAAAAAGTCCTTGAAAGGTCTTTCTTCAAATTGTAATAAGCTTATATTTCTCCCACTGTAGCAGCCTATAATGTACATAAAAGTAAGAATTACAAAGAATTCTCAATCTGTGGGTATTATAAAATATAGATGACAGAAACCTGGCCCAGAATGCTCCCAAAAGAACAGTTTGCCACAATCATACTACAAAAAGTTTTAAGGATAGCACTTTGATCAATCTGCTACATTCATCTCCATGTACTTGAAAGAAATGTCTGAGAAAGGGCTAAGAGCCAATATTCCTGAATTCTTAAATACAGGCTTGCACTTGGCACTCTATATTGCTCCTACTACAGTGCCATGAACCCACTAAACTTCAGGAAGCATTGCTTCTAAGCATGGTGGTGGGTACTTTCCCCAACAGTACATGCTGTGATGTATAAGTGATCATTCTGAAAGTTGATGAATTGAATGTGACTCCTGGTGTTTAAAGGTTCTAAAAGCAAAGATATACTCCAAAGTCTGATACTAAACATGAATAAAGTAGAAGGGAACATGAGGAGTCCCCTAATTCAATCATTTTATTTTACAAATGAGGAATCTAACACCCAAAGAGGTAAACAGTTTTGCCCATTTTTACACCGTCCTATGCAAAGTGGAAACCAAATCAGCTCTACTGACTCCTAGACTTTTGGAGTCAGAAAGATCTGGTTTTAGATCTGACTTTTGCACTTAAACATAAGAACATGCAAGTTACTTTCCTAACCCTTGCTTTCCTCATCTTTAAAATAGAAATAGTAATGCATATGCAGCAGGACATGAAGATCAAATGAAATAATGCATAGAAACCTTTGATGTTGCCACTGTTCTAAGCTGCAGCCCCCATGGTGATCGTTTTCCTTCTAAGGATGTGTGAGGATTATCTTAAATACTCTCTAGAGAATGTCAAAAAGAGAAAGACTTCCATATGTCTCAGAGGTTAGCAAAATTACCAGCAACCAACTATTAAAGATGCCTCACCAATATCAAGAGAACTATAGGTAAGAGATCTCTAGAAGTAAGAGGGTCTTTGAAGAAGCCATGTGAGCAATCTATGATACATGAACCAGTTTACCTACCTGCCAAGCCCAAGGAGTGTCTATGCCTTCTCGTATCAGTCAAATAAGACATTTTGTGTCCCTTATTAAGTGAAAGGTAGTATGCAAAGGTTGGAGAGGAAAGCTAGATGTGCAAAGGAGGAAAAGAGAAGAAGTCTACCAGGGCTCCCCTTTCCTATTTCAGGACTGAGATTAGGGAAAAAAGAAATAATAGCTTTGAATAAGCATGAAGTTGTAATTACTCTACTAGAATAAACAAATTAATTGTTAAAATGAAATTTATAGTCTATTTTTATGTTTTGTAAAGTATTCGTAGGACCTTTCATTATCTAAGAATGACTGGAGAATCATAGGAACTGAGCCAATTGTCACCCAAGAAGATGGGAGGAATTTGTCCCACAGAATGGCTTTAACAAGAAGTGAGCAGACGTTAAGTTGATATCTGACTATATCCCATAACTCTTGCCTCTCCAATATAGCAGTTAGACTATAATAAAGATTATTTTGCAATTAGATTTTTTTTAGTGTGTCTCCTTTGGGTACATTCTCACAAATAAGATTGTGGAGGTGCCATAATTTACTTAAAATCTCATGTGTGAACACTCTGGGGTTTTTTCTTCATTTTTTAAAATCACGATCAATGATATTGAAATGAATATAATACTATGTAATAGATTTTTCATACTTTTGAATTATTTACTTAAAATAAATATCCATAAGTGAGGCTTATGGACCAATGAGAGTGCATTATTTTTGCTCTCATATGTGTTACCAAATTGCTGTCTAAAGAGACTGCACCACCTTCATTGCTACCAGCAGTATATGAACATTTCTGTTTTACTAGAATTAGATATTATTAGTTTAAATGCAAAATTAATAGATATAAAATAATGCCTATCTTTTAAAGCTGGATCTCTTTAATTACTACAAAATATTCTCCCATACATTTACCACCTGTATTTTTATCTCTGAGGAATGGTTTACATTTTTGCCAATTCATCCCAATGGCATTTTCTGATTAAAGGATGCTCGTGTATCCCATCAGTCTCTCCAGC
The DNA here is from genome assembly GCF_030028045.1 of Hippopotamus amphibius kiboko. Taxonomy (NCBI): domain Eukaryota; kingdom Metazoa; phylum Chordata; class Mammalia; order Artiodactyla; family Hippopotamidae; genus Hippopotamus; species Hippopotamus amphibius. The sequence continues at coordinate 15,052,962 of NC_080195.1, forward strand.
TGCATTTACACCAGCAGGAAGGAAAGGAACATGGCAGGGGGTAAGACAGTCATAAATATTTGTAGAAATGCCACTGTCCAGGTTCCCTATTCCCCAAGCATTAACACTTAATCCTTAGTCAAAGACAATAGAGTTCTTAGAAATACCTTCTTGGGAAAGGAACTAATTTCATTGTCTTGTAAAATATGTAGTATTAAGGATATAATTTAGATCAAAGATAGAAAAAAATCAAGGGAATTTTCTCTCTCTCTTAAACAGCGTTTCTAATAAATTTTAGCCATCTTGGGATAATTGGCTTCTTTTCACAGAAAGTCTAAATAGGACATTGAATAGCTTCTTACCCAAAGTAAAGTAAAATTTTAACTGTTAAATAAAACTAAAACAGAATAAGAAAATTCCTCTATAGTTATTAGAAATTCTACTTTCTTAGAGATCGTTTTGGGTTTGATTATTAAACATAATTTTTCATTTTTCTAAAAGTAAAGATACATTTTGCATCTAAACAAGAGGCATTTTTAGGAAAACACTGAAATATTGAAACATTGCAAATATTAAAAACATGAATCTCACAGAAAAATGCAAAAACTCTTCTTCCAGTTTTACGCAGCAACTGTAAAAATGCCATAATGATGTAATTTTTCAGTGACTACTGCTTTTTTACAACAATGTACCCAAGCCTGAAATGCTATTCCTACCTATTACTCAAGATACCCAATTACTAAATTGAGATCATTACATGATAGCATCCAATCCCTCCTCCAGTAACAGGAAACTGTCCAGAACTGAACCCCACAATCCCTAACCCCTCCTCAGTCTCCTTAAATGAGAATTCAAACCCTTCAAAAGGCGTGTGCCTTCTCTCCATTGTCAAGAGACATGTGATGGTTCTTTGGAAAGCCCACTCTCACTACACTGACCCAATAAACTTGATTTTGCTGGATTATAAAAAAAAAATGTAAAACCTGCAGAGATGATGGATAATAATGGCCACACACAAAAAAAAATGGTTAGAAAGATATTTCACAATACCCAAGCAGCATAGATATTTAGTTGTGGAAATCATAAAGCAGAAAATATATATTATCAAAATCAATGATATTTACCAAACATTGGAATTTTGGGTAATAAAATATTTCTACCCAAACAAACCCTACTATTACATCTATATGACAGCTGCCAAATTGTCCTGGAAGAAAATTTGGCTGACGTGCTTTACAGCAGCTCATCCATCTAGTTTAAACAACCGGCAAGGTCCAGAAATACCATACTTAGGACATATTTAATATGATGGATATTTTCTTCTACTCAAAGCTGCTCATAGTTCTGTAACTTTAGACAAAGATATAAATCACGGAAGCTTTGCCCTTAACTGCCATGGAGTTTGGGTTGTAGGATACCAGTCCCCCTGACGGCTATCATCATTTTTCTCAGGAACATGAGAGAAAGGTCAGAAAGAAGGGAAAATACAGATTCCTCTCCTTGGTTTCCTTCGGTTCCTAAGAGCTTCCCCCTTTTCTCTAGTATTCCTGAGGCTGGTTCTACACTTCTACCTAATCTCTTCAAATCTCACTTCACACTCTGGCCTGGCATAGTTATTATGAATTTTAGAGATGAGCGAATCTACAGAATTATTTGATAAAATCCACCTTTTTGAACCTTTATGCACTGTTGGTGGGGATAAATTGGTACAGCCACTATAGAAAACAACATGGAGTTTCCTCCAAAAATTAAAAATTGAACTACCATATGATCCAGAAATTTCACTTCCGGATATAAATCCAAAGGCAATAAAGCCACTATCTCAAAGAGATATCTATACCCTCATGTTCATTGCAGCATTGTTCACAATAGTGAAGACGGAAACAATCTTAGTGTCCATCAACAGAAGAATGGATAAAGAAAATGGAATGCAATGGAATATTATTCAACCATGAGAAAGAAATCCTACCATTGCAACAACATGGATGGACCCTGAAGGCATTATGCTAAGTGAAATATGTCAGACAAAGAAAGGCAAATACTGTACGATGTCACTTACATGTGGAATTAAAAACCACAAGAACTTACAGCTACGGAAAACAGATTGGTGGTTATCATAGGGGGGGATCAAGGGGTGAGGGAGTTGGGTGAAGGTAGTCAAAAGAAACAAACTTTCAGTTACAAGAAAAATAAGCTTTGAGGATCTAATGTACATCATGGTGACTATAGTTAGCAAAACTGTATTATGTATTTGAAAGTTGCTAAGAGAATAGATCTTAAAAGTTCTAATCACAAGAAAAAAAATTGTAATTGTGTGATGATGGATGTTAACCAGACTTATTGTGCTGATCATTTTGCAATATATGCATACACCAAATCACTATTTTGTACACCTAAAACTGATAACAATGTTATGTCAATTATATTGCAATTAAACTGGGAGGGGAGGAGGTGGAATTCTCCTTCTGTCCTAAACACACACAAACCAACCAGCAAACAAATAAAATAATTATTTAGCAAGCAAAAAGTAGAGGAAACTTCTTGACAAAGGTAGGTACCAGTAATACTTAATCTGCATAACACTTGGCAGGAAACATTAGAAGCACTCATTAAATATTCCAGCAACAACATAAATACCCTCTATCACCAGCACTACTATTCAACACTGTATTGGAGGCCCTGCCAAGTAAAATACAAGATAAATACATAAGTGATAGAATAATGAGAAACAAAGAAAAGAAATCCTACCTGGAAAAACCAAGAAAATCAATCGACAAACTGGTAACTTCAGCCAGACCACCATAAAAAATGGAAGTAGATCAAAACCAATAGCATCAGCAATAGCCAATTTGAAGACATAAACAAAAATGCCCAATTACACTAGTAACACATATATTAAAACAGGAATAAACCTGATGAGAAAAATGTGAGTCCTCTTTAAAGAAAACCATAAAATTGTATCTAAGAGCATAAAGGAAGGTGTAAAGAAATGAACCCACACCCCCATGCCAGGTTAAGAGAGTTCAGCGTTATAGAAATAATAGAGATGTCTATTCTCCATATTTTAATCAATTCAGTTAAAATAAAAATTTAGCATGTTTTCCAAGAAACACAACAGATTCCAAGCTTCATTTGGAAGAATGAGTTTAGAAAACATAGAAAAGGAATAAACAAATATATACATTGTATGGTAGGCAAGTTTTAAAAAATTTTTTGAGAAAGGACTGGAAGGTAAAGGTAAAAAACTAACCCTTAGAGATATAAAAAGCAAATCATATGCTTGTGGTAGTGATTCAATTAACATTTAATTACTGTTTTAAGTGAAAGTGTGATACAAGAAAGGGAAAAACAATCAGTGCAACAGAATAGAAAATGCAGAAACAGACCTATGTATGCAAACTCAAAGGATGATAAGGGTAATCTTCCAAAATAGTAGGAAAAGGAGGAGATGGGAAAACTAAATAAATAAGGTTTGAAAATTGGTTCTCAACTTGTAGGGTAAAAATAAATTTACAGCTTATATATCATATATTCTAAATGTAATGAAACAATAATATTAGAAAAAATGTGTAATGGATCTTTAGAATAAAGAAGGTCTTAATGCAATATGGGGAAAACAATAAAGGAAAAGACTAACAAAGTTGGGCACATGAAATATAAACTTCTGCACAATAAAAAAAAAGTATCATGAAAAGTACCAGTGTACTTTTTTTTTTTTAGCTCTTTATTGGAATATAATTGCTTTACACTCTTGTACCAGCTTATGAGGTACACCAAAGTGAATCAGCTGTATTTATACACATATCCCCATATACCAGTGCATTTTTGATATTAAAATTCTCCTTCTGTTTAAACTCTTCTGTTTGGAAACAGAAGACAGACAGGGAGAAAATATTCTACTACATGAAACATATATAATATCAGATGTCTCATTTAATATTATACATTAGTTAAGAAAATCAACTCCAGGTTTGTTTAATCTGAGTTTGTACCCAGCTCTGCACCTACTGTGACCTTGGGCAAGGTTTTTCAGCCTTCTGGTCTCAGTTCTCTCATCTGCAAAGTGGAGACAATCCCACCAGGCTTGCTGTACAGAAAGAATTAAATTAGTCCACATAAAGTGCTTAGAATGGTGTGTGGACTCATGAGCCATAAGTGTCATTATTATTACATACAACAAAAAATTAATATCCAGAGTAGTTAAATATGTAAAAAATTTCTAAAATTAATTTTTAAAAGTACAAAGAATGTAATTCACAAGTGAATAAAACGTAGGGACAGATAATTCGTAGAAAGAAATATGAATGATGAATAAACATGAGGAAAAAATCCTCAATAGCAGTAATAATCAAAGAAATGTAAATTAAAACAAGATAATTTATATCCATCAGCTTAAAAAAATAATTAACAGAATAATTTTAGTGCTGGTGTGGTTATAGAGAAACAGCTACTCAAATTCAATGTTGGTGAGTATAAATTAATACATTCTTTTGAAGAAGAAATTTGGTAGAACATTATAAGATATAAAATGTGTATGCTATCATCTAACAACTCCATTTCCTAGAGTCTGCCCCGGATAAATACTCTAGTCCTGAAAAAATACATTGTTTACAATTGGAGATGTGAAGAAACCTCTAAATGCCCATCAGTATAGCTAGGTAAACAATGATTCATGGTCCAATGCAACTGTTTAAAATAACAAGCTACATCTACACATATTGCTAAAGAATTTTCAAAGGCATACTGTTAAATTGAAAAATAAGTTGAAGAACAATACATAAAAATTGATCTGATGTATTTTTTAAAGCCCACAAAACAGTATAATATATAATTCATACATACACATGTGTAATATAAAAAGCATTCTTGTAGAAAAAAATATATAAAACACATAAAGACAATGGTCAGTTCTGGGGCCAGGCATGTGGAGGGGGTTATAGGAAAATAATTTTATCAAGGTTGAATTTTATTTTATGTTATTGACTGAATCCTTTACAATGAAGTGCACTCACTTAATGATTGTGAAATTTTACAATGAAGTGCACTCACTTAATGATTGTGAAATTTTAAAATTCAATAAAAACAATGAGACCTGGCATACAAGAAACAATAAATAATTGCTGTTATGTAGATATGAATATAATGATTAACCTTGAAATTATGTGCTAGTCTCTTGTTCTCCAGGCACTGAGAGTCTACTTTTCTCACAACCAGGATGAATGCCACCCTGTGCTCTAAATGCATTACAATTTTTCAAACCAGTTTTGTATAACCAAAGGAAAGTGAAATCTTGCATAGCTTTCAAGGGATCAGGAATTCCTGTCTGGACTGATTCAAAATGAAAGAAAAGCCTCAATCCTCCAGTTCAGTAGACCTGGCCTAACTAACACAGAGCTTGGTCTTGCAAAGGGCGGTATAGTTTCAGATACAAAGAACAGGAAGAAAATTCACATTTTAAGGGTTGTGTCTTTTCTGTTTGGTTTATTCGCACTTGATTTTCATTTTTTTAATTAATCACATTAATATGTTATGTCTGTGTAGCTGACACAAATGCAATTTATTTGAGAAAGAGAAACATGAAATGCCACAGGTTTTTAATTTTGATTGTTAAAAATATGATACAGTGAATGCTGATTTGAAACCTCTAAAAACAGGCTCTGCAAAATTCAAATTATTTCTAGATAAAATGTTAAATTTTCTATGGCAAGTTTGTATCGTGGAAACATCAATAACTTTGGGTCTGCCCTTCAGCTCATATCAAAGAAATCTCAGTCTTTTCTTGGTCTGTCCTTCAATAATGGATGTAAGGTCAACAGTTTGGTATATTATACTTAATGTAATGGTTGTATCCAACTTATCCCTTTCTCATCTAATGATAATTTTTATTAATGTAAGTTATGTGGAATAGATGGAGTCAGGCCAATCATAAACTCCCTTGACTGTAGTTATGAAATATGTTCAACTTCATAATGATGGAAAGTCATATCTGGAAATTCCGAGGGTAACTTCAACTTGGAAGTTAACTTCTTTGAGCAAATTAGGATTGTCCTTGGCAAATGGTGAAGGACCTCACTAAATGAAATGCATGATTAGATTTACACTGACATAAATGTATTTCCCTATGCCTCTATTTATTCAGTTTAAAAATGAGATTGGATTAGATGATCTAATCCTATCTTCCAGTCCAAAAAGAAAAGAAAAAAACAAAACAAAACACACAAACCCTAAATATATGGTTTCTTATAGAAATCATTCCAAATAAAATTAGACCAATTATAAATAAAAGGTAAAAAAGAAAATAAAATAGACATATCCCTGATGAAATTCTAGAACAGGTTATCAAAGATGTATGTGGTCCATTAATACCTGACAAATAAAAGTAAAATAATAATAATAATGATAATAATTTAGCAAAGGTTGCGTAAGAAATTTCATCAAACAGTTTCTTTTTTAAAGCAGGGTAATTGGACTAATCAGTGAAGAAATGCTGGAAATATTACACAGCTTCAGGTTGTTATCAAGATATTTGAAGATTTTTTTACATGAAGATTAAAAAATGTGGACAGTGAGATCTTCTTGTGGCTTGGGAGACAAAAAGGATTGACTGTCATTTCATTATCAAGATAAAGTTCATGATCAAGTTGAAGGATTAATTATTGGTTTATTATGTTTCCTTCTGAAGTTTTTGCCCATGGTCCTGACCCAGTTTACATCTTTTTAAAATCACTAATTTGAAGATATAAAGAGTATCAAATTTATAAATCATTTACGTCAAGGAAGCACGGGTAACTGTACATCCAATGACAAAACCTTAATTCCAAAAGTTTAAAAGGCTAAGGTGACAAGATTAAAACAATGAGAGGAAATGTAGAAAAGGTAAAGAAAAATCTTGCCTAGCAGTAACGATAAATCAATCAATCAATCATAGCTTATCAATACTCCATGAGTACTATGAGTAAGACAGAGTATTTCACATGTCTAAAATGAGCTCAGTAGGAGTCAGTCCTGGATGGACTTTCCTTCCCCCTCTTCCAAAATGACTGCAGTTTAAACTCAGCTACTAGTGTTCAGGAAAATCTATGTTCCAGCGTTCGAAACTCTATGTTTAGTTCTGGTTACCCTATTTAAAAGATAATGGTTACCTTTCTAGTTCTGGTTACCATACTTAAAAACATATTAGAGACAATTTTAGACAAAACATAATTTTAAATATGGTAACTCTACTGGGAACTGTGTCACATGAAGAAATTAAAGATTTTTTTAGCCTAGAAATGGAAGGTGTGTGCTTGGGATTGTGTGCACAATTTTTAGAAAGGAAGTAAAGGGAAGTAAAATGAAAATACTTTACAATTATTTGTAGGACTATCTCTTGGAAAACAAATTTGTTTCACATTTACTTCTTTTTCTCCTGTCTTACTTTTGTAAATAGATGTTTAACCAAAAAAAAAAATCAGAATTATTCTTCACAGCCACCATTTTTATAATCAGGAAAAGACAGAAGTGGCAAAAAGAGATATATAAGCTTAGTCAAAACAAAACATCTTAGTTGCGTTCATGTTTCTCCAGGTTTACTCATCTTGTGTATTCAATGTCAAGTATATTGGCAGGGAAATAGCAGACATTCAATAAATACTGTTTAAATAAATAAATAATGGAAGAATGAATAAGTAATTATGGAGTAAATGATTTGTGAGGTCCCAGCCACTAGGAATATTCCAGTCAAGGCTGGTTGACTGTTTATCAGGGATCTCATTGAAAGGATTTCTAAAAGCAGATAATGAGACTAGATGACCTCTAAGATGCCTTTTAGATGTAAAATTATTTAAGAGATGAAGTAATTACTTCCTACAGTTCAGATCACTATTATAGTTTAAGCATTAGAACTTGTTCAAAGATAAGAGTTGATCATCAAAGGGAGAGAGAGTGATACATAAATGTAAAGTTTAAGATTTCTGGTAAGTAAAAGCTTGGTAAAGCATTTTTCTATGTGTAAGTAGATTATGTTGATTTAATTAGAATGCCTTCAGAAAAGAAAATATTTAATTTGAATGGCAATGTACAATTTCACTTTTGTCTTGAACTACTGAATCCTTTCTACAGTTTTGGCAATACATATAGCAATCAAATTACAACATTTGGAAACAATATTTGTGTATTTCATTTGGGATCCTGACTTACCTATGTAGCTTTAATACATTTTAAATTGAAATTATATTTTTTCCTAGATTAGTGACTACTTTGAATAAGTAGCTACTTACCTTTCATATTTAAGTTTTTTATCATAAATATTTTATAATACAACTCAAATGTTACTTCTATTAGTTTTATTTTTTCTTAACAGAGATTTTTTGTTAAAATATTTAAAATAAAATGTTTTACATACAGTGCTGGATAAACAAGGATGGTATACATAGGTAAACAAAGGCATTAACCATATCCCTTGGGATACTGAAATGATTTTTTTTAAAATAATTATTGAAATGTTGCTTGGGTTTAGAGACATGAAGAATAATAATTTTAAACTAATAATAAAAAATTAAGTAACCTGAGGAGTTTCAGAAGAACATAATTATGTAAAAAACCTGTAACAATTCACACGTACATTTCAATGGTGCTTGTCTTTTGCTGGTGGGACTATTGGTGATTTTTTTTCCCATTCTTGCTACATTTTTACAATGAGCATAAACTATGCATGTTTTGAAAAAAAAGTTTCATAAAGTAAGAGTAAAATAACACAGCAATACACCATTTAAAAAGGAAAACATTGGGCTTCCTAGGTGGTGCAGTGGTTAAGAATCTGCCTGCCAACGCAGAGGTCACGGGTTTGATCCCAGCTCCAGGAAGATCCCACATGCCGCGGAGCAACTAAGCCTGTGTGCCAAAAAATAAAAAAAATAAAAAAAAATAAAAAGGAAAACATTTATACTAACTAAAAAATTATTATTTAACGTGAATGTCTTTACGTCATACTAATGAAAAGTTCTCCACTTACACATCTTAAGGCTACCTGGGCAGAGCCACAATAAGCATCATTAGGAAAGGAATTATTTCACTGAACTGAATACTCCAAATAAGCAAACTCACTTTTTTAAGCAGTAAAATAGTTGGAAAATTAAACTAATTTATTAAACTTATTTTTCTCCTGAATCATTTTAAGCTCCTTTCATGCTTTCTTGATGACCAGTATCTTTCAACCTTCTCTTAATGATTCAGAGATATTCTTATGACTGTCAGTGACTCCACAGTGGAGTTCAGGTTTTAATATGTTAAAGTTAAGCTGCCAGCCAGACATAGAAGTGGAGTTGAAGATACAATTCTATTGTTCAAGTGAAAATTAAGGCTGAATATTATTCAGTGCTAAAAAGGAATGAGCTATTGAGCCATGAAAAGACTTGAGGAAACTGAAATGCGTATTTCTAAGTGAAAAAGCCAATCTGAAAAGGCTACATACTGTATGATTCTAACTATACTACATCCTGGAAAAGGCAAAACTATGGAGACCCTAAAAAGATCAGTGATTGCCAGGGTTTAAGGATGATGGAGAGATGAATAGGTGGAACACAGAGGATTTTTAGGGCAGTAATACTATGATGCTGAATACGTCATTATCCATTTGTCCAAATCCACAGAACGTACACTAAGAGTGAATGTTAATGTAAACTATGAACTTTGGAAGATAAGGATGTGTCAATGTAGGTTCATCAGTTGTAACAAACGTACTACTCTGGTGGGGTTATTGATAACGGGGAGTTTCTACGCATGTGTGGGGGCACAGAGCATATGGAAAATCTCTGAACCTTCTGCTCAGTATTGCTGTGAACGTAAAACTAGAAATAAGCTAGGAAATAAGCTCTAGAAAATAAGCTCATTTTAAAAAAAAAAATCTATGTTACCTTGACTTTACCAAGGAGTTTTTAGATACGACACCCAAACATAATCAATAAAAAAAAATTATTAAATTGGATCTTATTAAAAGTTACAACTTCTGCTCTGCAAAAGACACTATCAAGAGAATGAAAAGACAAACCAGAGACTAGGAGTAAATACATGCAAAACAGATATCAGATAAAGGACATGTATCCAAACTCTGCAAAGAACTCTTACAACTTGACAATAAGAAAAAACAATTCTAAAAACAGACAAAATAGGGACTTCCCTGGTTAAGAATCCGCCTGCCAATGCAGGGGACGTGGGTTCGAGCCCTGGTCCAGGAAGATCCCACATGCCTCAGAGCAACTAAGCCCGTGCGCCACAACTGAGCCTGCACTCTAATGCCTGCGAGCCACAACTATTGAGCCCACAAGCCACAACTACTGAAGTCCATGCGCCTAGATCCCATGCTCCACAAGAGAAACCACTGCAATGAGAAGCATGTGCACCGCAATGAAGAGCAGCCCCCACTCAGCACAACTAGAGAAAGCCTGCACGCAGCAATGAAGACCCAATGCAGCCAAAAATAAAAAAATAAATAAAATTTTTAAAAAATAGACAAAATGTCTGAACAGTCATGTCCCTCCAAAAAGATGGCAAATAAACACATAAAAAGATGCTCAATATCTTGTTACTAGGAAATTGTAATTTAAAACAACAATGTGATACCATTACACACCTATTAGGATGGCTAAAATCTAAGAAAAACTCATATTACCAAATGATCATGAGGAGACACAGCAACAGGAATGCGCAATCATTTTTGGTGCAAACTAAAAAATATACAGAAGACAACTTGGCAAATTCTTACAAAGCTATGCTTAGTCCTACGACACCATCCAGTAATTGTGCCCCATATACCTATTTTATTTGAAAACTTATATGCACACGAAAACCTAAGCATGAATGTTTACAGCTGCTTTATTCATAATTGCCAAAAACTGGAAGGAAACAAAAAGACCTTCTACAGATGAATAGATAAACAAAGTGTGCTAGATTCATGCAACGGAATAATATTCAGTGATAAAAGGAAATAAGTTATCAAGACACAAAAAGCCATAGAGGGAAGTTAAATGCACATTGCTAAGTGGAAGAAGCCAGTCTGAAAGGCTACAGACTGTATGATTCTAATTAAGTGACATTTGTAAAAGGCAAAACTACAGAGACAGAAAAAAATCAGTGGTTGCCAGGAGGAAAGAAGAGAGGTGAATTAGCAAAGCACCATGGATTTTTAGGACAGTGAAACTATTCTGCATGATATTGTAATGGTGGATGGATAATGTTATGCATTTGTTAAAACTCATAAAATTTTATAGCGCAAAGAGTAAACTTTAATGTATGCACATTTTTAATAAATAGGAGACTGGAGATCCCAGAAATAAATGCAGAAGATGACAAACGAATCCAACTATATTATAAATATACAAAATAACCTCACTGAAGTGGTGATGTGGGGGGTGGGGGTAGAAAGATGCTGACCTAAGTAACTTTGGAATTAGGTGGGAGCCCTAAGCCTAAGGGGGAAAAAAATTGCACATAAGCATACTACTCTAGTTGATAAAATTATTTCCTATGAGGGTACAGTTCAACAACTTCTATGCTGTTATACATGTACACCAGAATTGAGCACCTGTGTAAATGTGTGATGGGTGGAGGCAGTCAGATTTCTTACAATTGGAGTGAGAATTTACAGGTCAGCAAGCAGAGGAGGTTAGAACAATGCATGTACTAATGGCTTAGAGTCGAGGACATCCCTATAACCTCATGTTCAGCTGAATATACGTACAGATGGTCACCTATATAAATATTAATAGATGTGTACACACACACATTTGGATACACACATATATTCCTTCGCTCTGTCAGCTGAGAAGAACTAAAATAAAAGGCAATCCAGTAGCAATGAACACATTGAGTGCCCAGATCTTGCTTTCTAGTACATTATCTCATTAAAGGAACCAGGACTCCTTAGAGAAACGGCTAATTCTCGCACTGGGGCAGGAAATACACAGGAAAAGCCTGGAGCAACTTGTAGCGACAGAAAGTAAGGAAGTGCCCTCTCTCCCCAAAATAAAATCCCATGTGGTGGGACTACATCAAAGGGGCACAGAAGTCAACTGAAAGGGCTCCCAACCACCAACACTGGAAAATGTGAACAATGAAAAGTAGAGTTGTATTATAACCCAAGGTATAAAATAAACATCTACAAGTCCTTACTGATATAAATAACTGAATAAATTAATAAGTGGGAGAATAGGAACAAATCTCTTAAGCTGAAAAATTTCAAATACTTTATGCAGCTACTCTGCTCTTAAGCAGGTGGAGTATAACTCCCAATCCTCAAGCGTGAGCTGCACAGAGAGACATCTCCACAAAGAGGAGGTTACGGAAAGTGCAAGTGGGAGAGGAATAACTCTACAGCGGAAAAAACTGACGAAACAACCTCCATGAGGTAAAGTCAAAGGCATAAATCATCTTGAGTATATGCCCATGACATGATGTGATGAAAATGGCACTTCATGTATGTAATCTTCCTCTCCCAAACCATAACCCCAGTCTAATCATCAGAAAAACATCGGAAAAATTACAGTACAGGCAGCCCATAATATACCTGAGTAGTCCTCCTCGAAATTCTTAAAGTCATCGAAAATAAGGAGAATCTGAGAAACCATTACATCCAAGAAGAACCTAAGGAAACGAGGCAAATAAAATAATGTGGTTCCCTGGGCAGGATTCTGGAACACAAAATGGACATTGTAAAAACTAAGGAAGTCTGAATAAAGTATAAAATTTAGTTAATGAATAATTAACAATATTAGGACTTCCTAGGTGGCGCAGTGGCTAAGAATCCGCCTGCCAATGTGGGGGACGCGGGTTCAAGTGCTGCTCCAGGAGGATCCCACATGCTGAGGAGCAACTAAGCCCGTGTGCCACAACTACTGAGCCCATGTGCTGCAACTATTGAAGTCTGCACACCTAGAACCCGTGCTCCGCAACAAGAGAAGCCATCGCAATGAGGAGCCCACGCACCACAATGAAGAGTAGCGCCTGCTCTCCACAACTAGAGAAAGCCCATGTGCAGCAACAAAAACTCAACACAGCCAAAAATAAATTAACTAATTTAAAAAAATTAACAATATTAGCTCATTAAATGTACTATACTCATGTAAAATGTGAATAGTGGGAACTGGTTTGGAGTATAAGGAAACTATCTGGAATGCCTTCCCAGTTGTTTAAATAACTCTATGTATACATGTCAGTCCTGTCTACTCTACAGTCTCATTTGCATTATTCTTCCTCTCAGGACTTTGAACAATTGTCCCTCTGCCTGGAACACTTTTTCCCTTGCTATTCACATGACTCACCCCTAATCATTCTTTGGATCTCACCTAAAATTACATATTTTGTATTATTTACATGTTATTCATTGGTTAAAACCTATCACTTCCATAGACTATCAGCTCCAAAAAAGCAAGAGCCGTATTTGTTCCCAGTATCTAGCCTGAGAATAATAGTCAGTATTCCACAGTTTTAATGAATAGATGACAGAATAAGTTAATCTTGACCTCTCAAAGGTTATTTACATACTTTTGCTTCCTTCTTGGTGGCAGGCAGTATTATGTATATTCTAAATGATGGTTAATTGACTTCTATATAACCAACGGCGTGGTATAAAAGACACTGTAACTAATCATATATGACTTAACACTCATATCAGGGATGCAGATGCATAAATGTCTAGTAGTTTACACTCCACAAATGAGCAATATTTTGCTCCATAATTTATATTGTCATTGCATAGGTACTTTATTGAAACAGAGAAAAATCTCTCAATTTTGAAAAAAAAAAGCAACCAAAAGCTTTGAAACTAAAAAAAAAAAAGAAAGAAAGAAAGAAAAAAGAAAAAGCTACCCAAGCAGCATAGTGATTTGCTATTTGAAAAACACACAACAAAAAAATTTCAAACCAAAGTGGACTATATATACTTCTTTGTTGACAATGTCATGTGGCATCAACACAGAAGATAATATAAATGAATAAGAACCTTAACACTACAGCTAGACAGTAACAAGAAAACTTTATTCTGCAATTATAGCAGTTAATAGCAGGCAGTTCTTGAGGGAAGGTAACAATAATAAACTAAACTGCGCTAAGAGAAAAGTATTCTCTATCATGAAAACATCATGAAATTTCTGATGTCTGTGTAAAGAAAGAATAGATGTATCCCTTTTTTTAAAAAAAAAAGGTAATTTAAACTTCAACATTTCTCTTTGTTGAAAATCTAGCTAATTTAAATAAATGGACCATGATATAAAACTAGTGTTTCAACTACTCCAGCATTAGTTCTTTAATTCTCAACCTACGATGTCCAAAATTGTCTAACACCACGAGCTAGTTTTAATGCCTTCAACTATGTGTCCTATGATTATGAAAACAAGATACAGGGTAGAAGGAGAAAATTGTTGAGCTTAATAGAAAATGTGATATGGAAAATAATGCAATGATCATCTAAAGAAGGTTGTAAATGTTATTAAATGCAAGAAAGATTTTTATATACTAGCTACTGAAAGAGATGCTAAATTATTTCAGTGTTTGCTACCATCATTTGACAGAACTTAAATCTGAATGCAAATGATGATATGATGTGGCAAATATCAGGGCATGAATCAAGGTTGAAGAGAGTTCAGTCAAACAAATCATGCCGACTTTTTTCTTCATAGACTTGACGGGTCTTCATTTAAAATCACTCGCGACCAGAAAGAGCCAAAAAATAAATCAACCCTCTTCATCGGTTTGTTTGGCAAGTGACACATTGCTTGAGGTTTTCTTGTAAGAACAAAGAAGAGGAAATAATGTCACACCGAAAGAATTTATAATGATTAATGTTAGTCTAATAAGCACCAGAGGAAGTGATAATAATTTGCTACTTGTAAAGCGCTGCCCAGTTTTCCAGTGTGAACACGTCACTCTCTGCTTCTGCAGAGTAGGGATTTCTGACAAGAGAGAGGGGATGTTGTTGCTCTTTTCCTGAGAAGGCTCTGTACCCGTGTTGAATGCATAAGATTAAGCCCATGCGTGTGCATCTCTCACTTTGCCTCTTGACCTTTCTCTCCAGACTTGTTGAGAACTTGACTCACTGCCAGTTCTGAGACTGCATTCCTGGAGTGTCCTGCTCCTACCTGCTACCCTTTGGGCTAAATAACTTCTCTGCTCTTCTGTCCCAGAACAGTTCCTTCCACAAAATTACCACCTTGCTGTCATTAGTGTGTTTGCCAGCAAACCATGCCGAGGCTTCTGATGTGCTTGTAGCTAAACTTTATAAAATATTTGAGGATGAAAAGGGAGGCTTTTGAATCTCTTGCTGCTACACTCAGCATTGAACAATATCAGAAAAACAATGATTTGAAACTTGCCTGGTCTTCAATTAGGAGCAACTCTGATGCTATATAGTTTTAATGAGTTAGGATTTCAAAGATAGAAAAGAACTTACTTTTTCTAGAAAATCCTGGTAAAAAGGAGCATTAGCTGTTTCTTGACTCTTCTTACCAATTAAGTCATACTTGAATTGTTCTTGCCTCATGTAATGTGGATGTCTAAAAATGTCAAGCCATCCATTTATTTCCAGAATTTGCAAAAACCACAAACTTCACTGCCGAAAGGTGGGATTCCACAGGAATTCACATAATTCTGTGGTATACCATTGACTTTAAACGGCCTCAAATACTTTCTTAAAATGTCCTGATGTGGTCTGTATTTGTGGTGACCTTCAACATAAAGTACTGGTACCGTGAGAAAAATAAATACATGCTTAGTAATAACTTGCTAGCTTGAAAATGACTACTTTGCACATGTGACATTGGATGTATCATGGAGCTCTCTTGCTTGGGCAGAAAACAAATCTTAAAAGTGAACGCATTATTTCAGGTAGCAAGATAATGTCAGCTTCTCGTATCATAAATTTCTGGTTAGAGATCTAAAATAAATCACATAGCATTCAGAGTTTTGCAGTTTATTATTTGGGCAACAGAGAGAAGGTTTTGATTGTAAGATCAAACTGTGTCTAAGGGGCGTAGAGTAAAAGAGTTCCCCCAGGAAACCATTTCAATAGCCATTAGTAATGGCATTGCACATGTGATTCATAAAGTATGACAAAGTCTATAGCAAGAACAACCACTTGTTCTATATTATACGTTTTCCCTGGTTCGGAATCCCAGAGCCGGTTGTTTTTAAATTATTTCCTATAATATGACATTTGAAAACTTCCCCACAGGGTTAATTTTTAATATATATGATGCATGACCTCCTTCTTGTGGAACACACAGTACACAATTTCAGGTTTTTGGTTAAAGACATTAGTATTTTTTCCTTTTTTTTTTCAGAGAAGGAGGAATAATTATTATAATAAACATAATGACTTTCTAGTTAAAAAATAAATCTCACTTTTTTGAAATTAGAATAGTTTTGTCTAATATATCATTTCTTTACTCTCAAATTTTTATTTGCTATTTTGGAAATTGTGTTTTATTTCTTCAAATAGCAATGACTGGGCAAAGTGCCTTGAAGGCCTGTGCTTTCTTGTTTGTTCTGTATTTTATACTTTGCCCCTCAAGCCAGATGATTGCTAGCGGTTCTCCAGTTGTGTATTACATATACATATATATATATACCAAAAAAAAATGCTGCCATATGATATGCAAATCAAGCCTGATTTTTCTGAAGAATAATTTGCTGGATTTTAATTTGTGTAAAGAAATAAAGTCAGTTTCTAAAATGTAGAATATATAGCTTCTAAAACATTTAGATTCTGGCCATTTGCTGTATAGCATAGATAACAAAAACTGCAACTATCTGTTTGGGAATCTTTCTTATCAATGCAAAACCCTCTCTTCCCCTGTGCATCAGCAGTAAAATTAGGGGACTGAATCAATGACTGCAAAATCTCCAAAGTTCTTACTCTGGAACGGTCTGGTTTTGTAATTCTTGTTCTACTCTCCATACAATCACAGGGTCTTTGCTAACCTGAGCTGCAGTTTGAGATAAATACCAATAGGTGGCAGTGCTATTCACATGACAGGCCTGATCTGCAGAAAGACTGTTTCCCTGGAGGTGTGCCATTAATTACAGAGGGTTCCGCAACATGTTTGAACAAACATCTTGTTTGTCAACACAAAGCGATCAGTCAAACAAATATCCATAAAGAAAACTAACATGGAAATTAAAAGACTGTATTAAGAGAGAAAAAGTCTTCTTTAAAGTTCTGCTTTCTTTTCTCACATTGTTTGTAAGTTTAAATTGCTACTTCCTTCATGAACTCTGCGTTTACACTGCAGGCCCAGGTCGAGGCTTGGTGGAGTCCTGCTGTAGTCACCTAAGGTTTCATTGGTGTCCAGACACTTGGAAATAGTCTCTTAAAATCTGTCCTGAGTTATCTGTAGTGAGGTGGATGGACCTGGAGTCTGCCATACAGAGCAAAGTGAGCCAGAAAGAGAAAAACAAATGCCGTATGCTAACTCATATATATGGAATCTAAAAAAATGGTACTGATGAACCCAGTGACAGGGCAAGAATAAAGATGCAGATGTAGAGAACGGACTTGAAGACACGGGGTGGGGTGGGGCAAAGGGGAAGCTGGGACGAAGTGAGAGAGTAACACTGACATATGTACGCTACCAAATGTAAAATAGATAGCTCATGGGAAGTGGCTGCATAACATAGGGAGATCAACTCGATGAGGAGTGATGACTTAGAGGGCTAGGATAGAGAGGGTGGGAGGGAGTCGTGGGAGGGAGGGGATATGGAGATATACGTATAAATACAGCTGATTCACTTTGGTGTACCTCAAAAACCAGCACAACAGTGTAAAGCAATTATATTCCAATATAGAGCTTAAAAAAAAAAAATCTGTTCTAAAACTACTGAATTCGTGGCTCTTATTGAAGAGAGATTTCACCAAAGGAAAAGTAAATTTAGATTTAGGTTCTCTTCACAGAGGCTCAAGAATATCCCCTTCCTCGGTAGTTCCCTCCTCTCTCACAGTCTCTGAAGCAGACAGTCTCTCTTTCTGCCCCCATCCCCAGATTTGAACAATGAACAGAGAAGCAACTGGTTCGCAGGAGCTCCAGATGGCCCCAGGAGCCCCTCCGCCTTTGAGGTAGCCTGCTGCCACTCTAGTCTGGTGGCATTGTCTTTCTCTGATATGGTCAAACTGATAAAAGATAAGCAATGATTCAGGAATATTTGCTCTTCCATTACTTAGCTTTACGAATTTACTCAATGAAACAATACGGGTGGGTTATATAATGCTTGGCATTCTTTTTACAAATATCATCTCAAGATGTTTGTCTGTCTGTAATTTCCGTGTTTATTATGAGCCTGTGGTAGCATAAACTTCTTAATCAAGGGCTACTCACTCCACGAAGAGTACATTAGGATCCTTGCTCCTGGGGGTTTTGCTATTTCTGCACTAAATGAGCTTGCCTTACTCAAGGAACTCAACCCCTTCTCTTTCCCAACCACACACATTTTAACTTAACCTGGATATAAAATATTTTAACCGATTAGTGACTGCCCCATAGAGTTGGACGAAATATATTCAAGTTACGCACTCTATGGAAATTTCATAAAATGGGTAGTTCTAAATTGGGACAGAAATCACATGCATAGGTTATGTGTTCCAAGAATTATGAATTAAGTTAGATCTTAAAGAAAAGTTTCTGTTTCAATAACAAGTGCTCAACTCATATTTTTTGTAGGTCCTCTAATAGCTATATGCTTCAAGTTTATATTTTATAGTATCCCCATTTTTAAGTTGAGGAATCTTAAGAAGTATCTTGCCCAAGGACACCCAGTTAGTCCTTTGGCAAAAGCCAGGAAAATCGCCAACAAAGTTGAGTTTCTGCAGGGTATTAACCTGGATCGTGCTTTCTTGGAAGTCTAATTCAATATCATAGTATTTCTACTTGAATAGCTCACAGTGAAAAAAAGTGAAAACCTGATATTATATATACATCTTGGAATGCTTTAAAATATATGAAATATTTTTACAAATATTCAGACCGAGTTCAAATGAATGAAAGAGTTCTGTTAGTGGTTGGCATATTAGTTGCAGTAAATGAGTTGACGACCAATGGCCACACAAGATGATAAAAGTTAAGGTAGAGTTGGATGGATTTTCACTTGGGCTGGAGGTAAGAAACACCTGGTATAGGAATGACAGATGGAAGAGTGGAAGAATGACCCTTGCTTTTGGTTTTAACACTTCTATTGGCTACAGCACTGATTCTACTATAAAGGCAGCTGCTCACCTTCCCTCTTGGCTGGAAAAAGGCTTATAGTACATGATTGCAGGTGTAATGAGGTGGGCACATCAAGAGTTAGAGACTGGGCAATAGGTTTCATCTGGAAAACAAGAAGGAAAGGAAAGTTCCTCTTGAAAACAAATATGGAACTATAACTGTGCTTTTAAAGTGTGTATATATTTTTATTTTGTCTTAATTTTCTCTCTCTACAAAGCTACTCAATAAATACTGTATATTATATACTGAAGACTTCTTTATTGTCTTCGAAAGAGGTCATCTTCTCTGAGAACTTTATTTTTCTGAGATTTTCATATTTTACTCAAACATTTTTTTAAACATTTGATTATAAAATATTAGTCTTCCTCAATTCTAAAATTATTTTAATAAGTCATTCAGTTACCAAACCATGTATACAATGACAATCAAATTAAATTTTAAATTTGATAAAATATAAAAAGCTGAACATTATATATATTATTTTTGTTGCAAACTCATAATACATCAAAACTATAAAATTTACATTTGTGATTTCTTCGCTTTTTAAGTTTGCAAAATCCCATAAAAATGCATCCCATGATTTTATTTTGAGTTTTGCTTCATTGTAGCTTTTTCTAACTGTTTTATATTAGTAGATTAGTGAAAACAAATGTGATGTATCAGCAGGAAGGAGGGATTATGTTTTGTGAGCCAGAACAAGTGAAAACTTACTGATAGCTATATTAAGAAGTAACTTTTGCAAATAAAATACTTTTTTCACACCCCATCAAAATATTATTGCTTTCTTTTATTTTATGTAAAAGCTTTCCTTGAATATTTTATGTCTGTTGTTTTAAGTGGGAAGACCGTTATTTTTATTAAAATTTCTAGTTTTGCTTCTTACAAAAAAAAAAGAAAAGGAAAAGATTGCTGTAGGATAATGGTTGAATTGTTTGCTCAATTTTCTATTGAATATAACCCGAGGGAAGAATTTTTAAAGGTTTGAAGGAGGCAGGAGGAGGAGTTGCTATAACAAAGTGCTTGTACTAATAAGTGGGAAATCTATTAAAACTGCTGTCAAATTTCTTAATTGATATGGAAATTTGATTTGGTCCTGTGGGTGAGTCATTTTCCTTGGGGGCTCTCTTAAAGAAATTCTTAAATAAAGAATGGTGCAAAATTAGAAGTTGAAGAAAAGCATGTAGAAGTAATCAGGTTGTGTTTTTGATTCACAGCATATCAGATAACTAAGGATTTCATTGATAAGGTGGACTGAAAGAAAAACATCTACCCAAAGTAAATCCTACTTTTTAAAGTATTTCAACTTAAGCAACAACACTGAGCTGAGTATAAATTGGTAAGAGAAATTAACGAAGCAAAATTATAGCTGAGGTCTTTTGGATTTCTTAACCACATTCCTGGGCAGTCTTAAGTTTGCATGACAGCTACTAATTCTCTGCCAGAAAACTGGCATCTTCATTTCTTATTCATTTCCAAGGTTCATTCTCCAGAGCCCTGATCTGCCTCAGACACTGTGTGTCCAGACCCACTCTATTCACATGCTTTCAACCAAACCTGAGCCAGTGAAATAAGACATGGTTTTGGTAATTTTATAAAGCACGTCAACCCTGTAGGCTGGCTCAGTTTTCTTCCTTTGAGGAGAACAACATTCTAAATTCTAAGTGAAGGGATCGTTTGGGAGTGTATTTAGGAATATGGGGTGGAGAGAGGCAAGGAAAAAAGAATATATTGTGAAAACAGAAGGGGAGCATTTATTATTTAATTAGAACATTTATTTCCAAAGAAATACATGGTCAGGCTACTGTAGCAGAATCACAAACAAGGTAATGTGATTTAAAACTAGTTTACAAAATGTGACATAGAAAAATTGTGTGATATAACTCCAGGGATCAAGCCCATTTTGCATGCTTTCAAAACCCATAGTGCCTCTATTTGTGGACTTCCTGGCTCCCATGTAAGATGTCAGAGGAGAGTGGCAATAATATTACCTTTGAGGAAATTTAGTTATGGTGGCAAGATAGATGAATGGACCATATTGGGGGTTTAATTCATCTTTGTTACTATGGTACTAAAGAAGGATTCAGTATCCATGGTTGACTTATTTATTCCTCACAGAAAAGGTGCTTTGGCTGCAGATTCACACTGAAAAGAAACATGGTCCTTTAGAAAATTTGCCACCAATTACTTGATCTCCAGCTCCAATCTATCAACTGAACGATCTGTCCATACTTGTAGTAATGTACTGCTACTCTAGTCAGCCACTTGGCAGTTTTGCAATATTGTGACCTTTTTAAATCCTGAAAATAAGTAAAGTTGCAGCATTCTTGCTTTGTTAGCACTTAAATTCCCAAATTTCTACATACCAAATTTTTCCGGCAAAGAAATACTTAGGAAGGGAAGTACACTGTTGGTGGGAATGTAAATTGGTACAGCCACTGTGGAAAACAGTTTCTCAAAAAACTAAAAATAGAACTACCATATGACCCAGCAATTCCACTCCTGGGTATATATCCAAAAAAAAAAACAAAAAGAAAAGAAAAGAAAACACTAATTTGAAAAGATACATGCATCCCAATGTTCATGGCAGCATTATTTACAATAGCCAAGATATGGAAGCAACCTAAGTGTCAATCAATAGATGACTGGATAAAGAAGATTATATATACATATATAATCTTATATAATATATAACATATATATATGTCATACACACACACACACACACACAGTGGAAAACTATTCAGCCATAAAAAAGAATGAAATTTTGCCACAACATGAATGGAATTGCAGGGTTTTATGCTAAGTGTAATAAGTCAGATAGAAAAAGACAGATACTGTACAATAACATTTCCATGTGGAATTTAAAAAATAAAACAAACTAGTGAATGTAACAAAAAAGAAACAGATGCACAGATATAGAAAACAAACTAGTGTTTACCAGTGGGGAGAGGGAAGGGGGAGGGGCAACATAGGGGAGGGGAGTAAGAGGTCCAAACCACTATGTATAAAATAAGCTGCAAGGACATATTGTACAACACAGGGAATATAGCATCAAATATATTATTTGATAATAACTATCAATGCAGTATAACTTTTAAAACTTGTGAATCACTATGTTGTACCCCTGAAATTTATATAGTATTGTACATTAACTATACCTCAATTTAAAAAACACAATTCATAACAGAGAAACATTGATACATCGTACTTCATTAAAATTAAAAGTTTAATGCTTCAAAACACACAAAGAAATAAAGAAGAAAAAAAAAGAAAAGACAGTACACTGGCAGAAAATATTTACAAATCATATCTCTTGATAAAGAGCTTGTATCCAAAATATAGATCTCACACAATTCATTAAGAAGACAAACATCCCAAATAAAAACTGGGCAAATATTTGAATAGATATTTCATAAAAGAAGACAGACATATGGCTGACAAGCACATGAAAAGATGCTTTACATTTTATGTCATTAGAGAAAAGTAAGCTAAAACTACACTACTTCACACCCACTAGATAGGCAATAATCAAAAAACAGACAATAATAGGAAGAAAAACTTTTATACATCCCTAGTGGAAATTTAAAATAATGTAACCACTTCAGGAAAAAAAAAAGCCAGTTTCTGGAAAAATTAAACATAAAATTACCTTATGATCCACTCCTAGGAATTTACCCAAGAGAAGTGAAAATGTATTCGCATACAAAGACACATGTGGAATATTTATTGCAGGCTTACTCATCACAGTCAATGACCATGAAATTCAAATGTCTATTAATTGGTAAATGAATAAACAAAACACAGTAATATACAATCAATGGAATATAGTCAGTTTTAAAAAGAACAAATTACAGATAAATGCTAAACATGGATAAAACAAAACAAAAACAAAAAACAAAAAAAAGCTAAATGAAAACAGCCAGAATGAAAAGACTAAATATTTTGTGATTTTATTTCTATGAAATGTCCTGAAAAGGAAAACTGATAAATACAGAAAGCGTATCAGAAACACACCTATAAACTGGCACAAGCAAAATTTGAGGGAGTGGTGAAATACATTGTATAATTGGTTTCGGTGATGGCTGCACAACTTTATACATTTACTAATAACCATTGAATTGTATGCACACTTACAATGTATGATAGGCAGAATAATCTACCTTCTAATCCCCCAAGCCAGTGAATTTGTTACCTCACACGGCAAAAAGAATTATGCAGATGTGATTAAGGGCTCAGACCTTGGCTGAGGAAAGCAGAAGATCAGATCAGAAAGATGCAATGTGTCTGGCCCTCCATTTAGGCTTTGAAGATAAAGAGAAGGACCCACAAGCCAAGGACTGTGACAACTTCTAGAAGCTGGAAATGGCCCTCAGCTGACAGTAAGAAGTGGAAGCCTTATTCCCACAACCATAATAAATTCAATTATGCTAAGAAACTGAATGAGATTGTCCCCTACAGCCTCCAGAAAGGGATAGAGCTTGGAGACATTTTAACTTTAGTTTGGTGAGACCCATACCAGACTGTTCATCTACAGAACTGTAAGAGAATAAATCTGTGTTATTTTAAGCCCCTGTGTTTGTGGTAAAGTCATGAAGACAGCAACAGAAAAGTGATGCATGATGGGAGAAAAATATAAAAGAATTAAAAGAGGACTTTTGTGAACCATGTTGAGGAAAGGTATTTAAAACTGGGAATAAAAGAGAAAAAAAGGACAGCATGTCCTTTCAATGTCATAAAGAACATTATTTAACAGGTTCAAACAAGGATTATTTAATTTTCTAGAAGAATGCACCTATATTGATTTTGTCAATTTTATTTAATTAAGAGTTCAGCTTCTGCGAGGTAACATGTTAACTTGGTAGATTTCTTTTTGGTAGAAAAGATATCTCCAAAGGTAATGTGGCTTCATTGCCCTGTAACCAGTTTTGTACCAACCTAGCAACCTCATGCCAAGAAACTCTGTTTTTCTAATATCTAAATACTCTGTCCTTCAAATGCTTTTGGAAACACTTTACAGTATCTCTCCTATTTCCCCACCCCCAGCCCCTGGCAACCACCATTTTAGTCTCTGTGTTTACTAGTTCAGCTTTTTTAGATTCCACATATAAGTGATATTGCACAGTATTTTTCTTTTTCTGACTTATTTCACCTAGCATAATTCCCTCTAGGTCCATCTACATTGTCACTGATGACACAATTTCTTTCTTTCTCAAGGGTGAATAATATTCCATTGTATATACATACCATCATTTCTTTATCCATTCATCCATCAATGGATATTACATTGTTTCAATATCTTGGCTGTTGTAAATAATGCTACAACAAACATGGGGGCGCATATATCTTTTTGAGTTAGTGTTTTTATTTTCTCTGAAAAAATACCCACAAGTGGAACTTCTGGATCATATGGTAGTTCTAGTGTTAATTTTTTGAGGAACCTCTATACTGTATCTATAGTGGCTGTACCAACTTACATTTCCACCTACAGCTCACAAGGGTTCCCTTTTCCCCACATCCTCACTAACACTTATTTCTTGTCTTTTTGATAATAGTCATTCTAACAGGTATGAGGTGATATCTCATTGTGGTTTTGATTTGCATTTCCCTGATGCATAATGATTTTGAGCACCTTTTAGAAAAGTGTCTATTTTGTTCCTCTGCCCATTTTTAAATTGGATTTTTTTGTTTTTTGTTTTTCTGTTATTGACTTGTATGAGCTCTTTACATATTTTGGTTATTAGCCCTTTATTTGATATATGGTTTTCAAAAATCTTCTCCCAGTCTTTGTTTCCTTTTCATTTTGTTGATCGTTTCTTTTGCTGTGCACTGGAATTATTATATTTCCACAGTTACTTCTCTTTTTAAAGATCTCCCAGGTAGAATTTTGAATTTTAGCACATCTCTATAGCCAAGGCTTTATTCTTTTCCTCCAGACTAGATCCCTGTGCCTGAAAGAGTAGCCCCAGTAGAACAACTATGTTTCATACTAATTATATATTATTACAAAGTCCCTCAAATGATGGGTAATGCCCTGTATTAGGCATTTTACGTGCATTTCTAATTCTCACATCAAACTTTAAACATAGGAACTATTATCTCCATTTTTTTAATCACTGATGAGGAAGCTCTGGCTAGAGAAGTTATGTAACTTGCATGTCTAAGGCCATACAGCTAACATCCAAACCCAGCTCTGTCTGAATCCTCAGGCTCTGTTCTTTCCATTAAAAGGCAAGAATTGGCAGACCTGAGTTCTAGAGCAGCTTTGTGACCTGGAGTTAATCACTTTACTTCTCTAGATCTTTGTTTCTTCAGCAGTAAGAGAACATGGTCAGGCTAAGTCATGTCAAATATCTCTTCCAACCTGAAGTGCAGATATGCTGCATATTGTCTTGTTTACAATGTTGCCTTGCTCTCATCACTGGATCCTCAGAGGAAAAATTAAAGAAATTTGGGGTGTAAATGTCCTCTCAGCTTTTTAGCCTGTGTAGCTTGCTTTCTCTCTAGAAAGTATATATCACATAGGCATTTTCTTCCACACTGACAGCATATTTAAATAAGCCTAGGATTTTTTAAAATTTATTTATTTGTGTATTTATTTGTCTATTTATTGCCTGTGTTGGGTCTTCATTGCTGCGCACAGGCTTTCTCTAGTTGCGGCAAGGGGAGCCTACTCTTCATTGCAGTAGGCGGGCTTCTCATTGTAGTGGCTTCTCTTGCTGCAGAACACGGGCTCTAGGCACACGGACTTCAGTAGCTGTGGTCCACGGGCTCTAGAGTGCAGGCTCAGTAGTTGTAGCACACAGGCTTAGTTGCTCCACGGCATGTGGGATCTTCCCGGACCAGGGATTGAACTCGTGTCCCCTGCATTGGCAGGTAGATTCTTAACTACTTCACCACCAGAGAAGTCCAAGCCTAGGACTTTACTACTGACCCCCATAGATGTGTGTTTGGGCAGTCACATTTTGTTGTATGAATAGATAATGTTAGACAAAATGTTCTGATTAAAATAAGTGGTATTAATATTTGCTTTAAAATCCACATCCATGAAACATCAATATGATGTTTAAAAAAAATAATCAACTTTCAAAATATTTTCTCATTGAATTTGAGATTTGATATGTTTAATAGGCCCCAAATGAAGAAAAATTTTTTTCTTAAGAATCGTTCATAAAAACATACTAGGTAACTGGTAATGCCAAAATGAAATTAAAGTATTAAGAAAGAGATTGTGATAAAAATAAAGAATTCATTTTGAGGGGGGAAAAACAGTTATGACTGGACTTAAAATAAGTCACATGTACCCACTCGAAGCTGAGTTTAACAAAATATGATTTATGTGCATGGGATGTTCAGCTACATAATTTATGCAGCAAAAAAAGTGGAATATAGTCAGCATATGGTGACTTGGTTTAGAAGAGAGGATTGAAGCATCATAATTCAGCCTCTAGTTTATGCCATATTTGAATAAACATCTGTCTTCTCTCTGCCTGCTCCCATCCTCAGGACTCGACCCCCTACGCAGACACACACACCATCACATCTTATACATTTCCTGGATTGCTTTCATTATTCATTGTTTTTAACCTTAGAAAGGTAATTTCTTATTATGCACTTTTCTTTTGCCTGACTCAAGTGGTGTGCAGTATGTCTCACCTGAAATAAATATCTAGCAGGGCTGATTTGTTTTTATTTATTTCCAAATTCTAGTGTTCTCAGGGTCCTTTGTGAAATAAAGAGACAGAATAGAGAAAACTGGTTCTGGCAACTCTGTTTCATTATTTCAGACATGCATGGCCTCCTATACAATTTGCTTATTGATCTCAATAATGAAGACCAGAAAATTACATCCTCTCTTGTCTGTGGAGCTATGAATCACAGATTGCTCAACCACTGTCAAATTAAACAACTTTCCTGTGACTGGTAAAGGATTCACAAAGAAACTAAAATGATCATCAGCCTTCTGTTGAACCCAGTATATCATTTATGTCAAATATAGTTGACATCACTCTAGATAGCTGTGCCACCTCCCTCAAGTCAATTCAAGAAATTGCCCTCCTTTTCAACCAGTACTTTTCCACAAGGTTTGAATCCTGTCTTTTTTGAAGAAGATTATGCAAGATATCTTTTCTTTCCTGGAGAATAGATGCTCAGAAATAATTAAAATAAAGAAAACAAAAGGGCATTGAAAGACTGTGGTTTCTGTAGGTATAAAAGCTCCCAGCTGACACCGAAAATACTGTTTTCTAACAATAATATTTGAACATCCAAGGTCTTCCATAGATTTACTTCCTCAAATCGCTAAGATTAAATTCAGACGGAGGTTAATCTTTAGAAGTAGGCTCTCATCTAAATCACACAATTGTACCAAGAAGCTGCATGGCAAAAGGGACAGAGCTAACAGTGGGATCTGGACTCCCAGCATTGCAGCACCTAGAAGTGTGTTGCTCACTCAGAATCCAACAAAGACAGCATATTTATGAAACTGATTTAGGGGCTGAAAACTAAAAATGTATCTGGATCCACTCTTCTCATTATATGTGGAATAATGATAGAAATTGCAACAAACAATTTTAATGGGAATTTTTCTTAAAACCAGGTAAATCATTTTGGACAAGTTTCTTAGACTCCCTTGAACTTCAATTTCCTTATCTAAACCTGAGGGGTTTGTGATGTTGTGGGTACTTTTAGTAGTTCTAACGTTCTATATTTTAGTGCCTGGATAATCTCTGAAGCCCATCTTAATTCTAATAATTCTTAAAGATTTCAGTGAGCTTGGATAAGCTTGAAATTTACATTTACTTTTATTTATGTAAATTTTCATGCAAATTTAAATGTATTACTTCTGCCTATGAGATCTTAAATTGGAAGACTCATCTAAGCTAGGAAAATACTTAACCTATTAACATACATCTCCTGAGACCCAAGTGAATTTCAATATCAATCTTCTTGGTCAGGAAATTCTCCCTTTTGTTGATTTAATTAAGTTTCTATTTAAGCATTCTTTAGTAAAGATGAAGAATGGTAGTCACCAGCCTTTTTAAAATAATCTCAAGTTTAAATATCATCAATAACTAATTTCTATAACCTTGTTTTATCAAAATAGTATAACACTATTTCTTTAACTATAAAATCATTTGAATTATTTCTTATGTCTCTTAAAAACACAAAAGCTTTGACAGATAATATAGATATAATATTGCGTAAAAAAAAATGCAGACCAATTGGATGGACTCTTCATATATGAATTAAACAAAGGAATTTTGGAACACTGAGAAGAAAAATAATTACAAAGATTTGATTCATAGGTTTGTTAGTAAATTCATGATTTTAAAGACAACAATGATTTTTTTTAATTATTCAAAATGTTAATACATATAAGTGAAATTATTCAAAGCACACACAACAACTTTTGTTATCTGGATCAGACAGCATCTTTTGTTTCCAGGTTGAAATGATATTAAACTTATTTGCAAAGAATATTTATTCTTGGAAGCTCATTTTTTTACTTGCCTGGTGACATGACTGTTGTTCATATTTAAAAAGAAAACAATTCTGAAGTGTTATGTCATGGTGAGATAGGTCATTAAGTTATTATTAGAGACAGCTTATATATAGTTTATAGCTAGTTTTCACTAATGAAAACTATAGCTAGTTTTCTTGTAGTGAACATGAAACCAGCATGAACTCTTGGTACTTAATAAATGTTTCTTAATTTTTAGACTGCTACAAAATCAATGGGGTAATATTGGCTCCTAGAAGATTTTGATAAAATTTATGTTTTTCATGTTAGAATAAGGTTGGTTATATGCATGGTATAAAGCAATTGCTCCCAAATTTCCCAGCAAGGACTTGTTTTATTATTTCATGTCTTCTTTTTCTATATCCATGGTTTAAAATATTTTTTCCTAATACCATGAGATAACTGCTACTGCCATATCAGCTTTATACAATGACATTTTTAGTTTGTGAGATGTTTTTGAGGGTGAATATATATTTGGCTTTTTGAAATAATGAAAATATCTTCTAAATCTCTATGTGTCTGAGAAGTTGATTTGGGGAATTTGGAGCAAAGGAAAGAGTAACCAACCCACAATCACAAGCCCTTGAGCAGTCTTTTCATACTACTTGTGAAACCTTGGTTAACTTTTCCTACATTCATAACTAGGTGATAGTTAAGTTTCTTTTTAATGTTTACATACCATAATTCTGTACTGGGCAAACCCACCCAGTACAGAAATTTCATGAAGTGAAATGTCATGTTATAATAAACGAATTGCCTGAGATTTCTGGTATACCATGGATGATACTGTAGTCTTAAAATCACCCCCTTCCCCCATTCCCCACTAACACATCTTCCATCGGTACTTTCCTTTATATTATTATTCAAATTATTTTTATTGTGACTATGCAATGTGTCTCTTATCTTGATGGTAGAAAATCTCAGCAGAAAATTAGAAACTATTAGAAATGGACATTCTAGAACTAAAATATTTCTGAAATAAAAAATTTGCTGGGTAGGTTTATCAGCAAAACAAAGAGGATGGAAGAGTTAGTTAACATGACAAATGTTCAATGTAATGTATCTAACCTGAAGAAAAAGAAAATTATTCAGAAAAATAATAAATAATAGAACCTCAGGGAACTGTGGGACAATAGCAAAATGCCTAGTATATATATGTTATATATATGTGTGTATATATATATACACACATATGTTATAGATGTTATATATGTATATGTATGTGTGTATATATATACATATGTATATATCTGTGTATGTGTGTGTGTATATATATGCACACACAAATGTATATATGCACACACATAATCACAGAGGGAGAGGAAAAAGGAAGAAAGAGACAATGGAGCAGAAAAAATTTTTTGAAGAAATAATGGCTAAAATTTCATAATTTTGATAAAAGACATAAATCTACAGATCAAAGAAGCTCAGTGAACAGGGAACCCTAACAGGATAAAGACAGGCACTCAAATACCCATTCACATACCTACAGAGGCCTTAGTGCATCACAGACACACTATTAAAAGCCAAAGAGAAAGAAATCTAGAAAGCAGCCAGAGAAAAATGACACATAACATATAAATGAATAATGATTTGAATGACCTCAGACTTCTAAGGAAAAATAGAGGCCATAAGACAATGAAATACAGCTTTAAAATACTAAAAGAAAAAACTGTCAATGAAGAATTCTATAGTCAGTGAAAACATCCTCGAAGAACAAAAGCAAAATAAAGACATTTTTAGAGAAATAAAAAATAAGCTAATCTGCCCCATAAGATATGTTAAAGGAAATTTTTCTGGCTTAAGTAAAATGAAAGTAGAAAGAAACTTGAATTTACAGGATGAAATAAAATGCATCAGAAATGATAAATATGTGACTGAATATGAAAAAGTATTTTAAAATACTACTGTTTTTAAAATACATACTACTATTAAAAAAATACAAACATCAGTAATATAAGAATTATAGCATATACATAAATGCAATACATATGACAGCTAGAGCAACAAAGCCAAAGTGTTGGTAAAGTGATTATGCATTTGCAAGATTCATACATTGTATGTAAAGTGGTACAGTATTAGTAAACTTTGAGAAGTTAAAGATTTATTATAATTCCTCAAGCAGCCACTAAGAAAGATATATAGCTATTAAAAAACCCTTATAGGTAAAGTAAAATTGAATTCTGTACTGTATAGCACAGGTAACTATATCCAATATCCTGTGACAAACCATAATGGAAAAGAATATGAAAAAGAATATATATATATACACACACACACATATATAACTGAGTCACTTTGTTGTAAAGAAGAAATTAATATAACATTGGAAATCAACTATACTTCAATAAAATTTTAAAAATTAAATTCTGAAATATTCATATATTCCAAAAGAAGGCAATATCAGAGGAATAAAAGGACAAAAAACAGAGGGAACAAATCCAACCATATCAATTACATTAGATTATCAATTATTCCAATTAAAAGGCAGAAATTTTGGAATGGATGAAAAAGGAAGACCCCAACCATATACTATCTACAAGAGACACAAATTAAAAATAAATAGATTTCAGATGACAAAAATATACAACGTAAAACACACATAAGAAAGCTGAGTGTCTATAGCAATATAAGATCACATAGACTTCAAGGCAAAGAATATCAACCAAGATAAAGAGGAATATTTCATAATGATAAAAGTTCAGTACACTGGGAAGGCAAAATGATCATAAATGCATATTTACCAAAAGATAAAAGAGAGTAGAAAACTACTCACATTCTTAAAAAGAATACAAGTTATATTGAAACTACTCAATTGTAAGACAAAAAATTAGGTATCTATCTCAGATATGCAACATAGCTTTAAACACCGTACATCAGGAAATTAAAATTATCATCATAATAAAAGAATCGTGGCAAGAACCATTCATTTCAGAAATTCAAACATTGTATAACATCATTGTATAACATCACACCACCATTAGAATAATATAATGAAACATTTACACATTAAATAAAATAGCATTTTTAAAGACAATATTATTTTAAAAGTTCAATATCAATTCACCATGAAAAACTAAACAAACAAAAAACCAAAAAAAAAAAAATTTTCAAAGCAGAAACAGAAAGAATTTTTTCCCTGATTAAGTGTTTCTACTAAAAACTTTAGCACGCATCTTATTTAATGTTGATAAGTTAGAAGAGTATTCCCATTAAATATCTGAACAAGAAACAGAATACTTGCTATCTTCCCTTCCATTTAACTTTATGCTAGAGAAATATATATAAGCATAGGGACTTCACAAGGAAAAATTACAAGACACAGATTTGTGGCTTTTTGGATGTGACACTGTTGAATATTTTAAAAACTTTGAGTAATGTCAAATTTGTAAGCTTAATAGGGATGGATATCATATTTATAATGCTCTTCTATGTGCCACTATAGATGTAAAATTCTTGACCTTAATATCATCCTTAAAAAATGTTAAATTGAGAATTCTTGTTAACTTACATTTTACGAATTACCACACTGTATTACTACAAGATATATTTGATTTTTAGCACAGTGCAAACAAAGCAAAACAAAAAAAGAAAATTCTTTAACATGTATACAACTTTTTTTTCTAATTTCATTTTGCAAACAAAATGCTTTCAAAAAGGCACATTTTGAATGCAGTTTTCTCATTTAGTAAAGGTTTTCTAATTTATTTGAAATATAACTAAAAATAAAAAGAAATAGGTAAAAGAATAGAAAAGGAAGAGACAAAACTGACAATATTTGCATTCAATTTAATTTTTGAACTAGATAACCCAAGAGAATATATACATTACAAACTATTAAAGCTTATAATATCAATCTTATAATATAAGGTTTAACATAGTGGCTGGATTACTATGTAATTATATAAAATATTATATAAAATAAATAGTCCTCCTAAGGGCCTGTAATAATTAAATAAGGACTGCCACTTCTAGCCACAATGGAAAACCAGAATTGCATGAATATGCCCACTGAAAACCACTAGCAAACCATAAAATATATTTTTTCAAAGAGTTTCACACTTTGGACAAGTAGTAGCACAGGTCGGTGATCCCCGAGTAAAGAAAAACAAATGAGGTTACTTTATGAAAGCCCCAGATTAATGCCTGGAGAACGTGTCAAAGCCACAGAGTGAGAAGTGGGGACAAACAGAGCCCAGTGGTTTTGCTGAGTGGAGGCAGGCTCTAGGGTTCAACACAGAGTCTTGGAAGAAGTAGCTGCAAACAGAGAGAATGCTGACAATCTGCACACGGGCCTCGAGACTCCTGCTGAGTACAGGTCTGAGCACAGGCGTGCAGAGAATTACGCAAGATGAACAAGTAACCACCAAAAAAGAGTCGTGTAACAATTCGGAGAACTCAAAAGACTGGAAAAACTTGCTAACTGAAAGGGTATCAGGCAGAGTTCTCAGAGGGAATTTCCTCAGTAATGGGGACGAATGAGCTATAAACGAAAGGCTTTTCTGTTTGACCTGCTGTACAAAGATTAAAGCAGCACTTGAAAGGCTCAAACGGATCCTAAGAAACTTAACTGTATCTCCATTTACAGCCCACGATATTTAAAAACATACAAAATATTATATTCTTTTACATTTGCTATGATATCATCTCAAGTTAGAGTATAAAGTAAAAGATGTACATTTTGAACTCTGGAGCAACCACTAATGCTACCAAAAAAAAAAGCTATAAGTGATAAGCAAATGGAGATAAAATAGGACATAAAATATAATCAATCTAAAATAAGGCAGGAAAAAAAAAGGAGCAAAGAACAAATGAGACAAGTTGAAACAAATTATAAGATGTTAGGTTTTAATCTAATTATATTGTAATCACATTATATGTAAATAGTTTAAATACACTAATTACAAAGCAGAGACTGTAAGGTTGGATGAAAAATAAAAAGACCCCACAGGATGCTATCGACATGGACAAGTTTACATAAAAATTTTAACAATTTACCTGTGCTGTCCAGTATGATACTTACTACTCACAGGCAGCTATTGACAAATGCAATATTGCTAGTCCAAATTGAAATGTGCTTTAACTATAAACATACACACCTAATTTTAAAGACTTACAATGAATAAAAATGTAGAATATTTCAATAATAATTTTGTGTTGATTATATGATGAAATTAATATATTTTTATATATTGGTTTAAATAAAATATATTATTAAAATCTATTTCACCTATTGCTTTTATTTTTTAATGTATGTTTATCAGAAATTTTAAAATTACATATTTAAATCATTATATTTTTATTGAACTGTGCTGATTTAGACACAATGGACAAATTCCTTGAAAGTCTCAAACCATCAAGGTACTCAAGAAGATAACCTGAATGCCAATTCTTTTATTATTGAATCATTATTTTGTATACATTAATATAATGCTAAATGTCAATTATACATCAATAAAAATTAAGTAAATAAATAAAAGATGCTCAAATAGTTTTCAAAATGTTGAATTTGTAGTTAAAAAATCTTTTTAAAAATAAAATTCTGGGTAAAGATGGCTTACTGGTGAATACATTTTTAAAAAGATACAAAATGAAGTGGATACATCTAAAAAAGAAATAAAATCAATTCTACACAAATTATTCCAGAAAATAGGAGAGGAAAAAATACTCTGAAATTCATTCTCTGATTCAAAAATATATAAAAACATTATAAGAAAATTATAGGCAACATCCCTCAGGAATACTGACACAAAAATCTTCAACAAACTATTAGGAAATTGAACCAAGCAAATATAAAAATAACACATCACAACCAAGTGAGGTTTATTTCAGGAATGCAAGACCATTTCAACATTTGAAAATCAACCAATGTCAGGCTTCCCTGGTGGCGCAGTGGTTAAGAATCCACCTGCTAATGCAGGGGACATGGGTTCAAGCCCTGGTCCAAGAAGATCCCACATGCCTTGGAGCAACTAAGCCCGTGTGCCACAACTACTGAGCCACAACTACCAAGCCCAAGAGCTGCAACTACTGAAGCCCATGCACCTAGAGCCTGTGCTCTGCAATAAGAGAAGCCACCACAATGAGAAGCCCACCCACCACAACAAAGAGTAGCCCCCACTCTCCGAAACTACAGAAAGCCCATGCAGCAACGAAGACCCAATGCAGCTAATAAATTAAATTAAATAAATAAATTAATTTTTAAAAAAAAAGAAAATCAACCAATGTAATTCATCATATTAACAGACTATATAAGAAAAACCACACAGGCACTTTGGTGGGGCTAATGGCAGACTCTGGGAGGGCTCACACCAATAAGCAATTCCCAAAACCCCTGCTGCCAGTGCCCCTGTCTCCTCAGTGAGCCACAGCTGCCCCCCCCACCTCTGCAGGCAACCCTCCAACACCAGCAGATACAATAACAACAACACAATCCATGAGAGGAATCACCAATAAGTGGGACTTCATTAAAATGATAAATGTCTGCTCTGTGAAAGATACTGTCAGCATAATGAGAAAGTAATTCACATATTGGGAGAAAATATTTACAAAAGACACATATGATAAAGGACCATTACCCAAAATATACAAAGATCACTTAAAAGTCAACAGTAAGGAGCCTTTCCCACCATCAGTCCCTCCCATCAGGAAGCAAGCACGAGCCTCCTAGATAGCTTCCTCCACAAGTGGGCAGACAGCAGTATCAAACAATATCAGTCATATTTCATCGTGTGGAACTGAAAACCATAGCCACAGAAAGACAGAGAAAATGAAAAAGCAGAGGACTTTGTGCCAGATGAAGGGACAGGATAAAACCTCAGAAAAACAACTAAATGAAGAGGAGATAGGCACCCTTACAGAAAAAGAATTCAGAATAATGATGGTGACGATGATCCAGGATTTTGAAAAAAGACTGGATGCAAAGATTGAAAAGTTTACCAAAGACCTAGAAGAATTAAAGAGCAAACAAACAGAGATATGCAACACAATAACTGAAATGAAAAATACACTAGAAGGAACCAATAGCAGATTAAGGGAGGCAGAAGGGCGAATAAGTGACCTGGAAGACAGAATGGTGATAACCACTGATGCGGAAAAGAATAAAGAAAAAAGAATGAAAAGAACTGAAGACAGCCTAAGAGACCTCTTAGACAATGTTAAATGCACCAACATTCGCATTATAGGGGTCCCAGAAGGAGACAAGAGAGAGAAAGGACCTGAGAAAATACTGGAAGAGAGTATAGTTGAAAACGTCCCTAACATGGGAAAGGAAATAGCCATCCAAGTCCAGGAAGTTCAGAGAGTCCCAGGCAGGATAAACCCAAGGAGAAACCCACCAAGACATATATTAGTCAAGTTGACAAAAATTAAAGACAGAGAAATGTTATTAAAAGCAACAAGGGAAAAACGACAAATAACATACAAGGGAACTCCCATAAGGGTAACAGCTGATTTCTCAGCAGAAACTCTGCACGCCAGAAGGGAGTGTCATGATATACTTAAAGTGATGAAAGGGAAGAACCTACGGCCAAGAATACTCTACCCAGCAAGGATCTCATTCAGATTTGATGAAGAAATCAAAAGCTTTCCAGACAAGCAACAGCTAAGAGAATTCAGCACCACCAAACCAGCCCTACAACAAATGTTAAAGGAACTTCTCTAAGTGGGAAACATGAGAGATGAAGAAGACAAAAATAAAAACAAAACAATTAAGAAAATGGTAATAGGAACATACATGTCAATAATTACCTTGAATGTAAATGGACTGAATGCACCAACCAAAAGACACAGACTGGCTGAATGGATACAAAAACAAGACCCATATATATATGTTGCCTACGAGAGACCCACTTCAGACCTAGGGACACATACAGATGGAAAGTGAGGGGATGGAAAAAGATATTCCATGCAAATGAAAATCAAAAGAAAGCTGGAGTAGCAATACTCATATCAGATAAAATAGACTTTAAAATAAAAAAATGTTACAAGAGACAAGAAAGGACATTACATAAAGATCAAGGGATCCATCCAAGAAGAGGAGATAACAGTTATAAATATATATGCACCCAATATAGGAGCACCTCCAATACATAAGGCAAATGCTAACAACTATGAAAGAGGAAATGCAAGGCAGAAATAGAGACACAGATATAGAGAACAAACATATGGACACCACGTGGGGAAAGCGGGGAAGGTTGGGGGGGAATGAATTGGGAGATTGGGATTCCAAATTGTACACTCTAAATATATGCTGTTTATTGTCTGTTAACTGTATCTCAATAAAAGTTCTTAAAAAAAAAAAAAAAAAGAAAAACCATATGATCATCTCGATAGTTGCAAGAAAATCATTCAAAATTCAACACCCATTTCTGATTTAAAACAACAATCAAACACACAGAAACTCTCAGCAAACTACTGAGGGATATTCACCCCCAAAAAAGTCTTCAGCTAGTATCACACAATGTTAAAAGACTGAATGGTAGTTCTATTTTTAGTTTTTTAAGGCACCTCCAAACTGTTTTCCATAGTGGCTGTACCATCTTACATTCCCACCAACAGTGCAGGAGAGTTCCCTTTTCCCCACACCCTCTCCAACATTAGTTGTTTCTAGATTTTTTGATGATGGCCATTCTGACCAGTGTGAGGTGATACCTCATTGTGGCTTTGACTTGCATTTCTCTGATGATTAGTGATGTTGAGCATCTTTTCATGTGTTTTTTGGCCATCTGTATGTCTTCTTTGGAGAAATGTCTATTTAGGTCTTCTGCCCATTTGTGGATTGGGTTATTTGCTTTTTTTTGTATTAAGCTGCATGAGCTGCTTATATATTTTGGAGATTAATCCTGTCCGTTGCTTCGTTGGCAAGTATTTTCTCCCATTCTGAGGGAAAAACAAATACTGTATGTTAATTCATATATACGGAATCTAAAAAAAAAAATGGTACTGATGAACCCAGTGACAGGGCAAGAATAAGGATGCAGATGCAGAGAATGGACTGGAGGACATGGGGTTGGGGGAACGGGGGGCGAAGGGGAAGCTGGGACAAAGTTAGGGAGTAGCATAAACATATTTACACTACCAACTGTAAAATAGATAGCTAGTGCGAAGTTGCTGTATAACAAAGGGAGTTCAACTTGATGATGGGTGATGGGCCAGGACAGGGGAGAGCAGGAGGGAGTCGTGGGAGGGAGGGGATATGGGGATATATGTATAAATACAGCTGATTCACTTTGGTGTACCTCAAAAGCTAGTACAAGAGTGTAAAGCAATTATATTCCAATAAAGAGCTTAAAAAAAATTAACTTTGGATGTCATTAATCTTCAGTCAATGCGTGAAGAGAAAACCTTTTTTAGCTCTGTTTTAGAGGCAATAATGGACACCGCATCACAGTGAATTATTAATAACAACCATCTTTATCATTTTTTTATGGTTAGTCCGTATCTTATTTTTACTGCATTATTCACAGAAAATATCTTCAATGTAGTATAACGTTCTATTTTCAGTCTTCACTGTCCAGCTCTGCATTGCTCAGGATATTTACTAACCATTAATAAACTAATTATTCATTTCTTCCTGTTTGTCCACCTAGAGATCTGTTGTCAGAGTTGGGCATGGCTGCCCGTGACAAAGCTCAGTCAGCAATCCATGAGTCCATCCACCGTGGGAACTGACTTCCAGCCTCTGCTCACAGCTTCCTTCCCCACAAAAACTTGCTCTCTGCCACGTAGTTTATATTTCAAGTCAAATGATTCCAGGCACATCCTCTAACATTTGAATAAAATCTGGCTAGCACTTTTTTTGTGACACAGATATACCAAGCAGAAGCATCGCTATATTTATGCAAACAGGGAATCCATACTCTCGAGTCTTTTCCTAAATTTACAGTCACCCAAATGCCAAGTCAATTTACTGTTCTTGACTCAGCTTCTTTACCGTTTATGACTCAGATCATTTTTGCCCTCATGGAACTTGCTTACTGAATATTTGAGTGCCTGATTTGAATCCAATTAGCTATTTTCACTGGTTTATATATTCCCCTTTTGGCCAAGTATGTCAAAGATTATAAATGTTTCATAAATTGCCCTTAAATTTATCAGTTAGAGGATGTTCTTTATATGTAAAAGAGTTAATTATAGTTAAGGAACAAGGGACCTTTGTATCCTAAATTTTAACCATTTGATAGATCAGCTAATTAAAAAAATTAATTTATAGGAATTTCTGATCTTATCCACAAGCCTGGTCAAATGGACATGGTAATATTCTTGCCTTGATTTATCTGACCTGCACTCTTCCTGTTTTTGCTGTAACTTTTGTCCTTTATATATTGGTATCTTTGAGGGTTCTAATCTAAACTCTATTCTTTTCCCATCTTTACATTCTCTCTGGCTAATTATCTACTCAGTTGACTTTGATTACTATGTATATTATTGACTCCAATGTCTCAGTCTTTACCTGTGTCTATTTCTTTTTTCTAAGCTTCAGGGTTGCCTGCTGGCTCAAGCACTCTGCTGAGATTGAGGGTCTATTCTGAAGAGCTCTTTCATTTGATCCTAAGGTTTAACTGTTTCTGTGGCTAAGAGTGGACTCCCAAGACCACTAACTTGCAGATTACAGTTCTCTGTCTCCCAGGATGACATCAGAATCTTCCAGTCAGAGTTCTTAGAGCAACACTGCCCAATAGAAATATAGTGCACTTCACATGTATAATTTACAAGTTTCTAGTATCCACATTAATAAGGTTTAAAGAAACATGTGAAGTTCATTTTAATAATATATATTTATTTAGCCAAGTATATGCAAAATATTATCATTTTAGCATATACTCATTATTAAAAAAAATAATGAGCTATTTTACATTCTCTTTTTTTTGAGGGGGGGTACTCAGTTTTCTATTCTGATGTGTATTTTACTTTATAGCACATCTCCATTCTGGGTAGCCATACGTTAATGTCAACAGGCTTGTGGCTGCCACACTAGACAGTGCATTTTTTTAAGGGCTTAGCAGAATCAATCACCTATTTCCGAGAAAGAAAGGACTCGCTATTCCTATACGGAG
Source organism: Hippopotamus amphibius kiboko (assembly GCF_030028045.1). Classification (NCBI taxonomy): domain Eukaryota; kingdom Metazoa; phylum Chordata; class Mammalia; order Artiodactyla; family Hippopotamidae; genus Hippopotamus; species Hippopotamus amphibius. Next base: position 15,092,744 of record NC_080195.1, read on the forward strand.
GATTACAGAGTAAAAGCCCTAAGTCAGATTCAGAGTGTCAGTGCCTGCTTTAAAGTGGTAATTCTTTCTTTCACCAGGGAACCCACTCTAGATGTGAGTCCAGAATTTGACTTGGAGTGCACTTTGAGGGCCTGAAGTTGAGGGTGCAGGCCTGACCTGCGGTGATTAATACACTAAAGGGGAGGTTAAAAGATCTTGGGATTGAGTCATGACAGACACCTTTAATTATAACATAGCAGAGTGTTGACTGTTCTTGGCTTTTGGATAATGTATTTTTTAGAGTCATGAAGTTACCTGTCTTTAGAATCACGGAGAGTTAATTCCAAGATAATTTAATTGACTCAAACACTACAGTAATTATGATGTGACCTATGGGAATAGATATCAAATACTCTGTTGGAAAACAAATTATGATATGGGGATATGTGTATAAAAACAGATGATTGAACTTGGTGTACCCCCCCCCCCAAAAAAAAAAAGAACACAAAAAAAGAAAAAAAAAAAGAAAACAAATTATATCATTTCATGACGTTATCTTACTCAGGATGACTACAAAACACATGAAATAACCCTGTTTTATAAATTTGTTTCCTAGATTTATTGCTATTCACAAACTAATGTTTAAGAAAGTAATTTATTTTTTGGTGTAAAGATAGTAATTCTACATTAAAATATACTATATTTTGTGTTATGACTCTAACCTTATTATCTAAAGTAACAATAGCACTATGTTTAAAACCACTGTCTGGGTTCCTATTCTAGGCTCACTACTTAGTATCTGTGTGACCTTAGGCAAGTCACTGAACATTTCTGTACTTGAGTTTTCGCACCTCATTTGTAATATATATATATATATATAAAATACTACACCTTCCTCTTATGGTTGATGCAAAGATTGTATGAAACAATAGGTTTAAAGTATTTTTAAAAGTCCTTGGCACAGAGTAAGTACTCAATTTATTATTTTTTGTTTGGCTGGTTTTTGTTTTTTGTTTTTTTTTAAAGATCTCTTTTTAAAAAAATTATTTATTTATTTATTTATCTGGCTGTGCCGGGTCTTAGCTGTGGCACATGGGATCTTCATTGCCACATGGGGATCTTTAGTTGTGGCATGCGGGATCTAGTTCTCTGACCAGGGATCGAACCCAGGCTCCCTGCTTTGGGAGTGCAGTGTTTTAACTGCTGGACCACCAGGGAAGTCCTTTATTATTGTTTTTGGATGCTTATTATATGCTAGAGACAATGAGAAAGTTGCACCTGGGTAGTTGCCTGTACCCACTTTATCGCATTTAATCCACATAATAACCCTGGGATGTAGCTGCCTCCATATTGGCTTGGAGAAATTTGCTCAAGGTCACACCATCCGAAAGTGGTCAAGTTAAGGCAGCAAAGGTCAAAGCTAATGAAAACAAATCTGTAGCAATTTTAACATTTCTTCAAATCTTTTCTCAGATATATTATGTATCTCTCAGTCAAGCCATGTCATCTGTTTAGTCCATTCTCCAGAAATCATGAGATTTAGGTCTGAATCTCAGTCAGTCTTGTCCTTAGTGCAATAGGGAACTGAAATTCTTCCTTAGAATATATATCACTATAAAGCTTGACTCTTCGAGAGCCCTGTGAGCCATCTCTAATTTTGCTGATGAAATACCTGTTCCAGCTTACACCGCAGATACCGCTCTGTTGAATTTTTTTTTTTATTCAAAGGAGTTTGCACACTTTTATCCTTTTGAGAACAAGATTTTCTGCAAATCCATCTGAGACCTAGAATATATGCATGTGGATTTTGTTCTGAAAGTAAATTCACCACTCTGCCCTTCAGCTTTTTCTCAAAGTCTCAAGTGTTTTAAAGTTTGTTACCTCAGGGGTTGAATGCCACTTTTATATCATGAAATAAAGCTACATATTTATCAACATATAGTTTGCAAAGTATTGCCATAGAGTTATTTTCCCTGCAGCAAGATTTAACTTTCAACATTCAATTAGATGGTAGATGGTCAGTCAGATGGTTAGTCATGTTGTATTTATTTAACGTAACAGTGTATCACCATTACTTCATATAAGACGTCCTCCTCTGAGCTGAGTCAGATATTAACAGTAAAAACTCATCTTTTTATGCAGCCAGATGACTCCTGAAATGAGGATCTCATGGCTCAGGGAGGACCTGCAGCTCCTAGAGGGATGGTGACCACATCACATCATACTATCTTTGAACCCCAACTACCTAACACACTCAGTAGTGTTTCCTGAATGAATGAATGAATGAATGAATGACTTAAATGTTTCATCCAATAAAATGTACTTGCAAGAAAGAAAGAAAGAAAGAAAGAAAGAAAGAAAGAAAGAAAGAAAGAAAACTAGAACATATTCCCATATTATTGATCTTATTTTCCCCCAAGAGAAGTTTCCACATGTAAGGAGAGAAGGTTGATTTTGGTTTTATTTACAATGTGTAGAAGTAGATTTACTATTCATCAAGTGCTTATTGAGAATTAACTAAATATTAAGAGTTTTGCTAGATACTGGACATCTGGCCAAGCAAAACCAGAAATGTCTTCTTCCTGGTACACGTCCTGCTTACTGTCTTGAGTGCATGTGTATTAAATCCCAGCATAAAAACCCTAAACTGCCCTTTAATGGAATCCCCAAACAGGCTAAATGTGATGCTAAAAATGGCAACTAGGGTGACTGTAACACATTCACTGTAAAATAGCGCAATCCACAAGTACCTTATGTATTAAAACAAAAAGATACATGTCCATGCTTTCGGTTTACCACTGTAATATGGATAATAATATCCCAAGGGTGAAAAGCATTTTTTAAAAAATCTGTCTAATAGAAAGTTTAAAACACATACAAAAAAATCTGTGATAAATCTAAGTTCTTGATCTGCTAAAATCAGTTTTTTTAAAAAAATACACTTTATCAATTTTCCTATCAGAGAATATAGTATTCTGAATGTCTAGTGCCTCTTCATTAACAAAACATTTTCAAAGCTTAGTCATGATTCTTGATAAAACTCTAAATGATAAATTCCTGGAAACCACAGACAAAACGATTAAGGTCTGCATTTATAAGAGAGTAATACCGAGCAGGATCCCGTGGTCCTTTCTGTCCCACTCCAGCCTCCGTGACCTTCCCCGAGCTCCAAAGGGCAGATTCGAACAGTTCCTAATCCAGGGAGGAGCAGCCAGGAAACCACCTGAGCCAAGAATAAAGGGACCAGAGAAGCTCATCAAGATTAGGAGACCTGGCCACCTGAGAAGAGATTAAAGGCGTGAAGGCCCTGCACACACCCTAATCTTGTCGAAAACTTCACCCTTGAACTGTTGCCATCAAACCCCTCACCAAACTCCCCTAGGTTGGGACACATAGTTTTTGAGGGCAGGAACTCCACCTTTGCCTGGTAAAGCACTAAAGCTATTCTTTTCTACTTCACCCAAAACTCTGTCTCTGAGATTCAATTTGGCACCGGGGCACAGAGGCTGAGGTCTGGGACATATAAGGAACCAGAGTAGAGCCTAGGGGTGCAGGGTTTCTTTTATGGGTAATAAAATTTTTCTAAAATTGTGGTGATAGCTGCACAACTATGACTATACTAGCAAATGAATGGATGAATTGTATGGTATATGAATTATATCACAACAAAGCCTCTCTTCAAAAAAGGAGAGAAACAGAAAGTGGGTCACTCTTAAATGAAAGAAATCTTCATTTCCCTCCAGATTTGTTTGAAGGTCTTGCCAAAGTGTGTTGTATGTAACACGTCGAGTTAATATGAAGGATTTGAATAGTACCAAGTTTTAATCATACTTTACTAGTTCTCAATCAAAATATATGCTAGAGGAATGCCGTTATATATACTAATTACCCTTCGCCTGGGTTATGGTGTTTTTAAATAGCATTCAAATACTGTAGTTATGAAAAGTCTTTGAAATGAATATTCCTCTTATAGAAATATATCCTTTGAAAGTAATTAAGCATATGTATAATTATTTCACTTCTGGGATGTTTGTTGATATTGTCTCTAATAGTAAAAATTTAAGACAACCAAAATGTCCAAAAATAAATGTTAGGTTAAAGAATTTCACATCATTTAATGATAAGACATTTACCCATTTAAAAAACATTATGGGAATAACTATTGAAATGAAATTGTTTATAATACAGAGTTGGGGAAAATACAGTTTTAAATGAGTATGTACAGTATGAACTTTTTTCTGAAAGATATGCACAGAAAATGACCTGTTAGTAGTAGTGATTATCTGTGGGCGGTACAATCATGTGATTATAGGTGCATGTCTTTCCTTTTGCTTATCTATATTTACAGGTTTTTCCTAAAATGAGTTTCTGTTGATTTGGTAATCTGCAAGATATTTTTCATTGTTTTTTAAATAACTAAATAGCATGTTAGTGTTTACAGAAACCAGCACAGGCCCCTGTGTCACTCTGTCAATATTTCAGCTGAGCGGTTAGCTCAGGTTAATTTTTTTTAAGAACTTTTATTGAGATACAATTGACATACAATAAACTGCATATATTTAAAGTGTACAATTTGAAGGAAAGCGATAAGAAACGACGAGCCTGATGGAATATAGAGAAAGGCAGAGCAGCACTTCTACCTACTTATTTTTCCATGAGGAAAGTGGAATATTCATCATGGACTGATGAATGGTACTTACCATTGCTCAGGCTGTTTTCACCCATCACTGTCCAGTCACTGCCAACCCCATACCATCCTCATACTATGGGGAAAAAAAATGACAGACTGTGTGTATCAAACAAGATTTCCTACTCTGAATACACAGGACCCCAGAATTCCCTGCACAAATATCCTGAACCTACATTTAGAGTCTATGCAGGCCTCTTCACAGGTTCTACCCACTCAAGAATGGACCACATACACGGCGGCCAAGATACAACTTTCTGTTGGGAAATATGAGTGGAGCTTGGATCTGCAGGCCAGGGTGTCCACATGTACGGGCACAAAGCTCCTTACAAAGCAAGACAGAGCCAGGAGCAGGAAAAGAAAGGGAAGGAGCCAGCAGACCAGCTTAGCATCAGTGGTCCACTCTCTCCAAGCTTTTATTTATTTTTTTTAAGAACTTTTATTGACACACAATTGACATACAATAAACTTCATATATTTAAAGTGTACAATTTAATATTTTTTTCTTATTAGTAATGTATATATGGCAATCCCACTCTCCCAATTCATTCCCCCCCAACTCCCCCCCGCTTTCCCCACTTGGTGTCCATATGTTTGTTCTCTATATCTATGTCTCTATTTCTGCCTTGCAAACTAGTTGATTTGTACCATTTTTCTATATTCCGCATATATGTGTTAATATACAATATTTGTTTTTCTCTTTCTGACTCACTTCACTCTGTATGACAATCTCTACATCCATCCATGTCTCTACAAATGTCCCAATTTCATTCCTTTTTACAGCTGAGTAATATTCCATTGTATAAATGTACCTCATCTTCTTTATCCATTCCTCTGTTGATGGACATTTACATTGCTTCCATGTCCTGGCTATTGTAAATAGCGCTGCAATGAACATTGGGGTGCATGTGTTCTTTCGAATTATGGTGTTCTCTGGGTATATGCCCAGTAGCTGGATTGCTGGGTCGCATGGTAACTCTATTTTTAGTTTTGCAAGGAACCTCCACACTGTTCTCCATAGTGGCTGTATCAATTTACAGTCCCACCAGCAGCGCAAGAGCGTTCCCTTTTCTCCACACCGTCTCCAGCATTTACTGTTTGTAGTTTCTCTGATGATGCCCATTCTAACCGGTGTGAGGTGATACCTCATTGTAGTTTTGATTTGTATTTCTCTAATAATTAGTGATGTTGAGCAGCTTTTCCTGTGCCTCTTGGCCTCCCCAAGCTTTTAAAATCCAGCACACAACTCCAAGGGATCTCAGAATTCTAATTCAATCCTAACCACCTGGGTTTTAATGAGAATTACATTTGTCAAGGTATAAGAATAGAAACATATTATATTATTAAACAGTTCCTTAGATGGATTTATAATGTTTAAATATTTACTTTTACAGTATGCAGGCTTCTTGGTATTGCTGGGCCTAGCAAATGCTGCCATCAGCAGACACAGCAAACAGAAGTCTATTCTCATCGTTCCTTTATCTTTGCACTTTTTTCTCAGGATTCATTTTTTTCTCAAATTTAATTAAATTGACGGAGCCCAGGTAACGAGCCGCACCCTTGCTGCCAGGCACTAGGAAGAAGGTGATCTGTTCCTTCACAGTTTCTGTGGTGGGGGGCAGGGCCCTGCTGACCCACAGGACCACACACGAAGGTGACAGCCTATGCAGCGCGTGTGAGACAGCCAAAGGAAACCAAACACAGACAGATATGCATCCTATTGAAAGGAAGAAGACCATCCTTCCTCAGCTAGTCATCTTGGGTCAATGTAACTAATCCTCCTTTTCCTCATACATAAAATAACCAAAATAATGCTTGTTTCTTGGGGTTGTTGAGAACATTAAAAAGATGATTCATTGAAAAGTGCTGTGCAAACTGCAGCATGCTATCTGAATGATTACATTAGTGTTATATTCTAGGGAGAGCTCTGACCGCTGCTAATCAAGATTTAAGAGAAATATACTAAATAGGGGAGACACTTCACAATGAGGAAGAGTGATAACAGGTGTGACTGTACCTGCTTAAACACTGTTCTATTCAAACCTTTACATTTTTCATGCTGCTGCTCGACCCTACATGGGAAGGAATTTCTTGCATATAATCTGTACGATTTCCTCACAATAAATTTTCAGGCTTCATTTGGTCATCCCCATAAACTCAATACACTCGAAGCAGGCTGTTAATTACGTTCAAGGGTTTCACAATGAACAGCAGAGATCCAGTTATCATTAAAATGAAATGTTGACATTGGAATAAGGCCACAAGGAAGTGTTTACTGCTACTATTCTGGAATTATAATGATTTATCTGCTTGGTCTTTAGAGGACTGAATCATCTGATGTATCTATCTTGTTTACTAATAAGATATTTGAAATCAAAATGTTGACATGCCCATGTATACATGATTATCAGAACTAGAAATGATCTCAGCATTGAGTTTACAAAAAGATAGCTTCTTTCTTAATTGCCACATTCTATGCTGGATGCATAAAACTTTATGATATGATAGTCATCTTCCAATTTAACAGAGTATAAGCTAAGCGGTATCGGAGAGTTTGAGCGGAAACTTGACACTGAGTAGGAGGTAAAAGATCGAAAATGAAGGGTTTTGTTTTAGGAGAAGATGTATATCCAAAGAGACTTCTGACTTAGGAGACAGAGGAATTTTGCTGAGAAGCTCACCTCCATGCAAAAGAGACTAAAAACAAACATCCCAGGCAATTAGAGATCAAGTATTCGAAAGAGTCTTTGAATCAGGATGGATTTAAGACACTTACAAAAAGCCAGGAAAATAAACACTGCACTTTGTTACTTTCCTCTCCTTTTTTTTTCTTTTTCCTCTTTTACCTCAAAATACAGTTCTTTTTTGAAACAAATAAAAGAAGTCCGTGGGCTACTGACAAAATCTTATAAAATAAATGTCAAAATAAGAGCAAGCAAAGGCATGTCAACTTACTGTCAGAGTCTTGGATTAAATTTCCACTTTGTTCCTCTATTTTCACATATATAGCCAGGAGGAATAACTTCATGAGTTGTTACTAACAGTAATTAATGTTTGTTAGTGTATTTTAAGCACGAGTTTTAAAACCACTGTGTAGGGAGCAAAAAGGTCTTCTGATAGTGTCATAATCCTCAAAAGAGTAAAGGCCTAAAAGAAATAGAATGCTATGATTGCCTAGCTGACAAACAGTTATGGGGCAACTTAAATAACTTGATCTAATCTATGCATTTTACTTGCTATGAGCATTTTATGATTTTGACCAAACCACTTCAACCTCATTCTTTCTCATGTCTTAGTTTTGTCCCAGGGATCTCAAACTCAGCATATCTATAGAAGAACTTGTAGATTCTCCAACAATAAAGGCAATGTGATGTATATTATCTATTCAAGAAAGCAAAAGTCTACTGAGTGGGACTTAACATTAAGCACCAACTACATCTCTTCAGTTGGGAACAAATTCTTCGATGCCAATCAAGGTTCTCTTAGTGAGGGGGGCCTCTGTCTTGTACTTCCCTCTCTCAGTGTTTCCCAACCTGGGCTCCATTGACCATCTGTGAAAATAGTTTTTCATTTCTTATGCTGTCTTGATTTCATTCTTGCCTTTTCTATACCTTAAACACCCACCCCTTCCCCTACCTCACACCCTAGACATCATGCAACATCTCTGTCCACGTTTTACCATTCTCTAAGATAGTATTTCTCATGTTGATCATCTGCTTCAGAATCACCTGGAGTCCTTGTTAACAATTCAGGTATATCTGAGCCCAATTCGAAGCTCTTGAGTCAGATCAGCTGAGGGAAGGGCCCAGAAGTCTGCATTTTAAACAAGATGCCTTCTTGAGTCTGATGCACAGCTAAATTCAAAATCACTTGTTTTATATTTTCCGTAAATCCCTTTTTATTCACCCAGTTCACCCAATAATTCATTAATCCTCCTAACTTAGAACTCTTATTTCCTAAACCACTCACAGGAAATTTATGGTGTTCTGTCTGGTGATATTTCTTAGTTTGCTTAGTGGTTTTGCAAATTTCTGTATTAATTTTAACTATGTGGGTGTAGGTATGGGGATGTGTGTGTGTGTGTGTGTGTGTGTGTGTGTGACTTTCTTCCCAAAGTCACTTTTATAATTTTCAGAGGAAATCCTGATGTCACACTGCTTTCTTGCATCAAGTACAGGGCCCAAGGCAGTACCTTGTGTATATAAAATGCACAATTAACATTGATAGGTTGACTTTACACTGGACTCATCCTGGATACCCTTCTGACTTCATTCATGGGCTTCTCTTCTGCTTAGTACTGTTTCCCAGTGTCTTGTCTTGACCTGCTATTCTTTTCACTTTATACCTCTTTGTGAGTAGACATTTATGTGACTTTCTGTGATTGGCATGTAGATGGACATCCAACCCAGACCCTCTTAAGCTCCTGGTAAGTATTTTTTTTTTTTTTTTTTGGCACACGAGCTTAGTTGCTCCGCGGCATGTGGGATCTTCCTGGAGCTGGGATCGAACCCGTGACCTCTGCATTGTCAGGCGGATTCTTAACCACTGCGCCACCTAGGAAACCCTCCTGGTAAGTATTAATATATAACTATTCAGAGGACATCTCTCTTTAGATGTGCAACAGGCAACTCAAATTCAGCATTTTCCACAAATTATCTCATTATCTCTTCCCCCGAAACGCTGTGTCTGCACCTGAATTCTTTTTTGGTGAATGGCAGAACTGACCCTTAAGTTCCTCTTACCACTGATCTCAGAAGCATTGTCTGATGCCTCCTGGTACATGCATTCTGAAGTCAAATAAACCTGATTTTGTTTGTCCAAATTCTGGTTTACCAATATCTGTGCAATCTCAATCAAGGTGTCTAAATCTTTTGAATCTCAGTTCCTTTGTCTTTAAAAATGGGTATTTTGTACTTACTCCATACATTTGTTGTGAGGATTAAATGAGACAGTTTACAGATTACTTAGCATCCTACTGGTTTATGACACATATTTCATTGAAGTTAATGATTACTATTCAGGCTTTGATCATTTCTTGCATTGATTCCATGTTTTCTAAAGTGCTCTTCCTGCTCTGGTCTTGGTTCCCCATATGTGCCTGCCCCGAAGCTGCCGGAGGCTATATTTAAATCACGTGTGGTCATGTCAATTTTCTGCTTTAAGTCTTTCAGTGACTCCTCAGGGCTTTCCTGATAGTAAAGTGTTAACTCCTTGATTAGCACACAAGTTCCCTCACTGATTGGGTGCCCTCTGTTTCTCTAACATCATCTCTGATACTCTCAATATTTGCGATTTTTGCTGTAGATTCTGCTTTGAGTCTGTCCGATGAGCCATGCAGATCAAGCCTCCATACATTCCTCCTGGGTGTATATGGCGTGATCTGTTGTTCCAGTTACTCAGATCTTCGGGAAACTTCCTTCCTTGATAACTTAGATGCTCCTGTGTTATCTCTTAGCATTGTGGCTGTATGTTGATCATAGAGCTTATTATATTTTGGTGTGGATTTGCTTGTTTATTTCTCCCAAGTAATTAAAGTGTGTCCAATTCACCTTTTGATCCCACAATGCCAGACACTGTGCCTGGCACACAGAAGGTGCATATTGGATATTTGTTAAGTACGTGGGTAACATGTTTAAGCAAAATCTAACAGAGATAATAAACTTCTCTTTCCCAGTTCACTGAGATTCTCTTATCCTTGCTTACTATGCTGACTCTGATCGGATGCAACTTAGAATTTTAAGATTGGCTGGGGCATTAGAGGTAAAGTGATCCACCTCTCCTCAGACGCAAGAATCTCTACCAAAACTTGGCCTCAACTCACTTTATTTCAGAAATGAGTGAAAAGGAAAACATTCTAGGAAAGATGATCTGTACTCCTGTCTCTTATCAGCAAGATAAAATCCACAGCACTTCATTTAGCACCGCATGGCAAGCATCTGTTTCTAGGTGAAAGATTCAACTGCTATTTTTTTACATGTGGTGCTAATAAAACTCAAAATGGGTCAGGAGGTAGACTATCATGACAATGATATCAGATTTGAGGAGGCCCAAATGCTTCTCTCTGTGCAGGGTTGTTCCTTAGATGAAAACTCAGCTTAGACAGAGTATATTCAGCTCTTTTCCCTTTCTTTTATCAGTACAGATCAGAGGGATTTGGGGAGTGAATCAATAGATTGCCCCCCTTCTCCTACTTCGTTTACCTTCCAATGGAAAATAGACAATTAGTTAAGCTCTGCATTTCCTGAACTTTTTTCGGATCAATAGTTCATTATCTGCTACATTTGCCAATATGTAAAACCTTCAGGATAGTTGCTATAATTAAGTGAAAAACCTATATTTGCAGACTGTTAGATGATTTAAAATTCAAAGGAATTTCTTCCTCTTTTATTTTTATAGTATTACTTTGACCCTTATTCTGCTTGTCAGCTGTTCTTTAAGGAATATGCAATTCTAAGTACTCCTCTTTAGACAATAGCCTCGACATATAATACAAGTGGACCACTCACCTTTTACAAAGCAGTTAAGCTACTTATCAGATTTCCTGGCTTCTCAAACCACTGTTTTCTGTCAGGTGGGTAGGACTATCCTCTTGGGAGCTCAAGGGCCATTAGATATAATTCACTTACCCCATTCCTTTCCTCTTAGGAGAAGGATTTTAAACAACTACCACGCATCCCACCCTGGTCTGTGATTACATTCTATTAAAGGTGATGAAGCATCTTCCGAGAAAAGAGCCATCATTATGAAGTGAGTTTAAAAACAAATTCCCATGAGATCTGATAATTATGTCGTGGAGTAGAGATTATCTGCCTACAGTAAGAGGATTTATTTTGTTCATTACTGTACTCATAATAATAGCTTGCAGGATGATATAAAAAAGAGAGAGTGAAGCATGAGTCTCAGGAGAACAGAGACCCCACCTCAGTTCTGTGAAGGAAATCAGCCACAAGAATACAAAAACAAAGTGTAAATAACAATCACTCTCTGGAAGATAACTGGATCAATTTGCAGTTACCTTTCATGGTTCACCCTGATACAACTGAACTGAATAGCTAATAGGTAATATTGCTCAGTATCTCCGGCTTTCAGTCCCACATGCCATCTATGAACCAGCAGGACATGTTTAATCCAAAGTACTTCATTATCTTCCCCAAATGAGGAAAGTACTGATGAGAAAACCCATTGAGGAAGTGAGAGAGAGTGAGAGAGAAACAGAGCATAGAAGAGGCCAGCTTAACCCGATACTTGTCATCAGGAAAAGATGTGATGTGATTTAGCCATGCCACATGGAACAGGAAGCCAGGGAGAGCTTTCAGCAGAAGGCCAGAGGAAAAGCCTGAGAGTGGGACTTCATCATTTTGTTTAAAGCACATTTCCAAATACTCATCTTCATACATATGTTAAAGTACAAAATGACATTCCCAAGCCAAACACAAATGCATCTCGTACTGCGTACAGATTCGAATAAAGAAATAAGGAGGATGGATTCTGAGACCTGTGAGTAACATGCAAAAGGATCCGAATATCACAAAAATGGACATTCTATGCCACCCTACAAGAGCATTTGTTCCCACTCTCTCACTCTGCTGATAAGGCTATTAAGCCAGAGAGGTGAATCATCACACTATTAGACCCAGACTGGAGGTTCCTTCCCCGTTATGTCAAGGTTATGTTCACATTACAGACAAGCAAGTAGCATGTGCTTGTGTATACACGTATGTTTTTTGACCTTTTCTAAGAATACAGTGTTTCGGTGGTCCAGTTTTAAACATCATATGTCCCAAAACATGAAAAATGTTTAGAATCCTGGTGGATGGAAATAATACAATAATGTTTATTGCACAGCTGCTTAGGTTTCCAACTAAGTATGTGACTTATCCCATTTAATCCTCAAACAACTCAGGGGAAACATCCCATTTTCCAGGTGACGCACCAAGACTCAGGGGACTTAGGTGCCTGTTGCCACACTGAAGAGGAAACGGCAGAATCTGAGTTTAAACCTGGGTCATTCGTATCCCAATACACAGTCTTTCTTACCTCATTGTGCTGTTGTCAGCGCGTCCGTTAGCTTGGCCTCAGGAAATTCTATTTGTGAAGTTTCTGCTTGTGTTTGAGCAAGTGAACGAGCAGTTGGAAGTAACAGCATTGTGACTCCAACCCGTGACTTTTCGTGAAATGACCCGTTGACAGCATTAAACAAGACAGAAAGGACTGCGGGCTGTCTGAAGAGTGCAGAGCAGGCTCGGTGGCAACTTCAAACATCAGGCTTCTTTAGTGTCTCTCTGAACATCATTCACACTTAGACTGTAGCCCGACTTTTCTCAAGAGAAGCCATCACGTCCCTTAAGGGTCTCAGGATATAATCCTAAAAGGACAGGGAAGATGGAAACCGCCTTTGAAGCTTGTTCATACATGCCTGATGCTGTTTTCAAGTTTAGAGCGTGTTAGGACTCTCAGCATAGGAGTCTGATAAAGTAGTCGATGAGGTTACATTGTGAATGATGAAAGAAATGAGTCGGTCTTGGTTGCTGTTTTACTGAGGAAGAAAATAGATGGGTTGGCCTGCTGGTCTGATTCTGGAAAGAATAATTTATCAGGTGGTATTATGTTTGGAACACAAAGATAAGAGTTAAGAACTCTGAAACTTGGTCAGCATTAATTTCCTACCAGTAAACATCTACATGTCTTCAAAAAGGCCAGCCGAGGCACTTAGTAAGATTCCGTCACATAAAATAGATACCAGATATAAGCTCATTCACTGTCTTTGTCCTACACATGTGGATACTGCAAAAAATCACCTTTCCAAATTAGTTATACTTATGTTAAGATCATGTGACATAAAAAGAATGATCCGATCGAAAATCACCTAATCTATCCAGAGCATGGGTTTGGCAAACTTATTCTGTAAAGATCCAGATAATACTTCAGGCCAAATTTCATAAGTCTATGTCTATTTTTTCATAGTTCATAGGCAGCAAAATCTTTGACACGAGAGCGGCTTATTCATTTACATGTTAAGGAAAAAGTGGAAAGGGAATTTGGGTGAGAGTCTTTACCTGGGCAAGACTGTGGAAATGACAGTAAATGTTCCAGGATTGCTGTCTCCCTGTTTGGGGGCAGATTTTCCTTTCATGTGCTCTTCTTGGAATAGATATTTAATGGGTCTAAAGACCCTAGGTATAACACAGGTGATTTGCTAGAGAATTCAGGGTTGAATTGAGGCGGAACCAGAAAGAAAGAGGTTCAGAGTTATTCTATCCTGTAACCTCTGTTCAAGGCTCCCCAGCCACATCTCAATGCAGTGTTTTTTTGGAGACACCAACACTTCTTTCAACATTTGACTTAATCTCAAAGTGCATCTTTCTGTTTTTAATTTTTTAACTTAATTATAATAGAAAGTGACTTTTCTATTCAATTGGCTTACTATGCTTTGCATATTGTCATGCTGTACCTTGACCTTTCATCAGACAGCAATATCCTACAATACGATGAGCATCAAGGAGACAAAGGAAAGATGGTGGTCTTCAGGGTCCAGGGACTTCCACGTGCAAAGTATCTGACTATAGTTGCCTCATGGATGAAATGGGTTCATAGTTTCTAACCTTTAAGGTTCTTATGAAAATTCAAGCTGACAGAAGTCAATGCTTGGCACAATGTCTAGCTCAACATGGACACCCAGTGGTAGCTGTTACTACCCTAAAAGTGTTGCTTTCAAAACAATGTCAGGTTTATTTCCATCACTTTGGAAAGCAGTTGAATATCATGGCACTCATACACAGACTCCTTTTTCTCTGAAGTAATACAGCTCTAAAAAAAATTCAGATTATGAAACTTTGGGATGGGGCATCTCACTGTCCATGACTCACATTTCTCTTTAACCTCGCATTTCTGTCTTTTGACTCATTATATATGATAAATTAAGTTTTTAGTTATAGTTCAGGAGGCAGGGGACTTTTTTCATGCCTAGATAATGTCAAAACATCAAGGCTTAATTTTATGTGACCATACTTTATTTTTTCTGGACTCAGCATCTGCCAAGTTGATGATGACACCACAGAAGTTCCTTTGAGTTTATATACAGTAATATGGTTATTTATGAAATTCAAAGCTTAGAATAAGCTTTGCTTCCTTTAAAATATAACTAGGAATCCTTCCTAAGGTGCAGCCCTCCCATGCAATTAAGATCAAGGGTCCCACCAGATTAAGAGCTCTTTCATTTTATAATGATTGAAAGAGGGGGCCCATTCACCTCATTGTCACTCATCTGCCTCTTGTCAAGTTTGTTTCAAAAAAATAAATCCTCTTTATAAGATGCACATATTCAAATTGCTATACAAAGAATTTTCCCTGGGAAAAAGACCAAACTTGACTAGCTATGTGCTAGCTTCTACTTGACTGTATAAAATATGCTTAGAAAAGATATTTTTAATCTTTTGAAAATGAGCATTACTGGCCCTTGCACTGTGATCTATGAGCTATGGCAGGAGCACCCTGGGCAGTGCAAGCCCTAAAGCAAACCTCAGCGTGTGCTTCCTGGCTTCTCCCAAGAATGTTTTCTGCAGGCAAAAGCAGGATAGATAGAGTGAGCACTAAGAGCAGTCTGGGAAAGGAAAAAAGTTACTAGAGGGTAATCTGAGATGCATGTAAAAGTAGAAAGATATGGTCCCCATGGTGTTTTGCGGAAAGGGATGGAAGAGTTATGAGCAGATTATGTGCATGGGAGCCTTGGACATCTCTTTTATGTTTTAGTACAACATAATTAACCTCCCTGACATTAGGCACTGCTCAGTTTGTAGCTTTGCGTGGTCCCCTAAAGCCAAAGGCTTGGTGAACAAAGCACTGATTTCAATACACAAGTAAAGACCCCAGCTATTAGTATAACAGGCATTTTTAGCTAAAGAAGACTTTTGATGTCAGAGGCATCTGGACACCATCCAAAATCTGACCTCCCACAGGAGAGGTGTAAGTGCTTCTCCACGGCTCACTGTGCTACCTGGGCTCAGAGTGACATGACATGCCTTCCCAAGCCAGAGTTGCCTTGCTACCCTTCACCCACCCAGTGTTTTCTTTTTCTTTCCAGTATCTTTAATTTCTATTTCTCCTTCCTTTCTGTGCCATAACGCCCCCAAATTCCCCCCAAATTTGCAAAAAGTATCCAAGATCCTACTGCATCTTTCAGTCTTTATCATTTTTGTTCTCCTGCTAAAATCTAAGTAAGTGGCTTATGAGTCTTAACTCTATTTTCTCCCATCTAGTCTCTCCTCAACTTCCTATAATCAGGGTAATCTCACCATGCCCCCAAAGGTGCTCTCTCGAAATCACTAAAGGGTTACCTTCTTTACAATTTTAGGACATTTCACTTGTTCTGATTTTCCTTCTCATTTCTTGATAGGACAGGGAGGATCCGTTGCCTCTTTGGAGCTCTTTTCTCTTCTAACATCAAGAGAAACAGCAGGTAGTTCAAAGTTTTTAATCTTGGACTTAAATCTGCTTTGTATATACCTATGTTGCCAGTTAGCTTTGCAAATCAACCAAGTAAAAGATGTGGTAAATGCTCTCTTCTGAAAATCTGAGATTAACCAAGAAACATGCCCACACTGACAGCCTCTGAAACCTCTGGAGAGATAGGGAGCCACATTTCACAGCTCAGTGGGATTGGTGCCCTGCAGAGTTGGGCATTTGCAGACTGCATGGCCACAATGTGCCCTATGCAGAGGCATGAACTCAGACAGTATCTATGAAAGGCAAAACCAAAATCCACCTAAAAAAACAGCTCTGGGTCTGTCATGATGTACAGTTAAACTGGTGACCAAGGCCTTCATGAACTACCTATGGACTCTACGTTGTCACTGAGCAAACATGAGCCACAGAGAGAGGAGGGAATGAGGGGATCTGAACCAACCATCTGCTTGATAGCAAAATACTGCTACACTACCATTCTTTACAGAGTTAGAATCAAATAACAGACTTTAAGCATAAATCATTTTTTGCTTGATTTCTTCTTTGAAATGATCACTTTGGGAAATGGTTAACGTCACTGGTGTTTTCTACAGATTAATCCTACCTTCAAAGTAATCATATATGTAAGGATTAAAACTATTACACATATTGGTTATACTGCACAAAAGAGTATTTGTCACAACTCTTGTGTTTTCTAATTCAAATTATGTGCTGTTCATTTCTCCAAGAATGTAGAAGTCTAGAACTTAGAATTACTCTTCAAGAGTGCCTATTCTAATTTCCTATAAAGGAACTACAGACTTACATTTTCAGATCTTTTCTTCATTCTAAAAATACTACAAATTCCTTGAAGATTTTCTCTAATATTTAACTCTAGTTCAAGAACTTTTGATTTTTAAAGTAAAATAAATTCAATGGAAGATATCAGTCAGTTCTATTAGAACACCACAAGGGAATCCCTTCCTGCTAACTAGTGGTGCTATGTCTGTCCTTTTTGCCTTTATTTGTATTAGGTAAAATTTATGTCTATAACAGAATCCTTCACCTGAGTTCTAGCAATTCTCTATTTGTCAGATATGCTTCTAATTTTGAACTTCTTTTCAATGATCTGATCCTTTCAGAAAAAGAAAGGAGTTCTGAAATTTTAAAATAAATGCTTAATTGAATTTATTTCACATTCTTCCATTATCCCCTCCCTACACACACTCACACACACACACACACACACTCACACACACACACAAAATGGTTAGCACATGATCTCTCTTTTCTCTTGCATCTTTGTGTGTGTGTGTTTGCATCATCAATGCTGTAAATTCATTCACAATCTGCTTTCTCAGTGGCCCTTGAAAAGCGTGTCAGAAGTTGTAATCAGTACGTATCATACCCCCTCTCTGCAGGTCACTTTCATCTCCATGGTTTCCACTTATGATTCTTGGCTCATTGCTGTGTTTTTCCATGTAACATTCAATTTCTTAGAGCTCCATACATGCTTCGCGTATTTCTGTGCATTTCTCCCTTTAATTCCCAAATCGAAAGAAAACAAATGCTGACAATGGTTTCTTTCTCTGATCATGGATCCCTCTGTTCTTGTGTCAGGAAGATCTTAAGATTCAAAAGACAAATGAAAGGCAATGAAAAAATATTTTAAAAAAAAAGCACTGAGGTTTTTCAGTGAAAAAGCCTCTCTTCAATGTTGTGGGGTGGGGGGGGGGGAATGAGGAATTTGATGGCTATATGATTTACATGTATTTAACAGTTGGTTAGGGACTTCCCTGGTGGCACAGAGGTTAAGAATCCTCCTGCCAACCTAGGGGACACGGGTTCAAGCCCTGGTCTGGGAAGATCCCACGTGCCTGAGGGCAACTAAGCCCGCAAGCCACAACTACTGAGCCTGAGTGCCACAACTACCAAAGCCTGTGGGCCTAGAGCCCATGCTCTGCAACAAGAGAAGCCACCGCAATAAGAAGCCCACGCACCGCAACGAAGAGTAGCTCTGGCTTGCCACAACCAGAGAAAGCCCGCGTGCAGCAATGAAGACCCAATGCAGACAATAAATTAATAAATTAATAAATTTTTAAAATACAGGTGGTTTTATGGGACATGGGATTTTCCTTGAGAGAGAAGTCCTGATTTTCACCAAACTCAAGAACCATCTACAGAATGGGAGGTGGAGAGGGGAGATCAACATTCTCATACATGGGTGGTAATAATACCAATTAGTAAAGCATTTCTTGAGGACAATTGGGCAATCGATGTTGAAAGTCTTAAAATATAAATGTAAAGTTATTCAACAAATCCAGAGGAAAAAACCATGAGAGCAAGCAAAGATTTCACTACAAGGATGGTCATCAAGTGTTGCTTATGATAGCAAAACCTGGAAATCATTTCCATGCTCCACAACAGAAGGAAGGTTAGTTAAATTTACGGTGCATCTGTAAAGTGGAGTGTGAACCAATCACTAAAATTGATGCTGTATAAAGCTAATGATATACCGTAGAATCATTTGGAGAAAGTAGATTTTAAAAATCTGCGTACATTATGTTTCCACTTTGTAAATATACACAAACACATAAATGATCAATAAATTACATATATTCTTCAAGATCTTAATAATGCTTATTACAGAGTAAATGACTAACCATACTTTCTATTTTCTTCCTTTCTACTTTCTAAATTCTCACAAATGAATAAATATATATATCTTAATGTTTTACATCTTCCTTTAAAATGCATTTCTTTCAAAATAAGACTGACAATGATGGATATGTGGAAAAGGTAATTCATAAGTTACTGAACAAGAGAAAGGCCTTTATCTTTTTATACCCATGGTATAAATGAGCCACGAATTGAAAAGCATTAATTACTTTAAAAACTTTTATAGAAAAGTAAAAAAGTAGTTGCTTTCACAATTCAAGTCAAAACAATGCAAATCAAAGGCAAATGAGGGAGGAGACTGGCTCAGTGCAAGTAAACAAAGCAGACACAACAGTAGCTGGTACCTGGCTTTAGTGCAAGAATTGGCCTTAAAGCTTCTGTATAAAAATTTTCAACTAATTCAGGGGGGTACAAGAAAGGAATAGAGGTGGGCTCTAGACATCTTCTCTTTAGTAATCAGAAAATCAAGGCAAAATTGTCATCAAGCAAAGGTAAGATGCCAGCAATTTTCTTCTACTTTCATCTTTCTCTTCAGTTGTATGTAATTATTGTAAATACATGTTTTTTAACAGCTTTATTGACATACAATTACTATACAAAGAACTGTATATATTAAACATGTGCAATTTGATGAGTCTAAACATATGCAAATGCTAATGATACCATCACCACAATCAAAGAAGTATATACTATATCCAATACTTCCCAGAATTTCCTTGTGTTCTTTTAGTTGTTTTCATGTGTGTGTGTGAATGTATGTGTGTCCGTGTTTCTGTGTGTGGTAAGAACACTTAACATGATATCTACCTTCTTAAATTTTGAAATGCACAATACTGTATCATTAACTGAAGGCCATGTTGTACAGCAGATCTCAAGAACATATTCTTCTAACAAATATATCTAATTTTCTAACTCCTTTCATTCATGTTTTAAAATTCCTATCGTTCTTTCCATGCTGCAGTATCTTTTTTTTTTTAAGAACTTTTATTGAGATACAGTTAACAGACAATAAACAGCATATATTTAGAGTGTACAATTTGGTGTCCCAATTTCCCAATTCATTCCCCCCAACCCTCCCCGCTTTCCCCACTTGGTGTCCATGTGTTTGTTCTCTACACCTGTGTCTCTATTTCTGCCTTGCATTTCCTTTCATAGTTGTTAGCATTTGCCTTATGTATCGAGGTGCTCCTATATTGGGTGCATGTATGTTTATAATTGTTATCTCCTCTTCTTGGATGGATCCCTTGATCTTTATGTAATGTCCTTTCTTGTCTCTTGTAACATTTTTCACTTTAAAGTCTCTTTTATCTGATATGACTATTGCTACTCCACCTTTCTTTTGATTTTCATTTGCATGGAATATCTTTTTCCATCCCCTCACTTTCCGTATGTATGTGTCCCTAGGTCTGAAGTGGGTCACTTGTAGACAGCATATATATGGGTCTTGTTTTTGTATCCATTCAGCCAGTCTGTGTCTTCTGGTTGGTGCATTTCGTCCATTTACATTCAAGGTAATTGTCGATATGTATGTTCCTATTACCATGTTCTTAACTGTTTTGTTTTTGTTGCTGTAGGTCCTTTTCTTCTCTTATGTTTCCTGCTTAGAGAAGTTCCTTTAGCATTTGTTGTAGGGCTGGTTTGGTGGTGCTGAATTCTCTTAGCTGTTGCTTGTCTGGAAAGCTTTGGATTTCTCCATCGAATCTGAATGAGATCCTTGCTGGGTAGAATATTCTTGGTTGTAGGTTCTTCCCTGTCATCACTTGAAATATATCATGCCACTCCCTTCTGGCTTGCAGAGTTTCTACTGAGAAATCAGCTGTTAACCTTATGGGAGTTCCCTTGTATGTTATTTGTTGTTTTTCCCTTGTTGCTTTTAATAACATTTCTCTGTCTTTAATTTTTGTCAGCTTGACTAATATATGTCTTGGCATGTTTCTCCTTGGATTTATCCTGCCTGGGACTCTCTGCACTTCCTGGACTTGGGGAGCTACTTCCTTTCCCATGTTAGGAAAGTTTTCAACTATAATCTCTTCCAATATTTTCTCAGGTCCTTTCTCTCTCTCTTCTCCTTCTGGGATCCCTATAATGCGAATGCTGGTGCGTTTAACATTGTCCCAGAGGTCTCTTAGGCTGTCTTCAGTTCTTTTCATTCTTTTTTCTTTATTCTTTTCTGCATCAGTGATAATCACCATTCTGTCTTCCAGGTCACTTATTCGCCCTTCTGCCTCAGTTAATCTGCTATTGGTTCCTTCTAGTATATTTTTCATTTCCATTATTGTGTTGCATATCTCTGTTGTTTGCTCTTTAATTCTTCTAAGTCTTCAGTAAACTTTTCAGTCTTTGCATCCAGTCTTTTTTCAAAGTCCTGGATCATCTTCACTATCATTATTCTGAATTCTTTTTCTGTAAGGGTGCCTATCTCCTCTTCGTTTAGTTGTTTTTCTGGGGCTTTATCCTGTCCCTTCATCTGGTACAAAGTCCTCTGCTTTTTCATTTTCTCTATCTTTCTGTGGCTGTGGTTTTCAGTTCCACAAGACGAAATACTGCTGATACTGCTTGATACTGCTGTCTGCCCTCTTGTGGAGGAAGCTATCTAGGAGCCTCCTGTGTGCTTCCTGATGGGAGGGACTGATGGTGGGTAGGGCTGGGTGGGTGTAGCTCAGTAAAGCTTTAATCTGCTTGTCTGCTAATGGATGGGGCTGTGTTCCCACCTTGTTGGTTGTTTGGCCTGAGGCTACCTAGTGCTGGAACCCACAGGCTCTTTGCTGAGACTAATGGCGGACTCTGGGAGGGCTCACACCAATAAACACTTCCCAAAACCCCTGCTGCCAGCGCCCCTGCCTCCTCGGTAAGCCACAGCTGCCCCCCCACCTCTGCAGGCAACCCTCCAACACCAGCAGGTAGGTCTGGTTCAGTCTCCTATGCAGTCACTGCTCCTTCCCCCTGGGTCCTGGTGAGCACATTTTTGTGTGCCCTCCAAGAGTGGAGTCTCTGTTTCCCCCAGTCCTGTGGAGGTCCTGCAATCAAATCCTGCTGGCTTTCAGAGTCTGATTCTCTGGGGATTCCTCCTCCCGTTGCTGGACTCCAAGGTTGGAAAGCCTGATGTGGGGCTCAGAACCCTCACTTTAGTGGGTGGACTTCTGCAGTATAACTGTTCTCCAGTTTGTGAGTCACCCACCCAGCATTTATGGGATTTGATTTTAACGCGATTACGCCCCTCCTACTGTCTCATTGCGGCTTCTCCTTTGTCTCTGCATGTGGGGTGTCTTTTTTGGTGAGTTCCAGTGTCTTTCTGTCGATGACTGTTCAGTAGTTAGTTGTAATTCTGGTGCTCTTGCGAGAGGGAGAGAGCACACGTCCTCCTACTCCGCCATCTTAATCCTGTCTCCCATGCTGCAGTATCTTAACTCAGCTCTCCTAACATTCACAGAAAATCTGCAGAATGAGTCAGTAACTCTTTGGACGTCAGAATTTCAGCAGGTAGGCTCACCCTGTTTCATGAAAAACTTAAAGTGGTGCAGGTCTTTCTCGATGGACTGGGGATGGATGGGGAAAGGTTTCCCCTCATACCTGGGGCACCACACAAGTTATAAAGTTCCCCTATACTCAGTCCTGTGCCCTCAGGACAGACAATCCTTTTCTCTTCACTCTGCCACCTCTTCCCCTCTTTTCCAAAGACACACACTTTCTAGGTTTTGGAGAGCATAAAAATCTTGATCTGCAAGTTTTCGCACAAGTATTCTCTCTAAGTCTGTCTCAGCTCTGCAGTGACTGCCACGTGCAGGACGGTGGCCCGTGGGGTATCAGTGAGCGAGCAGATGTAAGCATTATATGGAGGGCACATATAGACTAAAGTTCTGTGATACAACCCTGCCACAAGGTTGAAGCTGAGCACTGTGGGAGAACAGAGGAGTCCCTACATCTGCCTGGGGACAGGGGTTGTCAGAAAATTTTCTCAGAGAAGTGTCTTTTTAAACTGGATATGGTAGGAAAATAAGGGTGGGCAGATATTCATTCATTTATTTATTTAGGCTACATTGGGTCTTTGTTGCTGTGTGTGGGCTTTCTCTAGTTGCAGAGAGTTGTGGTGCACGGGCTTCTCACTGTAGTGGCTTCTCTTGTTGCGGAACATGGGCTCTAGGTGCGCAGGCTCAGTAGTTGTGGCACATGGGCTTAGTTGCTCTGCGGCACGTGGGATCTTCCTGGACCAGGGATTGAACCCATGTCCCCTGCATTTGCAGGCAGATTCTTAACCACTGCACCACCAGGGAAGTCCCGGGTGGGCAGATATTGGTGAGTATCCCATGCAGGACAAACAGATCATGGAGAAGTACTGAATCACTAACTGTATATCAGTGTCGAACTCATTTGTCTGCAGCTGGTGAGTGCAAATAAGAACACATTAATACTCATACCACTGTGGCCCTTCCTAGTCAAGCCAAAGAGCATCAACCAATCCCCTAAAACATTCTCTACCTCGTGCTGTTATCTGAGAACCTCTAAGAAAATATCAAAGATGCTCAGAGAGAAATCCACTCACATTCTGCTGGTCCAACTTCCCCATGGACACGCAATGCCTACCCACCCTAAGGCATCACCCACCAAGGCCATTGGCAATGCCACTGTGGACCCAACACTGCTGCGTGCAGAGGTTACAGTTATTTCACTGTGGTGATATCTTTCTTGAAAGAAGCAGCTACTCTGTTTAGATGCAGAAAGAGCAATTGGATTTATATTTCAGAAATGTCATTCTAGGTGCTGTGTGGGGACTGGACTTACGGTGAACAAGTAGGAGCCTGTTCCCATAATCCAGGCACAAAACAACAGTGGCCCAAATCAGGTGGTGGCACTGGTAGTGGACGGAAGTGGAGAGACTGAAGAGACATTTAGGAGGAGAATCAACAGCACTTTGTGACTGATTAGAGACTCAGAGCTAAAAGGGGGCAAAGTCATGGATCATCTACCAGCTTCTGGACTGAAAACTGGCTACACAGGAGTGCTATGCAGTAAGACTGGGAGGCCTGAATATGTTTGTGTGTCTTTGTGGAAAGGTGGGTAGGTATTTGGGACAAGGAAAGCTGAGACAAGCACTTAAGGTTAGAACTCAAGAGCTGGAAGTGCCTGTAGAACACTTAGGGAGAGAGAATTTACTCCAAACACTACAAGCTTGATCCGTTTCTTTCTTGTGCATTTCTGCATGACTGGACTGAACCCTACACTTTATGAGTGAAGGCCAGCTCTGTGCCTACTTTTTCCATGCCACCTTTCCTGGCTACCCCTGACCACACTGACATCCTCAGTTCCTGAACTCCTGTAGCCCCACTGTGTGTGTAACTTATCTGCCACTTAGCAAGTGATACCTAGTACTACACAGACTTGCATTACATATACTATCTTGTATTACATATATAGCCTTGTATCACATATACTGCCTTGTGTTACATATACTATCTTGTGTTACAACATTATGAGATATCACCTCTCCTGACCTATAGGAAGGCTGCAAGCATAGCGTTGGAATTTTTTCCTTTTTCATTATTCATTGAGCTGTTGAAAAAAACAGAAAAATGCAAATATTCCAAATAAAGACTCACCACACAAACAGATTCTAGACTCTTCAAGGTCAGAGAGAAGACTAAGGAGTTACATTTGAGTGACACAATAGAGGAGACACAAAGTTTGAGCTTTATATATTATAGGGACCACTGTTGACAGCAGACAAGGAAAAGAGTCATTCAGTAAATAAAACAGATCTACATTGTAAATACACAAAGTATGAGTAGGGTGGTGGGAAAGAAGACCTCAAGCAAAATGAGGTGAGAATGATCTCCATAAAGAAAGGGTGGGAAGGGACTTCCTTGGTGGTGCTGTGGTTAGGAATCCGCCTGCCAATGCAGGGAACACGGGTTCCATCCCTGGTGCGGGAAGATCCCACATGCCACAGAGCAACTAAGCCCGTGCACCACAACTACTGAACCCACGTGCCACAACTATTGAAGTCCACGAGCTAGAGCCTGTGCTCCACAACAAGAGAAGCCACCGCAATGACAA
The DNA here is from genome assembly GCF_030028045.1 of Hippopotamus amphibius kiboko. NCBI lineage: Eukaryota > Metazoa > Chordata > Mammalia > Artiodactyla > Hippopotamidae > Hippopotamus > Hippopotamus amphibius. The sequence continues at coordinate 15,117,579 of NC_080195.1, forward strand.
GCCCACACACCACAATGAAGAGTAGCCCCCGCTCACCACAACTAGAGAAAGCCCATGCACAGCAATGAAGACCCAGCACATCCAATTAAATAAATAAATAGATAAATAATAAATAAATAATGTTAAGCTTTAAAAAAAAATGAAAGGATGAGCAATCCATTGATGACAGTAATAACTAACCATGATGTAATGCTTGCTACATGTTAGGCGTCGTTCTTCACACTTTACATACCTTATCCCTACAATCATCACAATAACCCTATGAAGCAGGGGCTCTGAACACAAATTATCTTAGTTTTTAAAGGAATAAGCACACGTAAAGGAAAAATTCTGAATTTGGAGAAAGGGGTTGCAATTAGAGGTATAATTATTCCGAGGGTGTTCATGTGTATGCCTTCTGTGTGACCTGTTCCCAAAAGAAGTAAGTGTTCTACCACCTGAAACAGCATAAAATTCTTAAAAGATAATAACAGTCACCATTTATTAAATTCATACTATGTGTCAGGCATAGTGCTAGTAGTTTTCAAATATTATTGCTAGTTTGGCATGAGTGCTAAGTAATTATTAGTTTCACATTATACCTAGGAACACTGAGTTTTAAAGTCTTTCACACAGAGTAAGTGGAAGGATAGAGCTGGGACTCAAATCTGTGCCTGACCAATCTCAAAATCCAACTTACTTCCAGTTCTCCTTCCATTACAGACTTGATGTTTTTGTCCCCCCAAAATTCATGTGCTGAAACCCTACCCACCAATGTGATGGTATTAGGAGGTGGGGCCTTTGGGAGGTCTATCAGGATTAAGATGAGGTCATGAGGATGGGGTCCTCATAAATGGAATATGTCCTTATAAGCATCACAAAGAGCCTGATTCCTCATTCTACTCACCTACATGAGATTACAAGGAGAAATTAGCAGTCTGCATCCTAGAAGAGGGCTTTCACCAGAACTAGACCATGCTGGCACCCTGATCTTGAACTTTCAGCCTCCAGTCTGTGAAAAATACATTTCTGTTGTTGATAATCCACCCAGTCTGTGGTACTTTGTTATAGTAGCTAAACTAAGACACCTTAGAACAACCTTCCATGGCTATGGGTTTACAAAACTGGCAAGCCCCTGTGGACACAGCTAGTGGTCACTGTAATCTCCTGCAATCCCTCAAACCAGGGCAGGAACTGCATGCTTGAATCCCATCTGAGTTTTAGATAGGGGAGGAAGCTATTTTTCTCCCTGTTTGTCAGGATACTTCAATGTTTTGGGTAAAGGTTGCTACAGCAGTGAATACAGACTACTAAACACATTCTTTCTAAATAGAATAAAGTCCAGAAAATGCACCTAAAAGATAATGATAGCTAACATATAGAAAAGTGTAGCGATCTTATGTGTCAATATTCTGATTGTGTAAAAAAGTTGAGTTCTTATTAAGGACATTCTATACATTCTGTCACTACAGAGGAGATGAATGAGACTAAAACTTTTAAAATTGAATGTCACTTACATTTTTAGCTGGGATGAATAGTAGAAAATTGCTGCATAAATCATGTGGAATAGTTGGAAAGGTAAAGTGAAAAAAATGGAACAAATCCCATATTTGAAATGAGAAGATTGAGTCTGTTCCCTGAGTTCAGCACAAGAGCTGTATATTTGGAGGAGATTCCTAGTTCCTCACTCCAGTTTACTTGGCTAAAATATAGATAATAATACTTTATAGGGTGAGCAATATACGTGCAAGGCTTATGTGTAAAATGTAAAGCATTCATGCTACAATTATTGTCCTTAACTCATATTTCCACAGTGTTACACCTAAAATGCTTTTATATGCAGGATTTCATATGACCACACAATATTATAAGATGTTTAAGGCTGTGGTCCCAGAATATAAAGTTTCCAATTTTAACATCTGAAAACAAGAACTATAATGCAAAACCACAGTGTTATAAGAACAATACATTTCTTTAAGATGGTTTGTGTCAATTTATATTTAAGCACACTTTTACTGTTAGCTTCTAATTCACCCCACTGTATTGTGAAAGAACAATTTTAATAATCTTTTAACTGTCAGCAGTTCTTTTATTCATTCATTTGTAGAAGATAGGTGCTGTTACGTTCTTAACTGTTCATTTTTTTCTACACATAATTATCTTATTGTGACGGATTGCGTTTTGCAAGAAATAGTAAAGAAACTTTATCTCACTGCTTACCACAAATTCTAATAATTAGACAGTGAAATGAGACCCACCTAGGATGATTAAAGAGTTAGAAAATATGGCCTAAGTAGAAAGGTGAACTTAATCATACTGGATAATTTTAATCTTTTTTAATAACTAACTGTCTCAGATGTCTGCCAGTAGTATTCTCTAGCTTTATTTTTTACAAGTCAAGAAAAATTGAACCCTCATTACTGCATGAAAGATCTAGTTTAGGAACAAAAAATACTTTTTGACAGTATTTATCTAGAGTCAACATGATTTAGCTACAAGAACTGGAAACTGGAAGACCTGTATTAACGACCCAACACTAGTCTTTAATCAGCAACTTGATCTTGACCACATGTTCGGATGAGCCTCCCCTTGCTTATCTGCAACAGGAATTAACTGTGTGCTTCCTGCATCACCAGGGGTGAACATCTAAATGAGAAAATCTATGAAAAGCACTTTGTAAACTATAAGGGCTAAACAAATAAAGCTATTATTTAGTGTGGGTATTGGTGGCACAAATCCTTTTTTTCTAAAAATCTTCAGAAGTAGGTCAGCGTCTCTTCACTCAGGGGTGGTTATCGTCTGTCTTCTGCAAAAGCAGCAAGGAAGATTAGATCAACACTCCGCAAACACTTTGTCAAGAGTGGATATTATGCTACTTGCATATATATCAAGGAACTTAGAGACTCTTTATGCATTTACCTGATGACAAGATATTTTATTACTAATGCTTTGATTAACTGGTATAAAAGCCTTATACGAATAGTTGTCTGTTCTCCTGAATGCTTTTTTTTCTTTTTCAATTCCCCTCTCTGGCAAAGGTATACTCTTTTCACTGGGCCATGTTACAACACCTTACTATGTTGTAATCATCACTGCTTCATCTGCCATGCCTTTGCTCATTCACTCCATGAAATATTTGCTGATTAGTGACCTGTGGCAGCTGTGCCTCCCAGATGCTCTCTGCCCCTGTTCTGTTGTCGTTACATGCCCTATATGTGTTCCCCTTTCTCTCTCTACTGCCCACCTCCACAATAAAGCAGGATGCCCTGGCACTACCCACACTCTAAACATTGATTTTAAGTCTAAGAGGCTGAGAATGTCCTACTAGGGCTTCCCTGGTCACTTGAACCACAAACTTTATAGGTCACATATTTTGATTCTTTCAGAAATTTCTTATGCTTTTTTGGAAAATTTTCTTGTTATATGGTTAAGTACTGCCAGGAAGATCATCTTGCTAGGGTATCAAACAAGCACCATGTCTTGGTCATGTGCTGATTACTTTCCCTTAAATCCATGCTACCACTCTTTTTTATCAACAAGACCTGAAATTATTCTGTTTTCCCTCCCAGCACCAAAGGCACTGAATTTTGAAACATTTTATCCATTTAACTGCATTTTATTAAGTAATATTTTTTCTGTTTTATTAATCATACTCATTAATCTAAATTCATGACCAGTGTGAGACAACTATTTGGTACCACACAGAGTTGATAAAATTATAGTAAAGAAACTTTGTGGTTTTTATTAGCCTGAGCCGCTTTATAGAGGGTAAATTTAGGAATCCCACTTCACTATTTGGAAACATTTAAAACAGCTCTGTTACAAACTGAATGTTATGTCGTCCACTGAATTCATATATTGAAGCCCTAACCCCCAATGTGATGGTACTGGAGATGGGACTTTTGAGAGGTAATTAGATTCAGATTAGGTCATGAGGGTGAGACCTTCATGATGGAATCAGAAATAAGATTAGAAGAATAGGAAGAGAGAGTATCCTTATAAGAAGTGAGAGAGAGAGAGCTCACTTTCTCTTTTCACAAGCATGTACCAAGGGAAGGTCCTGTAAACACAGAGAAAAGGCATCATATGCAAGTCAAGAAGAGAACTCTCACCAGAACCTGACATGCTGGCACCTTGCTTTCTGACTTTTAGCCTCCAGAACTGTGGGAAAATAAATGTCTGTTCTCTAAATCATCCAGCCTGTGGTATTTTGTTACAGCGGCCCAAGCTAAGACAAGCTCACTCAACCCCATTGCCCCCTCTTGCACCCACAGAGCTGAGGAATCCCAAGACAGAACCATTTTGTTGGAACAAGACCTCTGAAGCAAACTTGTGTGTTTAATTTTTTTAACACTGACCTTGACATATGAATGACAATATGTGGATTTCAGTCACTGAAGATTAGCTTGGGACATTCTCGTTAATTAAATTGTTGGTCACCATATGTAAGTTATTCACTGGTTTCAAGAAAAAAATTCTAAATATTTTATTGTTGTTGGAAAGAAATGTTTAGGGTAAAGTATCACAAATACTCACCTCTTTTGTGGGAATTTTTTCCCTTTGGATAAAATTATACTTAAAATTTATTGAGAACTTATGTACATGGGTATTTGCATGACTTGTTTCTAATCACCCCCAAAACTTTGAAAGGTAAACATTCCCATGTGATGGATGAAGAAACTGAACATCAGAGGGGAAGCTATTTGTTCAGGGTCACTCAGCTAGATGGTGGCGGAACTGAGACTTGTTCCCTAGGTTCTCTGGTTCTGAAGTCCCCAAATTTTCAACTAGACTTTGCAGTCATTTTAATTAACAATCTGAATGGCATTCTGCCCAAATTAGATTTAGTCTCTGGGAGTCAATTGGAGTCTTAAGAAAGCCATTTATATTTCTTTTTTTCTTTTTAACATTATTATTATTATTATTATTATTATTATTATTATTATTATTATTATTGGCTGTGTTAGGTCTTTATTGCTGCGTGCAGGGTTTCTCTAGTTGCGGTGAGCAGGGGCTACTCTTTGTTGTGCTGTACAGGCTTCTTATTGTGTTGGTTTTTCAAGTTGGGAAGCACAGGCTCTAGGCATACACGCACTTCAGTAGTTGTGGCACATGGGGTCGGTAGTTGTGGGTAGCAGGCTTTAGAGTGCAGGCTCAATAGTTGTGGCTCATGGGCTTAGTTGTTCCGTGGCATGTGGGATCTTCCTGGACCAGGGATCGAACCCGTGTCCCCTGCATTGGCAGGCAGATTCTTAACCACTGAGCCTCCGAGGAAGTCCTGCCATTTATATTTCTTGCCCTAGACTCCAATGAATGAATTTCTAATGAAACTGAGACCCTGAATCACAGAGGTGATGGCCCATGAGCCAGCCCATTCATTCTGCTCACACTTAAGGTGAGTGAGCCATCACCCAAGGAGACTGGAAGAGTAAGAAGGGTCCTTGCACTCATCCGTGAAGAAATGGGGCAATATTGCCTGAAGAGGAGAAAAATGACCCCCATACCTTTAACTATGAATCAAACCTGATCTTTTCATCTCTCTCTTAAGTAACATTTCCATTAAGATTTGGCAATGATTTCACTGACCATACCCTTTAACCACACACACACACACACACACACACACACACACACACACAGAAAGGATGGGTATTCCTGGCACTGCTACTTCCTAGCTGTGTGACCTTTATCTCAGTTTTCTTATCTGTAAATAGGAGCTTAATAATAGTACCTATATTTAGTAGTATTATGGAGATTATATTCCTTAATACAAATAAACCTCTTAGGAGTTTCCCGGCACAATGAAAGTTAAATATTATGATGGCAATTATTATTTTTAGAATGTGTGCTGTGATGTTTTACAATAAACACACCAATACAAAGATATTCTACTGACTTTGAATTGGTCCAGATTGCAATGTATAATTTCATTTTCTGCTCTATTCTTTCTATAATCGCTGCTTCCCAAAAGAATGATCCTTCCTTATTTGAGGCCTCTAACAGAAATAACTGAAATAAGGTTTGAAATCACAACCAACAAATCTCCGTAGACATAGGTTACACACGTATTGACCCCATCAAGTTAACAAAATAGGGACTACTCAAGTTGAAGAGGGTATTAAAGACAAATGAAAAGGTCAAATTAACATAAAGAAGTGTTGCTAAGGTAAGAAATAAATATCAGCCAAAATTAAAACAACTTTGAAAAATGCAAACTAGGAATTCTGAAGGAAATGAAGTGCTAAAATATAAACTAGAAATAGGCTTCAAATAATTCAGAGAGGATGGGAATACAAAATGATCTTACAATAAAGAAAAAGAGTCATGTTCTTTGGGGTTACGATGAAGGAGATGTGAAAGCTTTATCTTATAAGCTTCTTAAAGGTATTGAATTTGCTTGGCCTTTAACACAGATCTCAATGTTACATAATGTTATATACATTTTTCGGAACTGTCTGGCTGAGGTCTGATAGTAAGAATAGATTTTATAGCCATGAATCTGTCTTTAATTCTGTTTCCAAATACTGTGCTGATGTGTGCTGTTAGGGAATAGTTGGGTGCAGGTATATTAATCACATCACTTTGTCCTAAACATTTTGATCCAGAGAAATAGCTGGGGAGTCAAACAAACACCAAAACATCAGCTTTATTACTTGTAAACTGAATTAGGGAACTCAATTTTGGTCTGCAGACTGCTCACTCTTCTTTTAAACTAGATTCAGTCTCCCAGTCTGAGGTACAACTGTCCATGTACTGTCTCTGCATGTGGCTTCCATTTAATGATCTGAGACTATCGCTCTAATCCTGGATTACAGAAAAATGCAGTAAGTGGACCGTGGATCCACTGGTCACATACAGCCTGAGATGCAGAGAGCCTGGCTCTGTTGTTTACCAGTTTTATGACCTTGAGTAAGTTATTCAAACTCTCTGAACTGCATGTTACTATTCTGTAATGTGGGAATCACATATTTGTCCCCAAAGAATCACAGATTTCAAAATCTATTATTTAAGAATATAAATTTATCATTCAACTGTATGTTTTTTAACTGGACAACTTTCTGATATTAAACACTTGCTTCACAGGCCGGCTACTTAGTCACCATCATGATGAGGGATCCTGTCCATCATGACTTTGTGCCACAGACAGTTTCAGGATCTAAAAGTTGTCAAGAGAGAGGAGCTGGTGAGGAGAGAAACTGCCCCCGCATCATCAGTATCCATGTCACAGCTAAGGCTGCTGTTGGCTCATTCCACACGGCCCATCCTGGACCACAGTTCTGATTGATTCTCTGCCACTCTGGGGGGACGGGGAGATATTTTTGAGACTGTAGCTACTTCCCTCTGCCCAGCTGCTCTGTGTATGCACTTTCCTGTGCAGGCTTGAGGCCAGATCTCTCCTGCTGTGGGGACCTCAGAATACATGTCCTGCTTCTCTTTTTTCCCTCAACCATTGCACCCTTTTTTTCCTTCTAATTTGTGGTGGAGAAGCAGCCCTTCTTTTCTACCTGCTGCTCTAAGATACTCTTATCAAGAAATTATATTTTGCATTTCTCCCACTTCATCTGAAGACTCTAATTTCTCCTGAGAATTTAGACTTCACTGTTCTTCCCTCCTGCAATGTTGTAGCATCGTCACGAATGGAAGGAAGAGACAGGTGAAAATGTGAGAGGGGAAACACAAAACAAAGCAAAATTCACACACACACACACACACACACACACAAAATATCTGAATACACTACCCAGCCATAGCACCTCTGTGCTATTGGTTGGATAAAAGAGTAAGTAAATGTGCCTTGTATATAGGACATTAATAGTATAAGATATATTTTATTGGAAATAATACATGTAAGTGATGAATTATTTACATTGAATAAGATGAAAATCATTACAGTAAAAAGAGAAGACTTCAGATCTGAAAATGTATTTATGTGTGTGTGCACTATTTGTGTCTGAATATGCTTAGAATACTTAAATTCATTTTAATAGTGGCTTATTGATTCCCATGTACTGTTTGCTATATACCTCATATTATGCTAATATGATGATGACAGATATGAAATGTGTTTAACATATATAAAATACAAAAATATTTTGGGGTATTATGAGGAACTAGTATTGAATTATTTGTCAGAGCAGCTTTGATTTCAGCCTTCAAAAAACTCTCTCTGAAAGCTTGACACTTTTGTCAAATAGATTCACACATCATACAAACATAGAAGCATGAACTTGCATTGAGAAACAGTCCAAAATAAGAAAGTCATTCTAAACCACCCTGAGTTTCCAGTCAAATTTCCCTGCTGATGACTGACTGTTCCAAAAAGACTTTGGAGAACTCCTGACATGTTTAAGAATAAAGGGGACATTCACCTAAAGAAGGAAGAAGTCTTCTGAAATGGACATTTTTCTATTGTGACTCAATGTTCTATTTAGAGAGCCATGGCAAAAGTGAAAACATCAATTGTTTGTGTTCATGAGTCTTCTCAGTATTTTCTCTTTTGCTAAGATTATGTATGTATGTATATATGTATACATATATATATAGAGAGAGAGAGACAGAGACAGAGAGACAGAGAGAGAGAGACAGAGAGAGCAGACAACCCTTATGCACCAATTAGAGCCCAAAGGAAATCAAAATCCAGCATCTATAAAAAGGACAACTAAGGAACATTTGGCCAAGTACCGTTCCAAAAAAGATAACAATTAGTAGTTGACAATCTAGAAACAAGTCATTTTTCTCAAAAGGTGTATAATTAAAAGGAGGAGAGATGACTACCTAACCTATAGATTTCACAGAAATAGTGGCATTTCAAGGGATCACATAAAAAGTTCTACATTATTCCAAATTAGCTGCTTACAAAAACCAAAATCGAGTTTCATTTTTATAAACTTCTGCTCTCCTGCCCAAGTTCTTTTGTGTTGTTGGCCTCTACAGTAGTTTTTAAAAGTTGTTTAATGGATTAAAGCTGTATCTTGGGGTTTAATCATCTTGTATAGAACTTCCCTCATAGATATTTTGTGAATATTCTTTCGTATTTTACCTGTGTCATATTCCAGAAATTTTGAATGCAGACAGCAAATGCTGCTCATCTCTTTCCCAAATGTTTTCTCACAATCAACACCTAGTTTGTGCTGCCACTAGCTTTCAGACGGTGTACTCATCCAAGAAACTCCTAGGGGAGAACCACAGTTTTTAATTGGGAATCTCTTTGGGGGCATCCATCACTTACAAAATCCAGGCCTTGCTTGTAACCAGATGTGGAGAGAGCAAACTGCAAAAATTCGGAAAGCATTACAATCGCAATGCTCAGGGGCATTTTATTCTCATTCAGGGGACAGAGGCTCCCTCCAGCCTCACTGTGAAAACACCTGCAGATGGTTTCCTGGTGCGGATTTACCAGAGCTCATTTCTAACCCTTAGGGTGAAGAATAAGGTCCTTTGTTACAAAGCTTAAATGCAGTGTCAACATGCTGAGACCATGTCCCTGAGGCCTTGTTCCCTACAGCACTGGAGAAAATGACTCTTTAATGTCTACTCAGTCAAAAAAATATTTGTATTCAGAAAATTTCTGTGCTGGGAATTAAAGCCATGTCCATATACACGAAATAAACAAACTGTCCTGGGGCTGATCTGCTCATTTCAGCTGTCTTAATGATTAATGGGGATTGTCATACAATCGATTCAACTGCCCCAATCAGTATTATTCATGAACTCTAGGAAATTTGATGCAAATAAAATGGCTGGGACATTGTGAAGTGTTCTCACTTATCAGGTAGTTGATTTAAGGATCTTTGATATACTAAAAATCATCAACTTTTACTTTTTGTTTACAACTTGCAATTTAACATTTTCTGAGTCAAAATTTTGGGTCTCTATAAAATTTGGAGTTCAAGATAATCTCTTCAAAATCTAACAACTGACAATTTCTCTAAAATATTATCCATAATTTATTATGACTCATGTTAAATATATATATTTTTAAAATTGGAAAAAGAGTTCCATCCTAACCTGCAAGAGAGTAAAGCCTAAATGTCTGAAAACACCGTGTTTGGTTCACAGACACTTAGATCAAAGTCCAGTATCTTAGAAAAAAATCCCTTTGTACAATTTTCTCTAGTATGTATCACACACAAACATGTCAACTTTGGCAGCTTTTCCAGAGAGTGTCCCAATAATCAGAGTCAGACAGTAACCTAAAAAGATTCAATAATTCTTATCTCTAGGTTTTTCAAAGGCTTTCTTGTAAGAAATTTTGATTTATTTTCCTATATTGTGACTATCAAAGAGATTAGCTTCCACAGAAGCCACTTTGTTTGGTCAAAGTAGACTACAAACAAATGGCCTCAAAGAAAGGTATGTGTGCAGACATCATCCTTGGCCACACAGTGAAGTCTAAACAATATCAAATGTTCCAAAGTAAACTGAATTCAAGGTGGATTTCTGTGATAATATTGAATGCAAGACAGAAAAGAGAGATCTGTAGGTCTTCATGAAAAACTGTTTGCTAATTAAGGTAAATATATTGTAATTGGGGCTGTTCTGCGGGACACTGTTCTGCTGGACACGTAAAGGCCTATCCTCCAGGAAAGTTAAATTTCTCTACTAAAGTACAGAATATTCTGACATCCAAAAATATACCATGTCAGGGAGGCACAGTATACTAAGAAGATCACAGAATATCTGTATTGCCAATTCATTTCTACTAAAAATCAATTGTATTTCTTGTGGAAAATAAGGAATGTATTACTTGAAAGCAGCAGTTCTCAAGTTCTTTGGTCTCAGGATCCTTTACACTTTTAAAAATTATTGAGGAACTCCAAAGAGCTTTTGTATATGTGGGCTATATCTACTGATATTTACCCTACTAAAAGTTAAGACTAAGTCTTTAGAATGCAAGAATACACAAGTACACATTTTATTATCTGTAAGAGTGATGACATAATCACTTATTACGCAATCTTTGGAAACACCACTATACACTCCTGGAAGAATGAGAGTGAAAATGGCAAAAAAAAATTGCCTCATTATTAAAATGGATTGACCTCAAGAACCCCTTGAGAAGGTCTTAGGGACCCCTGAAAAGGTCTTGGGGACCCCCAGGGTTTCACAGATCACAGTCATTAGAAACACTCCTTCAAGTTCTTTTTCTCACTTGTCAAAGGACAGTAACAATCACAAAGATTTGTTGGGAGGGTCAAAAGAAAAGGACATCACATAAGGTGACAGTGACTTATTACGTATGTGTTACATAATTACAAACTTCTCCAAGCTCTAGTCTCTCCGTTGAAAACTGGATATAACCCCTTGCAGGCTTGCGATGAAAATGAATGTTGATGTATATTTAATGCAAAGTAGGCATTACAAAATTGCAAAATTTATCTAATTTTTTAGCTTATTCCTAATTATTAATTAATTCTGAAGCAAAGCTACAAAAAATACATAATTACTGGGAAAGATTTTTCTTCTTGTGCAATAATGATCACATAAACAGGAAACATATAAATAACCATCACTGATTACTGTTGTTGCTTCCCGAAATGTGCTGAATGTTCTGTACTAGATACCAAAAGAAATATGGCAGATGTGAAGCTTACTTTCTAGAGAAAGCTGTGTGTGGGTACAAGGTGTAGGTTGCTATACCAAAAACAGAAAGATTAAATACATGCCTGCATTCTGAAGAGGGACAGCCCTGCCCCCTGCACTTGCACCCTGACTCTGGCATCCTAGATAATATCACTGAGTCTAAAGGATGACTCAAAAGAAATGAGCAATGGATACTAAATGTGGGTATCTACCAACAAAATGACTGACTCCCTAATCAACCTATGGCGGGGGGTGGGGGGCCGGGGGGATCATCAATCAACAAGCCCAGCCAGGTGCAGAGTTTCCAAAACGCTTTTAGCATCACACTCTTAAATTTGATTAGTGACCCAAGAAATAAGGATTACTAGGTGTTTAAGAACAGCTTAAAATATGTAAGATAGAAAGCAAGTTTCCTCATGCTTTGATAACTGAATAGTTAGGTAGCTAGACAGGTAAATGGAGATAGATAGATAGATAGATAGATAGATAGATAGATAGATAGATGATAGATCGATCGATCGATCAAAGAGCTCTGGAATCAGACTGCTTGGGTTGGAACACTGGCTCTGCTCTTTGCTAACTATTTGACCTTTAGCAAGTCCTTTAAATCCTCAAGCTTTAAATTTTCTCATCTGTGAAATGGGTATAATAACAATTTCCACCTAAGAAAGTGTGATAACTACATAAGATAAAGTGTTTTATGCAGACTAAGCACTGGATAAATATTTTCATTACTGATGGCAAAACAGGGAAGGATATGCTTGAGATATAGATTTTTTCAGCTTGATTGAGTTACTGGGAACATGAGATGAAACAGAATATGGAGTCAGATGGTCTGATACTTGCATATTGCATACTAACAGCGTTAGAATATGTGATAGTTCTTTACAAAGAGAAAAAAATATATATATATATATAGTACGTGTGTATATATATATTTATTTCTTTGCATAAAAATACAAAATATTTACAGACCCTTTCCCCACCCAGGAAAATTCTTAAGAATCACTGCCTCACACCCTTTGCCCCCAATAAGAAACAGCCCTTGACTTTTTTTTTTTTTTTTTTTTTTTTTTTTGGCACACGGGCTTAGTTGCTCCGTGGCATGTGGGATCTTCCTGGAGCTAGGATCAAACCTGTGACCTCTGTATTGGCAGGCAGATTCTTAACCACTGCGCCACCTAGGAAGCCCCCTAGCCCTTGACTCTTGAATGCACAGTGTATGAAAAGACCAAAATGGCCTAATATGTCTCTCTAGGCAGATTTGGTTGTTCACATTAAGTTGTGAACATTCAGTAAATGCAAAATTAACATGTGACTAATTAACAAGCACAACAAAAAAAAACCTCTTCTCCCTCTTGCCCAAATACGGATTCACAGCCCTTTCCATCTACTTAGGGTCGCTTTCCAAGTCTCAGAAGATTGGATATTGTGGCAATTAATGGTTTAAACACATTATGAAGGATTATGATGAAAGGCAAACATAAAACATAATAAACACTTGGTAACCAATTTATTTTAACAGCAGTTTCTCCGCTGAGCCAGCAGAATTTTCTAGGACATCACTCCCTTCTATATTCAGCTAAGAGAGATCGGGGAATTGCCTTTAAATCGGCCCACTCATCATTCCCTACACGGTCATGAAAAGCCCACTACTAGACCATTTATATAGCCTAGCTAAAAGAAAAGTTAAGTGTCTTCAACTCTTTAGAGCATAAAGGAGGTAGCTTTTTAGTAAGAACAATATCATAATCAGGTATTTCATTAAAAATATCAGCAAGGCACAAAGAAAATAGGAATTGACACCAAGGAAGATCTGATAACACTGCCCAACAGGAGAGCTTTTATTCATGAATGATTGAAGGTTTTAGATACTTGTCTCTTTCCTTGGCAGAATGTCATCCTTAGAACAAAAATAGTGGCAGGAGCAAGTGTAGCATTAGGTTAAACCGATCTCAAATACTTTCTCCAAAAATGTCATAACAAATTGATTTTCCACCAATAACTGAAGTCTTCTTAGATTCCTAGGGTCCTTGGTCTAATGTTTTTTTCTGCCCCAGTACATTATTTTTCCCCAGAGAGGTTTTTGAGGGGAGGAGAATTGAAGTAGCATTGGAGAAGGCAATGCTTAGTGGATGATTAGTTATTATTGGCCTAGAAATTCACTTGGAGGAAATTACATGGAAAAGCAACTAGTGGAAGACTTTTGCCTTGGGAAGACTAATACAATATGTAGGTGTGTACATGCCTGTGTACATGTGCATGTCTGTGTATAGCCTCCACTTACCCTTCGAACGCTAACCTTCTATAATCTTATATATTTCTACCAGGATCAAAAATCTAATAACACATGGGAACAAGATAAATGGAAAACTTGGAGTGCAGAGATCCTGCAGAAACTTCCCTACACTTTCACAGAGAGACTGGACAAATACTATCTTGCCAAGAATCAGGTTAGAACTGAACACCAACAAGTTATCATAAAGCAATAATCCTGATACCACCTGTATGAGTTTTATTTAAAATGTTGTACTCTACAAAAATAACAGTCAAATTATATAATCTAAGAAAGTACATTTCAAGAAAGATTTTTTTCCCCTCCAACCCCAGTAATCCTTGCCTGCTCAAAACACTACAAAAGCAATATACGTTAATTAAAAAATGAGATAACAATAACAAAATAGACCCAAGTAGGTTAAGTACAATTGGGTGAGAGGAAAAGCTTGTAGCAACTATAGATTCCCACTTAGTTTCTTTGATAGCTGGACCTCAGTTTACTACTATCTTGTTCTACATAACATGCTCATAATTGTCGCTAATTTTTAACACATAGAATATAATAGTTCTAAATATTGCTTATCTGTCTTCATAATGATTTTTGAAAATATGTAAAGCTTGAAGGGAAAGGGTCACCTGTAATTTGTGATTGATAAAGTTTTATGGAAACAATGGACCAGAGTTTCTAACAAGGCCTCTTGTGAGCACTGTATTACTAAGGAAAGGCTTCACCCTAATTGTTAATTACCTGTCCCACATTGCCACAAGACTTCTATTGAGAATGAATGGCTTGTTTTAAAATAAAACAGCTGCACACACCACACACACAAATGGATTCTTTTGGGGTAACTGAATGTTTCAGAAAGTCTAGACTTTTCCAAGACAGTTTTGATTTCAGATATCTTCTCATTTATTAGATTATATCTGACATGTCCAAATATAGCTACTCTATATTTTTTGTATTCTTATCACTTGAGTTACAGCCCATTGTTGTATGCCTGAACTCAACCATCACAGATTAATAAATTGTGTGAAAATCTTTGACAATATTTCAATAGACAAATATAATAAATAATAATGACGTAAAGGTCATAATTCTTAGCTCCTCTTGTATTTCCTAACATTCTCCCTCAAGTCAATGTTTATTAAACAACGGCTAAACAGAAAGAGTATGTTTTAGAAGGTGATTTCAAAATAAACTGCATTTGAGGTTTGCAGAAAATCCTCGTGTCACATTGTTTTAAAGAAATGCTTGAATGCAAATGAGTTGACCTATACTTGATGATCCGTTTTCATTTAATTATCCAATGTCTTAATGTGGAACATCTTGACAGTCTAACAATTCGTTTTCTGTTCTCTTTTGAAATTTCTTTTATTTTTAATTTGGAGAAAGGAAATGGCATTTTATTTCCTGCTTTCTATGGGCTCAAAAGTCATAAAATTGTAAAGAGGAGAAAAAATTGTCAATTTTTTAAAGGTTAAATGCAGGAAAATTAGAGTGTCTGAAAGGGCAGACTCTGAATGGATCCAGTGCTGAAAGGTAGATAGCACTGGAGGGCAAACTCAAAAATGAGTATTGAACAAAAAGACTGGGCAGGGGTAAGTATGTAAAAAGAGCCTCAGTGACACCCTTCCAATTATTTCTTTTAGCTTTAAGGTTGCCTTGAGTTGCACAGGATATAAGCATCGATTTGATCCCATAATGGAAGAATACAACTATGTTTTGAAGTGAACCACTAACTCTAGGGGGAAATCTGCAGAAAGGTAAAATTTCCCTTCTCTTCTGTCCCAAATCTTTCCTTTTGAGGTACAGGATGACAGCTTTGCAGGTGGAAAAAAAATCTCAGAAGGCCAGGCAGAAAACTAGCTTCTAATGACTGAACGTAGCAAAGTCAGTGCACTTTTTGAATTTCACACAGTAGAATTATCTAAAGCAATCTCTGCAGATATAAGTTTCAACGTGGGGAATGTGTGATGTTCTGGCAGACAAGTTGGATCTTTTTTGTTCTTGCCATTCTTTGAGACACTGGGATGATTCCTCCTCATAGGACCCTTCAAGCACAGTATTTTTTTCTCCTTCCCCATGAAAACATAGGTTTGGGAAGACTTCTCAAGAGCAGATTTCCACCCATAGCTACCTCTGTAAAAAATAATGCTTGAGGTGCTTTGGAATTTCATCTATCCAGGCAACGTACGCACATTCATTTGAGCCCACCTGTACTCTGCAGTTAGTCCTGTTCCTTTTCTCAAATCAGTATTGAAACTACCCTTTGTATTTTAAAACTATCAAAAAAAAAAAGAAAAGAGTGATTTTTTTCCTCAGTTTTAAAGATGCTGGAAGCCACTAAAGTATAATTTGGTGCAAAGTTGTCACTCTATGAATCTTTAAGCAAATTCATGCAGAAAATGTGTAAACACTCATTTAATGAGCCAGATGTTTCTGGGGTCTAAACTATTCCTTGGGAATAAAAGGAATCTTTAAGATATTTAGAACTCCTTCTGCACATTCCAAAGCACCTACCTTACTCGCTAGGAATAATAAAAACATCCATGTAAGCTGAATTAATGAATTAATGAATTACCACGTTGTGGTAAAAGTTTTTCATAGACATTTATTGACACCATCAATGGAAACGAGAATTTAGAAAATCATCTCTGTACAGGAGATTATGCTCTGTAGTACCCAGGGGAAACCAGCAATAACTTGACACAGTGGCTGCTTTCAAGAAACTTACTATCTAGGTGAAGATAAGATAAACATCTGAGAAGATAACCCAGAAAAGGGCTGTATAAGTTACAGGCAAAAAGAGAAGCACTGTGATATTGTGATTTATATTATAAGAAATATGTATTTGGTCTTGGTCTCTACTTCTGGAACAGAGCTCCTAAAACCCCAGGGATTTCCTAAGTGATAAGAACAATAAAGGTCTCTTCAGTTATGTTAATGAGGTGACTTTTGGTTAGAAGGCTGGTTGCCAGGAGAACCAACCAGAATGGAGGGTTGGGAATTTTAATCCCATCCCCGACCTCCAGGGAGGTGAGAGGGGCAGGAAGTTGAGACAATTGTCAATAGCCAGTGATTTAATCATGCCTATGTACACAAATGTAGAGAACGTATGGACACCAAGGAGGGGAAAAGAGGGGTGGGATGAATTGGGAGATTGGGATTGACCTGTATACACTGATATGTATAAAATAGATAAATAATGAGAACCTTTTGTATAGAGAGATAGATAAATAATAAATAAATAAATAAATAAATCATGCCTATGTAAGAATAACCTCCATAAAAACCCAAAAGGACAAGAGTTTGGAGACCTTCCAGGCTGGGGAACCAGAACGCTTCAACACGCCTCTGTGGAATAAGAGGCACAAGAACAGAAGCTTCTCTGTTCAGGACCTTGCCCTGTGTATCTCTTCATCTAGCTGTTGCTTCATATCCTTTAATATCCTTTACAATGAACCAGTAATCCAGCAAGTAAACTAGTTTCCTGAGTTCTGTGAGCCACTCTAGCAAATTAATGGAATCCAAGGAGGGGACGGTGGGAACCCCTGATTTATAGCCACTAGGTCAGTAGCATGACAACCTGGATTCACAATTGGCGTCTGAAGCAGAGGGTGGTCTTGTGGAACTGAGCCCTTAACCTGTGGAATCTGATGCTGCCTCTGGACTGTACCTCTTAGATTGTGCCAGAATTGGGTTGAATTGTAGGACACCCAGCTAGTTTCAGATAATAGCTTGGTGCTGTGGGGGAAACCCCCACACATTGAAACTGGGTGCAGAATCTTAGGTACAGATAAGTAATTTAAGAAATAAGAGTAATATATAATCCCTAGATTGGAAAGGGTCTTAAAAATCTCCTAGCCCAATAACTTACCAGTGCTGGAGTTCTTTTTAAAAAAAAGAGTTCAGGGCTTCCCTGAACTGGTGGAGCAGTGGTTAAGAATCTGCCTACCAATGCAGGGGACACGAGTTCAAGCCCTGGTCTGGGAAGATCCCACATCCCATGGAGCAACTAAGCCTGTGAGCCACAACTACTGAGCCCAAGTGCAGCAACTACTGAAGCTTGCACGCCTAGAGCCCGTGCTTCACAACAAGAAAAGCCACCACAGTGAGAAGCCCGCACACCGCAATGAAGAGTAGTCCCTGCTCACCACAACTAGAGAAAGCCTGTGTGCCACAACAAAGACTCAATGCAGCCAAAAATGAAATAAATAAATAATAATAAAAATAAAAAAGAAAGAAATAAAAATAAAGACTTAACATTTACTAAATGTGTATTATTGTGCCAGTCCTGTGCAAAACACTTTGATAATATATATTAAAAATATTTATTCATCGTTTCACATAACAATTTCAGGAGGTGAGGTTTTGTTTTTGTTTTTGTTTTTCCAAATGAGGAAACTAAAATTCAGAAAAAGTATGCAAATACCTTGTCCAAGGTCCCACTGCTAGCAAGTGACAGAGCAGTGATCCAAACTCCAGTTTTTCCTCCCTGAGACCTCTGCCCTCCACTGGGGGTAACAGACTCACCAACGTGAGTGATAACATCCTTGGCTCTTTTCCCCAGTCATGGAGGCTCAGCACATTCCCAGTACCTTGTGCTCCTCCTGGTTGCCTGGGAGCCCAGTAAAGTTTTCACAGAAGTGAATATTACAGAAAAAAAAGGAAGTCGAGAAGTTAATGAAATAAATGCACATTAAAATTTAGAAGAGCAAATTCCAAACCATGCATGTAATGTGTGGAATGCAGATTTGTACGCCACTTGGAATAGCCTTTGATTCCTATGCAACTTTGAACCATCAGCGTCAGTCCTGGGTAGCTAAGAATTACACTTGGAAAATAGTGTTATTTTTAAGAACTTGGCTTTTATGACATTTTAAAAGATAAATGAAATATGGAAGAACCTATCAGGAGGTGAATGCAATATAATCCAAAGAGCTATAAATGTAAATTTAGAGGATTTAAATTCATGATTGATTGACAAGGCATGTAATGGTTATTAGCGACCATTTGACAAAAGTCCTTTACTTTTGGAATTTATTTTCCACTCAAGAACAACTTTGTCTACATCCATTGTTCTCCCTTGAGTTTTATCTTTTATCTTGTTCAATGGTTTATTTAATTTCAAAGACAATTAGATAAGCCAAAGTAATGATTCTACAGCTGTATAAGTGTATCCTGAGATGAATAAATTATGGACATTTCAATAAGTACCAAATGGAAAAGGAGCAGCTGGTTGCTTGAACACAGATGGGTTTATTGGTTGGAATAAACTTCATCTTGTCTCTCTCTTTTTTAAACCAAGCAATTTTGGCCCCTTTTGTTACATTGTGAACAATTAACCAAAGTGAGTAATTCTTGGTATATTTGGTCTTTGATAGCCATCACTAAATCTAATGATTTAAGATGATTTTTTCTTTCTCAATAGCATAGGTATGTGGCCTGAATCCTTATATGTGAGGCTTAAAACCTGAGAAAAACTTGCTTCATAGCCTCATGAGAAAAATATACATACATGATATGAACTTCAATCTTGTGGCAGGCTTTTCTGCAAATGCAAATGCAATAAACATTTCTTTTTAATACAGTCTACCCCTCACTTTGTTAGGCTCTTTCCTTTATAGAAACATCAGTTCAGTTTGGCTATGTAAAGTAATAGGGAATGCAGTGATGGAGTGTTTTAAGAATAGTTGTGTAAATAAGAAAGACAGGATTACTGATTAAAATATCTTTTAAAAAAAAAATTACACCACTTCACTGCTCCAAAGAGCAGTGGATTCGCTATTCTATACAAAAGAAAATCAAAGTTTTCTGACATTGCATTAAATACCTTGCATAATCTGACCACAGTCACACTGATTTGGGTTAGTTATTGGGGACTTTAAATGGTATAATGTATATAAAGATTATTTAAGGGGAAACAGAACAGTGGAGGTTAAGAGTTGGGACCTAGAGTCCATTAGATCAGGGTTAAAATGTAGTCCAGCACTTGCTAGTTTAGTAACCTCAAACAAATTAATTAAATGGCCTAAGCTTTGTTTTCCTCACTAAATGGGGATAATGATTCTACCTTTTCTATAAGGTCATAAAGAAGACTAAATGAGATAATAAATTTACGTGCTTAGCTGAGTGCTTGGTTTTATGTTCAGTACATGTCCTACTTTGCTTTTGTGGCTATGTTATTGTTGTTGTTGTTGGAATTTTTATCATCTGATTCTCATATATTTGCCCTTGAAGTTCCATCTACCTACAGTGCTCTTTCATCAACTCTCTGAATGGTCAAATACTATACATCACCCAAGACTCAGATCATCTATCATCTATATCACTACATTTTGCCAGTCTACTCTAATGAGAAGTTAATGCTCTTTCCTCAAAAGCATTGCAATTCTTATCGTCAATGATAGACATCTGTACTGAGTGCTTACAGGCTTATTTAGGTATTTATCTTTTCATGCATTTCTCAGCTATATAGTGAGCTCCTTGAAGGCAGGTGCTGTAGCTATTTCTACATATCTAATACCATTTCTTGCACAGAGTCGTTAGCAATGAATATTTGTTGTTCATCTAAAATTGCTTCATCATTGGATGAAATGGCCAGAGTTAAATGGTTATGTAATCTAATGAGCTGACATTTATTATGCCACTGTTAATGCTTATTATGATCCAGGCATTTGTTTTAAACACTTTAATGTTTTATTTCCTTTAATCTTTACACTGACTCTATGAAGTAAGTATTTGTAATTCATTTAGATCTGAAGATAGTGAAGCACAGAAGGTTAAAAAAAAATAACTTTTCCTAGTGTGAAATAATAGAAATTATATATATCAGTCTCTGCCACCAGTTCCTGGCACAGACATCCTAAAAACCCTTGTAATTTTTTAAGCAATAAGAGCACTAACAGGATCTTTTTGTTCTAATATTTGGTCTTTGATCCCAGTTCCTGACACAGCTCTTAAATCCTTTGCAATTTCCTGGGTGATAGAAATGTCTTTCGCTCTAATGAGGTGACTTGCTGGGCTCCTAGCTAGCTTCGGGATGGGAGCTTGGTCACCAAGTCATAATTAGAAGCTTGAAACTTTCAGCGCTACCCACCATTCTTCTGGAAGTGGGAAAGGGGTGGAAATTAAGTTAATGACGGATCATGCCTACGTGCTGAAGCCTCCATAAAAATAAAGTAGGAGTTTGGAATGTTCTGGGTTATTGAATACGTGGAGGTGCTGGGAGAGTGAGGCACCCAGACTAGCTGTGGAAGTTCCATGCCCCTCACCGCATATCTGTATCCTTTTATAAGAAAGAGGTAAATGTAAGTATTTCCCCAAGTTCTGTGAGACATTCAAGCCCAAGGAGGGGGTCATGGGAACCCCAGTTTATAGCCAGTTGGTCAGAAATGCAGGTGACAACCTGGGACTTGCAACTGGCATCTGAAGTGTGCAAGGGGGAAAATGTTGTGGGACTGAGCCCTTCACCTGTGGGCTCTGACCCCGTCTCCAGGTGGTGTCAGAATAGAGTTACATTGTGGGACACGCAGCTGGTGTCAGAGAATTGATTAATGTGTGGAAAATTTATATACCAGATGTCAGAATTATAGAGTGTGTGAAGAAGAAACATAGAGGTGAGTTTTTTCTTTACACGAAGGTTATATAGTCTGTACAAGATTGAGGCGGGATTCAAACCCACACAGGCAACCTCTAGACAGAGACCATGCTCTTAACCTCTATACAGTACTTTTTATCTAATAATATATTCAGGGGTTAACCATAATTTATCTTATTTACAAGAATAATGTTTAAACTCAGTCTTTTAAAGCAGTATAAGACCTGATATTATCCTCCTCAATGTCTTTTAAAGTGGACTAGAAACCAAGAAGCAGAGAAACAACTATGGTAGATGTCATTGTCCTATTTGAGGTCTTCTTTTTAGATGTAGGAAATGAGTGCCTATTTCCCTAATCAGTAATCAAGTCTAAACATAACAAGACAGAATATCTCAAAAGGGGACTGTCTTAGTGAAAAACCTGGCATCCATGATGAAAATAATAATAGATAACATATTTTGAAGTAACAGGCACCATCTTAGGCTGTTAAAGTGGATTTTATCTTTAATTAAAATATACTATGGTTATGACTATTGGGAAAGAGAAAAGCAGCCCAAACAGTGGATGGCCTTGACGTTCTCCTGGTGAACATAAACCATTCCACAGAGAACCATCCAACGGGGTCATTCTATGATGAGGATGGATCAGGACTAAAATATCACAACTCCATAATCAAGCCTGAACACAGACAAAAACAAGAGTACTTCCCAAACCACAAAAATAAGCCAAAGTCCTTTTAGACTGGGTAAAATGAGGGGTTGCTGCTCCTTTACCAATTACTGCTTGAGCCTGCTCCATTCCTTCTGTCGTGACCAAATCAGAGAACTACCCCTGCTCCCCAAAAGCATCCAATCCAGAGCAAAACTTTGCCTCTCTCAGCCTTTTCCAAAAATCGCATGACAAAAGCCCAAATCCTATCATTTCTTTCTAACACTCTCTTACTGATGTGTGTTCTTCCTCATTGTAACATGTCAATGAACCAGCTTTGTTCAATGCCAAGTTTCCTGGTGCTCTGGAGCTGAGACATTGACACTATTACATCACTATGTTATTGATGAAGAAATTGTGCCTCAGAGAAAATAAATCACTAATTGTTTGGTTCTACACTTAAACCCAGTTTGTTTCTTTTGCTTTTATTATTTTTGTTTCTGTCTGTTTTGGCATGTTTTTGTTATATAGACTCCAGAGATTTCCCTCCTAGCTGATCACTGCATTATACAGGCTCCCCAAGGTTACTGTACATATAGATGAATAATAGGATAGGACAGAACACTAACATCTATTGCATTCTTATTAGGTACTGGCTACTTTATATGTATCTCATTTAAATCTCACAAGTATACATAGCAATCCTTCTTTGAAGACGCTCAATTCAACAATTGAAGAAATATGTATTTATAAATGCTAAGTAATTTCTCTTAAGCTTCAAGACCTGCGAGTTTAAAATTTTTAACATAGCAATACCAGATACCTTATTCTCACATGCCTACACCATACTGGAATAGTCCTTGTTTGGAAAGGAGTTAGGCAGACCTTCTGCTTAAGCATCATCTGGTCTGGCCTCATGCTTTATTTCTAGATAAAGTTCAGCAACAAACATATGCTCTGAATGCACTCTCTTTATATTTCCAGTTGCTGTTCAGTCTTTCTCACAGGTTTGGGAACTGGCCACTCCCTATTTCTGCCTCTATTAAACAATCTACTGAAATCAGCCTGATTTTGAGCATGCTAAGAATATGGTGGTTATTATGATAGAGCATTTACTCTAACATGTACAATGGCACTGGCTTGAAAGTTTCTAACCAACGTGGGAATTCGGAAAATAAAATGTGCTATTTTAGGGAATGGTATATGTCCAATCTATAGTATCCACAACTACTATTGATATATTAAATTATCCTTGTCCTAAAGAGACACTGTCATCCCCCTGAACTATAATTGGGGTATCTTAGGTTACTGGAATGCTTCTGTGCCAAAAGTATACTAAGTCCTGGTTTCACTTACCTTCTTGTTTTTAACAAAATAATTTCCTGCAAGAAAAGTTAAAAAAAGAAAACAGAAACAAAGCATATCTCATATACCTCATCCTCTATGATATCAATTTTCAAAAACTGACTCTTTGGTGAAGAACTACTCCAACCCGTATTTGAACAGGAAACCATTATGGATAGCAAGAAAAACTACAGACATTATTAAGTCAACTCCTGATTTCTTAGATTCTGATAATCTGCTCATCAGCATAGCTAAAGTAAATGCTGAAGTTTTAAGTAGAAAGAAAGTGTTTGACTTTTTACAGTATTGTTTAAGATGAAATCGCAGTAAAACATTTTTGAACTATAACTAAAATTCATTTTCTACATACCTTCAAGAAGACGACATCACTAGCAATGCCAGCAATTCTAGACTGATTTTTCACATTTACTGTTGTAGATAATGGGTATCAATATGTACTATGATGATTTTGTCCTGAAAATATAAACATTACATAAATTACACAAGGTAACGAATCTTCATGTCATATACACAGCCATTTCCACTTCCTGTCTATGAATACTCATATATATATTCAATAATGTAATTTTCAAAAAATCTGTAATTGATTTCTAAGTGTCACTGAGTCATAAAGCTTGAGTTATGATTTCACTTAAATTGGACAGCACAATGCAAAAGAACCACTGAAGCCAAGAGGTCTCACAAGTTAGGAAGCATTCCATTCCAATAATGTGACATTCCTTCCAATAATGAGCACTCAAGTTCAAGTCCTGCAACTGACATTTTACACACTTAATAAAGATATAGGATTGTGGAATAGTAAGTTTTTGTTTGTACTTTTATTAGTATATTTCTCACTTTTGTTCACTAATGAACATAGGAAAACTCAATACAAAGGTAGTGATCTTTCAGAGAGTTGGCAAAGTTTACCGCATCAGAGCACCCAGCACTAACATTAAGTGGATGGCTCACAGGGACAGTTATACAGCTATCAAATGTAATATTCAGGTTCAACTCTGGGATTATAGCTCCATAGACTCAGAATAAAGATCACCTAACTTCCTAAAAACAAAAAAGGATAAAGAAACAGGAAAGGACTACATTAAAAGGCCAACATTTTACTGGATTCAGTGTAAGGGCCCCATAGAAATTAGACATTTTGATTAATGACCTCTTTGAGCACTAGAAAGCCTGGAAAGTGGGATCTTATATGAGTATAAAATGGACATATTTATAATGATCGGACATTTGGGGATGCAACTTTTTTCACAAATTGAAGAGGAATTAATATTTGGAATTCTGTCTTTATTTCCAATTTTGTCCAATTTTTAAGATGTCAATGAACTCATAGAAGCTTTTTATTCTAGACATAGTGTTCAATTTACATTCCCACCAACAGTGTAGTAGGGTTCTCTTTTCTTTACATCTACACCAACACCTCTAAACTCATGTATTTTGATAACACCCATTCTAAGTGTGAAGTGATATCTCATTATAGTTTTGGTTTGCATTTCCCTGATGATTAGTGATGTTGAGCATCTTTTCATGTATCTGTTGGTCATTTGTATGTCTTCTTTGGAAACATGTCTATTCAGGTTCTCTGTCCATTTTCTTATCACACTAGTTCTTCGCTATTGAGCTGTATGAGTTACTTATACATTTTGAATACTAACCCTTTATCTGATATATGGTTTTCAAATATTTTCTTCCATTCCATAGATTGCCTTTTCTTCCAATGATTATTTCTTTTGCTGTTCAGACGCTTTTCAGTTTGGTGTAGTCCACTTGTTTAATTTTGGTTTTATAGCTTGTGCTTTTGGCATCACAGCCAAAAAATCATTACCACGACCAACATCAGGAGTATTCTCCCTGTTTTCTTCTAGAAAATGTATAATATCAAGTTTTATGTTTAAGTCTTTAATTCACTTTGACTTAATTTGTGTAAGTGGTATGAGACAGGGGTCCAATTTCATTCTTTTCCATGTGGCCTTCCAGTTTTCCCAACACCATTTATTGAAGAGACTGCCCTTTACGCATCGAATATTCTTGGTTCCCTTGTCAAATATTAGTTGACTGTAGATGTATGGGTTTATTTCTGGGATCTCTATTCTATTCCATTGGCTTATATATCTGTTTTTATGCTAGTATCATATTTTTTGTTACTATAGCTTTGTAGTATAGTATGAAATCAAGAAGTGTGATGCTTCTGGCTTTGTTTTTTCTCTAGGATTATTTTTTCTACTTCTGTGAAAAATGTCATAGAGATTTTGATAGGAATTTCATTGAACCTATAGAAAGCTTTGGGTAATGTGAACATTTTAACAATTTAACTCTTTCAATCCATGAACACAGGTTATCTTTTCATTCATTGGTTTCTTCTCCAATTTTTCATCAATGTCTCATAGTTCCCATTGTACAGATATTTTACCTCTTTGGTTAAATCTATTTCTAAGTATTTTATTCTTTTTGATACTACTGTAAACTGTATTTTCATTACTTTTTCAGATATTTCTTTTTTTACATATAGACTAATTTTTTAATCACTTTTTTATCGAAGTATAGTTAATTTACAATGTTGAGTTAGTTTCAGGTGTAGAGCAAAGTAATTCCTATTCAGATTTTTTTCCATTATAGCTTATTACAAAACATTGAGTATAGTTCCCTGTGCTATATAGCAGGTCCTGGCTGTTTATCTATTTTACACATAGTAATGTGTATATGTTAATCCCAAACTCTAATTTATCTCCCTCCTCCCCAACCCCTGCTATCCCCTCTTGTAACCATGTTTGTTTTCTACGTCTGTGAGTCTATTCATTTTGTAAATAAGTATGGTAGACCTAAGTTTTGGACTTTTGTTTCTTTAAGTGATTTTTTATTATTTTTATTTATTTTATTTATTTTTTTTTTGGCTGCACTGGGTCTTCGTTGCTGCACGCAGGCTTTTCTCTAGTTGTGGCAAGCAAGGGCTACACTTTGTCAAGGTACACAGGCTTCTCATTGTGGCGACTTTCCTCTTGTTGTGGAGCATGGGCTCTAGGTGCTTGGGCTTCAGTAGTTGCAGCAGGCAGCCTCAGTAATTGTGGTATACAGGCTTAGTTGCTCCGCAGCATGTGGGATCTTCTTGGACCAGGGATGGAACCCATGTGCCCTACATTGGCAGACAAATTCTCAATGCCTGTGCCATCAGGGAAGTCCTTGGACTTTTAATTTAAAAGAAATGAGGACACGTGAGTTTAAGCTGAAGAGTGATATAACCTGTGTTGCCAGAAAAGATTGTTCTGGCTGTTGTACTGAAACTTTAGGAAAGGCAAGACTGAAAGCACTGGAAAGCTGTTAAGAGGCTACTGAAATAATCTAGGCACATATGAGGCTGGTTAAATCAAGGCTGTAACAATGGAGATAATGATAAATATTTGGTCCCTAGATACATTTGGAGTGTATAAACATAAAAGATTTCCTTAAAAAATGGACGTGGAAGAGGAAAGAAAGAGGAGAGTCCATTTTTTTGTCATGAGGAACAGGAAGAATGGATTTGCCATCAACAGAGACAGGTAAAACTCCCATGGAACACATTTGGGGAGAAAGATAAGGAGTTCAGTTTGGACATATTGAGTTTGAAAATTCTCTTGGAAACACAAATGAAGAAGCTGCATAGGCTGTTAGATATATGGGTATGTATATTAGGAGTGAGATTTGGGCTCCAAATGTAAATTTAAGAGAAACCCACATATAGGTAGCATATTAGTTTCCCATTGCCACTAGAAAAAGCTACCACAATGGCCAAGGATCAAGATGGCAGAGTAGGAGGACGTGTGCTCACTCCCTCTTGCGAGAGCACCAGAATTACAACTAACTGCTGAACAATCACTGACAGAAAGACACTGGAACTCACCAAAAAAGGCACCCCACATCCAGAGACAAAGGAGAAGCCG
This sequence comes from Hippopotamus amphibius kiboko, assembly GCF_030028045.1. Classification (NCBI taxonomy): domain Eukaryota; kingdom Metazoa; phylum Chordata; class Mammalia; order Artiodactyla; family Hippopotamidae; genus Hippopotamus; species Hippopotamus amphibius. The sequence goes on from NC_080195.1 coordinate 15,144,944, forward strand.
CAATGAGATGGTAGGAGGGGCGTAATCGCATTAAAATCAAATCCCATAAATGCTGGGTGGGTGACTCACAAACTGGAGAATAGTTATACTGCAGAAGTCCACCCACTAAAGTGAGGGTTCTGAGCCCCACATCAGGCTTCCTAACCTGGGGGTCCAGCAATGGGAGGAGGAATCTCCAGAGAATCAGACTTTGAAAGCCAGTGGGATTTGATTGCAGGACCTCCACAGGACTGGGGGAAACAGAGACTCCACTCTTGGAGGGGACACAAAAAAGTGTGCTCACCAGGACCCAGGGGGAAGGAGCAGTGACCGCATAGGAAACTGAACCAGACCTACCTGCTGGTGTTGGAGGGTTGCCTGCAGAAGTGGGGGACAGCTGTGGCTCACTGAGGAGATGGGCACTGGAGGCAGGAGTTCTGGGAAGTGCTCATTGGCGTGAGCCCTCCCAGAGTCCGCCATGAGCCCCACCAAAGAGCCTGTAAGCTCCAGTGCTAGGTAGCCTCAGGTCAAACAACCAACAAGGTGGGAACACAGCCCCACCCATTGGCAGACAAGCAGATTAAATTTTTATTAAGCTCCGCCCATCAAATCAGAAAAAAGTCTTACTGAGCTCCACCCACCCAGCACTACCCACCATCAATCTCTCCCATCAGGAAGCATGCAGGAGCCCCCTAAGTAGCTTCCTCCACAAGAGGGCAGATAGCAGTATCAAGCAGTATCAGCAGTATTTCGTCTTGTAGAACTGAAAACCACAGCCACAGAAAGATAAAGAAAATGAAAAAGCAGAGGACTTTGTACCAGATGAAGGGACAGGATAAAACCCCAGAAAAACAACTAAATGAAGAGGAGATAGGCACCCTTACAGAAAAAGAATTCAGAATAATGATGGTGAAGATGATCCAGGACTTTGAAAAAAGATTGGATGCAAAGATTGAAAACTTTACCAAAGACCTAGAAAAATTAAAGAGCAAACAAACAGAGATATGCAACACAATAAGTGAAATGAAAAATACACTAGAAGGAACCAAAAGCTGATTAACTGAGGCAGAAGGGCGAATAAGTGACCTGGAAGACAGAATGGTGAAAATCACTGATGCAGAAAAGAATAAGGAAAAAAGAATGAAAAGAACTGAAGACAGCCTAAGAGATCTCTGGGACAATGTTAAACGCACCAACATTCGCATTATAGGGATCCCAGAAGGAGAAGAGAGAGAGAAAGGACCTGAGAAAATATTGGAAGACATTATAGTTGAAAACTTCCCTAACATGGGAAAGGAAATAGCTCCCCAAGTCCAGGAAGCACAGAGAGTCCCAGGCAGGATAAACCCAAGGAGAAACATGCCAAGACATATAGTAGTCAAATTGACAAAAATTAAAGACAGAGAAAAGTTACTAAAAGCAACAAGGGAAAAACAACAAATAACATACAAGGGAACTCCCATAAGGTTAACAGCTGATTTCTCAGTAGAAACTCTGCAAGCCAGAAGGGAGTGGCATGATATATTTCAAGTGATGACAGGGAAGAACCTACAACCAAGAATACTCTACCCAGCAAGGATCTCATTCAGATTCGAGGGAGAAATCAAAAGCTTTACAGACAAGGAACAGCTAAGAGAATTCAGCACCACCAAACCAGCCCTACAACAAATGCTAAAGGAACTTCTCTAAGCAGGAAACATAAGAGAAGAAAAGGACCTACAGCAACAAAAACAAAACAATTAACAACATGGTAACAGGAACATACATATCGATAATTACTCTGAATATAAATGGACTAAATGCTCCAACCAAAAGACACAGACTGGCTGAATGGATACAAAACAAGAACCATATATATGCTGTCTACAAGAGACCCACTTCAGATCTAGGGACACATACAGATGGAAAGTGAGGGGATGGAAAAAGATTCCATGCAAATGAAAATCAAAAGAAAGCTGGAGTAGCAATAGTCATATCAGATAAAAGAGACTTTAAAGTGAAAAATGTTACAAGAGACAAGAAAGGACATTACATAAAGATCAAGGGATCCATCCAAGAAGAGGAGATAACAATTATAAACATACATGCACCCAATATAGGAGCACCTCGATACATAAGGCAAATGCTAACAACTATGAAAGAGGAAATACAAGGCAGAAATAGAGACACAGATGTAGAGAACAAATATATGGACACCAAGTGGGGAAGTGGGGAGGGTTGGGGGGGAATGAACTGGGAGACTGGGATACCAAATTGTACACTCTAAATATATGCTGTTTATTGTCTGTTAACTGTATCTCAATAAAAGTTCTTTAAAAAAAAGTTACCACAAATTTGATGGTTTAAGCCAACACAGATTTGTTTCTTACAGTTCTGGAGATCAAAGATCTGAAATGAGTCTTTGGGGCCAAAACTGAGACGTTGGTAGGATTGTATGCCTTCTGGAGGCTCCAGAAGGATCTGTTTCCCTGCCTCTTTCAGCTCATGGATCTTTCTTCCATCTTCAAAGTGTTTTACTCCAACTTCTGCTTCTGTGGCTTCATCTCCTTCTTCTGCTTCTGCCCCTCTTCCCTCCCTCTAATAAACATCCTTATGATTACACTGGGCCCACCTGGATAATCCAAGCTAGTACTCTTCCCATCTCAAGATCCTTAATTTAACCATATCAGCAAAGTGTATTTGCCATGTAAGGTAACATGTTTAAATATTTGGGGGACTAGGATGCGGCCATCTTTAAGAAGCCATTATTCAGCCTACCACAGATGATTATAAAGTCACAAGACTAAATGAGTTTATCAAAGGATTGAGCATAGACAGAAAAAAGAAAGATCAGTCTCTGAACCTGGGTACATTCCAATACAAAAAGCTGGAGAACAGAGGAGCAACTATTCAAGAAAACAAAAAAGAGTGACAGTCAAAGAGAAGAACTGCCCCTCCACCCCCAACAACAACAACAACAGCAACAAAATGTAGCATATTCCCAAGAGAAGGTTTAGCAGGAGGGAGTAATCTATTGTGTCACAACAGATTCAATCTAATAAACTTAATCCTTTCAAGACATTCGTCTAAACACTGAGGATATAGGATTGTCAAAGATGTTTTAAATTCATTCTGCAGGAGAAGACATATAGCAAACAAACAGCAAACTGAACTTTCAGAGACCATAATGATAAATGGTATAAGAAAAATAAAAATGAGTGATTGATAGGGTATGATGGGGAGAAATACAGTAATGCAGTGTGATACCTTCTACGAGAGAGTTAAAGCCAGACAAGGAGTAGTTGGGAGGGGGTTATTTTAGGTGGGGCAGTTAGGTAAAGCTCCCAAAAGATCACACTGAGCTGAGACGAACTGGTAAAAAAGAGTGAGACCTAGAAAATTCTGGGGGAAGAGAGCTCTAGGCAGAGAAAGTAGCTACTGCCATGGACCTCAGGAAGGATGAAGCTCAGTATACTTGGGAAAAGGAGACCAGTCAAGCTCCCAGAAGGAAAATGGGGGAGGCAGCAGTGTAAGAGGGAGACGGGATGCCTTGAACTAAAGGGGAAGTAGTGAAAATGTGGAGCTGAACAGATGTGAGATGAAGTCAGCGAGGCAAGAAAGTGCAGGTTTGACTGTGAGTCAAACTCAGGATTTTGGATTTAAGTATAAAGGGAAATCAGTAGAGGGTTTTCCCAGGCTGTGGTTGGATCTCATTTATGTTTCTGACAGAACTGAAGCAGGGAAAAGTGTCTTATCAGGGAGACCAGAGAGTAGAAATTACAGTAGTGTAAGAGCGAGATGGGATGCCTTGAACTAAAGGGGAAGTACTGGAAATGTGGAGCTGAACGGATTTGGGGTGTGTTCTCTGGGTGGAGATAACAAACATTCCTGATAACCCACACCAGGAACATTTATTCCTTTTAATTACTTCTGTGCCTCGTAAAATTAATTTGCAGTGTTTGTGATTTGGTAAAAAAAAAACAAAACAGTGCTACTCTCAAACATCTTAAATCTGTTCGAAAGCCACTTAATCCTCCTGTATACCTGTGGCCAAACTACAAAGTACACCCCATGGATATTTTAGACATTGCAAAGTTACCAGTTAAAATATGACTAGCTAAACAAAGATGACTGATAATAGTTGTGTCTGCATTTGTTCTTTGTTAAAAAATTAAAATTCTGTTGATTAGTGGGAGGACGGATATTATTAAAGAAGTATGTTAGGAAAAAATTAGTAAATTTCACTCTGCTAAAAAATAATATGTATTGACAATAAATTTTCGAAGAGTCATAAAGAATAACTAATCTGAAACTCTGTAAAAATGAATCTTTGATATATAGATATGAGAGAAGGTTTTTGTTTTGTTCTGGTTTGTTTTGGTTTTAGGCAATATAGAAAAGAATAAATGACTAGTAAAACTGCCAAAACAATCTGGTTTTATTTTGTTATAAATTACAAAGGAAAAAAAAACTTTTTCTTTCTTGAGCTTTCCTATCTACATACTAAAAATAGCAAAAGAGTTTCTCTGATAGCATGCCATCCCCATTTAACATAAGTTTAAAGGCATCCAATAACAGCAATCATTTAGAAGGCATCCATCAGAAAATTTCCCATTGCTATTCATTTTATTAGTTCAGTTAAGTAGAAACAATAGCAAAATCACATTTAGGAAAGTTAATGATGGGTTCGTTTTCTTTTTAACTAGGAAGGAAGAAAGCAAGCTGAAATGCACACTGTTGTTGGAGTCAAAACAAAGAAAACTTATCAAAGCAACCATGAAGGCCACCCTGGAAACAAAGGATTCGCACTCTAGAGAAGACAACAGGTATTGGTCACAGCAGGCTGCCTTCAACTTCCTGCAGGAAAGTTTGGCTAATTGCTCAGCGCTTCACACACTGATGTGGATGTCAAGAACACATTTCTGACCTGAATTCTGATTAGTTCAATTTAGTTTGGACTTTGAGATAGATCATCAAATTTGTTCTTTCCAAAATTTCCCAGGCCACGTCATAATAATTGGTTTGACCTCAGATAATAACTATTCCTGAAATCATCCATGTGATTGCCTTCTTTCTAACTCCAGTGCTCTTTAATTCAAGCAAGTGTCCTTTTGTTGTGTCATGATTGAACAATATTAAAGAATTAGACTCATGACTTTAAACAGAGGTCTGCTTTTCACTTGAGTATATTATTTAATCTTTAAGAATCCTGGAAAATTTCCTGCTATTTGGGTAGTGGATGCAGAGTCGTGCATTTAGAGCATGGACAGGCTGCTGGTTGCAATCAGAAAGCGATGTGACACTGTCGCTTGAATACAGGGAAAAGTGTAAAAATTTTACATTTAGTAGCACTCTTATTGCACATGTATTAGAAATCACGGGCAAGAAAAGATTGATTTCTTAAGTGCAACTTGGCTAGGAGGAGAAATGGAATTTTAAAATAGCGCTATAAGAAGTTTTATTTTTTTCCCTGAGTATTCAATTTACCCTGATAATTCAAGCAATGAGCATGAACAAGGTCAGAGAACAGTGTTAGTGCACCTCTTGAATGTATCAGTGCTGCAGATATTCACATCAAATAATCAAATCAAGAGCCAACAATTAAATCTACTAAGAATTAATAGGCAGGGATTTCCCTGGTGGTCCAGTGGGTAAGACTTGCACTCCCAGTGCAGGGAGCCTGGGTTCAATCCCTGGTCAAGGAATAGGATCCCATATGTGTGCCACAATTAAGAGTTCACGTGCCACAACTAAGAGCTTGCATGCCACAACTAAAGATCTCACATGCCATAACAAAGATCCTGTATGCTGTAAATAAGACCCGGCACAGCCAATATAAATAAATAAATAAATATTTCAAAAGAAAAGAATTTATAGGCAAAAGTGGGTATTCAGTGTGCTCCATGAAGTTTTCCTGTACTGATGGATGCTAAAGATGTATGCCTTGGATTTTTCAGATGACTCAATATAATCACCTTCAAAAATAATGATGAAAATACTAATTATCTTTTTCCCCAGCTCACCAATTTCCTACAACATCAAGGTCCTTTTCAGAATCTTTCTGTTCTAGTTATTTCTCAAGTTCAGAAATAACAGCATCACTGTTACTTTAGACAGAAGGACCCTCAATTCCTCGACTTAAATTGACTGTATTTGTTTATTTCCTAACATGTTCATTTTGCTTCGGAAGAAATACAAGTTGGTGACGTGAGATTATAGTCTCCTTGCATTTTCACCTAACAATTTATTCTAGGTCTGCTAATTCTCATGGTGCTCTATTAGAGAAATATTAAAAGACAATGTAATTTTTAGAAATGCTAATCAAATCAAGTGCATTATGTCACTGAATCTGTCACTGTCAGATTTAGCATATATCAGCTCTTATTTTTCACAAGATTTAAGAGGTGCTCTTTCTGTACAGTTTAGTAATAAGAAAAGTTGCAAACAATAACAGCCAACTATGAGAATTAGCAGCAATAAAATTAAATTAGGTTAAAAGCTATAAACTCTAGATGGTAACTAAGCCACTCTGTGTAGACATCTTGAAGGGGGGAAAAAAGGGTCTCAGGAGTCAGCTTATTGGAGTGTTACCCTCTGGGAAACTTCACCCAAAAGAAAGCCTGCCTGGCCAAATGGTTAGGAAGGAAACTGGCATCCCCAAAATGCTATTGAAGGCAGCATCAGCAGATGCAAACCATATGGCATCCTTAGAGATTTGCTGTTCATATTCATGTATTAAAGGTTCTGAGAAGCCCTGCAAAGAAATGTGTTTAACTTTACTTAACCTAATATTTTCCATACCTACTTGAGCAAGGAAATACCCTAATATTTATGGATATTAAAACACAGTTTGGAAAAGTCTGTTGATAAGTCAAAGTTTTGCCCAAAGTCCCACTTGGTCCTCTCTGAAATTTATGTCCTGACATATGTCAGTTGCCTGCCAGACATTGTGAAAATCCAAGTGGATCTATGAATTTGGTCACAAAGATAGTGCAAGATAATGTAAATTATTTCTGATCTCACTTCTGATATTAAATATTCTTTATCTGTTATCTTGGCAAAAAGGGAATCAAATGAGTTAAAGTGAGTGAAGATCATTGCCAACTGTTACCTTTGAGAACTATTTAAACTTCTCTTAAAGTTGTATCCCAAATAATATATATAATCTAGCAAGGGATTGATCAAGGAAGACCATAATGGGCTTTTAGTTTTATTTAACAAATAAAAACATTTACTGTGGAAAAAAAAACAAAACTGGTTTTTATCTGAAGTCACAGACCTGCTACTAGGCATCATCACTTTCACTATGAGCTCACCAGGCGTTTGCTAATTGTGCCCTGAGCCGAGCATTGCATTTTATCGAAAACATATAAATCCTGCTATACAGTTAGAGAAGTACTGAATAACTTTAACCATGCCTAGCTCCCCATGTTTGAGAAAGTATTCAAAAAGAACTTAAAAGTTATTTACTTTAGATTATAACAGATTCTCGTATCATGCTCTAGTTGGTTAAACCTGAAGGGAGTTTCTCGTTTAATTGGGAACAATCATAAAAATATCACTAAATATCAGTCAGTGCTACCTGGCTCGAAACTGTTTCTTGCTAAGAATTTTTTTTAGCTCTTCAAGCCCCATGAAAGCAAATCTGGAAGTTGAAAATCTTTAGTAAGTATTTTTAACAGCAGTAAATTCTTCAATTTCACTAGGCTTGCTGAAAGCAGATGATGAGATGGATAACTTCCTACCATGAGCCTTTACTCTCATAACAAGTGTGTGTTGCAGGAAGTTAGTGCTAATTAGTTTGTAAAATAAGAGCTCCAGAAATTGTATGCCTCATCAGATTGTATAAATGGGAAGACACACTACTTGCTATTTTCAAATAGTAAAAACAATGATTCAATAAAGAGCAAGTTTATCCTGAGGAGAAAAAGCAGCCACATTAAAAAATAATAATAAAAAAAAATTGCGCTCATGAAATATAAAAAAAAATTTTTTTTTCTTTAAACTTATAATTTGGAAAATTATCTTAAAGTTAATCATTGCTGATGAATAAGCTCTGGAGAGTTGCTGTACAGTATTGTGCCTATAGTGACAATGTTGTATTGTGCACTTAAAAAATGAAAGGAAGACCTCATGTTATGTGTTCTTACCACAATAATATATACACGTATGTGTAATAAAAACTTTTAAGACTTAGCTTCTGCAAAATGCAGCTGAGTTTTTAAGATAGAGATATCTTGATATTTTAAAATGCACTAACTAAATACTTAGTTATCTTGTCTGGTGCCCATATACTACATAGGTAATGTTAGTTTATTTGCTAAATATCTCACCAACAAAAATCTTAGTTAATACATTCATTTGAGCTTTATCTTTTCAAAGAAATATTTGTGAAAGAAATAATATCTCAAAAGAAAATTCATTGCTATTTCTGGACAGTACATAAAGCATCTTGGCACTGATATATATACCAGAAGAGATGTATAAACTATTATAATGTTTATTATTTTATTCAAGATGTGAGAGAAAAAAATGTCATCCTACAGCTACTATACACACTTTTATATTTCATATTATCTCCCTGCTCTAGATAAACACATGCACACACAAATACACACACACAAGCAAGATAAAACTCCAAATATATTTTGATCTGAACATGTTAAGTCAAACAACAAGATTCTAGTGCAGTTTTGCTGGATTGGTCATGTTTGACATATAAAAAAAGGTCTAAATACCCAAAATTATTTTGGTATTATCTCCCTTATACCAAGTCCTGATTGGATTTCTATAAATATACCAGTAAATGCTTATCAGTTACTGACAATGTGTCTTTGTTACGATACGATTTGTGAAGAATGAGAAAGTCTTCTTAGGGAGTGTATTAAATGCTAGAAAGATTATCTAATACTAATTTCTAAAGCATGTCAGAGCTGTCCACAGTTATACGAATGACAGTAAGATCTATCTATCTATCCATTACTACCCCACACCATAATCCAGGTTAGAAAAAATTAATGACTGAAATTGATATAACAAAATTCCACTGTGAATTCTGTGATCAGCTTCAAGGATCTGCGTTGGGTCATTGACATGCTGAAAGAACTAAATACAATATGTTTTTAGTTTAATGACTAAATTTGTTTAATGACCCAGATATTCTGAACCCATTTTAGTTAAGAAAAACTACTACACTACCATGTTTTTAAAAATAAACTCTCTTTAGACTTTGTGACTTTCCAGACCCTTCAAGAGCATATTGTAATATGTTCATTTCAAGAAGGGGTGCGTGAACTCTTCATGGTTTTTAAATATAGGTTGTGCAGAACTGCATATTAAGATAAGCCTAGCCTTCTTCCAAAATTAAATGGTATTTCCAATAGAATATTTCCTCAGTGTGAATAATGAGGTAAACTCAGAATTATAGGAATTATAGTGCCCCTGATTTTAACGAATGCAAGCAGATATCTTTAGTATATATTTGAAATGGTCTAGGGAACTTTTCATTGTTGAACAGCAAAGCAGAAGAGGTGAACTATTTGTGTCCTGCACTGTTTCCTCCCTAACATAATTTTGAAATAGAAACTTTACAAGGCTGTTTTTTGTTGTGTGGGAAACCAGTGTTTCTGCAAGATAAAAACACGGAACTAATTGTTTATATTAGAGCCTTTAGGACTGGCGCTATTTTATATGCTAATTTACTAGAGTAATTTGTTTTACATGTGTATTAAGCCAAATGGATCAAATTATCTGAGTGGGTTGAACTAAGATGATAGACCGTTTCATTCTATTTGAAAAGAATTTGCAATTCAGCATTTTATACAAATCTAATTGAAACGTGTTCATGCCTCTGTAAAGCCGCAATAAACAATAAATGAGGACAGTTATTATACACCCATAAATATCAAAACCCAGCAAATTATAAAACAGTTATCAGTCTGACTGTTTAAAATGACATAACTAGCTCTAAAGCTGGGTCAAAAATAATTATTCCATCTGTCAGAAGCGCACTCTAGTAGAATGAACTACATTTTTCTGGCTACACATTAAGTTTCTTTATCAGATGACGATAATAGATGCTATCAGGATTTGGACTGTGTGTATCACAGATTAGAGTGCAGGAGGGTCATTACCACCTGAACCAGGGCCGGCATCAATTCTCAGGCCCGTGTGCAGGACTAATGGTTTATGGTCTGCAACAAATGGGCCTGTGGTCCTTTATGAAGTGAGGTGTTTTGTTGTCATTGCAGTGAAAGAGGTAAATTAGCCTCTTTTGATAATGAAATCATGAGTCATTTAATATTCTGTGACTAGTTATTTTCAGCTGTTTTTCTTTTCCTTTTCTCCCTCTTTTTGGTCAGTACTAAAGCTAGCTTTTTTCTTAAGAACATGCCTGCAGTACAAGAGTATAAGCTCAGTTTCCGGGGGTGGGGGGGGCGACTTAGCAGGACCAGGGCCCTAGGCAGCTTTGTTGCTGGAAAAATAAGAAGATGTAACAAGTTTTAAAAAAACAGATTCTAACACTCTAGATGACATTTCGTGTCATTATTGTAACAAAGTATTTTTTAAGAGCCTCAATGTTCTTTTGGGTTGTTTTTTTTTAATAACCCCTTTTTAAAAAATATTGAATCTAACTCAGCATCTCTACAAGAAAATTTGACTTGCTGCTAACAAGATAACTAAAGGTGCTTCATACGGAAGAACTCATTGAACGAAGTACAATTTGCCAATGTTTACCTTTTCAGTGAGTTTAGAAATATTTTCAAGTTAAAGAACTTTTGGTAACAGCTTTATAATGTGGTGGTAAATATAAAACTCAATTTAGAAGAAATTTCTGTTTTCTCTCTCTTTGTTCATTTAAGCATGGAATTCTCACAGCAGGTTTGTGACCATTCTACCCACAATAGTAAACAACCTCCGTGTTAAGAGCAGAAAACTGCAGTTGATGTCTAGACATCCACCTTCATAAAAGGGTGAACTAGTTAATATTTTATGTGAATGATGTACTAAAACCCTCATAATCATCAACTTTTTGGACATGTCCACCTCAAAAGGTTGAAAGAATATTTGAGTAGGACCTGCTTGCTAGAATCTTCTATTTTCATTCTTTTTTAAAAATGTTATCCTGGGACAAAAAATGAAAGCATATGCACTTATGTCTTGGAAATAAATACTAAATGCAACCAAAAATGAGTCAGATTATCATTCTCACAGTGCTCCACGCAACATCTTCTAATTATAAAGGCTTTGTTTGGTTGGTTGGTTGGTTGGTTGGTTGGTTGGTTGGTTGGTTGGTTGGTTTTTCTTTTCAGGCATATTGATAAACTTTTGTCCAGGAAAAAGGAACCCATGAAATAAGTCCTTCTTAATTCTAATGCACAATAGATGGAAAGAATTTTGGCTTCCATACATGTCTGTAAAAGACAAAAGTGACCCCCAAAAGTACACTCTAGCTCTGCTTTGGTGAATCTATGTGTTTTGATTAATGAAAATGGGCAGAAATCCCTGGCCCAGGAGACGGTCAGGTCATATGAGCAACCTCAGTGGCAGTTAACAATGTATTCTATTGTATCAATGCAAGGACATGATTGCAGGCCTTGCACCAAGTGTACATCTCTGTGATTCCAGGACTGCAAGGTGTTACTTGCACCTATGGAAGAGCAGTGAAAAAATGAAAAGAACTCAGACCTTTGTGAAGTCAACATTGTCTAAACAAACTCATGCTTAAAAAATCATGTGCAGAAAACACTAATTTTCAGATGACAAAAACTGTTGAAAAATATAAAGCTGAGCTTCATTTATAATTTCTTTTCACAGCAGTGCCTGAATTAATGCACTATTCTGCACTTGCTCATGTGGCCTCAGAAAAATATGTTTCTCCAGCATTTTCACTTGTGTGTCCTCCACTTTAATAATGAGTAGCATCTAAGAGGTTTTGATAAACTTTTATAGACAAATGTAAGCTAAAGAGCAAACTGAGGGGAAAAGCCATTGCTATTAACACCGTAAACAATGAAAATTCCTTTTATAGTTATATCAATAAAAAAAACAAATTATTATTATAAACCAGTCCATGCCAAGATTAGACTGAAACTCCAAACAGGACAGCCAATATGGGAATGAATAGGTCAGTGTTGGCTACAAAGAACTGTAGAGATGTTTAAGTAATATTTTTTAAATAGATTTGTAAAAATGGGAGAGTAACTTGAAGAAACAAATCGCCTATTGAAAACTTCATCTGTATACAGTTTGAAATAGGGAACAAAAAGCAGATGGAAAGAGAAAAGTTGGAGACGATAGGAAGAAACTTGATTATTAAGATAATAATAAGGTCTTGAATGAGGCAAAAAGGTAAACATCCAGAGTTGTAATAGGCAGGATCCCTCTTCTCTAGGCTGTTGGTTTCATTCTTGCCTCCTCAGGCCATACCCATCTGATTAGTTATAAAGGTTACAATCTCTAAACTAAAATTTGTCTCAAAACTCTCACCCTGTAGCCCACTAGAAACCATGAAGACCTCCTAAGACCTGGAGATAAATATAAAACCTTTGAGCTATATCATAAGAAATATTTTCTTATTTTATCCATGTGAGAAAAAATAATAATGTGTGTTTTTGCCTTTAGCATTGGTTTTAATTCTCAGAACTTTTTGATAACATATGGAGTTTGTTTTAGTTATGAAAATTAAATGTGTTTGTTTTAATTGTCAGAGGATATAAAATTCAACGTGTACTTTCTTTTCCACAAAATGTGGAAATTATGCTGTGTAACCATGTGAAATATGGACTATTCTTTTGGCTATTCATCTGCTGGCTTGGGCATGACTTTTATTTTAAATGTTAATTTTAAGAATCCTTTTGGAGGGTGTTATGTTACTTCATCCCACTGTCCTGTGAAATTTGCACAATGTACATAAAATTCTGAAGTGTGTGTAGGTTTTTTAAGTATCACATATAATTAAGATTAAATATTCACATTATCATAAGCCTGTTCTTGCAGACATAAAGCAAAGCAAATTCCCAACGGATAATACTTCAGGAAATATTTGCATCCTTAACTTTTGTAGCATTAAATCTGTCTTACTGAGTTAAAGTTAAAATTGCTTTAGTGACCAGCTCTGAATGCTAAAAGGTAAATAAATAAATGAAAAACATGACCTAAAAGATAACTAATTGAGCATGAGAAACAGGTAAAACAACATAAATTATAAATTACTGATTCCATTTTCATATTTTAACTAGTTATTCTGCCAGTAGTAAGTATACTTTATGTGTGTGTGCATGTGCATATATATTGCCGCTGTTTAAAAACAACATTATTCAAAGATTTCTAAGGGAACTTAATACTTCATGGGCTTAAAATTATGAAATCTTTATCCCAGAAGAACTGGAAAACAAAAAAAAGCAGAACACGTTGTCTCTTCTGATGCTGTAATTGTGTATTATTTTAACTCTTTACTCTTCATGTTGCCCTCAACTTTTCTAATTGTTGGAGACAACAATAAATGTCAACTCAATCTGTGACTTACATAATCCTGGAAGAAATTACTGAGAATAGATAATTTATCACTTGACTGTGGAAACACTTGAAGAAGATGCACTGATCTAACAAATGAAGATTTAAATCTATAGAGTATGTTCATTATATAGAGATCAATTCAACAAATACATTCTGAACATCTACAACAAAGCATAGTATTGGGTCCTTTTGAAGATGCAAACCAAATGAAATTCTTACCCTCAAGGAGCTTAGGTTATGCAATTTAAAAAGGAGATCTGTGCTTCTATTAAAGTTGCTTTTCCTCAGATAGACAATTTTATATGGGAGCATTTAAGACTTTAAGTAAACCTCATAAATGTAATGCCTTTTCCCTTTAAGAATAGTGAACACTAAAGATATTTACAGGGAAAAACTGCATTTGTATTTAAAGACAAATGGAATGACTTGAAAGTGAAGACACCATAAAATACTATTAACAAGAAACCGTACTATTAGAGCCCCAAATAAAGACATACGTCCACATTGTTAACTGCAATTCAGGAGGGAAAAGGCACTTTTACTTTTAACAAGTAATTTTTTCCAGTTAAGAATATTTTAGGGATGGCACAGTGGTTAAGAATCTGCCTGACAATGCAGGGGACACAGGTTCGAGCCCTGGTCCAGGAAGATCCCACATGCCGCACAGCAACTAAGCCTGTGTGCCACAACTACTGTGCCTGTTTTCTAGAGCCCGAGAGCCACAACTACTGAGCCTGAGTGCCACAACTACTGAAGCCCACACGCCTAGAGCCCATTCTCTGCAACAAGGGAAGCCACCGCAATGAGAAGCCCATGCACCTCAATGAAGAGTAGTCCCTGCTCACCACAACTAGAGAAAGCTTGCGTGCAGCAACAAAGACCCAACATAGCCAAAATAATAAATTAGTTAATAAAATAAAATAAAATGTTTTTTTAATTGTTAAAAAAATTTTTTTTTTAATTCTTAAGAATTTTCTTTAAACAAAAAGTTAACTCCCTCCCTCTCTCTCTCTCTCTCTCTCTCTATATATATATATATACATGAATATTTTCTGAGGTACTTAAAAATTTTTTTTTTTACTCTGGTGGCTTAATCTGAGAAATGCATCCCACCCATGCCATACCATCTAAAATTGCTTAAAGGAAGAACAGTACTGCATTCATCTTTTTGTCATCAGTCCCTAGCACAAAGCCTTACACACAGTAAGAAAGCAACAAAAGTAGCTAGACGTTAGAGCTACTTCTAACATTGTCTTTTTGGTTACCTGCAGAAATATTTTCATGTTCTCAGTGTTCCTTCCATTATCTACCATCCTTACCAGAAATTCTTCTCAGATGTTGCTATTGCTATACAGAAGGATGAGGGAGCAGCAGGGTAAACTTTTGGGAGCATGAACAAAAAAGAAAATTGGGCAGGTTTTACAAATGATCAACAGAGTGATGGCAAGCTTCTGGCCACTACTGTGATATCAGGTGGGCAGAAAGCATTTATCACCATTTCTAACTACTTTCATGATGATGCTATGCACTGAATGGCCCAAATTCAACTCATCATGTACCAACTAAATATATAAGCACCTTATCCAACAGAGTGGTACATAGGTATAATGTATAATAAATTTTTAATAAATATTTTTAATGAATAAGTGAATAAATGAGAAGGGTGGTATAAAATGAAATGAAATAATGCATAAAATGAGTATAGAGTGGATCAGGGAAAGAAATCAGGTGATAGAAGGCCAAAGGTGAGACACAGGGCCATCAAAATTCCATATAGATACAACTGGATTTCAGTTGCACTACTGGCCAGGTGACTTTGTACAGAGCACTGCCTATAAAAGAGTAGACAGTACCTCTGTGCCTTTACACACATGCCACCTTTCTTCTGGAAGGGACTAGGCCCTTATTACTTAAATAGCCTCAAGTCTTTATCTCAAGCATTATCTTCTGGAAATTTCCTGTGATGACCCGACTCCTTGTCTTGCTTTAACTATACCACGGCATTCATCACACCGTACTGTATTATTATTATTTACCTGTTCTACCAGTTGTTAGAAATTCTTATTCTCTTTTGTATCCCTATTTATTTTTCAATGCTATATTTATTGGATATCTTCTGTATCATGTCCACAAGGCACTGGGTATAGAAAAGCGAACAAAAAACTTACAATCCAGCACAGCAACACACCATAATATAAGCCTTTGTCTCCCATGTTATTTTCCTTGTCTCATAAGAATATTGTCGATAATTAAATGTTTTTGCAAGTATTGTGGTATTAGTAACTATTTAAATTATAGTCATGTGATAGAGATTAGGATTATTTAGCAATTTCCTAAAAAGCATTACTTGCACATGGACTATTTGGAGAAAATTTTACTTTTGTTTCTAATGAAGAGGATAAAAAATTGACTAGTTATCTCCATTATATATTAAATGTGAGGGACCTTAGTGCAAAGGCTAGATAGTAATTCCTCTCTACACCTCCTGACATGACATAGGACCTCAATTCATTTACTGAAAGAATTAACCAAATAAATAGTTAATAATCTAGATAAAGTTCATGTAATATCTATAATATTCCTATACAACTACCTTACGAAATCCAAAGGCTATTTTCAGTGCATTAGTGAAATTCCCCTTTCTGAGAAAATTAGGAAATATGATTTTAAAATTAAAAAATAATAATAAAAGAACAAACACTGTCCTTTTTCTCAAGAAATATACGTGATTTAGTGTTTTGCCTCTGTGGTATTAAAAGACAAATTTTTACACTTAAAAGATACCTGGAAAGAATATTTTAACAATCCCAGTAAAAAGCTAATAACAAAAACACACCTGCTTTCAAATTAAGCAATATATAATAATGGTTAATTAAACAAGCTTTAGGCTCCAACAGCTTGAGTCTGAATCCCATCTCATTCCTCGCCACCTGGGAAACTTGGACACTTCCCTTGACTTTACTAAGCCTTGGCTTTCCTGCCTGCTGTTTGTGGTGAGAGTGCAACAGTGAATTAAGCATTTTTCTCTGTCTCCAATACAGAGTAAGGACTTAATAAATGTTACACATCATTATTACGTGTTTGTTCAACTGAGAATATTCCCACTGAGTGGTGCCAACTTTGAAAAAATATTATAGGATAGTTCACTCTATATAACTTCTAAAATCTCCCTGCTGCTTGAATATTAAAAATTCATTTTCCATTAATAATTTCAGTCTCAAAATATAAGTTTTTTTTTCTTTGCTCCCCGCTTAAAGAAATATTCAAGCTTAACATATAAGGAATGTTTTGAGGATGCGTTAAGCAGACCTTTATACCCATGTCTGGAAAAATTTATTAAAATTTTGTCTGATTTCAGTTAATCATGTTAAATAATACAAAAAAAATTAACCATGAAAAGAGTCGTGAGACTATAAGCATTGGGGTAGATGAGCAGGAATAGGCTTGGAATGCATGAAAATATGTAAACTAATTTCTTAACTCATGTGAAATAAAGCTATGATGTAGATATTAAGTCCAGTTATATTTTGGAGCTAAAATAATAAGCCTACTCTACAGAAAGACCTGGTTTCCACCACCACAAAAATATGGACAACTAGAACCAGTTCTCATTTGCCTTTATCTCTCTGCCCTATGACCCTCTCTGACTTCTCCTTGAAACTCCCTCTCTGCTTTTAGCATAACCTGATTCTCTTTCCTTCAGCCTCCTTCTTGATATGTATTTTCTGAATCTTTTCTGGTTTTGTTTCACTCCCAGCCTTCATAGGTCTATTTCCAGCCTCTTCTCTTGTCACTCTACATTTTTTCCATTATGGTTACTAACTTTACACTCATAACTTCCATTTATTTCAGAAATGCTTTAGCCACCACATCACTTCTGTCTGTTTCCGTTTAGATATTTGATGACACCTAGAGTTAAGGAATGTTCAGAAATACCTCTAGCTGAAAGGCCAGGAGCCCAAGAAAGACTTGGGAGTTTTTTTGTTTTTGTTTTAAGGAAGAGCCAATGCAATGGCTAGTCTTTACTAGAAAGAAAGAACTTTACAGCACATTTTGGGTGCGTTAATGCAGGGGCTCAGTAGGCCGACTGGTGGGGCACCCGCTTGTAGGTTAGGGCATCGCTGAGTCTTCCCTTTGTGCAGCCAGAAGCAGATGACGACACTGTTGTCCTCTTCACAGATGCAGCCACTATTCACTTGTTGGTGATGGAGCAGACTAAATTAGGGTCTTCCTTGGTGCCCGAAGCTGCCTCTGAGGCGAGCACATTGAACGGATCCAGTCCCTTCCATGACCTCCCTCTCCATCCCAGTCGTCTGCTCATCATCAGTAGAAACACCACCTTCAGATGCCATCAACTGCACTGCAGCAAGGCCATTGGGGCCTTCACCAGCCAGTGTTCCGGCTCTGCAAAGTAACCTTGACTGTATTGCTTTTTAAGGGAATGAGTGGATGCAATCTGTTGACAACTAGCTGCCTCTAACGCTCACCTTGCTGCTCAGTTACCCTTCTGCTGCTGAGACCAAAGCCCTACTCACCCTCCTGTTTTCTTTCAGACTGGATCACTATACAGGGCCCTTGGCTGGGTTCCTGCTACCTGCTTGTGGCCTCTCTTCTTGTTTACTTATCATTTAAAATATCTTCAGAGGGATTGCACTATAATTTGTCATTGAAACACAAAGTTGTTTTGTTCACAGAAAACATGGGAATAAATCAATGAGGATAAACTTGACATGAGTTAGAAAAAAAAAACTTGGAGGAATAATCAAAATTTCATATTTTCTTGCAAATAAACAACAAAGAGCTTTAAAGAAGATATCCACAGGTAAATGAAGATGTGTTATATTTTAGTATTGACATATAAGCAAAACTAATACCTATAACAGGCAAAAAAAAATGCAGTTGAAGGCAGAAGACATTGCTAGATCTCAGTGGTGATACTAGAACACTCTTTTAATGGCAATATCAGGTAGTGAGCAACATCAGGTAGAAAAAAATGGATACTAAGTGACAATCTCTTTTAGAAAAGTCAGACTCAATGTGGAGAAATTGGGAATACCTTCCCAATTTACTTTGCTTATAACATTCTTTTCTAATCCACAAAAATAATACATGATAAAAATCTTGTCTAAGTCTCAAGGAGCTCTTTAATAAGAATAAAATTCTTAAAACTTCTATATGGTTTAAAAAACTTATTTCGTAGTTTCATTGGCTGTATTTTCTCTACTTTAGTGGTATAAAATAACAGTGTATCTTTTTATTTATTTATTTATATATGTATGTATGTATGTATGTATTTTTGGCTTGTTGGGTCTTTGTTGCTGCACGTGGGCTTTCTCTAGTTGTGGTGAGCAGGGGCTACTCTTCGTTGTGGTGCGCAGGCTTCTCATTGCAGTGGCTTCTCTGGTTGTGGGGCACAGCCTCTAGGCACACAGGCTTCAGTAGCTGTGGCACACGGGCGCAGTAGTTGTGACTCGCAGGCTCTAGAGTGCAGGCTCAGCAGTTGTGGCACATGGGCTTAGTTGCTCTGTGGCACGTGGGATCTTCCCAGACCAGGGATTGAATCCATGTCCCCTGTATTGGCAGGCAGATTCTTAACCACTGTGCCACCAGGGAAGTCCAACAGTGTATCTTTCAATCAATGGAATATATTAGTATCCTTGATGCTAAGGTGTCAAATGAGTCTGGAGCCATTTGGAGATTTTCCAATGATCAAGTGTGGATATGAAAGTCCTTTCCCCTGACCCCCACTTGGCCCAGAGGCTAATAAGGCAATAGGAGGAGATGCAGAACAAAAGGAAGATTTCCCACTGGTACCCATCTGCCTCACATCCTTATCCCAAAGTCAAACATACAGTTCAGTGTTTTTCACTGAGCATAATGAAAGAAACTATGAAAAATGGAAGAATTAAGGTCACAATGATTCAGGACTGCTAAAAATATTTGTGGATAAAAGCTCACAAATGCTAAATACTTTTTAATTTCCAGGACAGAGCTGCATAATGAAGCACTGTTCCACCCAAAATACCTATAATGTTCCTGTTGAGATCTAATTTGTTGGTGGAACTCACTTGATAAGCTCAATCATTTTACCTCTTCAGAAATATTTCAGATGCTTGTCATGAGATTGGTTTAGCTGAGCTGCTGTCTTGGCCTTGGAAGAGGAAGTCTGATGGTACTCTATGGTGCCTGAGTGCCCCCCCATTTCACTCAGAGATTTCTTCAGATTCTGTCAACCAAACTGGTCTGTGTCATTTATAAATACTCCAAACAGTTACAACTACCAAAAGCACAGAGTGTAGGCAGAGGTGGGGGTCACAGTAAGTACTCTTTATACATACTGTTTCTAATCTCTACCACTGCCTTCAAATATTAAAGTGAGCAGGGCCGATGCCCACAAAGGTGGCCAGCTGAGTGAGAAGATGCTTCACAAAGTGCTATCTGTTTTGGTAAAGCCTGGATGACATGGCCTTATGCACTTAGATCTCTGATTTTGTTAGCACAGTAAAAATAATTTGGTCTTCTGAGAGTGGACACACATAAATCATTGAGGCTTATTCCATCTAAATGTCAGATTCTCTGATCAGCAGAGAACTGCCTTCTCTTCATGGAGTCAACCTAAGCATAAAGTCGCCTTATCAGATTGACTTGATATTCCTTCAAGATCAATGTCCTTTCATAGGACAATCTTACTGTCAGGAATGTATTCCTATTTCACCTCTTGAAAATCTCATCCAAACCTTTAAGATAAAATTCAAATGCTACTCTTTTGAGGCTTATTTTATGACTTTATTTGCTTCACCCTGAACACCTAGAGCATGTTATTATCCATTCCCATGTTATTTACTATAGACTATGGTACATTCCAGTCATTTAAGAATATCTCATTTTGTCTACTCAGTTGTAAAATCCTTGAGTATCACAGCTATAATCACATATTCAAAGAATCTAGGGTAACAGGTACTCAAAAATAGCTCTCAGTGACCTAGAGAGGAGGGAGAGGGAGGGTGGAAGGGAGGCTCAAGAGGGAGGGGATATGGGGATATATGTATAAATATAGCTGATTCACTTTGTTGTACAGCAGAAACTAACACAACACTGTAGAGCAATTATACTCCAATAAAGATCTGGAAAAAAAAAAAACCCTCAAATTGGCAAAAAAACAAAAACAAAAGCTCTCAAAGAATAAGAATCCTGACTTTATAGATAAAAATACTTGTGCAGATGTAATAGTAAGTTTGAGTCAAATTAGGGAATCTATTAAACGGTAGCATTAAAAGTGAAGTCTGACCTGGACTCTCAATCTTAACTCTATATTCAGTGATTCTCAACTAGGAGTGATTTTAACACTGGGAGGACATTTGGTAACATCTAGAGACAGCTTTGTTTGTCGAAACTGGGAGTGGAATAAGCAGGAGGGTGCTATTGATATTTGATGATAGAGGCCAGGGATGCTGCTAAATGTTCTACAATGAAGAGAACAGGCCTCCTACAACAAATAACCATCCAGCCCAAAATGCCAGTAGTGTCAAAACTGAAAACCCTGCTCTAAATCTATTAAATCAATTGCTTTTTTTGTTGTTGTTTGTTTGTTTCCCATGGGCTAGCTAAGCTTAGGAACTTATGAAGTTTATGGAGGGTGTATTCTTTTTAAACTCAGTGTTCCTGAAAAAGATATCATCATCTTCACCATCATCATCATCATCAACATCATCTTCAATAGTAGCAACACTATGTCAAGATTAAATACTGAGTCAGTTTGAGGAATTTTAGGGAAGCAGGGTCTTCACCATTGTGAAGTCTAGGGATGAGAATCATGTGTGTACTAATCCCGGAACTATTAACTGCTAGGTCAGGGAGAAACTTCCAGGGCAACTGCCACTATTTCTGTCATTACAAATCTTTGCCTCATTGGTACCTCTAATGTCCTGCCTTCAAATATGAGATTAGAGATAAACTATTTTAGAGAATCAAAAGTCTTTTTCTTATAGTCAACTATTGTTGGAGAACCAAGCTGTCTGTCATGCCTGTATTGTAACTTACATATCTTATAAGTTGTCAAGAAATTTCTATTTAATCAAGTTTTTTTTTTTCCTGGTTGTAGCCCAAATCCAATTATTTGTTTGATTATCTATGGAGCTTTTCTCTGCCTCATCTATAAAATAGCTATTCCTAGATTTAGAAGTAAGTGGGTAAAGTTTTTTGAGACTTTCTTTTCCTCAGGGGAAATAATCAAGCATCCTTATCACGTCTTGTCATTATTCATCTCTTCTTAGTCATTTCCAGTTTACTCATTTGTCCCTCTTATAATTCCTTACGTTCCTTTTAACCTATGAAACCCATAGCCTACAACACACACACACACACACACACACATATTCTTTGCTACTGGTACACAAAAATGAGAACTGGTATTTTATGCAATAAAGAAAATTGAGCTGCATTAATAATGAATAAGGAAGTTATGGGTTCAGGTTTTTTAAATAGTCTTAGTTCAGAGAGGGTGAGAGGAAGCCACTGATTCATTAAATGCTAGAATTAAGTAATGAACTTGAATCCTTTCATTATGGGACACCCCAGCATCTGCCTCTGCTTTCATTTTTTTAACAAGGATGGTGTGGGTTTTATAATAAGTACTGGTTATTGGTTAGATAATCAATATCTGGGAAAATATTTGTCCTCTAAAATCAAGCACTTAAGAAGCTTTCTATAGATCTGGCATGACCCATGATGTAGTCTGAAAACTAGAATGTTTATAGAAACATTTAAATGTTTATAGAAAATGGCTCTCTCAGTTGTCCAGTTTTTCAGGTTTGCCAGTCCCTAGTATGTTGAACAGCTCTATGAATGGGAGTTGTGGGGTTAAAAACAAACAAAAAGAAAAACAAACAAACTAGAAGAGGGAAAAAGGAAGCATATTGTGGTGGAAAATTTTGTGCAGTTCATGAGTAAGATCTGGGTCTCACACAGGCTCTCCAGGAACCAGCCAGCAGACTTGGGCTACTCAGTAGTCCTCTCTCGGCCTTAAAGTCTTTATTCATAAAATGAGACCGATTGTGTTCATTTGCTACCAACAAGATCATGTGATCATTAATTTCTTGGGTTCCCTTCTGACTCTAAATACATGATGCATTTTGATGCCCTAGGAAACAGGAAGTATTAGAAGTTATAGATGCAAGACAGAAATTACTACTAGACATGAAAGAGGAGCCATTACTACAGATCTCATGGACATTAAAAAGACAATTAACACAAGAATATTATAAACAACTCTACAACCACAAATAATAATTTAGATGAAATGGGACAATTCTTTGAAAGACACAATGTACCAAAGCTCCCACAAAGAGAATAATAATAGGCCTGTATCAATTAAAGAAATTAAATCAACAATGAATAACCTTCCAAAACAGAAAGTACTACACCCAGATGGTTTCACTAGTGAATTCTACCAAACATTTAATAAAGAAATGATACCAATTCTCTATAACCTGCTCCAGAAAATAGAAGCAGAAGGAATACTTTCTAACTTATTCAATATGAGGCCAGCATTATCCTAATACCAGAGAGACATTATACGAAAGAAAAACTAAGAACAATATTTCTCATGAACATATATGCAAGGGTAAATAGCTAAATATAATATTCATGTTCATTCCATAGAATTGTATAAGCAAAATGATTGTACTTGTGAAATCACTCGTAAATTAAAACTTAAGTCAATGTGTTTTGTTCAACATAAAAAGACTCAGATTTTGGTTTCAGGATGTACAATTTAAGCAATCATGAGTTTTCTATCAAAAACGTGACCAAATAATCTCTATACAAAGCTAAGTATAAGGTATGTGAGGTAGAGCTGGATTTAAACGCTAACATATATAAAATAAAATAAAATTTGAAATTCACTGGGCTGAAATATCCTAAATATCATATGACTTGAGGGGGAGAGAATAAAAAGGGCTATGTGAAATTTTAAATATATTCCTTTCATTTTTGAGAATGATTCCTGTAAAAAAAAATAAAGTATAATATTCTAAATGTAAATCCAGTCTCCCAAATATCAACATTGAACTAAAATGAAAGCTTTATCTACAGCAGTGGGTAGAGAGTGTTTCTGCTTGAAAGTTCTTTTTTTTTTTTAATCTTGTGCAAAAGCAAAACATTTATACACTACTGTGCATTTTTCCATAGTCTTCTATTTTTCTGCATTAATCTCCTTTTTTGAGCGCATAATGTATTTCCATCTACTGAAAAAACTGTCTCAAATACTACTGATTGAACTAAATTTGGCTTTTATACAAAGCCACATGGGAAAAGAATACTAATAAAGTCATAAACAGTGCAAAAACTACAACCATTTGTCATTTGCCAGGCTATGTTTATACTCTGGCAGAGAAGGACTATAAGGTAACTTTTTCTTAAAACTGCATTGAGGTCTTATCATTACTAGCACAAGGAATTTTCTCCAGATCCTTAATAAGTTAATGCCAGTTGAAATAATGTCCTTTTTCAAATCTTAACCCTGCTGCATATCATTATTTATACACGCACTGGCCCCATTTAGAGTTAGAAGGAAAAAGGCAAGGCAGTAAGTGACATTATTTCAGTTTTCTACAATAAATTATACACCTGTCAAATCTCCAGGCTCTAAAACTGCATCACTTTGGAAGCACATGAGAGTTTTCAATTTTTTTAAATTCTTCCATTTAACCTATAAGATATACATGAAAAATAATTCCTTTTTCACATCTGATGAACCCGTTATGATTTCTTGGTTAAAAATACAAAATGTAGAAACCCTTATGTATTCAAGGCAAAAGTATATGCCCACTAAAATATGACAGTAGTAATTTTTTTCAGTGAAATAACTCTTAAAATGAAACAATCACATTCCAAAATATTAATCAAAGATCCACTGAGTGTTAAAAACTTAGTATAGAAACACATACCAAACCGGTATCCAGGTCCCTGGGAGCTTGCCATCCAGTTAAGGTAAGTTATATAGTAATAATAATAATAATAACAAATATATGTAATACAATGCTTATATATAACACAATCTAGCACATAAATACATAACGATTACTATATGCCAGGCATATGTCTAAGTACTTTACCTAATATATTAATTCATTTAATACTTACGACAACCCTACAGAATGGGTAAAATCATGATGACGCCCATTTTACAGACAAGGAAATTGAGAACAAAAAGGGAAGAAATGGTGGAATTGAACATGAACCCAGCTGGTTTGTCTCCTGGGTTCACGCTCTTATTTCTTACACTCTATTGCCTCTCCTACTGTAACACATCACACAATGGCAAAGGTGGCAAATGTTAGTTGCCAAATGAGTTACACACATAATGAGTGCAGTGGAAGTGCAGAGGATGAAGAGAAATCACTGCAGGCTGAAGTGGCTGGAAAGGACTTAAAGGACAGAAGAGAAATGGGGCTAGATCTTATTTGAACAGGAAAAAGCCATTTTAAGCAGGGGAAAATCTGTGAACAACAAAAAAGGAAAAATGGAAATGTCTGTAAAATTTGGGGTGTATTATCCATATAAATATTCTACAGGCACCTCAAACTCAACATGCCATCTTGACATTTTATAACAATATTTTTCATGAGTTCATTTGTTTTCTCTGTCTCCCTGACTAGTATGGAAGCTCCGAGGAAGAAGATCTTGCCTGCCAGTTTACGGTTATATCCCTGATGACCTACATGGTGCCTGGCATATAATAGGTGCTGATTTATTTGCTAAACACCTGAATACTTAAGTATATAAAGGAATGAAAGTTTAAATTTGGCTCAACCTCTTTCCCTCACCAAAAAACAAACAAAAATAACAAAAACTTGACTCTCTTGATATGTGTTCCCTATTTTGTAAGTGGCATCCATATGCTCAGACAAAAGACCTTGCAATCATCTTTGCGCGCTTCTTTTCCTTACCACTCCCCATACATCCAATCACACAATTTTCTCTTTTATTCCTTCTAATGATCTTTCTAATTCTTCCACTTCTTCTGTTTTCACTGCTATTATTATATTTCTGACTATCACATATTTTGCTTGGAATAATGTAAAAGACTCTTTACACATCTCCCTGCCCCTGATTTGTTTCCAATCCACTCTCCACATCGGAGCCCAATTAATACTTCTAGAATATCAATCTGGTTATATCATTCTCTTGTTCAGAATATTCAATAGGCCCCCATTGTCCTCAGAATAAATGCAATTTCCTCTCGCTCCCCAAAGGCAGGTGAGGACTCCAGGAGATTCAATGAGGGGCTTCTCAAGGAAGAACAATGATGATCTTTTCTGACGACATTGTGAATAGAATGACTTGGTATAAAAATAAGCATTGCTTTCTATAATATCTTTCTGTCTTCCTTGAGTCCTTTTGTTTGGTTAGCACCAGTGATAGATGTGGAGAGACAAAGACATAGAAGTCAGGACAGGATTAAGGAATAAAGGGTGGAGCTCTTTGAGGTGTGAAGGGTGAGAATAAAAGAAGGAATTTAGGAGGAAGAAGATCAAATGGCAATTTGAAGCTGTGTGGGGAAAGGGCAAAATAAACACATACATACGTACATACATACATACATAAATTAAATGAAATAAAAACTGTGGTCATGGTTGAATGATCAGATTTTACAGGAAAGACATGACTGATGAAGCTTACTCATGGAATTGCTCCTCTTCCTTCAGCACCAAGCGTCTGTGGAACTTACATTGCTCACTACTGTACGGAGATTCGAGGAGTTACTGAGTTTGTCTCACAGACATGTGTATACATAAGTATATACACTTCCTTTCACCAACTTATACAATTCTGAAATTCCAGGATAAAATCATACAATTTGGCCCCCTGTTGTGACCTTTAACAAATATTTATTGAATAAAGGACACCCTAACAATGAACCGTACTCCCCTCCAGACCTTGTCATAGCTGGGTCCTTACTTGGCCATCAGTACAAATGTCCTCTTTAGTGATGCTATAGAAAACAGCTGCATATCCCCTAGGAACTTTTTGGAATATCACTTATTTAATCATTTTCATGATATTAATCACCACCTAAAATTATCTCATTCATGTCTTTGGTTACTTGTCTATCACCTCTCTCCCGTCACTGTTATATAAACTTTATGATAGCAGGGACCTGGTATGTCTTTCTCACTGTTTTACATCTAGTCCCTACAAAAGTACTTGGTACACAATAGGTGAGCATTAAATATTTGTTGAATAAAGGAAAGGATAAATGAATAGACTCAATGGATATTTTAAAAGCATTATACTGTCTATTCAGAGAGGTTCTTAACATGCAAATTAGGACACATGGAGGGAAAATTATATCTAGAAGGAGGTACTTGAATCAACAAATTGGTATTCCTTCTGGAATTCTAATCAAATTTTTCAGTTTTAGAAGTAAGTAATTAGTTTGCATAACAATTATGAAAGATAGAATTAATAATCTCAAAAGATACTGACATTTGAATCTATTTATAAAGAATCAACATGTTTTAAAAAGTAAAAAAAAGAGATAAATTATATCTTGGTTTGAAAGACAGAAACTCAGCTAAAGGTTTATGTCTTTTCATTGGTAGGGAAGCAGGTACCACTCTCCCTGGTTTTATAACTTACTCACACACCAAAATAAGATAAGCGAAAAGAACTCTTCTAGCTCATCTATTAGTCCTTAACTGAAATCAAAGTCTTCTGGCTTGTGTCCAGAAACTTCATCAAGATCTTGCTTAGTGTACTATCTATAAAAGATCTACAGTGGATGAGTTCAACTCAAAGTCACAAGAGAACACTATCTGGCCTCCAGCCATGGTCCCCACCTTAGTATTGACCAAAGTCCCTGAAACAAACACTGAAATTCATAACCACTTGTAAAGAGCCTTTCAGAAATCTCCTTCGCCCTGCTGTGTCTCATTCCACACCTGTCTGCACCTTAACCAGCACTGTGTCTATTCTAACTGAATGGTTCTTAAAATGATGAAGCAGAACACCAGCTAATCATAAGGTCCTTGACTGTGAATGCTTCTGTTTGCAAAGAATGGAAGACTAACTGAGCTGATCAATATTATAGTCTCAGTTGCTTGACACCTGGACAGGATAATGCTGCTAACTGGTCTATAGAAGCATCATTCTAAGTGCTAAGTAATAGGAAGAACATGTCTGTCATCAATTACAAGTTGGAATTCACATTGTGCTGGGTGCTATTCAAAGCCACAGGAACTGCATTCTCATACAACTGTAAATCACGATTTTATTTTAGAACAGGGACTCTGCTTTTTGACTAGCTTTAGAAAGAACATGACACAGTGTTAAAATGGACATTTAATAAATACTCCTTTCTGCACCTGCACACAGGGAACAGGTAATAAATGCTGCTGTCTGACTTGATAATGATGATGCCTGGCACTGGGGAGAGACAATTAATGAATGTTCTTTGATTGATGATGAGACAAGCAATACAAACATGAATTTTTCTCCTTTGTCAGTTTTTCCCAAATAGTTCTGAACAAAAGCAAAATGTGCTCCAGCCATAGCAGAAACCTAAGACACCAGCACAACAGAGTCTTTCCTGTTGCTCTGAGTTTCATCTTAATAATATTTATATATCACTTATTATATACCAGGCACTGTTCTAAGTGTTATATATACTGGTTTAATCCTCAAAGCCACCCTAATAAGTAATAACGATAATAATAATGTACTATTATGGTTCCTGCTTTTACAGATGAACAGAAAACACAGAGGTAAGTATCTTGTCCAAAGGTCAGGTTCCCATTCCAATGGCTTTCACTTTTGGCCTCTTACATACAGTGCTGCAGTGAACATTTATATTTATATATACACACACATATACATGTATACATATATATGTGTGAACATATTCTCTCACTTTCCATTCTTATTTCTTTAAAGGTAATGTGCCTTTAAATAAGAATTCTTCCAACATATTTACTCAAGTTTAGGAGTCTGCACAATAAAAGGAGTCATCCCTGAGAAACTGGATCAATTGAAAGAAGCTTTTCTTTGAGGTGCAAAACGTGTAGGTTTAAGGCCAGCAAGCTACAGGCCTTGCATTAATTCTGACAATAGTGCTACTCTCAGTTAAGTAACTACTGATACCCTAGGCACTGCTTCATGCTTCATTCCTTTTAACCTTTTTTTCAAAAAAATTGAACTTTAGATAATGTTCACATCAGCTTTGTGGTGAAATATCTTCCCAAATGTTTGCAGGGGAGATGACAGAGAGAGAGATGGACCCTGAATTGAGAAAGCACAGTCATGGCCCAGTCAGGGAAGAAATTCAGACTGAATTCCTGAGCATCAGACAGCTAAATTCGTTGGACATCTTTTATTTACCCTTATCGAACTGGATCCCATTTTGCCTATTTTGTGTGATTTTTTTAAATGCTGAGAAACATTACCTCGGAAAACAACTTTGCCCTCTCTATAAGGAGATGACTTTCTGAAATATATACAAATGCGTGCGATTCACTGAATGAGACATTTTATTATGTATTTATGGCAACCACTCTACTTCCTGTGTGATTGTTAAATCTGTGTTACATATAAACATGTATTTGGTTATTTGAGCCATAGCTTTTATTTTTATTTAAAGGCAACTTTACTTTACATTATTTTAATTTTTTTACCTTTTGACACCTTTCACCCATCTTGTCCAACTCCCACCCCTCACCTCTGGCAACCACCAATAGGTTCCCTGTATCAGTGAGCTTGTTTGTTTGTTTGTTTGTTTGTTTAGATTCCACATATAATAGAAATCATAAAGTATTTGTTTTCCTGTATGACATTTCAGTTAGCATAATGCCCTCAATGTCCTTCCATGTTGTCACAAATGGCAAGATTTCCTTCTCTTTTATGACTGAATAATATTCTATTATATATATATGTTCTATTATATATATATTTTATAATATATATATTATATATATATAATGTGATATATATATCACACTTTCTTTATTCATTCATCTGTTGATGAACACTCAGGTTGTTTCCATGTCTTGGTTATTGCAAATAATGCTGCAACGAACATGGGGGTGCATATATCTTTTCAAGTTGGTGTTTTTGTTTTCTTTGGATAAATACCCAGAAGTGGGGTTGCTGGATCATATGTAGCTCTATTTTTAGTTTTTTGAGGAATCTCCATGCTGTTTTCCATAATGTCTGCACCAATTTCCATTCCTACCAATGCACAACAATTCCTTTTCTCCACATCCTCACCAACATTTCTTATTTCTTGTCTTTTTGATAATAGCCATTCTAGGACACGTAGGGTGATATCTCACTGTTGTTTTTGATTTGCATTTCCTTGATGATTAAAGATGTTGAGCATCTTTTCATATATCTATTGGCCATCTGTATGTCTTCTTTGGAAAAATGTTTATTCAGATCTTCTGCCCATTTTTTAATCGGATTGTTTGATTTTTTTTTGCCATTGAGTTGTATGGGATCTTTATAATTTTTGGATATTAGCCCTTTACTAGATATATGATTTGCAAATATTTTCTCTCAGTCAGTAGGTAGCCTTTACATTTTGTTGATTATTTCCTTTGCTGTGAAGAAGCTTTTTAATATGATACAGTCCCATTTATTTTTGTTTTTGTTGCTTTTGCTTTTGGTATTAGATTCAAAACATCATCACCAAGAACTATGTCAAGAAGATTACCACCTATATTTTCTTGTAGGAATTTTATGGATTCCAGTCTCACGTTCAAGTCTACTCCATTTTGAGTTAATTTCTGTGTATGATGTGAGATAGTGTTTGAATATTTTAAATTGAATAACTAACTCAGAGATAATTTTCCATAGAGCTAATTAAGATTGCTCTAGGTTTACAGTGTGATGCCAGTTACATGTTGAACATGTCAGAGAAACACAATAGTATAGTGAGGTATTGAACTACCTAGGTTCAAATCCTGGCTTGATATTTACTGAAGATTTTAACAACATGAACAAAATTAAAAGTTGGAAGAAAACAGAAAAAGAAAAAAAGAAGAAACCCAATCTGTAGTTTTGACGTACGATTATAAATGATCTAAATGGCCAGCACTACATATGGTATAGATCTGATTTGATGATGGTGACGGTGATGGTGACGGTGATGGTGATAAGATGATGCTATACTAAGCCAAGCCAATCTGCTTCATAAGCACCTATATGGGCTACATACTCTCCTGGGTGCTGACAACATGGGAGTATATAAAATAGACATCTTTCCAGCCCTGATGGCATTTACTGTTAAATTGTGCAAAGCTTCATAAGATTAGGTAATGAAAGCTACTGATTTCTGAGTTGGACTTCCATAGAAAAAGAACATTTGAAGGAAGATTTTGAAGATGAAAACAGGAATGACTTCCAGTAACTTTTTATGTTTTATCACATTCGTCGTATGCCTCATGCAAATATTTGTGGGCCTTGTAGTAAATTTAACCTAATCTTAAGGAGTGTTTGTCTCTTTTCAGTTTTAATGTGTTTTTTTATGTAATCTATTCAATTCATATGCAAGTAAAAAATATAAAAATAAATACTAAATATAATTTAAGGAAATCAATTCATTTCCAAAAGACAGCTAGTTATTTGATATCAAGGCAGAAAATGGAGAAGCAAAATTTAATGCTAACTTTAGTTGCTGTAATAGATCATATAATTGCACTGCATTTTTTCTATTTTGAATTAAGATTAGTTACATCAATGAATTTTTTACACTATGAAACAACAAATGATCATAAATGTTTTTTTAAGATTAGATTATTCCAGTATTTTTTACTACATGAAATCTCTGATTACTACTTTGCCTTGGGCACTTTTTGTGTTTTGTTTATAAAGCTCATAAAATAACTTAAATGAAAAAGATAAACAGAATGAAAAGCTTGAAGGGCTGACAGAAGAGCTATGGTTCTTAATTTATTAAATCTATACTCTGTATCTAAAAAAATAATTTATGACAATTTCTTTGTATGGAAGAAAAATTTTATAATGTTTAGATCTATTAAGAGAAAGGATGATTTCCTAGGGTTTGGCGCTATAAGAATAATGAAAAAGAGATATATCATCCGTCTGTCTTCTGTCATGTGTAAAGTCAGTTTTTTAAACGGCAAGATATTCAATCTAAAACCATTAAAGATATTTCCAAAATCTTGCACTAACTTTAGGTATATTACCTATTATAAAGTGATTTTACAAAAAAAAGAAAAAAAAAGAAAAAAGTAAAGGGAGATTTATCTTTTTACTAGATCAGGTAGTCAGGTAGCTGTCTTCATTAGTGATTTAAGTAGAATCTTGCCTGAAGCAGATAAAAACAAAATCACCTCTTGTGATGTCTTTCAGTAACGGTATTCTATGACAACTTCTAATACTTGGAAATTAAGCACATTCTTAATGCAATAAGCAGCATTTATAATTGAAAAGAATTCTAGAAATCATCTAGTTCAAGGGGTCAGCAAACTACTGCCCATTTCCTGATTTTGTTAATAAATCTTATTATAACACAGACAATTTCATGCTCATTCACTCATTTGTTTAAATATTGTCTCTGGCTGCTTTTGCAATACAATGGCAGAGTTGAGTGGTTGCAATTGAGACCATAAGGCCCACAAAGCAAAAATATGCTATCTAGCCCTAACCCTGATCTAGTTCATCTAACCTCATTTTACAGCGAAGTAGCTGAACTCGTGAGAAAAAAAGTTACTTGCCCATGCTTATTCAGACAGGAAAGAATGAACTTAAATACAGGTCTTCTGTTTCCAGATTCACTGAGTCCTCATTATATTATCCTGCCATTTGTGATATAAAGTAATGTTTGATATTCTCTGGTATTATTGATATGATGAAATAATCCATTCTAAATAGAATGTTCTATACTGGTAACTGTACTCCATTGTCCACCTTATTCTTTTCCCTTGAAAATAAGGGAAGGTTTGAAAAAGACAGGGAACCAAGGGACTTCCCTGGTGACACAGTGGTTAAGCTGCCTGCCAATGCAGGAGACACAGGTTGGATCCCTGCTCCAGGAAGATCCCACATGCTGCAGAGCACCTAAGCCCGTGCACTACAACTATTGAGCCGGTGCTCTAGAGTCTGTAAGCCACAACTATTGAGCCCATCTGCCGCAACTACTAAAGTCTGTGCACCTAGAGCCTCTGCTCTGCAACAAGAGAAGCCACCATAATGAGGACCCCACACACCACAATGAAGAGCAGCCCCTACTCACCACAACTAGAGAAAGTCCATGCGCAGCAACAAAGGCCCAATGCAGCCAATTAATTAATTAAAAAGAAAAAAAGAAAAGACAGGTAACTAAAACAACATCCACAATTTTTGGTCCTTAAGCTGTCTTTCTACATAAGGAAAACAATGTGATTGAAACAGATGACACATATTATTGGTTTCCAATATTCAATCAAGTTTTTATTTTCCCTAATTGACCCCGAATTTTTGCCCATTACTTACATCCACGTGAAGACACCATTAAGTAGAATGCCTGCCAGTACCTTCAGGAAATAGACAGATAGTCCATTCCTCAAAGATTCAAGGTAGAAATGACGTGGAATTGGGGTTAGAGGTGAGAGGATGGCAGTCAGGTTACCTTGGATGAAATTTACCATGATGGGACTTTCCTGGTGGTCCAGTGGTAAAGAATCAGTCCTGCCATGCAGGGGACGCGGGTTTGATCCCTGGTCAGGGAACTAAGATCCCACGTGCTGTGGGACAACTAAGCCTGCACGCCACAACTAGAGAAGAGAAAACCCACACGCCACAACTAGAGAGAAGACCATGTGCCACAATGAAAGATCCTGCATGCCACAATGAAGATCCTGCATGCCACAACTAAGACCCAATGCAGCCAAAAATAAAATAAATAAATAAATATTTTAAAAAAATAAATTTACAATGGTGTTTTATTCCACACGACCTGCCTGTTTACAATGTGTACATGCACACACACACACACACACACACGACTGTTAAAGCACCACATGAAATATTACATATCTTTTCAAACTTTAAAAACATGGGACAATAGTTCATTGTCTTTATTGTGATTATATGTAAATTATACCTCAATTTAAAAAAAGAAGAAACAAAAGTCATGGGATTAATACTCTTTTAGCAAGAAAGGAAAAGATAATATAAACCAGACATTTCCTGTTAAATTAAATCTTTGGTTATTATTGTTGCTGAACTCAAAATAAACAAAGTGACCTTATTTCTTATTTTGCAGTGATAAACATTTTGATGTTTACGCTTTAAGTTGGATGTAGAAAAAAGTTACCAACTACTGTTGACATTCAGTATTATGTAATCATCTGGAACTGTTGTATTAATGATTCTAGTTTAGCACAGAAAATTTCAGTTCCAAAAGGTGCTTATGAAAACCAACTCTGTGCACAAATTAAAAATGTAGAAACATGAAAAGTGCAGTACAATACATAAAGCATAGCAGAGTAGAATGGGCCTAGAGTATATTTTTCCCAGTTTGAGTTTAACGAAACTATTTTCTTTCAAGAATCCAAACTCTGCTTTAATTAGGATATCAAACATATCAGACTTACCAAAATTTTTAATCTCACAAAAATACTAGAATTGATGTTCTTTATGTTTCTAAAATAATGAAGTCTCCTGCAGAAGGAAATAACACTTGTTTAGTTAGGCTGTACTTTGCATGCCTAGTGAAAAGATTAAAGCTTCCTTGGTAATTTTCTAATTTGCCAGCTTCTTTCTTTCTATATTTGCTCTCAAGAGATTAGTGTCGACTTCTGAGAAGGAGTGCAAGCTGCTCTTAGAACCATCTTTTATATCCCACAATCACTGTTGGTAAAATAGGACGATGTCAAGGGATTTTACGACGTAATTCTTCAACATGCACAATAAATGAAAAGAATAATTTATATTTCATACATCTCTAATTATACTATGGTAAAAGGAAGAAGGAAGATCATATCATCGAAGTTACAAATTATGTATAAGACCCATCCAGAGCCAGCACTTTCGTTCAGGATAAGTTTATGGCGCACTAACTCCGTTGTGTGCAGTACTGCTTTCATGGTCTTCCTGTTCACACATTTTAAATTATGGGTAAATTGATTATATATACATATATTTCTAAATAACTATTTTTTAAAACAAAGGCATGAATGACCCAATATATCTTGGGATAAATATGTGAACTACAATTAGTTTCTTCTTGGCATTATAGAGAGCTATTTTTTAAAAATTGTTAAACAGAAGTTATTCAAGTTACAATGTAATTAGAAAAATCAAACAGCTATCTTTTAAAATATTTAAAAATTTCAGCAATTAGTAAGCTATATACATCCAATTTTAATCTCCTTTTCTGTTTTAAAATCTGAAATAATATTTTATGTATGTGTACATTCAATAGTAAATTTTAAATTCTTCATGTGTCATTTATTCCTCTAGAAGCTGGCATGATGAAACTTTTGATTAGAAAAAAAAAGAATTGCATAATTCTCCACTCTTGAAATGTACTCTTTTATCAACATTAGTTGCTTGGAGTATACTCAAGTCTTTAAACAAGCATGACTGGGTCTGTGTCGGGGGCTGTGAAGTTTCACTTGCTTTGATTTTATTATAAAATAGGTAGTATAATATTGTCAACTGTACAGAAGATCATAGAGTGAAAAGTTTCAATTTCAAACTGTACTCCTCCACCTACTCTTCCTCTCCAGAAGTAACCACAGTTGGGAATTTTTTGTGTACCATTTTGATTTATTTTCTGTGCATATACATGGGGGTTTTGAAGTCAGTCCCAAGCCCTGTGGAGGAGAACAGGTGAGAGCTAGGACTCAGTGTAGAATATTTTAGGTAACAGAAGGTGATGAGACTCAACTCAATAAAGCACATTCACTGGACACCTCCTGTGTGCAAACTGTCATAATAAATTTTATAGAAGACGTGGGACCGTGCAAAAATGGAGAGATCACTTCAATGAGTGTATATTTCTGTCATGTACAAAGACAAACACCACTATTGTAAAACAATGCTGGGTGTTACACAGTATAAAAGGATGTGTTACGGGAGAACAAAAGCGAGAGGATTAATTCTACCTTGATAAGTTTGGTTGAATTAATCATGTGGTCAAGAAGACTGACACTGCCTAACGTATTTAGAGAAAAAAGCGAGCCCAGAGTGGCTCAAATTTAGAGTGCATGACTGTGTATGGCAATTAATAAGCTGGAAAGGGAGGTGGAGGTCAGTTTTGGATTTTATACAGTAGACAAAATGGTATCCTTAATGATTATTTAAAAATAGACTATCAATATCAGATATGAATTTTAGAAAAAAAATATATCCAGCGACAAGAAGAATGGACCAGAGACAGAAAAGATTAAGGTGAGCAAAATAAGAACTTCTTGTGATCCTCCAGGCAAGACTTTAAAAAGGGCTCATAAAAATGGCAAGATGGAACTGAGAGACATTTCAAAGAGGAGGGCTGACTTGAATGTGGGGTTTAAACGTTTGAATTTGAGGCATAAAAAAAACAGCAGGGAAGTGGGGAAGCTGCAGTATTTCTTGCTTGACTGATTGCGTGGCTGTTGAAGTTATTAATTAAGAAAGGCAATATAGAAGTAGCTGGTGAAGAATGGTGAGGAATAATGAATTTGACTTTGAAAATACTAAATTTGAATTGTCTGTGGGGCTCTCACAAAAAATTATTCCAGAAGCAATGTCTGGGACATTTAAGTTAATTGAACAGCAAAACTCAGAGTCATTAAGTTTGAAGATGATTTGCATACAGTTGATATCACCCAGCAAGATATTTTAAATGGAAGGTCCAAGAGATAAACACATCCACCAGGCAGGAAATGCTGAAAAAGAAAGGAAAGAACACAGAAGGGTGCATAAAGAAAGGGAAACAGCAAACAGATCCTAACATGCACCCAGGCCTCCCAGAAGCTCTCATCTCAGCACCACTTCTGCTCCTGGGATAACTCCAAAGCTTTCTCTTGTTATTTTTCTCTGGGCTTTGATGATTGGTCTATCTGGCCCATTCTCTGTTATCAGCACTCAGACTTTCATCTTTCAAATACACTAAGAATGAATTTTAGTTAGTTTCTCTTTTCCCTTCTGTCCTTAATAGTTAGAATTTATTTAGAGTTTATAACAGTTTTTGCTAACAAATACTACATTAAAAAAGAAAGGGATTTTTAATAATAAAAACAATAAGAAAATCATAAAAATTAAATGGACTCTTAAATTGCTTTACCTTACTATTCATGTTCTTTGACACACAAAGAAACTAAAACTGATGGTTCTTAGCAACCTCACTGATTTCATTTTTATGTTTCTTCTTTGCATCAGCCTTTCCTAAAACTCCAATTATCTTTTTGTTCCAGGGCTGTTGCTCTGAATCTTTTCCAAATCCTCTTACTATTTTCTTCCCTATTCAGTACACTTTAAAGTCCCAAAATAAGTCTCAACCTTCAGCAACTGGACCCACCCGTGAGATTCATTTATATCTCACAGATTATCACATAATCAGTGTTTTGTTGCTTAATGTAGGAAAATGCCTTGTGTTACTGCTGACTTAAGTGAGAGGAACAGATACAGAGTACAGAATGAAGTAGTAGAGACTTTTTTCTTCTCCATGTTTTATTCCAGTGTCAGCAACAATAAACATTTACTGACTGTGTTCCATGCAGAATACTGAGAGATAAAAGGAAATGCCACTTATATTTTCTGTTCACAAAGAACTCATTAAAAAATAGCTTTGCAAACCACTGGAAAAGAAGAGTTAACATAAAAAACAACTTAGCATATACTAAAAGAATATCACAAAACTATGCAGAATGGAAGGGATATTTAACAAGTATTATTTGAATTAAGTGCTTTGCAATTTGGGGGGGGGGGGGGTGGGGGATCATACTTCACACCATAAACCAAAATAACTCTATTTAAAGTGTTTTATGGATATATGCAAATAGACTACAATTGTTTCCCCAAATCTCCACCTGAGTTTTTCTTTCATAACTAATTAAAACATCAAAAGATTTGAGGATAACAACAAAAAATGAGATTTTTTATGTTTAAAAAACCACACAAATCAGAAAAATAACAGTAAAAAATTCATTAGTTAAATGGAAAAGAGATATGAACAAGCAATTCACAAAAAATAGCACATTTTAACTAAGTATTGGCTTTAAAATCTGGGGAAGTATTGAAATGAAAAATATTAAAAGTTTTACATTAAAACAGCAATGAAGTAGAATCACTTTCACATATTGCTGGTAACATCCTAAATTTCTGCAGCCATTTGGGAAGCAATTTGGCAACATGAACTAGAAGTCTCCACATTCTTTAAATCAGTAATTCTATCTCAGAACAAGCATGGAACACATTCTCAGGAAATAAACTGTAAATTATGATTAATTCACTTAATGTGGCTCCCATTAAAAACTGTAATTATAAGATCTGTAGAAATAGGGCAAAATCTTTATAATTACAAGTGGAAGAGAAAAATATAAAATTTCACACACAAGGTAATTGCTTCTAGGTAAAATTTATGAGTTCATTTGAAACACTATGTATAAAAATGCACAAAAGAGTGTTCTGCAGGCCACCTGGGTCGGCCTGCAGGTCAGCAGGACAAGGCTCTAGGCTTTAGGTTTGGTTCTGCTCCCCGTAACTCTTTCAGGGTCAAGGCAGAAGGTAAGTCGCTATTGTGGCATGCTCCATGCAGAGTGCTACAAAAATTGCGATGGCCAAATGAAGCTATGGGGTCATGACCAACATCAGAGGAAAGGAGTAATATACTTTTGTTTAAAATTACTTTCATTGTTAGGTCATAAAGAGGTATCAAAATTGAAAGCAAAAATTACAGGGTAAGACAACATAACTACTAAGTGTCAAAGGAAGTGAAAGTGGGACTGGGCACAGGACAACGTGAATTAATGAACATGGGAAGGACAAGGATGGGGAGAACGGTGAGCATGTGCTGAAGATACCAGCAGAGAGGATCTGGTGAAAATTTTAATCTTAGACAAGTGCCCAGGTAAAGAAATAATTGGACAAGATTTCTAAACCCCACAATGTGCTTAAGACTCATCCTCACCGTTGATGCCGTCTCTCTCATACTCTCCATCCCCAGCCTCTTTTTCATCATCCTTGATCACCTCCAGCTGGTCAGCCCCCAATTTTCATTCTGCAGAGTCACAGGGCAGAGGGAGGGAGTGCAGAATTAACAACAATCCAATCTACCACAGGGAGATTAAGGCTTATCTATTGGTTTCAGGATCCTCATCTGTAAAATGAGGATGCTGGGTTATATAATCTCATCTGCAAGTTATTTAATCTGTCTAAACTTCAATTTCCTTATTAAGCATGAATGATAATATTGTGGTATCTATAGAGATAACAGTATCTATTTCATGGAATGTTGTGGGATTTAATTGGATAGCACATGTAAAACACTGAACCAAAGTGTTAAACAGTTTGGCAATATGTCCAGCTATGTGAGACACCTATGACATTTCAGAGTCTACGATAAGCCACAGCATCCAAAATGATGTGCAGGAAACAAGACCCACCTCTCTCCAAAAATGGTCTCCTGTCCAATTTAGAGTAGAGCTCTACTCTCAAAGGTTGGCTATTTCTGAGGCTTACTTAATGCTTCCTGGTCCCAAAACATAATTCAGTCAACTACTCTAATTTGAAAATAACTTTAAAATCCACTCCCCCAATCCAAGTTGCCACATTTCTCATCTGATGTCACAAAGCTTCCTAACTCACCTCCCCACAACCACTCATGCCCCATCCCTTCCCAATCTATCCCCCCATCCCACACTGCCTGAAAACTTCACTGCATATGAAATAAACTTTAAATCCAGACTCCTTAACTTAGCCTTTATGACCCCAAAGGACCTCTGTCCTCTGCATACTTCTCCAGTGTCATTTCAGTCACCCTTCCTGTTTCTTTATCTTCTCTTACCACACCGAATTTCTCTTATTATCTCCTCCAATGTGCCATGTTCTACCCTTCCTAGGATTTTTCACATGATGTACCCTCTATTCAGGACGTTCTTTTCCTCTCAGTCTCCCTTCCTCCCTTCCTACTTCCTCATCTCAGCTGACTCATAGTTAGCATTTAAAGTGCTGCTCAGGGACTTCCTAGGTGGCGCAGTGGTTAAGAATCTGCCTGCCAATGCAGGGGACATGGGTTCGGTCCCTGGTCTGGGAGGATCCCTCATGCCTTGGAGCAACTAAACCCTTGAGCCACAACTACTGAGCCTGTGCTCTAGAGCCCGTGGGCCACAACTATAAAAGATAAAAAAATAGAGTGCTGCTCAAATATTACTTCCTAATAGGAGACTCCCTCCTCCAAACCCTCAGACCAAGTCAGAAACCTCTGCTACATCTTCTCATCAGTCTATAGATCACTCTTTTATGACCCTTCTCTAAGGTTCACATTCTATTAGTTTCTTTCTTTCTTTGGTTGTTTGCATGCATTTGTTGGCTTCTCCTAGAGCAACTAGAACATATGCTCACTGAGGGCAGCGTCCTCTCTGCCTTGTTTATTGCTGTTTCCCAGAATCTAGAATAGTGGCTGACACACAGAAGTCATCGAATACATTTTGCTGAATGTGTTTGTGAGATGATTAAATTGTCTCCCTCCTTCACATGACAGTTAACTCCACAAGGTCACGGGAGCTTATGCGTTAGTTGACAGTTTTAGGCAGAGTCCCTACACTGAGTGCAGTAAAATGGCCGGGGCTCAGTT
Organism: Hippopotamus amphibius kiboko; assembly: GCF_030028045.1. Classification (NCBI taxonomy): domain Eukaryota; kingdom Metazoa; phylum Chordata; class Mammalia; order Artiodactyla; family Hippopotamidae; genus Hippopotamus; species Hippopotamus amphibius. The sequence goes on from NC_080195.1 coordinate 15,185,199, forward strand.
AATATTTGATAAATGAATACCCCTCCTCAGAATGTCCTCCTTACACCTGCACTATATTTCTTGGTTTTCACTTCCTCTTCAGCTTCCTTTCTACATCTGCAGGCAACATCCTGGGGAGGAGGTACATAGGACTTCCACAGGGAAGACTCTTCATCTCTGAAGACTTTCACTGTGCAAATTTTGTCCTTTCTAAATTCAAAAATAGAGAAGTAAAATGAAGCTAAGGGATCCAGATGCAGAGGGAGACAATGAGAATGCTGACAAGTTAATCATTTTACTTCTTTACCCAAATATTAAAGCAAATTGCAACAAAAGGAGGATTTTAGCTTCTTAGCAGCCATATTAATGTAATGAAATGTGGCAAAAATTAAGGAAGTTTTTAGAATTGGCAAGTAATTGCATGAGAGGAATCAGAAGATTCATTACAGTGAAAGGCTTCTGCTAATATCCCTTCCGGAAATCCATACAATCAAAGAAATCTACTTGCAAATAAAAACCCTCCTGGACTTTCGATTAGAATGCTGGGCAGGTTTATATTTTTAAATTTAGAAACTAGTCTTATATATTTTTTCTAAATTCCATTAAGACTCAGTTATAGGGGCTGTGCTCTGTATCAACTTGTAGGAGACGCCACTAACCCTGCAAGGGTTGCTTATCAGGTCCAGAGAGAAAATATTTTAAAGGCAATACAATTCTGACTCTTTCTTAAACAGACATTTTAGTACTCTATATTACATTCTCACATAACATGTTATCTGGTGCCCCTTGGCCCTCTGGTAGAACAGAAGCCTATAGTAGTAAATGTCATGATGAAATGAAATTAGGGATTATGGAAGTTGTGAAATTTTCATTAAATATGAAATCCTATATTTGCTACCTTAGAATTGGTGACTTTAATGCTTGCTTTTCAAAATTTGGTGACAGTATCAGCTATGTCCCAAAATTAACAAAGTGCACTGAGGATTTAAGGCGCTGACTTTTAATAAAATAAACACAGTCAATTTATATTTTAAATATATTACTGAGCGTGCCCAAATACAAAATGACCTCAAACGTAATTCCTTACTTTATCCCAAAATGTTTTTGATCAACTTGACATATAGGGATATAAATAAAATAGTCAAACATCTATTTATAATACAAATTATTTTAATTACCCAGACATTTAAAGATATACTCGGGTACGGTGTCATCCAGCAGAACTTTCTGCAATGATGGAAATGTTGTATATCTACTCTGTCTAACATGATAGCCACTAGCCACATATAGTACTGGGCCTTGAAACATGACTGACTAGTGAAACTGAGGAACTGAATTTTTACACTTCTTTCATTTTAAATAATTTCAATTTCAATTGGCTCACACGACTAGTGGCTACCAAATTGGACACTATGGCACTAGAAAATTAAAGATTCTTTTAGAAACGTTGTTCTTTTCCACTCCCAAACTCTCCTCATACATTTTAGACAATATTATCTTCATTATATTTACAATGGTGTTAGACAGCATGTAATTTTTGACTTCTAATTTGCTTTAAAATACAAAGAAGGTGGAGGGGAAAAAATGGTATGTGCAACTACAAGAACACAGAACAAGAAAAGTGTGTCCCTGATTCTTATGTCTCAGATGAGATTGAGGAGAGGATGCACAATAAGAAATTCAGGCATCATTTTCTTTGAAGGCAGCCCTACTCCTACATTGAGGCTTAGTCCTTTGTTCTTCCAGGTTCTCAGGAAGCAAAGAATCCATGCAGGAATGACAAAGGCTTTCATTCTGCAAATTATTTTCAAGTATTGTCCAAAGACTCGTGTACAACCACATCCACATTTGCAATTGTGAGACTTAACCCCTAGGAATAACCACTAAATCTGTTTTAAATATCTTTCCTTCCTTTTTCACCCAGTAGGTAAGGTGATTTTTATATACATCAAAATCTAGCAAAGTTTGAAATCATTTCAGGCAAACCTGAACTTTGTTATCCAAAATGAAATGATTGAGAGAGACATATCACATGAGAGACTTCTTAAGGACACAGACAGTGCTGTCTTCTGAAGGATAATTTTGTGGAAAAACAATTGCCTTAGTGTGGTAACTAAGAAAAAGTACAGAAGTGAGAAGTAAAGATTACTTTTTTAAAAATTATGTATTTTCTTTACAATCACATGAAATATTTTCCCATTGCCAAGTCATTTTTACAAGTTTTTCCTTCTTAAATTGTCAAAACAGCAGTTCATGCAGAATGATCTGGATTTAGTTGGAAATGACTGGTCATTCTAAGCATCACCAAGCAGCAACACTGCAGAAGCCGGGGGTCCTCTAAAGGTGAGCAAGGGGTACAGTGTCAATCCCAAGAATTTCTGGCATCCAAATAATGATGAGTAATTAGTGACCATTTTATACCTCTTGATATGCACAAGTAATATATATAGCTATGTATTTACTGGAAAATAAAATGAAACACCCTAGCTGTCACCCCAACAATGAGATCAAAGAACTATCCTCAACTTTCTCTTCAAACTTTCCTTGGAACTGTCTTCCCTCACGATTAAATGAATGATGTTTAATGTGCACCATTTAGTTCTGCTTTATCACTAAGAATTCCTTGAATGGGGTGAATGAAAAGAAATGTTGCTCTACCTCAATCCAGAAAAGAATTCTCATATCCATAAAAAGAAATTAATGATCTCCAGAAGCAAATAATTTTACTGCGATGGTGATTTCTGAAGAAGAATTAAGGTACTTTCAGGTGCTCTGTGTGGATTTTTAGCTTAATGGGAAAGATCAATCAAGGGGATAATGACTAGATGAATATTTTTGTTGTTCTATTTTTAATGAATAAAAGGCACTTGTATTCATTAAAATTATAAAAAGATAAATAATGAATCACCTCAAATTACAGAATTTCCATATTTCTTTAAAAACTGACACTGTGTCTGCCAATAATAGCCACATATAATATTTATGAAAAGCTGGCTTTCCGTAATGAGAAATTCAACAATTACCATCGTAATAACTTGGGAGGCAAGGCAAGGATGAAATATATGGTAATAAAAGCAAGTTTCAAGTGGAGATGGTGTGTGTAGCATTAGAGCTCTTGGACTCAGGAAAGCTTCCAAGGTCTGCAGGGTGAAGCATGAGTTCTCCCACAATTATTCGAATGAATATGAAACTTAATTTTTATAAAGCAATTCTCATTGTTCTTCCTTATACATTTCTCACTACATTTTATTAATAACTTTTCAGACCCAAAGTTTACATTTTTCCCTGAACATCTTCCTGTCACGTCTTTACCTTTTTTTTTCCAACTCCACTGTCCCTTTCTTCTCCACACACATTTTTCTCTGCATAAACCTCCTTTTTATTAAATCTGCTGAGTTATCTTTCAATAATTTTATTCCTCCTCCACCTTTTTCCTTTGAAATATTTGAATACAAAAAAAATTGCCACAAATGATTTCTAACACTATTGAGTAAGAGATCAACGTATTTTTCTTACTTTCTTTGGAAAATGTGACCCTTACCAGAAACCAGAACAACACAAAACTCAAGTCCTGGTGCTGGAATCAACACTTCTATTTGGCTCAACCCTTGCTTCTTAAAATCTTTAAGATCTTAGCCTACATTTACTGGCAAAGGTTAAGTTAAAATCTTAGTGCAAAATATTTACCAAAAAATCTTAAAATAGTAGAGCATTGAGATGTTATGAATAGAAAGAAATTATTAAGATGTTCTTTTTAGGAATATGCATGTAATTTGATTGGGCACAGACTTTTATCAAGAAGTATTTTAAATGGAATCAACTGCCTTTGCTATTCTGTACAAAGTCAGTCTTCTATCCACATTATATAAGACAATGACAAATTGCCACAAAGGGAAACAAAACTATAGAATGATTATAAAATATTATATAGGGGCCTTCCCTGGTGGCCCAGTGGTTAAAAATTGCCTACCAATGCAGGGGACATGGGTTCGATCTCTGGTCTGGGAAGATCCCACATGCTGTGGAGCAACGAAGCCCATGCGCCACAACTACTGAAGCCGGAGCACCTAAAGCCCGTGCTCTGCAACAAGAGAAGCCACCACAATGAGAAGCCCATGCACCACAATGAAGAGTAGTCTCCACTCACCGTAACTACAGTAAGCCCGTGTGCAGCAATGAAGACCCAATGCAGCCAATAAATAAATAAATAAATATAATTAATTTAAAAAACATTATGTAGAACTAATATTTTAAAGAAAATATATTGAAGCTATAATTCTTGAATATTTCACAGCAAATTACTTCAGTGATACCTCTAGCCATCATAAAGAACTCTATCAAGAAGCATAGCATATTTTAACATGCCTAGTTTTAAGATCTCCAAATGCAAATAAAGCATTTTAAAAGCATTACAATTTATCTTGTCATTGCTTAAAACTCTTAATTGTGTACACTTAAGAATAGTAAAGATAGGGGCTTCTCTGGTGGTGCAGTGGTTAAGAATCTGCTTGCCAATGCAGGGGACATGGGTTCAAGCCCTGGTCCTCGAAGATCCCATGTGCAGCGGAGCAACTAAGCCCGTGCACCACACCTAATGAGCGTGCGCTCTAGAGCCCACGAGCCACAACTACTGAGCCCATGTGCCACAACTACTGAAGCTCACGTGCCTAGAGTCCGTGCTCCACAATGAGAGAAGCCACAGCAATGAGAAGCCTGCACACCACAACGAAGAGTAGTCCCCGCTTGCCGCAACTAGAGAAAGCCCCTGCGCAGCAACAAAGACCCAAAGCAGCCAAAAATTTTTTTTAAAAAGGAAAAAAAAAAAAAAGAATAGTAAACATATAATAGGAAATAGATTGGAAGCAAGCTGAACAAATAGATAGTGTTCATAAATGCATCTGATCTGATATTGAAGTCTAACGGTTCTATTAAAGTGATTTAGGAACTTGAGAGAGAAACTAATACCAGGATCTACAAGGAGTCTTATTTTGTTCTGTACATGAGTTCAGAGCTCTCTATTGAATTCCATCCTTTATCACCTCTGATTATTCCACCTGGACCACTGGGAGTAGACCAAATTGGGGCCACTGATCCTAATTTATGTCCTTTCTGACCCTTTTCCAAGTCTTTAATTCTCGCTTGTGAGAGTGTTCAAAGATGTCTGTGTCAAAATAAAGGCTGGATAAAAAGTGTAGATCATTCAGAATAAAACTTTCAGTTTCACATTATGCAGAGTATTATACTAACTAAATATTTTATTTTATCTTCAGATGTGGCTCTACTCTGTTACTCCCATCATGATGATGTTTGTAATATCAAAGATGATATTTGTCAGAGTGTAACAAAGTACACTATATCACATTTTACAAAGGCAATGAATTCTTGACTTTTAATAGAATAATTTTAAAGTACAAAGAAATAATTAAATTTTATATTAAATATTTAAATGTATATACAACATATTTTTATACATATATGTGTGTTATATATATATTAGAGAGAGGAATTTCTAGTTAAATATTATCTTGAGAAACTTTTCTATATGTTGAAAAGTCTTCAGTTCATCTGACATATAAAAATATATACACACAGGGAGTTATATATACATTTATACCATAGACATTTACTTCAAAACAGTATATAAATTATTATTTTTTCCTTCCTAAGAAAAAGCTAAAAATAACAGCTCTGTATAGAGACCCATTTTCTGGGGCCATGGAGCAAGGCAGCAAATTAAATCCCTCATCTGTTTGTTAGAATTCAAAAGACTGCACTCTGGCTAATTTGACCACTCTGTGGGTAGACAGAGAGAGAGAAGTACAGACAGAGATTAGAGATAGAGATAGAGATAGATAGAGATAGAGATAGAGATGCAGATAGAGATACAGATAGATATAAAATATACATCATAATAAATAATCATCTATACTTTTCCTTTACATGAACCCATAAAACCACTCAGATGTGTGTATCAGTGTGTGTGTATATGTGTGTATATGTGTGGTATATGTATGTTAACAGGGTTTTAATAGTTATGTCCATGAATGTCTTTGAACTAATCTGGTAGTTGAAAAACTTTTTTTTTTTAATCAGAAATTAAAGGGCTTCCCTGGTAGCACAGTGTTTAAGAATCTGCCTGCCAATGCAGGGGACACAGTTTCGATCCCTGGTCCAGGAAGATTCCACATGCCGTGGAGCAACTAAGCCCGTGCACTACAACTATTGAGCCTGCGCTCTAGAGCCTGCGAGCCACAACTAATGATGAGCCCTTGCTCCACACCAAGAGAAGCCACTGCAATAAGAAGCCCACACGGGGCTTTCTAGGTGGCGCAGCGGTTGAGAATCTGCCTGTCAATGCAGGGGACACTGGTTCCATCCCTGCTCCAGGAAGCTCCCACATGCTGCGGAGCAACTAAGCCCGTGCACCACAACCATTGAACCTGTGCTTTAGAGCCCATGAGCTACAACTATTGAGCCCACATGCTGCAACTACTGAAGCCCACGCGCCTAGAGCCCGTGCTCCACAACAAGAGAAGCCACGGCAATGAGGAGCCCGCGCACCGCAAAGAAGAGTAGCCCCCGCTGGCGGCAACTAGAGAAAGCCCCTGCGCAGCCCGACCGATCTCCATTTCATTCACTTACCTCATTTTACAGATGTGATAAATAATATATTGGAAAGCACTTGTCTTCCAAGGGCCAAAGAACTAATGAGTAACAGAGATGGGAAGAGAGCCTAAAGTGCTTGATCTTCAATTGAGTGCTATTTGTAACACACTGCACTGCCCCGCAAATGGCACTGTATCATCCTATTAATTGTGTTGTTGTTAATCCAGTTCTTTGAAGAACTGATAAAAATTAAGTAGTAAAATAAATCATTTAAATGAACATGTGATCCTGGAAATTTATTCTTAAACCGTTATAGAAGAGCAATATTAAAGTGGATTAAACATTAGGATGGGTGTGTGTATCTGAAATTATTTTAATATAAACTGGTTTCTCTAACTTTAGTCAAGACTACTTTAACCCATTTTTGGCAGAGGAATATTCTAGTTTAAAAACATTTTTAGGTAAGGACATTCCATGGGTTCATTTGGCACCACTTTAATAGAGGTTCTCAGCCCTCACTGTCCTTGCCCCTCAGCTACCCCTAACATGCACATACACACTCTCCAAAATCATTTGGGGAAAAAAAAAGTCTCCCAGATAATTCAAACATGCTATGTTTTGCCCACTTCAACCCTCAGACTGAGAACAAGACATAAAAGTAGAGAAACTGGACATAAATAAAAGTTCGGTTCAATCATTTCCTTAATGACTGCTATAGCCAAGAAGAATATCTCATATTTATGTAACCTTAAGAGTTCATGGAGCAGATAATCAAATGACTTTATATGGTGAGAAAGAAGACTTCACTGGGTTTCCTGACCCTCCAATAAATTCGTCTGACCTTGAGAAGGGTACTTAAAATACCACTGTTTCTTTATTTGCAAAATATGTATAATTCCAGAACAGGTTCGTTGTAAGTGTTGAGGCCCATAATATATATTTTTGGAAACTTAAAAAAAATTAAAAGCTCCCGAATTCAAACTATCATCTGTATGATGCAATTTATCCATTCCTGTGAGAAAATATGCAGTAGGGACTGTCAAGGATGATTAGATCAAACATGAAAGAGATTTGGACCATTGGTTTATTTCAGTGACTTGCACCAAAGAATTATTTGAAATAAATCTAGCATGCTATAAAGATAAAGTAACCAATAAATAGCATGGTTTATACTTGCTAACTCAATGCTGGACAGAGACGAAGGGCTTAAAAAATACAAATAAATGCCTGACATAGGGAAGAAGGAAATGAATTAATAGAAAGGAAATTTATTAAAATAGAAGATAGAGAAGAATGGAATGAATTAAGAGAAGGGGAATTTATTAAAATAGAAAATAGAAGTAAGTAGTAGACAGGAACCTATCACATATGTGAATGAGCCTTCACTAGGCAGATTCTTTTAGAATCCAATTTCAATGCTAAGTTTTCCAAAAATTAATAAGGTAATAATCCTTTTGAATATCTAGTAGTAATACAACAATCTATTAAGTCCTTAAAGGGAAACATCTCTCTCTCTCTCTCACACACACACACACAGAATATAAATGTATGACTTTTTATCAATTTGAACACACATATCCACTTTAATTTAGTCAACTTTTCTGTATTTCTGACATTAAATACAACTTATTGAAAACTTATTATGTGCCAGACACTGTTCTAAGTCTTTCACATCTACTATTTTATTTACTATTGATTCTGCCCCCAAAAATAAGTATTTTCCCTATTTTAGCTGTGTGGAAACAGATACTCCAAAATATAAGGCTCACACCACAGCAAGTAACTGAGCCAAGATGCAGACTTGGTCTGCTGAACTTCAAAGCCTGCAGTTTAAAACACTGTACTCTCTTTTCTCTTATATAATATTCAGGTGGTGCTGACATTACTCACATTTTTTAATGTCTTTTGAGCTTATTTCAAGTTCATTTTCAGCAGTGTTTCAGTCAGAGCGCCGTCATGAAAGGAGAAACCATACCAGCATTTAACAGAGGGAATTATTGGAGGCCTGGAAAGACAGCAAGGGGATAAGGGGATTCCTAGGTAACACCCCAGCTCTGGAATAAAGGAAAGAGAATGGGCTTATTGTAACCTAGAATCTTGGAGAACTTGCAAAAGGAGGGCAGCTACTGTTGATGGAGCACCTCAGGGGTCTCAGGAGGGACCCCAGAGAGCTGGGACTTAGATCTCTGGGCGGAGGTTGGAGCGGGGTGTTGCTGCTTGGCTGGTGCTGGCATTTCAGTCCGGGACAATGAGGATGGTTCTGGGAGTGTGGAGCAAAGGCTGAATCTCGACCACAACTAAATCAAATGCTGCCATTCAACAATGCAGACAGGAAGGAGCACTTTCATCTCACCTCCTCCTGCCTTCCTGTAGGCAGAAACCAGAAGGCAAAATGTGATGCCGGTCACATATTTCCATCCTAGTGCCATGAGCTGATTATAGAGAGGTCCGTTTGAGCAACAGAAGACACAAACACAATATAAAAGTTGTGTGCTGATGATTATAACAGGTTATAAACCTAATAGAACTCTTCAGAATGTGTCTTGTGTAGCAGGTAGGACTTAAAGTGAATCTTAAGTAGGTAAAGAGAAGGAGAAAAGACATTGTATCAATATTATAGATAAACATTGTGTGTTGTAAGCAATGGTGTGAGGCAGGAACTAGACGTGTGTAGACACTGGCATCAGAGGTAAGATGCTCGCTTGATTGAAAGGAGAGAAGGTGAGGCATGTATAGGGAAGTCAGATTGTAGAGGAACTTGGAGCCAAATTTCTGAATTGATGGAGAAGACAACTGTATGTTTGGGAGCACTAGAAGACGTAAAAGCAATGTTTATTTAGGACTGTCATACTTCTTCTCAGGCTCGTAATTTCTGCTATTTTTTTTTCAAGAACATTTACATTTAAACAAGGACATATTTTCTGGTAAGTCTGAGCATAGTGTGCAAGCAAATCAACTAGTTCCTAAATTATGAAAACTGTCACTTTCTTTCAAAGCAAAATGATTTAAAGGGCTAAAAATCAAGTCGTAATGTAATAGTCCTGGATTTGCAATCTTATTTTAATTTTCTTCTTTATAATATGTGAATTTTATGATTCTGTTATTTTAAGAATTATCAGATTGATACCAATAAGTTTTGAGACTCTCAGTTCAAGCAATGGGCAGGCTTTTTTATGATATTGAACAACCGGTGAGAAAGGGGCAGGCAGGCTGATTTGGTTTTCCAGACATATCCACCTATCCAAAACTTAGCTTATCATTTCGATTTTGCTTTTTTTAACACCACTGCTTTCAATAAAGAAGGTGAGAATTTTAAAAATCTATTTTACTATCTATATATCTGTGTGAATATAGTTTATATAAAGAATCGTGTTTTCACATAGATACTTTACATATAATTAACCCTATCTCTATTCCCATCTTAATGGTTTGGGTTTGCTTTTCTTACATGCATAATTTGTTCTATTTTAAGTATTGCCTACTGCTTTTCTCAGGAGGGTCAGTAGAAGTAAACATCCCAATATTTGGAATCAGACAGGTCTAGTTTGCATCTTGGCTACTACTTATTAACTCAATGTCTTTGTTCAAGTCATTTCTGTGAATTTCAGTTTTTTTCTCTGAACATAAATATAACTATACTGCCCACCTCTTAGGATTTTTTTCCCTATCAATTAAATAAAATGAGAAAAGCATTTAGCAAAGTGACTGGCATACATCAAGGAAATAATATACGATAACTGTTATTATTAGTGTTGTTGTTAACTATTACAACACACGACTGGAAAACGGAAAAAGAACTGGCCATCAGTGAAAACGTGAACTACCCAAAAATACGCTGAAGGCTTGTTATTCTGTCTCAATGTGAAGGGACTTACAAACGGAATCACATCTTTGACTCTGATTTAGAAGAAAGGTGGGATGTGGGATCACTATTTTAGCTTTCATCATCTCCAGCACTAACACTCTATAATTACTCTGGCTATTCCTTTCTCTGGGCTCAGATTTCAGCAGGTTTGCACATCTATGACATTTATGAAAGGTAAACATTGTATCTTTTTAATATGGTTAGTGAGGAAAAGCTTTTAAATATGTATTCCAAACCTCTGGTGTGGATACTTGGGAAAACCTGAATAGGTTTCTATGAAGGTACTGAGAAAAGAAAACTTTGAAATTACATTTTGGAGGTAACTTTTAAAAATTCTAATTTCCAGTAAAGAATGGGATGTGCAGTGTTCATGCAAATATATGCAAATAAATACAGCTGCTTTTCTTTTTTATTCCTAAATCTGGTCCTTTGAAATATCTCAGCAAAAATTATTTGCATGGAGGCTGTAATAAACTGTAGTACATGTCCCTGTTACATAAAACAAAATATTCTCTCTATATATACTGCCACATTTATTATGATATAGTTTAGAATCACATTACGTGAAGACTATTATTCTCTGGATCCTGGAGATGGTTTTCACTCAGCTGTTGTTAGCAAGGATTAGATTTCTCCTTCTGAAGCAAGCTGTATCTCATATACAAGCCCCATGAACCTGGAGACCAGGTCTTGTTTTGTTTAAGACTGTATCTCCACGTCAAATATAGTACCCTAAACATAATAATTACCTAGTATCTGTTGAATAAATGAATAATTAATATCTAGTTTAAAGATTTCTAGTGCTTTCATGCTTTTTTTGAAGTGCTGAAGCATCTACTCCAGTTTCTCTCAAAATCTGTGAACGAGTCTTGGAATTTGAATGTATTGTACATTGGATTAAGTTTTCTGTAACAGTGTATCAAGACTGAATCACAGTTTCCAAGAAAAAAAAATTAGCATCTAGACTTTTCCACGAGGGGGTAGACTCACAAAGCCGTGGAGGGGAAAATGGCCTATTCACCCTACTCTGTCCATTGTGGGGAATGTGTTCACTCTTCCAATTTCAGGAGCACCGGTACCACCACCCTGACCTCCATCTGACCACCACCTATTACTGTCCAGTACAGATGACACACAGGTAGGACCAGAGCAATGCCGTGATGAAGCCTGTAGTCCTCATCAGTCACTTGAGGCTATTTTAAATCTATGGAAGAACAAAAATATCCAGCTCTGTCCCTAAGGCAAGCTCAGGTATTTATGGCCATTATAAAGGATAGAAACTGGGGTAAAGTTATTTGACAAGTTCAAAGCTGTCAGTAATAACACTGGAATGAGAACACAGAGCCTCTAATTTTTCTATATTTTATCCTAGGAGCACAAGCTTTCTCATCTCCAAGAAGTAAATAAATATTGTGTCTTTGACTCAAATTGTGAACTCTGATATCTCACAAATCTTAACAATTCCTTATAGCCCTAGAAGTTTTCTACTTCTTGTTCTTTTTAAACTCATTTCAACCTTACTCTCTCATTGGTTTATTCTCCTGTAAACAAATCTAAATAGAATCACAAAAAATATGCAATACTATTTTGGAGAAAGCAATTTATAAATAATTGATGACCAATCAAAATGAAACTAGTTTTCCTAAGAGTTGAGAAAAGTTAGGTCAACTTTTGAGCACTTACTGTAAATTAAACTTTGCAGATTGATTAGTATCTCAAAATAGAAGACTCAGTCAACCTTACCAATGAAAGTCCTTTTAGTTTGCATTAACTATTCCAATACCTTTCTTAGAATGTTAAGAAATAATATCGTATTGATCTAATCTGACACACTGGTCAGCAATTTGATTTTCTGGGACATGAAGTCTTTATTTGCTTGGAGAAATCATTTCCAATAATGCATTCAAGTTTCAAAATGCACACCTAACTCCATTAAAGACAAGCTAAGAACATTATAAAAATATATTTTTATGATGCATTTCTGAGAATTATCTATGGTTATGGATTAGTCTTTTATTTCTTTTTCTTTCAAATAGAAGGTATATTTACTGCCATCCTTCTTCCCCTCCCTCACCTTGTTCTAGATGGAACAAATGGATGCAGTTGATTTTGCATCATTTAACTCACCTTTTCTATCTACAAAGGCAAAAATGAAGATCTAAATGTGAACCCATATTTTTCTATCTTTCTTGGCATTTAAACCAAACTGCAGAACATTAAGTATTAATTGTAATTGTTTACAACTCTCCCTAGGCAGATTTTAAGTAAATGGGCATTCTAAGAATAATTATAAGGTGGTTTTAGAAACAAAGATACAAAAACATATCTCTAAATAAATGTTATTCTCAAGAAAGTTATACTGAATACATAGCAGTGTTACTGGAATTACAACTTTTGGCCTGACGTCAGAAGAGACTATATGGATTCAAAACCTGGTTCTGCTACTTATAAACGGGATGGTCTAAGGCAAGTTACTCAACATTCTCTGCCTCCGTTTAGCTGTCTGTATATGGCAGATAGTTACCAAAAAAGCCTTGGATAAAATACACCTTTCTACATGGATGCCCTTGTGTAGTCTTCTCCCCCACACTGAACCTGGGCTAGCGTTATGAATTGCTTAGTCCAATAGACAATAATAGATGTGACATTATGCAAGTCCTGGGTCTGGAATTTAAGAGACTTTGTAGTTCATTTTCACCTTCTTGAAATCAGACCACCATGCTATGAAGATGTCCCGTCTAGCCTACTGAAGGATGAGAGATCCTGTGGAGAAGACATGTGGTACCCTGACAGTCAACAGCCAGATATATAATTCAGGCCATCTTGGACCCTCCAGCCTCAGTTGAGCCATCAGATGATGGTAGCCACATGAATAGTCCCAGGTGGTACCAGAGGAACCAGCCACACTGTCAGTCTGCAGAATCTTTAGAAATGATAAATTGTTGTTTTAAGTCATTAAGTCTGGGGGTAGTTTGTTAAAGAGCAAAGATCAAAAGAAACACTGTGTAAGAGAACAATGATAACATTTATCTAACAGGGTTTTGTTGAAGATGCAATGAAAATATACATATATACTTAGAACAGTTTCTGGACCAAATAAATGCTCAGCAGATGTAAAGCATGATTATTACTACAAGATAACTAATTGGAAGAAGACAACACTAATATACACATGCAAATTCTACAGTATTTGTTTAAAATCTGCAATGTTACTTCAGAATATAAGAAAAAGGCAAGAAATAGGACAGAAACTTCAGTGATTTGAAACTGAGGGTGGGGGGGACCTTACAGATATAATGGTGCTTTTAATCAGAGACAAACTCAAGGTCTAAAGACCACATCTACTTGGCAGAATTTTTCTTCTCGGTTTTTTTAATTATTTTATAATTTACTCTCATCTAATAATCAGAATATTTCATGTAAAAATATACATTTTCAGCTTCTGTAGATATGTTGCTGACTTTCCAGGATCTACCTAAAAAGGCCTTCATTCCTCCAGCATAACCATTGTCTGGAGCTGACGATCCACCTACTAGCCTGAAACTGCATGTGCTCTCCAAGACACGGTGGACTCCATTTGACTTGATACTTGTTTAGTTACCAAATTGACCTGTGTAGGCATTTGAGTTTGGGGGCTCCAGCTTTAAATCGAGGATAAATAGATGGTTATGTCTGTATTTCTTTTTTTTTTAATAAATTTATTTATTTATTCATTTATTTATTCATTTATTTATTTATTTATTGGCTGCATTGAGTCTTTGTTGCTGCACATGGGCTTTCTCCAGTTGCAGTGAGCAGGGGCTACTCTTCATTGTGGTGCATGGGCTCCTCATTGTGGTGGCTTCTCTTGTTCTCTTGTTGCAGAGCATGGGCTCTAGGCACATGGGCTTCAGTAGTTGTGGCACATGGGCTCAATAGTTGTGGCTCACAGGCTCTAGAGTGCAGGCTCAATAGTTGTGGTACACGGCTTAGTTGCTCTGCGGCATGTGGGATCTTCCTGGAGCAGGGATCGAATTCGTGTCCCCTGCACTGGCAGGCAGACTCTTAACCACTGTGCCACCTGGGAAGTCCCTATATTTCTTAAAGCTATGAATTTCTGGAGTTGGAAAATCTTTAGAAAGCATCTATTTCAACTAGTTTCATTTAGAATTGAGCCGTGTAGCAAATTAGGCAGAGCAAGGGCTAAAATACAGAGATTCTAAATCTAGCTCCAGGCTACGTCCACCTCTCTGAGGGTCAACAATCTGGTAGTTATGAGTTCATGACAGAAATTCAGCATTGGATGGGGACACAGCTAGGGACTGTGGGTGTTGGTGGTGAAAAACAGAAACATGTAGTTCTAATGGCACCATCCATTTCTTTTTTTTTTTTCTTTAAATTTATTTTTATTTATTTATTTAACTTATTTATTGGCTGTGTTGGGTCTTCGTTGCTGCACATGGGCTTTCTCTAGTGCTTGCAAGCGGGGGCTACTCTTCGTTGTGGTGCGCAGGCTTCTCACTGTAGTGTCTTCTCTTGTTGTGGAGCATGGGCCCTAGGTGCGTGGGCTTCAATAGTTGTGGCACATGGGCTCAGTGGTTGTGGCTCACGGGCTCTAGAGCACAGGCTCAATAGTTGTGCTTCACGGGCTTAGTTGCTCCGTGGCATGTGGAATCTTCCCAGGGCAGGGCTCGAACTCATGTCCCCTGCATTGGCAGGTAGATTCTTTACCACTGCTCCACCTAGGAAGTCCTACCATCCATTTCTTAAGGGTAAATAAAACATGTCACCAGATGCAACTTCCAGATCAGTTAGAAATTTTTACTTTTGTACTATATGTTGCTTAAAATCAGTATTTGCTATCATATGACTTCAGAAGCTTCCCAGTTACATAAACCCAGGGAAGGGAGAGTTCCATAACCTTGGTCAGATGAGATGAATTGACCTTATTTATTCACTTCCAATTCTGTGCTGTTTTTGAGAACATGACCTTATCAAGAGTAGATTTGGGGAGAAAAATCAGTCTTACATAGGATTGGAAGACCTGAGCATTGGAAGACAACAAAATATTTTTGAGCAGGCTGTAGGCACTCTTCTAGTGAGGAAAAAAAAAAGGGCTGGGCCAACCGAGTTAATTTACACCTTCTTCTGCATACATAAAGCATGTTGCTGTGTTTCTACTGCAGCTCCTACCAGTAATATGTACACACTGATTTCCTCAATACAGTAAGTTTCTCATCAGAGATTACGACTTCTTCTTTGAAACAAGGTTGGCAGATAGGATGCTCAATTAAATATGAATTTCGGGTAAACAAATCATTTTAGTATAAGTATGTCCATGCAGTATTTGAATAATACTGGAATAAGAATATGATCATAATGATAAAGTAGTTTATTGTTAATCTGAAATTCAAATTTAACTGGGCATCCTATTCTGGTTATTGGTGTGTTTCATTTTGATTTGCTTTTTGCTAAATTGGTAACCCTACTTAGAGATAAATGCCAAATACAGTCTGCCATAGAAGAGATGTTCAGTAAATGCTATCTGAATACTGAATGGCAGTTTTTGCAATTCCACTTAATGGAGTGGTTTCATGGCTTCACTAACCTTTGGATGTCATCAGACTCTAATCTGATTCTAGACACAAATCTCATCTCCAGTAATAATAATTAAAACCAAAATAACAATATTGTCTATATTTCTGCAGTGCCTTTTCAAAGGTCAGAGGCAGTGCTTTCTCTTTTCAAAATAAATTCTGAATAATCACACTATTCAAATGTGACTTAATAAAAAGAAAATGTAGAGAGTGAAGAATGCTGATGTGGTTCATAGAAGGATCTTCATACTTATATAAAGTACTATATTTCTGGTTCATACATTTTCTTTCACATTTTTATATCAGATCATTCTTTTTCTAGCATGGCTATGTCAGTTTCAGGAGAAGAGAAAATAACTTAATTTAAAACACTGCTGGCTACAGGTGAGCATGCATTTATTTTTCTATGTCACCCATTTTTACGCCTTGCAATCTTCCAACTGCTAATTAAGACAAGGGGCAAAATTATATCCTTGAGCAAACAGTCTAGTACCCTTTCCCAGTCTGGGATGTGCCAGACACCACACCTGAAGTATGCTTTTTTTTTTTTCATAGACTTTATATAGCATAATAGACTAGGCAAGTATAAATTGAGCAGAATGAAAGGAAGAATTATCTCACACTCCTGCTAATGTTGCTGCAAAGTATAGAAATGCTTCTGTTAATTTTTTACTCTTCAGAATAGCACACAGAAGGCAACCTAGCAAGTATTAGAATTCACAATGCCATCTGTCTGTTGAAAATATAGTCTAATTCATTAGACATAGATATATATATACATATGTGTATATATATATATTGCTTAGTTTGCTAGTCATTTTTTATTGCTCTCTGTTGACCTGAAACTAAGAAATGAAGCATCAGGAAAAGTAATGAGAACCAATTTTCTGTTCAAGCCAAGGAAATGTGTTGCTTTTCTAGCACTTTAGAAAGTCTCCAATATCCAGAAAGTACCATAGAACGCTTAAATGAAAAAATAGTTACAGGACAGCTACATGTAAAAAAATGAAATTAGAACACTTCCTAACACCATACACAAAAATAAACTCAAAAGGGATTAAAGACCTAAATGTAAGGCCAGACACTATAAAACTCTTAGAGGAAAACATAGGAAGAACACTCTTTGACATAAATCACAGCAAGATCTTTTTTGATCCACCTCCTAGAGTAATGGAAATAAAAACAAAAATAAATAAAAGTGGGACCTAATGAAACTTAAAAGCTTATGCACAGCAAAGGAAACTATAAGTGAGACAAAAAGACAACCCTCAGAATGGGAGAAAATATTTGTAAATGAATCAATAGACAAAGGATTAATCTCCAAAATATGTAAACAGTTCATGCAGCTCGATATCAAAAAAACAAACAACCCAATCAAAAAATGGGCAGAAGACCTAAATAGGCATTTCTCCAAAGAAGACATACAGATGGCCAAGAGGCACATGAAAAGCTGCTCAACATCACTAATTATTAGAGAAATGCAAATCAAAACCACAATGAGGTATCACCTCATACCCGTTAGAATGGACATCATCAGAAAATCTACACACAGTAAATGCTGGAGAGGGTGTGGAGTAAAGGGAATGCTCTTGCTCTGTTGGTGGGAATGTAAATTGATATAGCCACTATGGAGAACAGTATGGACATTCCTTGAAAATCTAAAAATAGAATGACCATATGACCCAGCAATCCCACTACTGGGCATATACCCAGAGAAAACCATAATTCAAAAAGACACATGCATCCCAATGTTCATTGCAGCACTATTTACAAAGCTAGGTCATGGAAGCAACCTAAATGTCCATCAACAGATGAATGGATAAAGAAGATGTGGTACATATATACAATGGAATACCACTCAGCTGTAAAAAGCAATGAAACTGGGACATTTTTAGAGACGTGGATGGACCTAGAGATTGTCATACAGAGTGAAGTGAGACAGAAAGAGAAAAACAAATATCGTATAGTAACGCATATATGTAGAATATAGAAAAATGGTATAGATCAACCAGTTTACAAGGCAGAAATAGAGACACAGACATAGAGTGTAGAGAACAAACATATGGACACCAGGAGGGGAAAGCGGGGGTTGGGAGGTGGGGAAGAACAAACTGGGAGATTGGGATTGCCATATGTACATTACTAATAAGAAAAAAATATCAAATTGTATACTCTAAATACATGCAGTTTATTGTATATCAATTATATTTCAATAAAAGTTCTTAAAAAAATAGTTACATAGTAATGTGGTAAATAGGTAGGAGCCAGAGGTTATACAATAGACAAAACTAATCAAATGACACCTGTCACTATTAAGGGATATGGATGTCTTCAGAGCCTAACATGTCCTTCTACCATTTCAGAGGAAATTATCTGAACAAAACTAGACAATTCAATGAACTGAAGACAGTTTTTGGTAGAACATGATAATCTGTGAAAATTTTATAACAATGTCATCTCTTTGTACTATGCTCCAGAGTTTGTCTCATCTTTCAAATATTAAATGTTTACCTCCAGTTGTGATTCTCCACAAATTGTGATTCTTGTTTGTTAGAAAGACAGGTCAAAAATCTCAAAAATATCATATATATACATATATATTATATATAAAGTATATGTTATATATACTACAGTGACATATATAAATGTAAAAGTGAATACACTGATATATATTATAGAAGTTTCTAAACTTATATAATGTGTTCTCCTCACTGATATCTGCATAAACCCTTCTTAGCTGTCTACCCAGGAGTAGAGTGAGATGGTATACATTGAGTAATTGAGTCAAATGCTTAAACAGTTTCCTCCGGACCAGAATCAGGTATTTCTGTCTAAAGGTTCATGGCATGCTGCCATCTCCATCCTTTTGAGTGAGAATAGTGCTACCATTTTGACAGAAACCACAAGAGAAGGCTGTGACAATGGAGCATCACACAGACAGATGTGGAGCCCAGAGAAGGCCCTAGAGGCCTCTGTGCTACATACCACACTTTCTGGCTCTGTTGTGGGTCCCCTGACTTAAAACTAATGCCATTAGAAAAGGATTAACCTCCAAAATATACAAGCAGCTCATGCAGCTTCATACCAAAAAAGCAAATAACCCAATCCACAAATGGGTGGAAGACCTAAATAGACATTTCTCCAAAGAAGACATACAGATGGCCAACACACACATGAAAAGATGCTCAGCATCACTCATCATCAGAGAAATGCAAGTCAAAGCCACAATGAGGTATCACCTCACACCAGTCAGAATGGCCATCATCACAAAATCTGGAAACAACAAATGTTGGAGAGGGTGTGGAGAAAAGGGAACTCTCCTGCACTGTTGGTGGGATTGTAAGTTGGTACAGCCACTATGGAAAACAATTTGGAGGTTCCTTAAAAAACTACAAATAGAACTACCATATGATCCAGTAATCCCACTCCTGGGCATATACCCAAAGAAAACCATAATCCAAAAAGAAACTTGTACCATAATGTTTATTGCAGCACTATTTACAATAGCCAGGATATGGAAGCAACCTAAATGCCCATCAACAAATGAATGGATACAGAAGATGTGGCATATATATACAATGGAATATTACTCAGCTATAAAAAGGGATGAGATGGAGCTATATGTAATGAGGTGGATAGAACTACAATCTGTCATACAGAGTGAAGTAGGTCAGAAAGAGAAGGACAAATATTGTATGCTAACTCACATATACGGAATCTAAAAATGGTACTGATGAACTCAGTGACGAGAACAAGGATGCAGATACAGAGAATGGACTGGAGAACTCGAGGTATGGGAGGGGGCAGGGGGTGAAGGGGAAACTGAGACGAAGCGAGAGAGTAGCACAGACATATATATACTACCAACTGTAAAACAGTCAGTGGGAAGTTGTTGTATAACAAAGGGAGTCCAACTCGAGGATGGAAGATGCCTTAGAGGACTGGGGCGGGGAGGGTGGGGGGGACTCGAGGCGGGGGAGTCAAGGAAGGGAGGAAATACGGGGATATGTGTATAAAAACAGATGATTGAACTTGGTGTACCCCCCCCAAAATAAATAAATAAATTAAATAAATTAAAAAAAAGAAAAAAAAAAAACTAATGCCATTAGATTAGAAATCCTTAGCTTATTATGATTCGTATTACTTTTTCCAGCCCTACAAAAAATAAAACCCTTAATCGAAAGAAGATGCATAAAGATGCTTCAACTTACACTCTAATTTCAAGATTTGTTACCAATAATCTTTTAATCCTTTCCTTCCCTAGCTCCCTTCTACATGAGTTTATCATTTAAATGTAAATATTTACCTCTACATTGACTTGCAGAAATTGGTTCAGAGACTCTAAGCATTTATTAAGAAAATGGAACTCAGGCTTAACTTCCCAGTCTTTTTTTCCCTCCAGTTAAATAATATTGGGTGAGATGGTCAATACCTAGTCAAGCTCTTTAGACGTAATTGGGATGTTTGTGATATGTCCCAGTTTATTTACCCCCTAAAGCAAGGTGTCGGTCACATTCCTCCAGTATCCACTGCTGCAGTTGCTTATAAACCATTCCAAAGCAGCCCCTCATTAACCGGGCCAGGCAGCAGCCTGCAGCAGCCTGCAGATGACCAGCAGCTGGAGATGTGGGTGGTCACAATCACCCAGTGTGGTGACCCAGGGCATCAGACAGGTTGGATCAGGGAGAATAATTGCCTGCAGCTCTAAATTTCTAGCCATTCACAACGTTCACTCCCAGATAAAGTAAAGGTACAGAGATTTCAGTTGCTTCAGCATGTAGGGGGATTTCATAATGAGTCAGGCAGCAAAAATAACAGATGGTGCATGGAGTGTAAATATGAAAATACCCTTGGAGCTGAAACAGAAGGCTGGCGCTCTCAGGGGAGTTGACAAAAACAGAGAGGGCTTCCGCTGTCTCTCAGCTCTTCTCGGTTTTCCTCTCACTTCTTAAAGCACAGACTTTGTGGCCTGTTTCATCCTAACTCCCACCTGATTGCCGCACACTGTGATGCACCGGGAGGCCCTCGGCCTCTGATCCCTAGGCTCTCTCGCCTCCCTCTCTGCTCAGATTGGCTTCCTCGTGTGTTCCTTCTCTTTCATTTTAGCAGTTTCTTTAGTCTTAAGGCTCCTTCCTCCCTACCTTCTGGACTCAGTGTGTTTGTTAGAATGATTCCAACTCCAGAGCTGTGGCTTTGACCATATTTCATCATTCTCATTTCTTTTTTTTCTTTGTTCTTTCTTGTGTATAATTGAGCAGTCCCTCTACCACCACCACCTTTCCCCTTTTGAAATCCTCCTCTTTTTTTAATAGTCTTCCAGATCTTACCATTAGCTTTACTAGAATTTCCATTTCCCTTATTAAAGTCAGCTGTAAATTTTGTTAACATTTAATGTGAACTTGATATAATGACTTTGGTATAACAATTACCCAAAATAACACTATGTCAGGGAAGAAGTGTGGACCGCTCTATCTTAAATCACTTGTGCACTGCTTTTTCCTTCATATAGCTATACATTTCCTTAGGCAGTAAAAACGTGTAGCTTCCATTGGATTGGATTTAACTGCTCTGCAAATAAAACTGTGAAACAGGAAGTCAGGGTTCTACAGAGAAACAGAAAATATGGGATATGGATGTATAACATTCTAAGAGAGCTGAGAAAAACAAAATAAGAAAAGATACAATATACAATATAAGAAAATTTTTAAAAAATATACTTTAAGATTTAAAAACATAATGGGATCATTTAAAAACTTTGAATATTTCAAAATTAAGCTACATGAACAATTTTCTAGAAAATTTGTTCAATTTGATTCAAGAAAAAACAAAACCTGACTAACATAATTAAATAATAAAGGCATTTAGTCTATGAAGATATAAATAATTTCTATTTTATACAAAATTTTCAGAGAAGTAAAAAATAGGGGGAAATTACCTATCTCATTGTGTGAGGCAAAATTAACCTTGATTTATAAAGATAATGTAACTGACAAGAACAGTAAAAGAAAAAAATAAAGACAAACATGTGAGGTGATGGATATATTAACTCAATTGTGGGAATCTTTTCACGATGTGTATGTATATGAAATCCTCATGCACACTTCAAATATGTTACAACTGTATTTGTCAAAGATACCTCAATAAAACTGAAAAATATTTAACAGATAAAAAAAGAACAGCAAAATAAATTTCTGACCAACTAGAACATAAATGAAAAAAAATTCTAAATAAAATATTTGCAAAGCAAATTCAGCAGTGCACTAAAAAATGATAATATCTGATACCCAAGTATCATATATCAGAGATAGCATTCAGAACAGTAATTTTCTCTGGGGGATACCATTGGTGAAGAGAAGAGAGATAAGCTTCTGTAGTCTTGTAAGTTTATTTTTTAATATGTGCTGAGGCTACATGGATATATAAAATATATTTAATATATTTTAATATAAAATATAATTAAAGTATGTAAAAGTCATCAAGTTGCATACTTGATTTGATATTTTGTTATGTTGATTCTCCTATGATTTCTTTCAAATAATGCCAGATTTCTCTTTAAATCTGCACATATTGGTCCCTCAGGTCCATATTTTATTGTGGAATAACAAAATATACTGATGTGTTTATATCCCAATTTATTACTGCTATATGTTCAATCACCTGATGGAGAAATCAGCAAGAGGAGTATAAATGTGTTTATCACTTGCAGTGGCATTACTGACCATTACCTCTTTGAGGAGAAGCCAGCTGTGGACAAAAGTCTTATCTTTTAGTGCAGATGCCTAAGTACAGAGCTCATAGAAGGTATGCACTTCTATTATAACTGCATAAACTTAAGTAAGAACAGGCAACTTAAATATGGATTAATAAGCTAAAATGATGTTATTTATGATAGGCTTTGACCTACTTCTTTAAAAACAAATCTGAGTTTATTTTATACCTAATAAATTACTAGAAATGATTTGTAAATATTGAGATATTAGTAGATCCAAAGTCTATTAGCAACAAAGAAAATTTAATTGTTTAAAAATACCATTTATACATATAATTTTAAAATATTATGACAAAAATAACTAATGAAAACCACATATTCTAAGGCAAAGAAAGTTAAAAAGGCTATTTATGGAAGAATAAAAATTAGGAATAAATTTAACAATTTACATGTGGGACTTCTATATGGACAATAAAACGTTACTGAAACACATTAAAGAAAATCTAAATAAATAGAGGTATATAACATATTTAAAGATTGAAAGATTCAGTGTAGTAAAGATGTCATTTCTTTCAAATTGACCTACAGATTGAATGCAATCTAACAAATATCCCAGCTATTTTTTTTATTGACAGATACTAAAATTTACATGTGAACGCAAAGAGACAAAAATAGTCAAGGCACTCGAATACAAACAAGATGGGAGAACTTACTCTACCCAATATCAAGACTTGAAAGCTACAACAATAAGACAGTGTGTTACACTGGCACTAGGATTTTTAAAAAGACATCAGTTAAATACAATAGAAAGTCCATAGACAGTTCCATGTTGATATGTACACTTGTGTATGACAAAAGTAGCAGTATGGAAAAAAATGGCCTTTTAAACTAATGGTGCTGGGTCAACTGGATATCTGTATGGAAAAGTATATTAAGCTTGACTTCTACTTCATAACACAAACAATAATTAATTCCAAGTATTTTAAAAGCTAAAAGTGAAAACAAATTTATGAAGCTTCTAGAATATAAGACTTCATGACTTTGGAACAGGAATAGATTTCTTAAATAGGACCAAAAAAGCATGAATTTTAAAATTAAATATTGCTCAATTGGACTGTGTTAACTTAAGAACTTCTGTGTATCCAAAGAAACCATTAAGAGAGTGACAAAAACCAGCCAAGGGTGGGGGAAAATATTTATACTGCATACAAGCAAAATAACTCCTACAAAACAAAAAGAAAATGACTGACAAAGTGATAGAAAACTTGAAAAAAGTCCTACAGAAGAGGATATTATAATTGACCAATAAACAAGTTTTTAAAGTGTTTAACTTTAGTGATAAGCAAATTAAAACAATAGGAGATCTAAAAGGTCCCTGGTTCGGTCCCAGGTTTCGGCACTAAAAAACAAAAACAAAAAACAAAAAACACAGGAGATGCCATTTATATACCCTCCTAACTTTCTAAAATTAAAAATAGACAATGGCAACTGTTGGTAAGATTATACAGCAACAGGAACTCTTATACCCAGAAGCTGGGTCAGCAAATTGATTTAACTACTTTGAAAAAAATTTTGGTACTATATACTAAAGTTGCAAAAAATATATAACCCACATACCCTATAGGTCAAATATTTCACTCCTAGGTAAATACCAAACTAAAATGTACTCAAGTGCATGTACTAGAATGGTTATTGCAACATTACTGGTAGTGACTAAAGACAACCCAAATACCCCCCAAGAGCCCAAAGATACATAAATAGTTACAACAGAATACAGAGTTAGGTCCCTTACACATAAACCTTCAAGTTGTGAACTTCCAAAGACATGAATGTGCCTCTGTATGCCAGCTGTTGCATTGTACCACTGCACTTTTCAAGGTACTGTACTATTAGATTAAAAATGTTTAATTTTTTGTGTTTGTTTTTTATGTATTATTTGCGTGAAAATTATTATAAACCTATTATAGTACGGTACTATATAGCCAATTGTGTTAGTTGGGTACCTGGGCTAACTGTGCTGGAATTATGAACAAATTGGACTTATGAACGTGCTCTTGGAACAGAATTTGTTCATATGTAGGGGACTTAACTGTACTATCCAGCAAAGAAAACAAATGTATACAATAACACGGATAAATCTCACAAAAAACAATTTTGAGCAAAGGAGCCAGATACATACAATGTCATACTGTGATTTTATTTAATAAATACCATTCATTTAAAAGTTCAGGAAAACAAGTGAAACTAAATTATGGTGTGTAAGAATGAATGCTTATATGGAAAACACTAAAAAAGCGGGGCACAGGCAAGAGAGTTATAACTAGGGAAGTCAGGAGAGAGGTTACCCTTTGAAAGAGAAAGGGGTAGTGATGTGTAAGGGTAGTGATGTGTAGGGGTTATGAGGTTGCTTTGGGAAAAACTATAGGAAGAACTTCTTGGCTATAGGAAACACTTTAGTGCATTATGGGAAAGCATTTAATTGGAACAGAAACCATTAGGAAGCAGGTGGAGTAGCCTAGCTCAATTTGGCGAGCAGTACAGCAGCATTTAAGAGCACAGAAGAAATAGAAAACGTCAGGTCTCACTCCAAACCTACTGAACTAGAATCTATTAGCTTAATGAGATCTCCAAACAACTGACATACTTTAATTCTAGTTAAGCCCTGGTCTAGGCAAACAAGAGAATAAATGGCACAATAGAGTAGATAATAACAACAGAGAAGGCCAGAAAAATTTTAAAAAGAAAGACAGAAAATTATAAACATAATCCACATAGGCCAGAAGAGGATGCAGGTCTGACTCGGCCCCAAGAGAGCATTTGTATTGTGAAGTCCTTTTTACAGTTTGAACTGGCAATAAACTATATATTATAGGAGAGCAGGAGGGGTTTCAGGGCTCATCACTATTGCCCTAAGCCCTGTACTGCAGAAGGACTGATAGACATTCACCAGATCACCATCTATGTAATTTTGGTTAATGGAAATGTGCTCAGTATCTGGGAGTATCACAGTCACCAGCATTCCTGGTTATCTCTCAGATTAGCAGAGAATCATTTCTAGGATGTATCCACACTCTAGCTGCTTGGTGCATTCCATGCAAATAAAATATCAACTAATAATTATATCTTTCGCATGCCTGGTCTCCTTTTGAATGAAAAGACCTCTTCTATCTGATGGGTGGCATATGCACCATCCTTTTATAAGTGCCATGTTCTATCCTGAGACTTCCTGCTCACTTTAGAGCAGATGTATTTCTTGAATATCCTTTCTGCTACTAAAATTGAATATATGGAATCAAAATCCCAATGTCAAGGGAAAACAGTTTCACTGGAAAGTGAAAGATGAAAAGAAACTACAAACACCTACTATCAGAAGAAAAGTTTTCAAGCAGAAAATTAATGAAATACTGACGTTTTATTTGTAATTTATTTATTTTTAGACACAGACCTGCTAATAATTACTAGTGCTTAATGCAGAGTATGGAGAAAATTTGTTCTTCACACTTTAAGATTTATGACGTGTAGCCTTTTGTAAACACGTAAAATTGAAAATTGCCATTGAAATTACCAAGAAATAATAAAAATTAAGTAGATGATATTTCTGTCCCTTAGACTTTAAAACCTGTAAGTCAAAAATTAAAAGCATTTTCTGGATGAATCTAAGTAATGATAGGTATTTAAAGTAATACAGCATATAAAGTGGAACCGATCTCAACTGCCCTTCATCTGAGACATATCACCCTATTGATTCACAGATATTTTTACTGAAACCCAGTTAACTTCAGATACTTGTAATCATTATTACAGTTAACCCAAATACAAGTTTTAAGCATTTTAAGTGAAAATAAATTTATATGATGGAGCTGGAGAGTAAAAGGGAAAAAAATCAAATTTCTTTCAGGGTTTGTACATCACAAATTAAATGGAAGAAATTTTTTTTTTAAGAAATTTTTAAGCATTTGCACAAAGCTGAAAAATAAAGGAAGAGAAGTTACCTCATACACCTGCACCATGTAGAACTACTGTGTAGCAGCTGTGAGGACAAAAAGCAATCTTATATGGAAGAGCAGAAACACGTTTTTGAAAGCATTTAGTCTGTTACAGTTTGGGATAACTCAGGATGATGGTTAGTACAGGCCAACACAGCCATGCCATTTACTTACTGCCTACACCCATTCGGGTAAGTCCATGCCTGAGTGGTATGCTTCGTAAAGACTGCAAGTAGCTTCACAGTCCATCCTCGTTATTCACAGATTCTACATTTATCAATTCGTTTACTTACTAAAATTTATTTGTAACCCCAGATTCAATACTGATGGTGATTTCTTGGCCAATCATGGACATGCACAGGGAGAGAAAAATTTTTGACTCCCCTGTTTCACATGTTCCCAGATGCGGTCAACGAAGTGACCTCTGCCTTCCTGTTTCAGCTGTCAGAGACCTGATCAGAAATGAGGGTGGCAGGGGGCAGCGCTACAGAGTGCAGTGTGACAAGGTCCAGCTCAGGAGTTACTCAGACCGGGGTCTGAATTCCCACTTGCACTTGTTAGTGGAGTGGCCTCAAGTAAGTCTCAATACTTCTGAACCTTGTTTTCTCTTTTGTAAAACAGAATAGAAAAAAATTCTAGGGATTAAGAAAACACAATAGAATGCACCAGTATGAGCTGTTTCCAGGATTTAAGACTATAATCTATGTAACTTCTATCTATATTTATCTATGTATTTATGTACCTATTATCTATATCTATCTATCTATCTACCTAACCATCTATTCCTCCCAGGAGCAATGGGTCAGCATTTGGTAATTCAGTGCTGGTGGCAACTTTCTGGAATGTAATTGCCATGAATAATGAGAATCAACTGTTTATAAATTTATCAAATATACATATTATTATATGTGGTCATCTCTGCTACATTTAATTTTGTTTATATATTACATATAATTGTTTATATATTATTATCCTTATTTACTTACAATTTTCATAAAAAGACTGGATAAAATATGTAAAGCTTTATCCTACATAAAATTATTCTCCAAAATAATGCTAAATCATTTTTAAATGGAATTCTTTCACATTAAAAATCAAGAGAATTCTTGTTTTTTGCTAATAATAATTTTTGTAAGTTTAATTACTTAATCTTCATCTTTTTCTCCTTCAAAAATCTTGAAGGTGTACACATTAGCTTGATTTCTATAGAAAACATGGTCTCAAAATTGTCCTTCTCCAGTTGTTAGTCTGTGAGAATGTTTGTATGCAATGCCCCAAAAAGTCTTTACCAAAACCTAAGTCATAGGGGCATTTTATTTAAAGTTGTTTATAACCAACTTCCAAAAGCAATGAATGCCAATTGCACTATACTTTGAAAAGAAGCTATTTGTCACTATAGATTTCTTATCAGATTTTGTTTGTTGCGGAATGGCCTTTTAGTTTATGTGAAAAATGAGTTCTGATTTGATTTAGTGGCAATTTTTAATTTAGGTTTTCTGGTTTCATTTTCTTTTTCCTCTTCTCTAAGCATATAAAAATGTCCCAATACTGCAAAATGTGCCTCTTTGATATAAACAAAAGAAAGCTCTAATACAGTAAAAAGTTACAAGCATACTAAAATATATAATTAGGATACTTAATTTTTTAATTTAAAGACTCTTTATAAAAATAGATAAAGGAACTTGCCTGGTGGCGCAGTGATTAAGAATCCGCCTGCCAATGCAGTGGACACAGGTTCGAGCCCTGGTCCGGGAAGATCTCACATGCCGTGGAGCAACTAAGCCTGTGCACCACAACTACTGAGCCTGTGCTCTAAAGCCCATGAGCTACAACTACTGAGCCTGCGTGCCACAACCAGTGAAGCCCAGTCACCTAGAGCCCATGCTCTGCAACAAGAGAAGCCACCGCAATGAGAAGCCTGAGCACTGCAACAAAGAGTAGTCACCGCTTGCCACAACTAGAGAAAGCCTGCGTGCAGCAACAAAGACCCAACACAGCCAAAAATTTATTTATCTATTTAAAAAATAGATAAAATAAGACAAATCTAATTATTAGGCATTCTAAATATTTACAATTCTACATTGCAGGAATTTAATTACCTATTCCACTCCTGTGACTAAATTTTAAACAAAAGAAATTAGCTTTTAATCTTGGACCCCTAGTCCAAGGTTATATTTTTATTTATAGAAGAATATAAACAGAGTTCTATAACAAGGAAGTAATATGATATATATAGTTGTTGTTGATCTTATGTTAGAACTTATGATCTAACTTTTTCAAATAAGTATCAAACATAGCACAATACATTGAAAAGATCTTCAACAATCTTTTCTACTTATGTAGTGTTTTATTTCTGAAAGTACCATGGAAAACACACACACACCAAAAAAGTTGAGAAATTTACCAAGCTTACAAAATGAATCAATGATAGAACAAGGAACCTAATTGGGATTTCATTCCTCATGGTTGCATCTAATAAACTCTTAATTTCTATTCATTTCCTAAAATACAATATTGTTTTACAAGAAAGAAAAAGCATTTTACTTTTTTCACCCCAATAAGCTATTAGAATATAATACCCTTTGGGGATCAAGACTTTTCACACTGTCCCTCTGAGGGTCTTAATGAAAAATCATTGATTCCATTAAAGATCAGAGGAGGAAAAAGAAAACTGGAATCAAGAATATGAGGACTTGAAAACATCATACAAAAGGTTTATTTTTAAATTCACTAAGAACAGTGAACATGTTTTTGAACATCGCTGAAATTCTCTTTTTGTTCCAGCTATTAAAATTGGATTCCACAAAATTGGATTTTACCCAAACTCTATTTCCATGTAACAGCAGTGGAACTGGACCTGATATTTGTTTACAAGAGAAGTAGATCTTTGTATATTGCCCGTTCATTGGTTTATAGCCTTGCAACCAGAAAGTATATACAACAATATGGTGTCATCCCAGCAAGAAAAGGAAAGGAGAGAGGAGAAGTTGTGGAAAATTGTTGTGCCCTGCCCTTGCACTGCTAACAGTGACTGATCATATAGAGATGACCTTGTCCTTGGTCCCTGTTTGCCTCCAAGGCCATTCAACCCAATATTCACTTAGCCTCACCACCAACTCAGCACCTATGTTAGTTATCTATTGCTGTGTAACATATTACCATAACTTAGCCTCAAAACAACACTCATGTATTATCCCCCTGTTTATACGATCAGGAATCTGGATACCACTTAACTATGTCCTCTGCTTCAACATCTCTTACAAGGCTGCAATCGCAGTGTTCACCAGGGCTGGTGTCTCATCTGAGACTCTACCACCACCAAGTCTGCATGAGTATTGGAAGGATTCAGTTCCTTGGAGGTTGTCAATTGAGAACCTCATGTTCTTGCTGGCTCTTGGTTTCTTGCCATGTAGGTCTCTTCATATGGCAGCTTACTTTATCATAAAAAGCCAGAAAGGGAGAAAGCCAAAGAGAGTATGACAGCAAGACCAAAATAAAAATCTCATGCAGCATAAGCATGGAGTGACATTTGACCACCTTTGCTGTATTCTATGGTTAGAAACAAGTCACAGGTTCCCACCCACACTTAAGAGAAGAGAATCATACCAGGACACGAACACCGGGAGACAGAGACTGGGGCCCCTTAGAGCCTACCTGCCACAATGCTATTCTAGATCAGTCATCCAGTATCTGCTATCTCAGCCTTAAATCAGATAAGATGCTTAGAACCTCATTTTGCTGGTAAACCAGTTTATTTTCTCTCCCTTTCTCTCTCTCGCTCTCACTCGCTCTCTCTCTTTCTTGATACCTTGGTTCCTTGAGCTTATGTTCCAGGCTTATTCTTGATACCTGAATACTTGCCTGGTAATTTGGCCCTTTATTTCCTACACATACTTCCTTCATCCCTACTAACCAAATATTCTACTTTTTGACTCTTGAATTGAATGACAGGTTCTCAATACGAATGCTCCGTGTGTACACTTACTGACTTCCTGCTGCTGAATCTTCATCGACTAGTGTTCAACAGCTGGTTAGACGGCCACTCTGGAGTTTAGACTTGGTTTTACCTTTGGCTAATAATGCTTGTACCACATCTGTATTTACCTCATAAACTAATAACTGCTTTTCAGACCTAATGTTTAGAGCATCTCTCTCTCTTTTTAAAAATGAAGCATAGTTGATTTTGGAACATATCTCTTTGTACGGATTTCCTGAATAATCATCCCCAAGTCTCACTCCAATATTGCAACGTTTGCCATTCTCCTGAACTTTTTGGTTCTTCCTGATTTCTTGACTGTAACCTATTCTGATCTGGCGCATCTGATCAGAATGTCTGAGCCTAGTTCTAATAGGTGTTTACTTGCCAACAAAAAAGTTTACCTCTCATAAATTCTTCCCCAGTGGAAGTTCCATATCTAATCAACAACATTTATAAGGATTTAAGAAAATACAAGTACTCATTGAAGCACAACCTTATAAAGATGAGGAAAAGAGGCTTCTGACCCAAAGAAATATTGCTTTTTCATAGTAGATACTTAAAACTGTCAAACTACCTATTCTGGAGTTTTCATTTTATTAAATAGATAGGTCGAGCGGAAAAGAAGATAATTCTCTATAAAGCCAATATCATTCCCCAAAATATACATCTTTGTTTAAATCACATGTTTATGCTTTTTATTCTGCCTGAGATAACCTTGCATATCTTTCATTTTTATATATGTCAAAATCCTGTCTATCCTTGCATTCCTTGGAACTCTCTCTGATCACCCAGATCCAACATACAGTGAGTCTTCTCTCTAAACCTCCAGACAAGACTTATATTGCTCCTGGGGTGTATGATATTTATTACTTTTTATGTACCCCTTTTATGATGCTGCTGGGTTATGAATGTCCCTTAACCAAAAACAATATCTTTCTCACTCTCTTACTCATTGAGATATATTTAGTGTTTCCCTGAGCATTTTAGTTTTTCAGTAAATATTTACTGAATTGAATTGCATTGTATTGTTTTATATATTTCCCTTGTTAATGAAGTCTTCCTCAACATATGTTTAGTGTTTACATGAGTAACACATTAATAGTCAAAGTTTTATTATAAATAGATGATATTTGCTTCCAGAAAGCAGAGTTGGTATCTTTGAAATCAGATGTGATTTAATTAATAATGACTCCTTTAAGTTAAAAATATGGTGATCTTAGTATTTACTAATTAATAATATCGGAAATAAACTGAGAAACTCATTCTTTAAAATATCTACCACAGTTTTACATGTAGTAGAAAATAAAGGATTTTGTGTTTTCTTTGCCTTGTGTCTTTCTCTTTTGTTTCTTATTAATCTATCAGTTTAATTTTGACATACCTATATTCTTCAAAATAAGTGTTGCATTTTGTGTGTGGTCAGATTAATTAAAGGCATAATGGCATTTGAAATACTTTGACTGTCTTAAAGCAACAAAAAACTGAACCTTACAGTTAGAATCTTAACTACATAAAGATTACCTCTCTCTATAGTAGTACAGGCTGCAAGCGTCACTATAGGATTCTGTAGGAAACTGGTCGAGACTGAGATTCCCCAGCTGAATTCTCAGTTAGGAAAGAACCTATTTCTCTGCTTCAGTTAAAGAACACTCCTTTAACTCAAATCATAGCTCCACCCGGGGCAGCCCACATCTAATGACTAGACAACAAGGGGGTACAAAGGACTTGCCCGCTCACCACTTGGAGCAACTCTGAAAGTTCACCCCAGCTTCACAGCTCTTGGTGGATTTGGTTAATCCCGTCACTGGCACTTCATTTCAGCTCAACTTTTTCTGCCCAATCTTGCTTTCTAGGTAAGAAGGGAAGAAAGGAAAGTATCCTTCCATGGGTGCTAATCCCTAAATTATTCCCTAAAAAAAGCCTTGTTTGCTAATTTCCATCTTAGAGTCTGTTTCACAAGAAACTCAACTTGCAACAAATATGAAAATGTTCTTGGTAGGGGACAGAATTTCCACAAAGTGATATGATTATGATTCTTTGCTGTTTCTGCCTAGAGAAGTTTTTTTTCCAACTATTGGTACTATTGACATCATGGGTCAGATAAATCATTGTCTTTAGGGGCTGTCCTATACATTGGAGAATCTTGAGCAGCATCTTTGGCCTCTACCACTAGATGCCAGTAGCACACACACAAACACCCATGCTGTCTGGCAGCCAAAATGTCTCTAGACATTCCCCAATACCCCCTGGGGTGAGAGGGAATCTCCCACTGAGAACCACTGTCCTACAGCTAATTTTCTAATGAAGGGCAATAGTAAAATAAAAAGTAATGGAAGGGGACGTCCCTGGTGGTGCAGTGATTAAGAATCTGCCTGCCAATGCAGGAGACACAGGTTTGAGCCCTGCCTCAGGAAGATACACATGCCTCAGAGCAACTAAGCCTGTGCGCCATAACTACTGAGCCTGTGCTCTAGAGCCCGTGAGCCACAACTGTTGAGCCCATGCACCACAACCACTTAAGCCCATGCGCTAGAGCCCATGCTCCACAACAAGAGAAGCCACCGCAATGAGGAACCCACATACCACAATGAAGAGTAGCCCCTGATCACCGCAACTAGAGAAAGCCCATGTGCAGCAACAAAGACCCAACACAGCCAATAAAATAAATAAACAAATAAATCCAATCAATCAATAAATAATTTTTTTTTTTAAAAAAAGGTAATGGAAGGAAGTTGGTGTCACCCAGGCAGTAGGTGTTCAGGGGGTAGCAGCTGACAGTTTCTCAGGTAATAAGGTACAGACAGTAGATGCCTGGCACAGATCTTGATGAATACCTCCCGCAATACCCCATCTCTACTCTACTCCCACCACTAGACTAGCAATTCAGTGTGAGAATTCTACAACTTGAAACTAGGGGTTGATAGATAGTTTTCCTTTAATGTCTTATGTCTATAGTCTTTAATCATGCTTAATGTTTATACGATTCATTATTTACAGGCTTCTAAAAGGTATCAGATTCCCCATAGCCCTTGATGAAAAGTGGGATTCTTCAATTTCACAGAGAAGCTTAAGTTTTTGTTTTAGTGTCTTTTTTTTTTTTCCCATCCAAATTCTTGAAGTACCAATGTTCTTAAAGGATTTTCTGATCTGCTTTAAATGTCCAGGGTATCTGTTTAAGTAATAGAGACACTTTCACCACTTATAATCCCTTCAATTGCATGAAAAGCCATGATATGAAAATTCTGGACAATTCCCCAACACTTGAATCATTCAGAATATACAAAAGCTGGAGTTGGCTGGAAAGGAGACTACAGTTGAGTCAGTGAAAGGATCAGAAGCATATGGGGGCTAACACATAAAGAATATACAACACTAAAAGGAAACGCATCTCTTTGTTTTTTGTAGGTATGAAGTGTTTTCCTCTTATGAGCTGAAATATATTTAAATAACTTCCCATCACCACATTCCCATCAAGTTTTTCAATCATCTCCACTATGGTTCCTGTGTTATTCCCACCCACACAATTTTTAAAAGAAGTTTAAAAAAGAGGTGCTCTTGGGACTTCCCTGGTGGTGCAGTGGTTAAGAATCCACCTGCCAATACAGGGGACACGGGTTCAAGCCCTGGGCTGGGAAGATCCCACACGCCTCAGAGAAACTAAGCCCGTGCGCCACAACTACTGAGCCTGTGCTCTAGAGCCTGAGAGTCACAACAACTGAGCCCACATGCCACAACTACTGAAGCCCCTGGACCTAGAGCCCATGCTCTGCAACAAGAGAAGCCACTGCAATGAGAAGCCCACGCATCGCAACAAAGAGTAACCCCCACCCACCACAACTGGAGAGAGCCTGCACGCAGCAACAAAGACCCAACACAGCCAATTAATTAATTAATTAATTAAAGAGGTGCTCAGGGATATATGGATAAATACAGCTGATTCACTTTGGTGTACCTCAAAAACTGGTACAAAAGTGTAAAGCAATTATGTTCCAATAAAGAGCGTAAAATAAATAAATAAATAAATAAATAAATAAATAAAACAAAAAGCAGTGCTCTTCTTATGTATATGCATGCCATAAAATGATTATATGCAAGCCAATTGCAGAAAGAAATGGTTGCTTCTCAGCACCAGCTTTAACCATTGTCTTTATTTTGGATCTCAGATTTGCATATTTTAAAATTTACTTTCTGCTAGCCAGTTTCATTTTTACATGTTTGTTAAGGTACCTCTGTATCACAGCATTCAGCATTAGCAACTTTGTGGAATAAGAAGCAGAAAGAATATCCATGAAATACAGGTAATTTTTAATTTTATCACACAATTTCTTCCCATGAAGAATTTATAACTTTCTCATCTCTAATCAAATTCCCTGCCATAGGAGCACATTCTAATTACAGCCGTCTGCTCCTAGCAGGGTATTCATCCCAGGCCAATATGTGTGAAACATTCTGATCCATTTTAAGCGTGTAATTTGCTTCTGCACTCGAATTCTAGGCAAAGAGCAGATGGCTGTCATTGGAGACATTTCTTACACAATAAGGGCAAGAAATGTTAAAACAGGAATTCACTCAGTGGAAACCAAAAATTTCCTCTAATTAGGAAATATTAATCTAGGACATGCAGTGGGCAAAATGAATGACCACTTGGTCATACTGTGCTTACTAAAGTAGTTGACCCCGGGAAAACTACCACCATCCCATTTGTTCATAGTCTGTAAGCCCCTCCTTTCCTAAGATCCAAGGGCAGAGTTCATTTACCTACCCATCCGGTCATTTATTTATTGATACTACAAACACTAAATATTTTTGAGCAAGGCCCTATGCTTTGTGCTAAAGAAAATACCAAGAAATATAAGCCACTGAGTTTGTTTTCAAAAGTTCAAAGCTACTGTAAAATAATTTCTAGAGTGTTACTAAGTGCTCCTTATGTCTTAGGGGGAGAAAAAGGAATAATCTATAGAAGAGTCTATTTTCATACCTACCATAAATACGGACATGAAATATATGTAGTATATTATTCCTTCCACAGTTTGTATACTATTACATAATTATAAGAATTCAGAAAACTCAGATCCTGAGATGTAAGGATGATACATTCTATGACTTTTTTTTGTATTTAAAAGCTAGAATAAAAGAGCTCAGAATGGACACAGGGACTCTAAACAGAGAAAAATGGGCGCTACTCAAATTTCCATAGTTAGATATGACTTTAAAGGAAAATGTAAAATGCTAATTCAAACGTTAATGAATGACCCCTAGAAGACAAGTGCACACACAGACACACACGCGATGCTAGAAACCACCTCCTGTTAGGGTCTCTATTTCTATTGCATGTTATAACTTCTACATCAAGTTACAATTGAATGCAAAATACTTTGAACAGCTGTTTTTCAGATTTTTATTGCTAACAGCCCCTACTGACACTGCCCTTGTCTCTTCTACACCTTTGCTTCATTTCCACTGTCCCAAATTTCTGTGATGGGGTGAAAGAACACACTGAGAGAGGAAGAAAAAAAAATCCCTACGAAAGACAAAGAAATGCATTCAACTGAACCAGAGCAGATTATTTCTAAAAAGTATTGCTACTAGCAAACACACACACACACACAGCCCTTCATATTGAGGTAAGCATTAACAGTTTCAGATTTAAAAACGAATGAAGCTCTGTACACATAGATACCTATATACACACAAACATATAAAGCAGAATTATTTATTTCAGCAGAGAATGAGAACATATGTCTAACCAACAAGACGTCACCTATTTTTACAATTATTCTTTGTTAAATGCAGAACCAAGATGAAGCTCTGGTGACCAAGAGAAAATGCTAGACCCAGAACCAGAGCAGCTGGTGGTTTTAGGTAACCTCACTGAAGTGGTTCAGATCTGGCAGAGCCTCAGGTATAGACTGCTAAGCAGAAACATGTGTTTGGATACAGAAACTTTCTTTCTGATCCCCGAACAGGCAAACTCTACCAGTTTGAAGTGTGCATTTGTCCTAGAAACAAGTTTGTCCTCAGAACTGCATCAATGACATAAACAATGCTCATAGTAAGAGTGGATGACCAGCATTAAAAATACTTTTCCTAAACACGCCATCATCGAAGCTTATCACTCATGATTGCTCACTAATACCTCGTCTGTCTTATTTCATCCTTTCTATTACAAGAGCATCTATTAAGACAGTTAGCCTGTAAACAGTTGACTCTGAGCTCATTTCACATCAGCAAGGCATAGGAGAGAGATATAAATGATGCATGTAGTGATGCTGCAAAATAGTTTGAGTGCATGCAAAATGAATGACCACATTACGTACAGTTTACCAAAGGTTCATTGTTCACAACTGGGAGGCTAGTAAGCATAGACATCTGTATAAATATTAACCGAGATTAGGTTTCCAACAGATCATACTAATTAATATGCTGTAAAATAACTGCAAGCTGGAAGACTGCTCTGTGGTTTGCAAACAGGACCATGTGTAGACTCTGAAGACAACGTACATTATATTTAGCCTACACATCACTTATTTATAACTAGTACAGACCCAACAGTTTCACTGCCTGAAGCCATTAAAATATCTCCTTAAATAAATTATTTTAATTACCTTGATGAGAGTGGGTGGTTTATACTTCTGAAAACCCAGTAAGATGTTTTAACATATTTCTTCGTACTAGAGTTATTATTTTTTGTTGAAGGAAGTGAAATGGAAAACGAAATAAAGAAAACAGAAGTAATAAATATCTGTAAACTGTCTTCCAAGATTCACAAATGAGCTATGTAAAGAAAACTCTACGCTCTAGCCTCGTGTTTGTGTTTTTGTTTTAATCAGCTCCACTTTAAGTTTCTATAAAGCTTGTTGAATTAACTTCAAATTTATTACATCTGGCAGAGGTGGGCAGTAAGTCTGGATATGTGCCATCAACTCATTATATGCATCTATACACCACACCTTCTTTATCCATTCATCTGTTGATGGACATTTAGGTTGTTCCCATGTCTTGACTATTGTGAATAGTGCTCCTTTGAACATTGGTGTGCATGAATCTTTTTGAATTAGAGTTTTTGTCTTTTCTGGATACATGCCCAGGAATGGGATTTCTGGATCATGTGGTAACTCTTTTTTTTAGTTTTTTAAGGAACCTCCATACTGTTCTCCAGAGTGTCTGCACCAATTTACATGCCTACCAGCAGTGAAGGAGGGTCCCCCTTTCTACCTGCTCATGGCAGGTAAGTCTGGGTACGTGCCATTAACTCTCAAGGGCAGCCTTCTTTGTGGCAGTTGCCACTATGGGAACATGCTAATATTGATCTGCTATGGAGCAAAAGGGCTGGAGCCTGTAACATAAGGCTTTCTGTATATTCCCATACTGAAGCCAGATAATTAAAAAGAAGTATCTCATGAGATAATATACACTTATTAAACCAAAAAATAATACTTAAATAATCAAAAACTAAATTGGTTTCCTAGAAACTTTGCCTTTAGCAGGTCCTTCTAATTTAGCAAAGCAAAACAATGAATTTGTATCCCTTCTCCCTGAAACCCTTGGTTTTCTCTGCACCAGGGAAAAAGCTAAATCTCTTCCATTAAGAATTCCTTCCATTAATAATAATTGTTCTTATTAGACACTCATTCCAATATTCACCCACGTACTTGCTTTGTTTGCTTCTTTCCCCTGTAGCATACCTGAAGAAGCATAATCATAAGACTAGTTACATCAAGCTACTCCTATTAGCTGTGAATGAAATATGCATTGACCTCTTATTATGTAAATAGCACTATGTTAGGTAAAGAGGAGTTTTTTTTAAACCTATGGGAGGAAAACATCTCTTCCCATGAAAAGCCTTCAAACTGGGTAGAAAAAAACAGCCATGGAACAATTAATGAACAAAACACCATATGGAAATGGGCTCTACTGCATTTTTTTGTACTCGAAGCAACAGAGCGACTTCACAACAAAACTGGAACTTGAGTTGAGCCTGGTAGGTTTCATGAAAGATGGACAGGTAGAAAGAGGAAGGCAAAATTGACATAGACTCAAACATGATGGTGTGAAAAATACAGTTTGTAATACAGGAAAGTATAATCTATTTGGAGATATAGTACACATATTTAAATACTTCAAACTGGCTCAACAGCTTGGAGACAGGACTTTGCTTAAAGTAGACAGCAATATTCATATGGTCCAGTCTTTAACATCTTAAGGTCTTCAAGTATTTCAATATTTGATTACATACTGATAGGATTTTAAAAGGAAAAGAACATGTATTGATTCCTAATGAAAGTAACCATTGCATTATTTTACGCTTTGGGAGTAACTTTTTCACAAATTGTAATTTTTGGTCCATCTTATATAAGGTATGATAAATGATATCATTAAACATACAAGTGGCAGTGGATTTTATATTTTAAAGTATAAATGAATTTGACATCATGATGGCCCACCACTTATTTGACTAAATATCACTTTATCTTGTGATAAGTTCCACAAGAGCAAGAATCATGTCTGTGTTACTTCCCTGCTACATCTCCATCCCTGTCCATAGACCTTGGCCTGGAATAAG
Organism: Hippopotamus amphibius kiboko; assembly: GCF_030028045.1. Taxonomy (NCBI): domain Eukaryota; kingdom Metazoa; phylum Chordata; class Mammalia; order Artiodactyla; family Hippopotamidae; genus Hippopotamus; species Hippopotamus amphibius. Next base: position 15,224,462 of record NC_080195.1, read on the forward strand.
TACTGTAACAGGTACTCTTTAACTGTTGAATGAGTAACTAAATGAAGTAATTATAGAAATAGGCTCAGATAATAAGGAAACCAAAACTACTGCATATTCATTACCCAAATGACTGTGTGAAAAGAAAATAAATAGTACTTTCATTAAAAGCCTCTCCCATCCTTAGAGGTCATATGAAAAGGCACAGGAGAGGGGAAGACTACAGTATGAAAAGGAAATTGTTGTTTGCTTGTCATTAATGCCAAAGATTAAAGTTCTCACATTTCTGGCTCACTAAATTTGCACTGTACAACTTCAGATGATGTTGACACTTTCTCTAGATTTGAGACTTAGGGTTTGGATTTTAGTCTTTGAGTCTGAAAGTAAAAATTTAGAAAACACCGACCTCTCTCTCTACTTGTTCATGTATCAGTAATAAAAAGAAACTTCCAAAGTTCTCCAAATTTGGTCCTACCTTAGAAGAGCTAATTTCAGTTACCACTTGATTAATGACCTAAGTGTTTAATTACGCACTTAGTATGTACAGAGTTCAGTTAGGTATTGTATAATATTCATATAAATGTTATTGATATTCATAACCTATCTTTGAGGAAATTATACAGAGACAGGATAGGCAAATATTAAAAAGTTAATTAACAAGACAGCATAATATGTATAAATACCATATAAGTCAATTAAATAGTATCGTAGGACTTCGGGAAAGTAAGATTCACTACAATTGGCATAGTTTTGGATGACTTCATGGAGAAAAAGACTTGTACCTTCAAAAGCAGATACAATTTAGCAAGATAAAGAAGAGATTAGAATGCATTTCAGGAATGCATTCATAGCATAAGAAAAATCACCAGGTCTGGAATGGGCCTGACATATTTAGAGAGAAATATACATTAGCCTTGCTAAGGAAGACTATTCCTATAGGGGTGGGAGAGGTGATAGGAAAATTACAGTTTTGTTCAGCATGTTAAGAACCTTAAATGACAGCCTAGGCTTTTAGACAATTCTATAAACTGTGGCTGATGACAGGAGGAAAAGAGTCACTTTAAGATCATTTATCTGATGTGCATTTTAGTACGCAGGATAAATGTAAGGTGGGATGCGCTAGAAGCCAGATGTGTTAGGAAGCTCTCGTAATAAACCAAGCATGAGAAAGAACTACAGTGGTAGCACAGGACTGAAAAAGAAAGGATGGACAGGAGGGACATTTCAAAAGAGGAATCAACGGCACTTTTTGACTGGACTTGAAGGGAGGCTTTAAAGGTCATTTTTAAACTAAAACAACTGCAAGTTCTGTGATCACACAGAACTAAAGGAAGTTCATGTTCCACTTAGAGCGTTGTTGGACGAGATAACCCGCAAGACTTTGTCCAAACTAAATTCCACTCTTTGTGCCTGGACAAATTGTTTCCTTCTCTCTTCCCTCTGCCTGTCCAACTACGTTCATCTATTTTAAGATCTAGATCTAGTGCGAGTCTTACTACTCGTTGGAAAACCTTGATGACTACTCCATGCCTTGTGTGGGGTCTTTTTTCTTTGAGCTCCTGATGCACTCACTGCTCTTCCACATAAATTAGGTGTTTAGTTGCATCCTCCTGATGTTACAGTAATTCTTCTTTGCATGAATCTTTCCTCTCTTACTAATTTTCACTTTTTCTAGATCACAAAAGCTAGCACTGAATTAAATATTAACTAGTATGAAATGTAGACCTATAGACTGAAGAATTACATTTAAATAAATGCATCTTTTTTCACTAGGTCACTGAAAATTTTAATACCCAAAGGATACAGGGAAGCCTATCAGTATTGCACCTTCAGAAATTTAAATAATGTCTTCTGAAATTCAGAGCTCCAAGTGTTGTTAGATACTCAAGTATTACCTAATAAAATAAAGCAAGAAGCACTGGGAAAGTGTGCCAAATGCCCTCCATTGCTGACTAAACAATTAGAAAGCCTAGTGTAAGAGTTACAATGGAGCTAAACATTTCTTATACTGTACAAAGAGAAACAATTCAATGATGTCTTTGTGCTGCTCAGAAAATCACACAAAGTCACTTTCTGCTTTTTAGTTTGCTCTTTGGCCCTATGTAAAGTGTTGCCACAGAAATTGCTTTGTGTTCAGCAAAAACTCAACCTGTTAATTCCAGTGACTGGAATCATTGAAGGTCAAAAGGTAATAACCACCTGCTGTGTCACATTTTCACAATTCAGAGATTTCTTCTGCACTCAGCATTTATGTGTTGGCTTCTTCTTGTGGAACATTTATTTCATTTTCAAAACTCCTACTCTTGATTACCTTGCACTTGGTAAACAACCATTTATTGAAAGTCACTTGGATTCTGAGCACAATATTAAGGAATTTGGAGAAGAGATGGCATAAAAATAATTACACATAGAGACATCAACTTAAATCCTGAAATAGTAACAAATATACTAAACTTGACATTGCATTTTATAAACAACAGATATTCCATGGAGAAAAAATAGAAATGATGATCTATAAAACAACATATAATTTGTGACTAAACAAACTAGAACATCATAAAAATTTCATTATATAGGCTTTAATCTAAATACAGAAATATAATCAGCACTGAGAAAAGGTCAAAAGGAAAATAAAAATTTAAAGGATTCATGAGACATTTTAAAGCACAGAAGCAGGACATTCCCTGATAATTTCTTTTTTTTTAAGCTCTTTATTGGAATATAATTGCTATACACTCTTGTACCAGCTTTTGAGGTACACCAAAGTCAATCAGCTGTATTCATACACATATCCCCATATTCCCTCCCTCCTGCGACTCCCCCCCACCCTCCTTGTTCCAGCTCTCTAAGGTATCACCCATCATCGAGTTGATCTCCCTTTGTTATACAGCAACTTCCCCCAGCTATCTATTTTACAGTTGGTAGTGTAAATATGTCTATGCTACTCTCTCACTTCATCCCAGCTTCCCCTTTGCCCCTCGTCCCCCCAACCTCCTGTCCTCCAGTCCATTCTCTGCATCTGCATCCTTATTCTTGTCTTGTCACTGGGTTTATCGGTACCATTTTTTTTTTTTAAGATTCCGTATATATGAGTTAGCATACAATATTTGTTTTTCTCTTTCTGACTTACTTCACTATGTATGATAGACTCTAGGTCTATCCACTTCATGACATATAGCTCCATTTCATTCCTTTTTATAGCTGAGTAATATTCCATTGTGTATATATGCCACATCTTCTCTATCCATTCATTTGTTGATGGGCATTTAGGTTGCTTCCATGTCCTGGATATTGTAAACAGTGCTGCAATAAAAATTACGGTACACGTTTCTTTTGGGATTATGGTTTTTTCTGGGTATATGCCCAGGAGTGGGATTACTGGATCATATGGTAGTTCTAGTTTTAGTTTTTTAAGGAACCTCCAAACTGTTTTCCATAGTGGCTGTACCATCTTACATTCCCACCAACAGTGCAGGAGAGTTCCCTTTTCTCCACACCCTCTCCAACATTAGTTGTTTCTAGATTTTGTGATGATGGCCATTCTGACCGGTGTGAGGTGATACCTCATTGTGGTTTTGACTTGCATTTCTCTGATAATGAGTGATGTTGAGCATCTTTTCATGTGTTTGTTGGCCATCTGTATGTCTTCTTTGGAGAAATGTCTATTTAGGTCTTCCGCCCATTTGTGGATTGGGTTATTTGTTTTTTTGGTATTAAGCTTCATGAGCTGCTTGTATATTCTGGAGATTAATCCTTTGTCTGTTGCTTCATTGGCAAGTATTTTCTCAATAATTTCTTATGTAAATCTAAAATGACAAATTTTGGACTTTCCTGGTAAGCAACTAAGCCCACAAGCCACAACTACTGAGCCTGCATGCCACAACTACTGAGCCTGCATGCCACAACTGCTGAAGCCCACTCACCTAGAACCCATGCAACAAGACAAGCCACTGCAATGAGAAGCCGGCACACTGCAACGAAGAGTAGCCCCTGCTCACTGCAATTAGAGAAAACCTGCGTACAGGAAAGAAGACCCAACTTAGCTAAAAATAAATAAATAAATAAATAAATAAGTTTTAAAAAATTAAAATAAAAATAAAATTAAATAAAAATAATATGACAGACTTGCTAGGTGGCACAGTGGTTAAGAATCTGCCTGCCAATGCAGGGGACACGGGTTCGATCCCTGCCCCAGGAAGACACAAACCAAGGAGCAACTAAGCCCATGTGCCACAACTACTGAGCCTGCGCTCTAGAGCCCATGAGCCACAACTATTGAGCCTGTGTACTGCAACTACTGAAGCCTACTTGCCTAGAGCCTGTGCTCCGCAACAAGAGAAGCCACCACAATGAGAAGCCTGCGCACGACAATGAAGACTAGCCCCCGCTCACTGCAGCTAGAGAAACAAAGACCCAACGCAGCCAATAAATCAATTAATTAATTTAATAAATAAAAATAAAATGATAAATTTCATCAAATTTGAGATGTGAATGATAAAAATAAAATAACATTTTAAAAATATTTTATAATTCTTTATTTGTATTAGGACTATTTTTAAGTAACAGAATGACAAATACATTTTTTTAAATATACAGTTTTATACTAATTAATTGCCAGATGAATGAAGATTGTCCCTACACTGAATGGCCCCAGGCTACTGGGCTTTTTATATGTCAATTTCTAGCAGGTTGTTCACTCCTAATACTCCATGTTCAATTTACCATTCATTGTGGCCTACGAAGAACTAAATAGTACAAAGAGAAATCATGTTGTTAAATCAATTACATGAACTCTTAAAAAATTCAAACTCAATAGGCTCTTTCTGAAAACCTGTGGGAAGTTCTGTGGGTTCTCTATGTAATTTATATTTGTTCATTATTGTATACCTGAGACCTGACACATCACTGGCAATCAATTTAATTTAGAAAAATAATAATAAAGAAATAAATGCATGAGTTAATAAATAAAGCTCAAATATTTGCAGCATATAATTTACATATTCTTTGAAATCACCTTCTATTTATGTCCAGGCTTATGTCTTTGTTCTAAATAGGTGCAACTTCTAAAAGTTTGAACGTCAGGTAACTGAGGTGCTAGCTACCACAGGCATTTTTAATATTTCACATTAAAGTTAAATATATTTTATTTATAGATTTTTTTATTTGAAAGAAAGTATTGTGGGATACCAAAGTTATTTTATTCAATATCAAATTCCCCGTCTTTGACTTTATTTGAACTGTAGGTGTGTACAGCAGATTCAATTTTTAATCAAAAATTCAAATGAGGTTCTTTCTGCCTCACTAAATGTTAGTAGCAAATTGTTAGCTCAAGAGTTAATATTTGAGGAATTCCCTGGTGGTGCAGTGGTCAAAAATCCACCTGCCAATGCAGGGGACACAGGTTCAATTCCTGGTCCAGGAACATCCTACACACCAAGGAGCAACTAAGCCTGTGTACCACAACTACTGAGCCTGTACTCTAGAGCCCGTGAGCCACAGCTACTGAGCCCACGCATCCTAGAGCCTGCTCACTGCAACTACTGAGCCCAGGTGCTGCAACTACTGAAGCCTGTGTGCCCAGAGCCCATGCTCTGCAACAAGAGGAGCCACCACAATGAGAAGCCTGCATACCGCAACGAAGAGCAGCCCCCACTCATCACCACTAGAGGAAGCCTGTGCGCAGCAATGAAGATCCAGCACAGCCAATAAATAAAAAATAAATAAATAAATTTATTTAAAAAAAAGAAAGAATACACAAGGGTTGATTTTACCCAACTCTACAAAGATAAACTGTACTTTGAAAGACTATTTAGATTTAAGTCAGAGGTGATCATAAGTGAAGGAGGGCTAGAGAACAAATTTCAGTAAACTGTGAGATCCCTTAATTTGCAAAACATAAAAGGGTAAGATTTCAGGGTGTGAATGGGAGTCCCCAGCATAAGGCAATTGCCCATCTTTACATATGCTGGGTATGTTTCTAAAGAATCAGTCTTGTGGGGAGAGACAGGACATACATTTTTAAATGTCCTAGAGAAGCTAACTTTTTTCAAAAAAATCTATAATGAACTCATTTAGAAAATGAATATGCATCTCCCATAATGTGTCCCTTTATATGACAGAATTTTTACATAAAGCAAACTCCCCCAGGATGTCACTTGAAAGAAAAAAAAAAATGTTGCATGGAGTCAAGACCTCTAGAAAAAAGTGCACAGCCATCATTAAAAATTGCTCTAGTGACATTTCTTCAAAATGACCAGCTATGCCATTTTGTAACAATGCCCAGAGGTTAAGCTTTTAGAGGATTTCCTGAACAATCATTAAATGTTACCCACTTCATCCAGGATATAAATAGCTTAACACTTCAATCACTCTCATACACATTTTTATTAGCAACTCATAATTCTAATTTTTTCATCACTGATGTGTATCACAACTTCATGAATGAAGAAATGGAATATACCTGCCCTGAGGTCAAAAATATCAGTAAACAGGGACTTCCCTAGCAGTCTAGTGGTTAAGACTCCGCTCTCCCACTGCAGGAGGCACGGGTTCAATCCCTGGTCGGGGAACTAAGATCCCACATGCCGCCTGGCGCAGCCAACATATATATATATCAGTAAAAACTTGAGCTCTTACTCCCTGATAGGATTGTTAAACCCACTCAGTGACTTTGTACTCCATATGTGAGCCTCTGGGGAGCAGTTCTCCATTGCTGAAAGGATTGTCAATCTGGCAGGAGCCCAAGGTGCTTTTGGAATTCAACATAATGTAATTATTTTGATACCAAAACCAATTTTAAAAATTGAGATATAATCTACATACCAAAAAGTTCACCATTTTAAAATGCATACTTTATAGTGTTTTTTAGTATACTTACAGAGTGCTGCAACCATCACCACTATCCAATTTCAGCATGTTTCCATCACCCCACAAAGAAACCCTGTACTTATTAGCAGTCACTCCCCATCCCACCTTCCCTCAATCCCTGACAATCACTGATCAGCTTTCTGGCTCTATAGATTTGCCTATTCTGGACACCAAAACCAAATTTGAAAGATAAGTATTTCATTGGTTTCCTGGGATAACTGGCACTCCTCTGTCTTTATTTTACTTAAAAAAAATTGGGAAAAAAAAAACATTGAGAAGATAAGGAAAACAAAACTTCACAGATTTTTGTCAACTATTTTTCACCATAAGAATTATTTTTTTAGGAAACACGAAAAGAAACTTCCCTTCCTGGGCTCAGTTTCCTGAAATTCGTTATTTCAATCATTCATGCTACCAATGAAATCTTCATGAAAGAATTATATTATTTTCTCATGGAAAGCACATTAAACTAATTGTTTTATAGTTAAAACAAATAACACTAAACATAGCTTAAACATGAACAATTTCTTTACTTAAGAATTGAATGAAATAATTCTCTGAAACACATTGAAATATTAGGTATTTTAGCATAATTGTTTGATTTTGTGAAAGAGAATCAAATGCAAATTTGTTCTTAGTAATAAGAAGAATAGAAATTCAAAGTTTCCCAAACCGTCTGTATTTAAATTAAAAGAAATTTACAGCCTTTGTAATAAAATAATCATGTTGTATTAAAATAAAAGCATTCTCAATAGTAAATGGTTTTACTGACTAGCTTTGTTGATAAACCTATGATCTGAACCTCTGGATTCATTCTAGCAGCAGTATTTAGAGTTTTAACAATAGGAAGCAGGAATAATAGGAGACTATTGTCCTGTAGTCTTAGTGAGAACGTAAGGGTCTGGTTTAAGATGGTGAGAAGAGAAAGGGAGAAACAGATTTCAAAGAGGCAAAACCAAGAAAGCTTGGTAACTAATTGAACATGAAGGATGAGGAAAATTTTAGGATGGCTCCAAAATTTCTTGCTTGAGTGACTGGCTATTTAAGACAAAATTTACCAATATCGGAGCTGGGGAGAGAAGTTAAGAGGCTATGGAGAAAGGATAACGAGTTTTGGACATTTTCGCTCTGTAGATATTGAACTGTCAATCAAGCATCTGGATATGTGAGTTTATTGCTCAGAGGAAAGATGGAGGCTAAAGAGGTATTTGGAAATGATCAGTATAAAAGTGGTGGATAGTACAAATTCTGGTTGAGATTACTCAAAATGTTTAAAGAGAAGAGAAAGTAGCTAAGGACAAAGCTGATAGGAAGCTAGGAGGGGGAGGTCAAAAGAAAACCTGAAGGCTGCTAAGCAAAAGTGTTACAGAAGAGGAAAACAAAAAGAGTGACAGAGCAAACAGCAAAGAACTGAAGTTTTAAAACAGAGGCACTGGTCAACAGAAATAAGTGCAGTATAAAGATCCAGGAAGAGGAGGATTGAGAAAATATTGGAATTGCCTATTTGAACATCACTAATACTTTAGAAAAAAGGTTTCAACACTGATGGAGATGTCAAGCAGGCAGTTAGATACTTGAGCCTGAAGTTTGTGAGAAATTTTGGGGCCAGAAACATGCCTTTGGAAGTGATTAGCATGTAGATGGATTATAAAGCCATGAGGATGGTATAGATCCACTAGAAAGTGAGTGTAGATAAGAAGATGCTCTAGAACTGAGACTTTGGGGCTAGTCAACTGTAAGGGGTGGCAGAGCAGAGGAGGAACCAGCAATGAACACTGAGAAGAGGAGGTCAGGGAGGCAGGAAAAACATCAAAAGACAGTGGGGTCCTGAGAGATTTTATTAACTTGAATCAAGGAGGATAGAGTGACCAGTTGTGTCAAATGCTGTTGTCAGATGAGATGGAAAACTGACCATTAGAATTAACACTGTGCATGCTACTGATCGCGCTAAGGAGAATTGTTTCAGTAGAGAAAACACCTAAAAGTAGTGCATTTAGGAATGATGACAAAGTCAACAAAGATAAAGGAAGCCTGGGGAATGCTTCCAGATTAAGGGCTACTAACAAGTCATGATAATTCAATGCAATACATGATCCTGGGTTGCACTGAGACAATTGACAAAATTTGAATGTAGACTATATATTGGATAATGGTGTTGTACCCATGTTTAATTTTCTGATTTTGATTACTGTGGTGATGAAAGAGAATGCGCTTGCTCTTAGGAAATGCACAGCATCCCAACTCATTCTCAAATGACTCAGGAAAAACAAGCCATGAGTGTGTGTATGTGCGTGGATGGATGGATAGATAGATAGATAGATAGATAAATAGATGATAGATAGATAGATAGATAGATAGATAGATAGATAGATAAGAGAATAAAGCAAACTGGAGCAACAATGTGAACAAATGGAGTGTTTGTGTATAATGTATACAGGAGTTTCTCATACTATTCATTTAACTTTTATGTATGGTGGAAAGTAGATCAAAATAAAAAGTTTCCAAAAGAAAGAGTGGGGAGGAGGGAAAGAAAGAGGGAGAGCAACTGAAAAAAGTGAGTATAGCAACTCTTCTGGATACTTTTACTAAAAAGGAGAATAAGGAAATGGGGTGGTAGCTGGTGGGAGAAGTAGGGTCAAGATAAGGGTTTTGTTGTTGTTGTTGTTCTTGATTGAGAGAAATACAGCACGTTGACATGCTGATGAGAATGTTCCAACACCAAGATTTTAAATGTTGAATAGATAAGTAAAGGGGGAAATCGCTGGTATAATGTCCCTCCATGGCAAGGAGGGGATGGCATCTGTGTGTAAGAGGGGGAATTGACTTTCTATTGGAGTTGGGAACATTCATCTAGTTAAAACAGAAAACAGAAAAACAAAATATGTTACTGCAATTGCCAGAAGGTAGAAAACATAAATGAAGTATTCCTACCCCACCTGTGGCCCTAAAGGACCTGGAAAACCACCCTACATTGACAGGGCTTCAGGCAAAGTAGTATTTTCAAGGGATAATCAGGTTTCAATTAGAGCAAAAAAATGAAGGGAAAGTCCAGAGAATATCCTAAGGAAAAGGTGGAGCATGCGCTTAAAAGGGCAGAGAGAATTGCGGGAAATCAAGTCAAATTAGTGGATACACAAATAGTACAAGGTGGAGGGCCTCCATGATGGCAGAAGACTTGGGGGCCTGGTTTCTGGGTGAAGGAGGTAAAGAGGGATGTGAGGCACCATGAGCTGAGTGCTGACTATTTCCTGATAAGGTGCGTAGCCAGTTCAAGACAGATGTTATGGGTCCAGCGGTTGACTGTTTGTTCCTGCAGGTGCCAGTGTCATGGAACCAAGGGGAAAAGAGCGGATCTGTAACAGTCTTTCTGGGACCTGCAGAGCCAAGTCATGGGAGGGCTCTGTCTCTCTAAAGGCACGCTAGTGGGACCAGAGTGGAAACAGGCTCTTCATTTGTGGGGGCAAATGTATGGCCCCGCGTACACAAGTAGTGTACTTATGGAACATAAGTAGCTTAGATGCTCCTCTTTTTTCCAGCAGTGGAGAGGATCACCTTCATAAGTAACATCACCATCCACCCTAAAGCTCAAGCCCCAGACCTAGGCATTATCCATGATTTCTTTCTCCCTCACTGCACATCTAATCCTCAGCAACTTGTTAAGTCTTCCTTCCCATCATACCCTAAATCTGACTGTTTATCCCACTTGCATTACTACTACCCTCATTCAAGATACTACGATATCTCATCTAAATGACTATAATAATTTCCTAATCAGTCTCCCAGTCTCTCTGCTGCTCCTCAGTATTTTTGTAACCAGCAGCCAACATTTCTTTCTAAAATGTAAACAAATTGTGTTAAGCTATGTTGTGAAATCCTTTCACGACATTTCCTTACTAAAACTGAAACTCCTTCCCTAACTTACTAAATCTTACTTTGTCCAATTCCTGCCTCTTTGTCCAACTTCACCTTCTAAATCTTTACCTTCTATATCTTTATCCAAATGTTCAAACAAGCCACACTCACTCCTACCTTACAACTTTGTGCATTAGCACCTCCTCCTACCTGAATATTATCTCTTCACGTTGTCCCATATCAGGCTCTTTGTCGTTATTCATATATTTTAAATAAGAATAATAATAAAAACTTCCTCAGTTTATATAATAATTAGTAAAGTCTTCACTGACTTACCCAATCTTTTTTTTGGGGGGGGGGGGTCGGGGGGGGGGAGCTGTGTTATTAGGGATGTAGAATCTTAATTCCCCAACTAGGACTCGAACCCAAGCCCCCTGCACTGGGAGCGCAGAGTCTTAACCACTAGACCGCCAGGGAAGTCCTGACTACCTAATCTTAATAGCCAGTCTCTCTCTTGCTATCACAGTACCTTATTTTAGTTCTTAGCAGAGTAATTAACACTAACAGACATAATTAATATTGACATATAATAATACCTGTATATGTATTATGTATATTCATAGGTACACATAGCCTCATGTGTGTGCACGCGTGTGTGTGTGTGTGTGTGTGTGTTAGTTTAAAATCTCTCTCTCCTACCAACTAACATGTAAGCTCCATGATGATAGGGACATTGTTTTGTTCACAGCAGTATTCTTAGGCACATAGTAGGATATCAGTAAATATTTTTAAAACATGAATAAGTGAAAGAATTAGTTCCAGGAACTGTATTAGGGCTGAAGGATGCAGTGGGAAAACTAACCAATCAACAGACAAAAAAAACGCAGTCCTTTCCCTCAAAGAGTCAAAGTCTAATGAGAAAGATGCATAAACAGATCTTTTAATACAATTTAGTGAGGGGAACTAAAGTGACAGGAGGAGGGAGTTCCTAGGTGGTGCAGTGGTTAAGAATCCGCCTTTCAATGCAGGGGACACAGTTTCGATCCCTGCTCCAGGAAAATCCCACATGCCGCGGAGCTACTAAGCCCGTGGGCCACAACTACTGAGCCTGTGTGCCACAACTACGGAAGCCCATGAGCCTTAGAGCCCATGCTCCTCAACAAGAGAAGCCACCACAACGAGGAGCCCATGCACCACAATGAAGAGTAGCCCCAGCTCACCACAACTAGAGAAAGCCCGTGTGCAGCAACAAAGCCCCAATGCAGCCAATAAATAAATAAATAAATAAATAAATTTTTTAAAAAAGAAAGAATGCCATATAGTTGGAATCACAGAGAATGTAGTCTTAAAAAAAAAAGTGATAGGAGGAAAATATCCTGAGGCAAGGTGGGGGGAGGGAATATTGACTCTACATTAAAGAAATTATCTTTAAAAAGGACAAAAGTCAGAGATAAGGAGACAGGGATGGATGCAGCTATAGGTACTTTCTATAGGCTTAATTTTTTTCTAGGTATGAAGCAATATCATCTGGGGAGAAGTGTGGAGAGAGAGGGAGGGTTTTTGATGTCTTAAGAGAGAATCATTAGAGTTTGGATAAAGCCACTAAAGGAAATATAAAAGTCCAAGCAGAAATTGGAAGAATTACAGAACAGAGCTGAGAGTCCACCCAGAGTTGGAGTCTACAAATATGTAGAGGCCCTGGATTTGTTTAAACAGCCTCTTCAAAACACACTGATAAGGTCGATCTCTTTTGAACAGAGTAGTGGTTACCAGAAGGACAGAGTGGGTGGGAGGGCAAAATGCACAAAGCGGATCAACTTTATGGTGACTGATGAAAGCTATACTTTTGGTAGAGAACACATTCTAGTGTATACGGAAGTACAAATATAACGTTGTACACATGAAACCTATATAATGCTATAAACCAATGTTACTTCAATATAACTTAAACATTTTGGTAACTTTAAAAGTAAAACTGGCAGACCTGGAAACCACAGCACTGTGGTGCATTATGGGGATTAATCCAAAGTGCTCTAAGAATGTCAATCAACAGTATTGTCCTGCCCGTGGGAATACAGAAAGGCAGAAGAATTTGTGAAAAACTAAAAACCAAGCTGTAGCCTGATCTTACAGTGTGACAATTAGTGAGTTCATTATCTTTCTTCAGTTTAAAAATCAAGATTGTTTTACTATTTGGCATTTTATACAACTCATTTGACAGTATGGTTTAAGATATTCAACAACTCCAAATCTTGAATTCATATTTTTTAACTTTGATTTAAAAAAGAAAAGTAAAAATACTCTTATATGATTTTTTTTTAATTTTATTTATTTATTTATTATTTTGGGGGGTACACAAAAATATGGAACGCTTCACGAATTTGACTGTCATCCTTGCGCAGGGGCCATGCTAATCTTCTCTGTATCGTTGCAATTTTAGTATATGTGCTGCCGAAGCGAGCACTCTTATATGATTTTTGAAGCATTGTTTCACACTTTATAGAACACATTTGTATCTGAACCAGCAAGAATTTCTATTCTTTTCTCCCCAAGATTCTTTACATTGCTGTAGCTTTATTCTTTCCTAACAAAATAAAGCATTTCTCAGAAAATATTTAGATAAAATATCATACACTTGGAGAAAGAAACTCTAGATTGCACATTAAAAACTATGCCATATTAAGCATAAGAGGTGGTAGAGAGAGTACGCTTTACAATGCTGCAATTTAATATTGCAAAGAATGTCCACAGGATAGAATGCAGATTGGATTCGTGGAGACATTTTCTTCAATTTATGGAAAGAATGTCATTTTATTCAGTGAGATTTAATCAGGCTACTTGAAACTGAGATATAAGTTTAGAGTTGATCTTAACTTTTTTTTCCATATACTTTGAATGTAAAATTGCTTAGGAAATTTTACAATGAATCTACACAGTAAAGACTTCCTATCTTTTACATTTCTTTTTAACATGAAATAAATACTATTCTAATAAAATGGTATTTGAAATGCAAATAAAACTTCAGAGAAATAAAATATTATTCTTGTGAAACAAAAAGCTGACATTGAAAAGTACCTGTTTGGGTCTTCTTTGTGCTACCCTTACCGCGGTCTCTAGAACTTTCCCTCCCCTGGGCACAATGGCAACTCTTAAGGAAAAACTGATCACACCAGTTGCAGGAGAGGCAACAGTCCCAAACAATAATAACACTGTAGTGGGTGTTGGACAAGTTGGTATGGCGTGTGCCATCAGCATTCTGGGAAAGTCTCTGACTGATGAACTTGCTCTTGTGGATGTTTTGGAAGATAAACTCAAAACAGAAATGATGGACCTGCAGCATGGGAGCTTATTCCTTCAGACACCGAAAATTGTGGCAGACAAAGATTACTCTGTGACTGCCAATTCCAAGATCGTGGTGGTAATTGCAGGAGTTCGTCAGCAAGAGGGAGAGAGTCGTCTGAATCTGGTGCAGAGGCATGTTAATGTCTTCAAGTTCATCATTCCTCAGATCGTCAAGTACAATCCTGACTGCATCATAATTGTGGTTTCTAACCCAGTGAATATTCTCACATATGTTACCTGGAAACTAAGTGGATTACCCAAGCACCGTGTGATTGGGAGTGGGTGTAATCTGGATTCTGCTAGATTTCACTATCTTATGGCTGAAAAACTTGACATTCATCCCAGCAGCTGCCACAGATGGATTTTGGGAGAACATGGCGACTCAAGTGTGGCTGTGTGGAGTGGGGTGAATGTGGCAGGCGTTTCTCTCCAGGAACTGAATCCAGAAATGGGAACGGACAATGACAGTGAAAATTGGAAGGAAGTGCATAAGATGGTGGTTGAAAGTGCTTATGAAGTCATCAAGCTGAAAGGATACACCAACTGGGCTATTGGATTAAGTGTGGCTGATCTTATTGAATCCATGTTGAAAAACCTATCCAGGATTCACCCAGTGTCAACAATGGTGAAGGGAATGTATGGCATTGAGAATGAAGTCTTCCTGAGCCTTCCATGCATCCTGAATGCTCGGGGGTTAACCAGTGTTATCAACCAGAAGCTGAAGGATGAAGAGGTGGCCCAACTCAAGAAAAGTGCAGACACCCTGTGGGACATCCAGAAGGACCTAAAGGACCTGTGACTCCCAACTGCTAGACTGTAGAAACTTAAAACTACAGCGTGATTAGCCACGAGCCTTTAGTTTTCATCCATGTACGTGGGGCACAGTTTGCTTTTATCTTCCTAACTATGTGACTCTGGGCTCCCAGAATCAAAGCCCAAGCTTAGTTTAATGCTTGCAAAATGAATCCTTGAACAAATAAAATTAATTATCGTAGTGTGAAAAAAAAAAGTACCTGTTTGAAGTATAAGCTGTATTAAATTTGAGTGAAAAAAAATAATGAAAATACTAGTCAAACAATTAAGAAATGGTGTATCTATGGGTTCTATGTTTGTTAATATATTTTATCCTCAATACATTATATTCTATGTTATATAATAATTCTATAATATTCTACATATAAATTTAAATTTTAAGTGCTAGACTTTAATACACTACTTTATCATTTGTTAATTTCTGTTCCATTTTATAGAGTTACTCTCCACTACTAAAAATATATGGATATTTCAGTAGTCAATTTAATCTAAGATAGCATCTGTAACAAAAAAGCAGAACTGCTGTTTGAATTTCTTATATTATGTATAAAATGATATAATAGTATAATTTTATTTGAAGGTAGAGTGTTTAAAGTTAAAGCTATCTTATAAACCTTAGAGCAACCACTTTAAAAATATAGAGGTATAGCTAATAAGCTAAAAGTGGACATAAAACAAAGCTCTAAAAGATAATGAAAACTAAAGCAGAAAATAAAGGGAAAGAGAGAACAGTGAGAATATGGCACACATAGAAAACAAATAGCAAGATGGTGGACTTACATTCAACCATATAAATAATTAAAATAAATGTAAATGACGTAATATTTCAACTGAAAGTAAGAGGCTGGCTTCCAGCTTTCAGTGCAGCATGCTAAGAGCCTGAAAGTCATCACTCTTTTTTAACAAGTAAAAAGTTGAAAAAAAAACTGAAAATCAGCAACTCGGACCTATCAGGGAAATGAAGTCACAGGGCAAACTGCTGCCCTCAGAACTGGAGAGACAGCCCAGTAGATACAGAGAATTACGAAAGCAAAAACTGCCACAGGAAACAGTACTAGCGCAGGAAAACCTACACTTTAATTTACAAATTGCTGGAGGCTCAGTTTGGATAAAATTGAGAGTTAAAAACTCCAAGGGGCATGGTATTAGAGATAACGCCGTACTTTTGTATTTTACCTCCAGGAGCTCTGTCAGGTTCTCATAGTGAAGACTGGAGGAGAGAACCCTCGAGTTTTTGGCAGGATGAGGGGGAAAACAGCCATTTTGAAATATGCCCAGAGTATTCTGTTCTTAAGGCCTTCCCTCAAGAGAAACTATTTTACCAGACCTAATCTATTGGGGTTTTATCAGAGCTTAGCTAACCTGGGGAAAGGAAAATACCCAACTTCAGCCCGTTCTAGACTTCTGTCCCACCAATGGAAGGGGCACTAAGAAGCACTTGTAAAAGTCACAGCCCAAGGACATAGGTTCATCAAAAGACTAAAACACAACACAGTCATAAGACTCCAGAATGCTTCTCCCCACACCTTACCATCCTGTCACTAATGGCCTATTTACTGCAATTTCTTTCAGCCAGTACATTATGTCAGGCTTTCAACAAAAAATTACACTGCATACTAACAGGCAAAAACAGTTTGAAGAGATAGAGAAAGCATCAGAACCAGACTCAGATATGGCAGGGATGTTGGAAAGTGAGAGACTGTCATATAAAAAACAAATCGCAACTACATGCTGTCTACAATAAACTCATTTCAATGTAATGATACAGGCAGGTTAAAAATAAAAGGATGGGAAAAGATATACCATGCAAACACTAATCAAAAGAGCAGGAATGGCTATATTAACATCAGACAAAGTAGACTTCGAGACAAAGACTATTACCAGAGGTGAAGAGGAACATTTCATAACAATAAATAAGCCAATAAATCAAGAAGATATAACGATCTTTGGGTATTCCCTTGTGATAGGGGAACTAAGATCCTGCAAGCATCGTGGAGCGGCCCAAAATAAATAAATAATAAAAAATCAACCGGTTTGCAAGGCAGAAATAGAGACACAGATGTAGAGAACAAATATATGGACACGAAGTGGGGAAAGCAGGGCAATGGGGGGCGGTTGGGGTGGGATGAACTGGGAGATTGGGATTGCCATATATACATTACTAATAAAAAAATATCAAATTGTACACTTTAAATGCATGCAGTTTATTGTATGTCAATTGTATCTCAGCAAAAGTTCTTAAAGAAAAATAAATAAATAAATAGAAATTTTAAAAAATGTAAAAAGCCTTCCTTAAAAAAAAAACAAATGATTGCTTTAAAAAAAGATATAACAATTTTAAATCTAGATACATCTAAAAACAATCTCAAAATACATGAATAAAACAGATAGAATTGAAAGGAAAAATAAACAGAAACCCATAATTATGGTTGGATATTTTAACACTCCTCTCTCAGCAACTGACAGAAGTAGTGAGAAAATCAATAAGAATAAAGAAGATATCAGGGACTTTCTAGGTGGCGCAGTGGTTAAGAATCCGCCTTCCAATGCAGGGGACACGGGTTCGATCCCTGCTTCAGGAAGATCCCACATGCAGCAGAGCAACTAAGCCCATGGGCCACAACTGCTGAGCCTCTACTCTAGAGCCCATGAGCCACAACTATTGAGCCCGTGTGCCACAACTACTGAAGCCCTCATGCCTAGGGCTCGTGCTCCACAACAAGAAAAGCCACCAAAATGAGGAGCCTGTGCACCATCAACGAAGAGCAGTCCCCACTCACCGCAACTAAAGAAAGTCCGTGTGCAGCAACAGAAGACCCGATGCAGCCAATAAATAGATAAATAAATTTATAAAATTAAAAAAAAAGACATCAGCAACTCTATCAATCAGTACAACCTGATTGATATTTACAGAATATAGCACAGAGCAAAAGCTTATTACACATTTTCAAGGGCAGATGAAATAGTCACAAAGACAGATCATATGCTGGTCCATGAAATAAGGCTTAAAAAGTTTAAAATAATTGAAATCATGACAGTACTCATGATTCTCTCACCACAAATGAATTAAATTAGAAATTAATAATAAAAAAAATCTGGAAAACCCCCAAATATTTGGAAACTCAGCAATATAATTAAAATTACTCAAGGAAGATGAGGAAACAAAGGGAAATAAAAAATATTTTGAATATGATAGTAAAAACTTAACATATCAAAATCTGTGGGCTGCAGGGAAAGCAACACTATGCTTAAAGGAAATTTCACCTCTATGTGGTTCTATTAGACATTGTGAAAACCAAATAGTCATAATATATTAAAACAGTATTTACCATCAATAAGAGAACATTAAAACCTTCTTTATGTGGAAGTGGCAGGGGGTAAGGGATAGTTGTGAAGGGACAGAGAAGTATTAATACATCCAATGGAGAGGCGTTGATATTTGGACTGGACATTGAAAAACAAGCCTCGGTGAGGGATTTCTGGATAGGGAGGAATATGAAGAAAGGCAGGGGATGCTACTACCTGAGATGTTTATAGGATTATATTCCAGTTTCCCTGAAGCATAAGATTTATAAGGACAAAAACTGGAGTAGAGAACATACAGTTAGTTGTATGTGTATCAGATGGTGAAGAGCCTTGTATACTCTGTTTTCACATAAGCAAAAGAGCAAGTCAGAATTCCTTCTGTTAACACTTTCAACAATATCCTCCTTTTGCCTCTCTGATGGAAAAATGACGGAGATTAATGCAATAATCAGCCCGATATACAACTATGGCAAGAGAGAAGGAAGTTTGGTGGATACCAAAATTAACAGAGAATTTTCTATATGTACCAGTTGTGGTAGCTTATTTGCCCAAAGGAAGAGTCATTGCGGCTACACGGCAGGTCCACCGAAGCCCCAATTACACCTCTTCATAAAACCCAGCTGGCATGCAAAGTGTGAGAAAATAACCTGCCGGGATCAACTCGGCGACTCAAGGTGAGTGACGGGTGCCGCAAGCTTGAAGAAGACACAGACACAGACTGAAGAGAAAGATGGGACCGGGGGACTCAAGACCTCTAGGATCAAGAGCCTTGCTGATTGATCCCACGTTGCTTTTATTGAGTTCTCGGCATAGCCTAAGGGTCTAACACTCCCAGGTTAATCCCATAAACAATCAAAGGCCTCACATGACTGGGGGCAATGATCTTTGTTTGCCTCCTGGGTCCTGATTTGAGCAGGGTGTGGATTTGAGCTGGGCGTGGCATGGGTTTGAGCTGGGCGTGGAGAGCAAAGCAGCCCTGGGGGCAGGAGACCTCTCTCAGAAGGATTAAGGGTCTGTGCCCCACCCGTGTTGGCCCCTCTGCGACTGTGCCTGTCTTAGGTTGTTCCTCCCTTGAGGAATCTTACCCGTCTCTGGCTAACCAGTCATCCTCCAGGGCCAAACACGGTGATATAAGGAAGGTTCTATGCACCACCCCTGTTGGCCCCTCTGCGGCTGTGCCTGTCTTAGGTTGTTCCTCCTCTGAGGAATCTTACCCGTCTTTGGCTAACCAGCCATCCCTCAGGACCAAACAGGGTGATATTAGTCTCCACGCCCCGCACCCTCAGCTCCTCCACTGCTCAAGCAGGACATTCTGAATCCCATCGCTCGGCCCACATACTTCAACATTTTCAATGTTTCAAAAAGGTTCCAGAATGTCTTCCCACAATAACCCAACTAAAATACATTACCGAGGAGTCTTGAATTTACAAACAAAAGATTGTTGTAAAACAAACAACAACAAACAAACAAAAAACCAGCAATGTGTTGTCACTTTGAGGAATGGTTTCTACCAGAAAAAGTAAAGCAATTATATCAATGTTGATGAATATTGGTCCAGTGGGTCAAGGTTTCTCAAGAGATAGTCCATATTACTGACTTACTGGTAATATTAAAACGCTATATAAAGCACTTCATTTAAGCAGAATTTAACATTGTCAGAAATCATAAAGCAGTTTTATTTTTCCTAATTCACAATTAAGTTATAATAGCAGCAAGTGGCATTCAGAGCTGTTAAAGTTAGTTGCAGAGCCAGAAGATTTGATGAGGTATACAATTTTTCCCTCAAGGCTAAAAATGTAATTATGAAAACGTCCTGAACTGAACAACAGTATTGTCAGCTGTTGCCAGGAAAGATAAAAGATCATTTAAAGGTAAAGAGATTATAGATAAAAGAGATACAAAACTAAGTGGAAACCACCAGCGTAAAGGGAGCAAGTTACAGACAAGAACTAAACATTAAGACATTTTATTATAAAGACAGAATAGGGATTTCATTTTCCTAAAAGAACAGCACTGAATTATTTCATTCATATCTCTGATTAATTCATTATGATGTTTAAAAGTGAGTAGAAATCAGATGATTATTCAACTTTCAATTGTGCTGAAGAATGTGCCTCAGTTTCTCAAAATGACACTAGCCCACACTCAATAACCAAGGGACTCCTTTCCATAAGTTCATAGAAACTGCAAATCATTTTTTCACTTCTTACCCCAAAACCTATCTTACTCTAAGTCCTCTCTGCAAAATAAAGATATTAACATCTTCCTTCACAGGATCACGGGGAAGATCAAATAGGAGCAAATGAGTAATACATGTGAAAGAACTTTGTACAATGCAAAGCCCTACACAGAAGACAGTATTACAAAGTACTTTATATTCGTAAACCCTTCTCAAAGCATTCCCCACTTTACTCAATTCACAATCATTTACTGAGACCTATCGCCTATCAGGCACTCTACTAGATGCTGGAGACTTAAGACACAAAATCCCTGCCCTCAGGGAGCTCACAGTACAGACTCTAGAGAAAAGCACAAACATATCATCAGATAATCCTGCCTGGACCTGAGAAAAACGCTGTGGAAGCTTAGAGAAGAAGCATTTGTTACAAAGGAATTGGCATTTAAGGTAGAGAAATGAGGAGAAAACTCCTATTTTA
The DNA here is from genome assembly GCF_030028045.1 of Hippopotamus amphibius kiboko. Classification (NCBI taxonomy): domain Eukaryota; kingdom Metazoa; phylum Chordata; class Mammalia; order Artiodactyla; family Hippopotamidae; genus Hippopotamus; species Hippopotamus amphibius. Next base: position 15,245,278 of record NC_080195.1, read on the forward strand.
TAGGACTCTGGACTTGCGCAGCTTGAAATGATTTCATTGGACCTTGCTATCAATCCTCTGCTGGTAAAGAGGAGAGGTATATTTTAATTTTTACATGAGGAAAGTGAAACTTAGAAAAGATTAGCAACTTCATTATGGTTAAATGATTTGACTTTCAGCCCATAGTTTCAACAATACCTTGCAGCAGAACTGGTCTTCAGACTCAAGAAGTGTTCACCATCACACAATATCATTTACTTGGCATTTGCAGTAATGGGAATGGAGTATGGGGTCTTGTTGAAAATTAAACTTTTCATACTAGGTGTGTGTTTTGAGAAAATAAATCATGATTCTCAGAAAATCTGGTGCTGCCACTGTACATTTAGAATCTAAACAAAACATGTGAAACAAATTAAGTCAGTATGCGTGTACATGGTTTACAGTCATGGACAGTCCGGTCGCAAACCCAATAGCTGTTATGGGAGGATAAATCTCAATTTGTATGCCATAGGAATGTCAAAGAAACTGGCATTTATTAGCTTGGCCACACTACCCCATGGAGACTGTAAAAGTCCATGCATGCTGGGTGGCCCATGCGGGTTTAAAAAAGAAGAAGGAATTTTTATTGCCCTCTCCCCAACCGTAAAACACACACACACACACACACACACACACACACACACACACAATGCAGCAGTAGCAACAGGAGCAACAGCCAGCACAGTGAGAGCTTCCAGCAACTGCTGCTCTGCTCCTCAAGAAGGATTTTCTTGAGTGTTTGTGAAGGATCTTCCAGAGCTGATTTAGCAATACTCCTCTGTCAATAAACACAGGTCAAGGAACTCCTCCACATCGTGGGAGTTTGATGAAAGTAAGTATACCACTTGTGGAGAGGAACAGAGATAGAAGCAGGATGCTCATCAAAAACAAACTAAATTCCAGAAAGCAATCTTAGTGATCAAGAGTAAATACTTTCAAGAAATTGTATTCATTTACAAGATCAAATATTGTGTAGCCATTAAAAATCATATTCCAATTAATATTTTATGAGTCAATGCTCATGATATAATAATAAATTTTAAAAAACAGGCTACAAAATTTATGGTAATTTACTTCAATATATATGTATTAAGCATTTATATATAATAGGTTATTTCATATATTTTGTATTTATATAACGTAATTATACATCATAAATGTAAATATTAAATATTTAAATTGGTATTTATATATGCAGGGAAAATAGACTCAAAAGAAATACAATAATGTTAACCATCAGTTTTTTTTTTTTATTCTTTTTGAGGTACACCAAGTTCAATCAACCATCAGTTTTTAAATGTTTCAGCATTTAGTACAGTGAATATTTCTGTTATATTAATAATAAATATTTGGAATGAAGGTATAATTTCCTGGTTAAAGATGAGAGATTGGAAATATGTACTAACCTCTGCTTCCTCTTCAATGTGCACAAAAACAATGTAAAGGAGTTTGTTTGGTTTTGTTTTGTTTTAAGGCATAAACCCATAAGGGCAAAAATATCAAAAGAGAAGACAATAACAGCAAAACACTGGAAGTAGAAAGCAAATGAATGAGTCATAACAGAATAAGAGAACTGTAAAGGCTCGAATCAAGACTGGTAATGAGGAAAGCGAGGAAGCAACATGATTTACAGCAGAAAACCCACAAAGCCCCAGAAATTGGTGGTAATAGAATGAAAAGCTGTTAAGAACCAGGTAGAAACTCCCCTAGGATAATCCACACTCCCTCACCAGCCAGACAACCAGACAACCAACTGTTCTCCACCCTGTGAGAAGACCGGAGTGTGCTTCCTGGCACAGAAGAAACAGAATCTCTGCAGTGGGAGACATCAAGAAGAGGTGGGCAACATCTTAGAAAAAAGAGAAGTAAAAGTTTACAAACTGACTATTGAGAGTACTCAGCGTTTCCCCTTTGGCTTCTAAAATACTGGCAGCAGACCTACATCTTCCATGAAGGAAACAGAGGGGTTATTTCTGGAGGTTTGAGAAAACCAAGAAAAAGAACAAAAATATTGGCACTAGGGGATCTCCAAAGAAACAGCCTAGCCTATTTTAAACTAGAGGGAAGCCCAAGTTGATGTGAAGCTTGTGCCTATAATTTCTAATCAATTGTTAGGGCTCCACTCTTCAATAAAAGCAGATAGCTAAGGATCACCACACTTTTGCAGGCTTAAGCATAAGAAAATAATGGTAACATTCAGAAATATAACGAGCTTCTTGAAACAGAGTATGTAGAATACAACAGAAGAACCAAATGAAGCCTTGTAGAAATTACATAGGCAAGGCAGTCAGTGGAATTGACAACTCTAGCAATGATGCTGCTAAAGACAGAATGAATAAAAAAACTGCTTGGGGGACTTCCCTGGTGGCGCAGTGGTTGAGAATCCACCTGCCAATGCAGGAGACACGGGTTCGAGTCCTGGTCCAGGAGGATCCCACATGCCACAAAGCAACTAAGCCCATGGGCCACAACTAGTGAGCCTACACTCTAGAGCCCAAGAGCCTCAAATACTGAGCCCATGTGCCACAACTACTGAAGCCCATGCACTAGAGCCCATGCTCCGCAACAAGAACAGCCGCCGCTCTCTGCAACTAGAGAAAGCCTGCTCGCAGCAATAAAGACCCAACACAGCCAATTAATTAATTAATTAATTTTTAAAAAAACTGCTTGGCACATCATTGTAAAGCGACAATACTTCAATAAAAATTAATTTAAAAGAAAAAAAGCTGCTTGAAGTTCAAGAATAAGGAGCAAGGAGGTTTCCAAATAGACCAGGTGAGGCAAGAGGAAGGCCTGTCATAAGGTTATGGTACAAGGATGGTTTATCAGCTAAGAATTGGTTCAACAGAACATAAAGGAAAGCACAATGTAAAGTGGCTTGAATAACAGTTTTATTTTCTCATGTAACAGGCTAGTTCAAATACATCATGATGTTTTCAAGAACCCACATTTTTCTCTCCTTCTGTTGAGTTAGAGTTATCATGTGCCTTTTGTCCTCATGATTTTTTACCTTATTGTTGAAAGATGGCTGTTTACCTTCAAGCTATCGATAGAAGAGTAAGGGAAAAGGGGGAAAAAGCACATGCCAGTGAAAGCATTAAGAACTCACCTAGAGATCCTACTGGGTGACTTTTGCTCTTATGTTATTGGTCAGAATTGTGTCACATGGTCACTTATAGCTGCAAAGGATATGTAGGATTTTGTTTGTTTGCTTGTTTACCTTAAGCTGCATTCATTACCACTTTGAAAAATATCAAGTTCTGGTCATAAGGAAGAAGCAGAGAAAACATGTTGGGTAGGCAACCAGCAACATATAGCACAGATAATTTTTTTAAAGTTGAAATGTTTCAATAATAGGCTTAAAATTCAATTCCAGTTGGCAACAAATTAAATGTACACAACGAAGGAGACTCAAAATTTAATCATCATTCTGGGTTGCCCTGTGCATGTGTGGCAATGACCCCTAAGGAAGGGATCCAAACAAAGGAAATATTGAGGAAACAGAAAAATGGAAAATGAGTAGTTACCTTACTTCACCTTTCAGGTAGCTGCTTTCAGATGCTCCAGAATTTTTATAAAGAAAATTTGCATTTATACTATCAACATTGTAGTTTGTGACAGTAAGTCAAAATATATTTCTTTTACTTGGTAAATCTAACAAAATATACGGAAGCCTGACAATAAACTATCCCAGAATCAATAAAAACTAAAAGTTAAATATAAAAATTGCCTTTCCATTGCATAAAAATGTAATTTTGCCAGTCCAATGTATCTATCACTTGAAAAAATGTAGTTGCAAAATACAATCTCTTTTATGCTTTATATTGTTGATTTTTACAATTCAAAATCAAGGAGAGGCATATATAGATTAGTTCCTTCTTTTATTTCTAAAGAAGTCACTTTCTTTTTCATTGCCATCTGCTCTGATTACTATTAAGATTTTTACCCCAAAAGGTGAATATAACAATGTAAACATTGTACAATTAACGAAATTCTTCTCTCATATTTCTCACAGAAAGCTGGAAGCGTAAAAAATAATTGCAACTGCAGATATGTTTCAAAACAAAGTAAAGGCCTTATTAGGAATAAGAACTCTTAAATGTAAGTAGTATAGATTGCCTAGATTGAAATGAATATGATTTTCAGGTAATAAATTAAAAGGCTGAAACATGTATCTGCATTTATTAAAGGGGAAGAACTTTGTATCTACATGTAGATGTTCAGTATGATCTGATATTCAGTTTGAATTACTTGTCAATTAAAAAATGTGATGGATAAGAAGTAGTCATTAACAGACTAAGCTGCCCATTGGAATGACCTGAAAGCCTTTCACATTCACAGATTCCTCAACCCTATCCCATAGGCTTGGATTCAGTAGGGTATGGGTTGATTCTAGGAACCTGTATTCCTTTAAAGCTTTCCAGGTGATTTTGATATAAAGCCAGGAGGCAAATGAATAAATCTTTAATAGGTGAAGTATTTACTATGGGTAAAACTGCATCCTTATGTAGCTTATTATCTAGCTTACTGGTTCTCAATCAAGAATGAATTTGCCTCCCAGGGACATCTGGCAATGTCTAGAGACATTTTTGGTTATCACTGCTACAGGGATGTAGGGTGAAGTTGGGAAGGCAGTGCTACTGGCCTCTAATGTGTAGAGGCCAACGGATGCTGCTAAACATTTTACAGTGCACAGGGCAGCCCTTCACAACCAAGACTCATCCACCCCAAAATGCCACTAGTGTCAAGGCTGAGAAACCCTGGTTCTAACAGGAGGAATAAGAAACGTACATCAAAAATACATAACTCATGGTATAAATATTTAAATGTCATTGCAAAGATATAGACAAACATCATAGCAATTCAGAGTAGGGGAAGTTAATGCCAGTAGACTAAATACCTTAGACCTTGGGAATGAAGTTTGTCCTTTTTCTGACAGCCTTACCACTCAAGCATTCGTTTGTTCAACATTAGTTGAAACACAAGTTTCAAGCACTTGTGGAAATGCTAATTAACTAAATAGATAAAATCTCTGCTGTCATAAAAGTCACATTCTAGTAGGTAGAATCAGACAGAATAACTAAAGCTTAAAACTAGAGAATATTAAGTGTTAGCAAGCATGTGGGACAGCTGGAACACCTACATATTTCTAGTGAGAGTGGAAATTGGTACAGTCACTTTGGAAAATTGGTTGGCAGTATCTAGCGAAGCTGATTTGCATACCCTATAATTTAACATTTCCACCTCTAGGTATACAGTCAACAGAAGTCAATAGAAGTGCATATATCTGTGCACCAGAAGACATGCACCAGAATGTCTGTAGTAGCACTATGTGTAATAGTCCAAAACCAGATATAATAAAAATGTCCATTGATAGTAAAATAGATTTTTTAAAACTGGAGTTTTTTTATACAATGGAATGATATAAGTAAATTGAATGAACTACTGCTATACAAAAATACATAGATAAACCTCACAAATGTAATCATGAGTGAAAAATGCCAAACACAAAAGTTATATATGGTATGAGCTCACTTATATAAAGATCATAAAGAGGCAAAATTAATCCATGGTGTTACAAGACAGAACAGCTGTTACTTTGGGGGAAGAGAATGAGTGAGGATTTCTGCAAGTCTTCCGGAGGCTGTAACATTCTATGTGTTAGTCTGGGGAGCAGATCTGATAACCCACATAATCTGATATCTGAATTAAAACATTTACTTAATAGCATGGCAATATGTGCTATGAAGAAAAGCAAAGTAGGTAAAGGAGTTAGAGAGGGATAGGCTGGTGTGGAAGATGTGATAATATATAAAGCAGGAGTCAGGAAGCATTTTCTATAAAGAGCCAGATAATAAACACAGTATCAGGCTTTGCAGCCGAATGGTCTGGATCAGCTCCGCCATTATAGCACAAAAGTAGCCATAGACAGTAAGTAAATGAATGAGTGCGACTATGTTCCAATAGAAATTTATTTATGAACACTGAAATTTGAACTTCACATAATTTCCATGTGTCACAAACGATTGTCCTGGTTTTTATTTTTTCCAACCAAGTAAAAATATCACACCATTCTTAGCCCACAGGCCATTCAAAAATAGGCAGAGAGCGAATTTGACCTGTGGGCCATAGTTCACAACCCCTGATGTATAAGGTGGTCAGAGAAGACTTCTCCAGTCAAGCAACTTTGCATAGAACCCTAAAAAAATTGGATAGCAAGTCACATGTTTATCTAGGGGCAAAGTTTTCTCTGGAGAGAGACTAGTAAGTGAAAGACTCTGAGGTGGGAGCTTGCTTGGTGTGTTTGGGGAGCAGTCTATATGGCCAGAACAAAGTAGACAAAGGGGAGGGTGGTGGCAGATGAAATCAGAGCAATTACAACCCACAATCACATAAAGCCTTTTTCTCCTTGGTCACACTGCACAGCCTGTGGGATCTTAGTTCCCCAAACAGGGATCAAACCCATGCCCCCTGCAGTGGAAACGTAGAGTCTTAACCACTGGACCACCAGGGAAGTCCCATGTAAAGCCTAACAGAGATATGTTTTTAGCAAAATAACTTTCGCAGTAATGAGAAGTATGGATTGGAAGGAATAAATAATAGAGGCAAGAATGCAAGCCAGAAGTTCTAAGAATTTTCTAAAGGGAAGATGAGAGACTGAACTAGCATGTGGATGAGGTGGAGAGGATGAAGCAGGCAGGTATTCAAGTGTTTGTAAGTGTTCAAACCCACCACTGTAAAGACACACATTGAGACTGTTTATTTTAAGCCTCACAAAATGAGACTATAATAAACAGCTTTTCCTTCCTTCCTTCCTTCTTTCCTTCCTCCCTCCCTTCTTTCTTTTTCTTTTTTCTTCTTTCATTTTTTTCTCCTTTTCACTGATTTTTTGCTTGTTTTTTGTTTTAGCAGGAACTCCAAACCAAACAAGTTTACAATGATAATGTTCTTCTAGATAAACTCAGAATTTCCAAGTAAAGAAGAATGGCAACCAACAGAGATAGTCATTTTTAAAATGTGGCATGTCTTCGGGCTCATTGATATACCTATTCCTGGCAGAAAGATTGATTGCTTTAAAATTTCAACATGAAACGAGGTTATGATGCCTAGCATTATAGGTGAACGAATGACTTGCCCATTGGGTTTTTTACTTAGCAAAAGCATTTGTTATTGAACTTCAGCTATCCAGTGTTTGTTCTCTTACCTCTTATTACCTCTTTCATAACAGCCATTAGACAGTAACAACTTAAAGGCATGGGAACAGATATCTATTGGTTATATGGGGTGAAAAACAAGGTGACAAGAAAGAATATTACTGAAAGCTTTCAATAAAATGTCCTGTTATTTTTTCATATCTTTTATATAGAAGATATATCTTGGGTAATGGGCTATGCCCTTTTGATCTACAGACTAGAAACATAACAATCTTAATAGCACAGACAATGTTATCTCAGGTATATTAAATATGATCTTTTACCCAATTTATTGTATAGCTTTGCCTCACAGGTTGGTGAAAAGGGAAACACATTTAGTGTAATTGTAAGACAGATGAAAATTAAAAATAGATGAATTTAGGTAAACAAAATTACTTAAACTCTTAACTCAATTAGTAGTTATAGGAAGTACCTGCCATGTGTCAAACACTGCCTAGATTCTACATTATATAGATAAATAATATAGTTTATATCCTGTAAGAGCTCATTATCTTCCAGGAAAAAAAGATGTAAAAGTAAATATTTGCAAGAGTTTCAGTTGGCAGTGATTAAATCTGACTATTAACAAGTGCCGATATGCCAATTTATATGTGAATAAACCAAAGCTCCAACAGGTTAGTTCACATTTGCAATGTTATATAGCTGACAAGTAAGTGATAGATTGAAACTTGGGTGCAAAGCTTTTCCCCTATATAAAAATTTACTTTTTTTTTTCATCCTCATCATGCAATCAGCAAATATTTATGTAGCAACTGCCATGAGCAAGGCACTATGATATTAGGCTAAGAAAATAGTATTAGCATATTTCATTTTGTCATTACTTGAAGTGGGTATAGCCTAGTGCATAAGCCTATTGACAGTCTGATTTCAAATTTCAACATATCTCTCTTCATGTATAAGACCCAGGACAAAGTTAATTTAACCTCTGTGGTCAATTAAATGCAACACAGGAATCCCTATCACAGAATGATTAAGAGAAGTAAATGAAATTACATAATGCTTAATACAGGTTAGCAATAACTATTGTTATAAAACTGCCTTATACTTGTATATAGCATTTTGGCACTTTGGTATGATTATGTTAACTACACTTACAGAAAGAAGACATTAAAATGGATGGGAAATTAAGGACTAGGAGTAGCATCTCATGATGATAAATATAAGTGACTAGCCACAAAATGGTTATTACCCCAAAAGATACCCTGTTGGGTAAATAAGTGTCAAGAGTAAAAGGAATTCCTAAAATCTAGCAAGTTGCCTGTCACCTGATTCTATGCATACCAGTCTCATTGGTATTCTAACTGACTTTCTTCAAGGACCCTTTCTAAAGAATGGTTGACACCATGCTTTTGACAAAAGCTTTTAAAAGGATTTCTAAAAGTGGAACAATTGCAGTTTATTCTTATAAATAAAATTGAAAAGAAAAGGGAAGAAAAAGGCACAAAAGTAACAAATACAATTTGCTCTCATTATATTATTTATGGTAGTGAATTGCTTCATTAAGCTTACATGCAGTTTTCTCTTCCAACCTCTGTTTTCACTTACTCATAAAAGATTATTGTTTGAAGCTGACATTTCTTGTCTCTGATTTATAAACGAAGGTTAATATGTATGTTGAAATGTAGAGAAAATTTACACATTTGCTCCTAGAGTTAAACTTAAATAAAAAAGAAACATGTTCAAGTCTCATATTAGTGTTTGGAAGTGAATTACAACTAGCCACAGGCAAAGCATATTCTCAAATAAATATCTTCAGATAATGTAAATGTTGAAAAGGCTAAATTTTTCCAATGTAAATTTTTAAATATATTTAGAACATAATTGGTTAGACACTGATCAGACTGAAAACTTAGCAGCAGAAGGAAGCTTCTATGCTTTAAAAGGTGAAGGGATATTTTGAATTTAGCAATTAAAACCTTCTATAATAGAGTTTCTTAGTAAAACTTCCTATTGTTGAACTTAAATAAGAAAGTCATTTTATCTAAGTGAGCTGTGGACCAAAATTGGAAGACTAAATATTGAAATTGACATACTGAATATTTCCTTTCTTTTACTTTATTTTTAAGTTAAATAAAAATACAACAAGATAGCACATAAAAACAAATACAATAGAGATTCCTCATGCAGCGATGTCAGAATGCAGTTACATCAGACCCATGTAAATCTTCATTCACTCAACTTTCACACATTTTAATGTAAAATTTCCTAAGTTTATGGGGCGTCCCTGGTGGTGCAGTGGTTGAGAAACCACCTGCCAATGCAGGGGACATGGGTTTTAGCCCTGGACCGGGAAGATCCCACATGCCTCGGAGCAACTAAACCCATGAGCCACAACTATCGAGCCCATGCACCGCAGCTCCTGAAGCCCGCATGCCTAGAGCCCGTGCTCTGCAACAAGAGAAGGCACCGCAATAAGAAGCCCAAGCACCAAAATGAAGAGTAGCCCCCTGCTCTCTGCAATTGCAGAAAACCCACGAGCAGCAACTAAGACCCAATGCAGCCAATAAATAAAAAAATAAAAAATAAAATTAAGTAAATAAATTTAAATAAACGGCTTAATTATTTAAAAAATTCCTAAGTTTATAAAATGTTTATGTTTATAACAGATTTTTTTGATGAAATGAATGCCCATCAACAAGCACTGTGAGCCTCAGTTTCCACATCTGTAAAGCGGGAAAATAAAACCTGCCTCTGGGGGGAAAAAACGTTTATGTTTATAAAATATACTATGATGTACTTTTCTCATTTTAATTGCTTTTTTGTTTGTTTGCCTGTGGGTGTGGGGGGGCGGGGGCGGGGTGTTTATAGTGAGCAGAACATAGCCAGAAGCAGTACACTATTTTTGGAGAAGAACTCATTTTTAATTTAAATGTGGCTTTATAGACAAGAATAAGAAGCCCTGATTGCAGTTAATTTCAGTGAATTAAAAAGAGCCTATGGGGAAAACTGACTGGTAACGAAGCAGTGCAATCAAGTGTGCAACAATATTGATCTTCAAACACAAAGCCGAACAGATAATAAAATACAGTTTCAAAAACCCATTCATTTTTGTTATGAGGATAGAGCAGATGCTGGTTTAAGTACGAGAATAAAACAAAAAGCCCACTGATTATTACAGCTGATACTAACAACACTGGATATACATAACTCTCCATAGTTTGTAATTGTTCGTGTCCTCAGGCGCAGTACTAACCCAGAGCTGGCACTGAGCCACTTTTATCTGAACAGACTCTCACACATTAAATATTTAGGTTTCAGTGAGTGAGGAAAGGGGATGGAAATCAAACAGATTCGGAGGAATGTGTGCAGGAGCATTTGTCAGACTGTAAACACAGCATGTTCAAAGCCCCTCTTCTGCTCCCCTTAAAACTTCTCTTATCTTTGTTTGATCGACAAAAGTCTCCTGAGCAAAGAGTTTATAAATTAGGCCAAAACAATCACTTGAAATAAATGCTATCTTAATTCCTAAACAGAAATATTATTTTTAGGATTAGTTCTTACAGCAGAAGAGTGCCTTGTTCAGTATAGAAGGATGTTGTCAGCTCTCTCTGTAGATCCTCACAGTATTAGAAGCAGTACTAGCTCATTCAAACAGAAGAAGCATAAAGGGTTCTAGAATGATTGAGAATGGGGTGATGATTTCAGGACGAAAGTATTGAACTTACTGCCCTGAGAGCCTGCCTGCCCGTCTGCCTGCCTGCCTTCCTACCTTCCTTCCTTCCTTCTCTCTCTCATTCAGTCAACAAAATGAAGACAGAGCATAACCAGGTTCTAATCTGAGAGGTTAAGTGTGGCAGGGCCTGGGCCATTGTTGGCGAGGGACCACTCTTCTATCTTCTTGACCTATTTCTGGTCTTATTTTCCCACTGCTTCTTTTTTAAATAAATAAATAAATAAATAAATAAATAAATAAATTTATTTATTTATTTATTTTATTGGCTGTATTGGGTCTTCCTTGCTGCACACAAGCTTTCTCTAGTTGCGGTGAGCGGGGGCTACTCTTCATTGTGGTGTGCGGCCTTCTCATCGCGGTGGCCTCTCTTGTTGCGGAGCATGGGCTCTAGGCGTGTGGGCTTCAGTAGTTGCAGCACATGGGCTCAACAGTTGTGGCTCATGGGCTCTAGAGCGCAGGCTCAATAGTTGTGGTGCACGGGCTTAGTTGCTCCACGGCATGTGGTACCTTCCTGGGGCAGGGATCGAACCTGTGTCCCCTGCATTGGCAGGCGGATTCTTCCCCACTGCGCCACCTAGGAAGTCCTCCCACTGCTTCTTTTACAAACTTTCATCAAAGTCTTAAACATTATGCCAGCATAATACCTTAAATGTGTTGAAGAGGTACAACTTTTGGAAAATGTGCTCCCCTACCTAATTATATTTCCTGAGGCTGGCTGTCATGCAGCTACCATTCTGTTGAAGAGAGATAGAGAGTAGATACCTGATTTTTAAAACTAGATGATTTCAGAAACTGAAACTGTTTTGAAAGCAATAAAATGCAATACGACAGGAGTGGATTTGGCATAGAGTGCTATCTAAGTTGTCAGGAATGTTTACTGACATGATGAGCAGAAGGCTGCCTCATCCAAGATCTGGGTGAACAGCTTTGCACACAGAAAAAGCAGCAAGTGCCAAGGCCCTGTGACCAGAACAAGCATGACATATTCAAGGAATAGAAAGAAAATCAGTGTGGCTGGAAACAAGCAAGCTATTAGAGAGTAGGAGAACTATAATAGATTAGGTTGAAGATGGAGAAAAGTACTAGAAAGGGAGAACTTACAAGCTATAGCAAGGAGCTTAGATTTTATGCTTAGTTCCATGAGAAGCCATTCAAAGCCAGGGATGCTTAAATAATTAATTGGAACTTTTAAAAATGAATATATTGTACCCAAAGCTTATGAAGCAAGAAGCCATATTTTTTCATATCCACCATTCACTTTTTACATAAATAAATTCATCTTCTAATGTATTTTTCCAAAACAGAAATAGCTCTAGTTTTTATTTTCATATGAAAATACCAGAGATACTTTGGCCTCTAATCCTCCAAAAGCACATATATTTTTATAACACTCTAATTTTCTTTAACACATCAATTATAGTTATAATTATAGCAAATTAATAATTTGAATAATTATCAGTTTATTTTTTGCCTTATGGACTGTAAGCTCATTTGTATAGACTGAGTGAAACTTCAGCACACTGCTGAGAGGCCAGAAAATATTTTAATTGAATAAATTAATATAATCACATAACCTTTATTCATTTAACATAATATGAATATTTTCCATATCATTAAAACTTCTCAGCTCTATACTTTTTATATAGCTGCAACATCCTAGTGTTGATTAATTAAGGTGTTCCAAGTTTCAAGTATTTTAACTCTATACAAAAATGTTCCTATTTGCTTAAATCTTTAAGTTACATGGACATGTCTAGGTCTCTGGACTTCTGTCTTGTCTCAATGTGTAAACAATATTGAAACTGAGTTTTTACAGAATTTCTCCTAGTTTGTTATGGGTGGAACTATGTCCCTCAAAAGGATATGCTTAAGTCCTAAACCACAGGACCTCAGAATGTGACCTTTTTTGGAAATAGGGTCATTGCCAATGTATTGATAATTAGTTAAAATGAGGTCATACTTTAGGAGGGTGGGCCCCTATAACTGATGTTCTTTTTTAAAAAAAAGAATGTCATGTAAGGAGACAGACATGCACACTCTGTGTGAAGACTGGAGTTATGCTACCTCAAGCTAAGGAACTACCAGAAGCTGGAAGAGTCCAGGAACAGATCCTTCTCTAAGACCATCAGAGGGAGCATGGCCCTGCAGACACCTAGATCTTGAACTTCTGGCTTCCAGAATCATGAGATAAAAATTTCTGCTGTCCTAAGCTACCCTGTTTGTGGTACTTTGTTCTGCCTGCCCCAGGAAACTAAGACACAGTCAGAGAGTCTTCAATGCTAAATTACCCTTAGATTATCTGAGCAGAAAATGCATCCGTCACTCCTAATCATAATACAGAGACATGATTGTGAGGCCCACCATGTTGGAATTCAAATCATAGAGAAGAAAGATGCAGGCGCAGGATTCCCAGTTAAATCTGAATTTCAGATAATCATACAATATTTGAAACATACTAAAAAATTGTCATTTATCTGAACTTCAAATTTACCCAGATATCCTGTGTTTTCATTTGCTAACTCTGACAGCCGTAAGAAGGGGACTACCAGGAAGTAAACAGTCCCTGGGGGCAGGGGAAGGAGGGGCAGATGCTTTTACTTTCTGCTGAGGCTTATCCTGATGGTTGATGCTTACCAAGAGTTGGCCAAGTGAAATGGAAGCAATAAATGCTAACCCTTGGTCAAGTTCAGTGATGTGGGTTTGAAAAAGTCAAAAAACACAACCGGGAGACTCAGAGGAGCAAAAAGATTGCTAGAAGACTATGGTAAATGCGTGGCCAAATGCCCCTTAGAAATGGAAGATGAAGAAAAATAAATCCTCCTATCGACATTGCATGTCCTTTGTGTCATGGTTTATTAACCCAGTACAAATACTACTTTAAAGCACCAGAGATTATAACCAAGAAAGTGGAAAAAGAATGATAAAAAATACTATGTAGTTTCCATTTACTAGTGGAAGGAGCTCATGAAAGCTTTGAGGTGTGACACAGATTCGAAAAATTATTTTGAGAGCGCTAAACAAGTTACAGCAAAATTTCCTGGCATTAATGTAAGAGCAGATGAATATGTCTACTCTCATTTGATGTTTGTGATAGAAAGAAGGATGATGGAAGGGCTCAAATTTAGATAAATTCATGAAGACTGCAAAAGAACATGCAAATATGGATCTGGCAAACAGAAAGTCCAGAAGCCCCATGATAAATTAGCCTCAGGAAAATTAATAGAAGATGTAAATTACCCCCCAAAATGGTGAGACAGGAAAATGAAGTTTTCAGTAGGAAAAGGGCCAACAACAGAAAAGATGAGAAAACAGATAAGGTTGATAATGATGTAGAAAAGGCCTGAAGAGAATTTTGACTCGAGATGGAATTACTTTCCTGAATTGCAGGATTCAGTACCTGGAAGTTAATTAGTTGTCAAAACTGGATCCAAATTTTGGTTAGGAGGATCCCAAACAATAATGAGAAGGAAAACTCTGACATTCACATGGGAACAAATCCAAGTGAAATTACTTACGCTGGAGAAATATTGTTTGAGATATGAAATGGGTCACTGCCCATTTCAATGGCAAAGACACTATTAGTTTCCTTAAAACAAGGAGTCTAAAGTATATTTTCCGCTAGAACCTACAAACTGAAGCTGATGAATAAACCATTTAAGTCAATAAAAGGACACATCAAGGAAAGCCTAACATATCCTAGAGGCGTGTGAGGGTCTAAAATGTCTTCTGAATATGTGGTGTGTTTAAAACTCCGTCAGAGGACACATTTGGACAATGGTACCACTTTAAGTACCAGGATAATATCAGGATCAGTAATCCCTCTGCTAATACTGATGAATGCATCCCAGACTCTGCGACCTGAGACTAGAAAATCCATATGGAGTTACATCCAAAAACTCTAAAGGAAGAGAAAAAGGAGAAGGGCAAAATACAAAAAAAGTAGACGTGTTTGTGGAGAAAAAAAGAAATGGCCAGCCGCATTCTTCAGGCCTAGGAGATGATGCATTAAATGTGCAAAGCAGTTTCCCCAGCATGATGAGTGAAACCTGGTTGCCACTGAAAGAGGAAAAAGAACAGGTAGCACCAGATGACCCACAGCCTTCTCCTTACAGGAATAACACAAAGATTAAGGATATTGTGGGTATACCACGTGAGTACTTTCCTCTCTGCTTCTTGATAGTGGTAGGTATAAACATTTTCTTCCATTTGTGTTAACGCTGCTATTTATTAAAGCTACATATATAAATGTTAACTTAAGATGAATAAAAATAGTACTGGTATAAAAGTATGGAATGACCTTGCACAGGTCATGTTGAGAGGAAAATTTCATCACATCATCATATATCTTAACATATACATTAGGATTATTCACTGCTGTAAATTACATTTATCAGAAAACTGAAAACAGAACTCTGTACATTTCAGTCATTGGTGGAGGATACAAAAATTAAAACAAACAAACAAACAAAAATGTGGGACCTGCCTGTCTTCAAACTTCAAGAGCCAAACTCTAGTGGGCAACTAAACACGATCAGAAACACAAAAGAGAATCAAAACTAAACTGTAATTTAAGATAAAAAGTGACTAAGTGCCATTTAGAGAAGCAGAGGTAAACTATCATCAGAGTTCAGAGAAAAAAATGCATGTTGGAGCTTAGAGGATGTTAGGTCTGTGGAAATGAGGGGAAGGACATTCCAATTTGAAGGAAGAATCTGAGAAAAGTATTTCTTCAACACAAACAGGAAAACAAATGCTTTGCAGTAGGAAATAAATATTTTGGTGGGACCTCAGGATATGTAATATGATGCCACCAGAGTTCATATACTTATTGTGTCTCATACATTTTCACTGCAGTGACCCCAACAGTGAAGAACAGTAAAGACATACCCCTAGGGGACATGGGTGATCACCCAAAACATCTTATCTCAAATACAAAATTTTTTAATCTTCAAAATTCATGTGAATTTTTCATAATCCTAAATATTACATTGAAATTTTATTAAAATGAAAATGGGGTTGGGGCCTCCCTGGTGGTGCAGTGGTTAAGAATCTGCCTGCCAGTGCAGGGGACATGGGTTTGATCCCTGCTCAGGGAAGATCCCATATGCCGTGGAGCAGCTAAGCCCGCAAGCCACAACTACTGAGCCTGCGCTTTAGAGCCTGAGAGCCACAACTAAACCTGTGTGCCAGAACTACTGAAGCCTTAACACCTAGAGCCTGTGCTCCACAGCAAAAGAAGCCACTGCAATAAGGAGCCCGCACACCACAATGAAGAGTGGCCGCTGCTCGCCGCAAGTAGAGAAAGTCTGTGCACAGCAATGAAGACCCAAAGCAGCCAATAAAAATAAAAATAAATTTTTAAAAATTAAATGAATAAAAATAAAGCATACCAGTGGTTGCTAGGAGGGTGGGAGAGCATTGGTTGCAAAAAAAAAAAAAAAATTAAAATGGGGTCAATTAGCTATGAGGTGTTAGCTATCATACATTAATTATTGCAAATCAAAAGCACAATGACATGCCACTTCACACCCATTAGTTTGGTTATAATAAAAAATAGATAATAAGTTTTGAGAGAGGATGTGGAGACATTTGAACCTTCATACATTGCAGGTGGAAATGTAAAATTCTTCAGCCACTTTGGAAAACAGTCTATAGGTTCCTCAAATGGTTAAACATAGTTACCATAGGACCCAGCAATTCCATTACTATGTATCTACCCAAGAGAACTGAAAACATACATCTATTAAAAAAACTATTATACAAATGCTCATAGCAGCATTATTCATAATAACCAAAAATCCCTCAACTCAATATCCCTTAACTGATTAGTGGATAAAAAAAATGTGGCATACCTGCACAACAGAATAAAAAGGAATTAAGTATTGGTACACGCTACAATATGAATGAACATTGAAAATGTAATGCCAAGTGAAAGAAGCCAGACACAAAGGACCACATATAATATGATCCCACCCATTTAGGTGAACTGTCCAGAACAGGCAAATCTTTAAGATAGAAAGTAAACCAGTTGTTGCCCTGGACTGGTGGGAATGGGGATCTAGAGAGATTACAGCCAAAGGACACAGGATTTCTTTTGGGGTTGATTTAAGTATTCTAAAGTTGATTATGGTGGTTGTTGCACATCTCTGAATATATTAAAAATCATTGAATTGTATACATTAAATGAGTGAATTTTATAGCTTATAAATTATATGTTAATAAAGCTGTTACAAGAAATAAAATGCAATTTTTAATATTATGCTTTTCTTGAATTTTATAGTAATATATACTCATTTGACCAAAGCAACTAATACAGAAATTTCTAAAGGAAAACATGCAGGTCTGCCATACCCTCTTCCCCGAGGTTGTGAAAGTTAGTGGTTTGGAAGACACCTTCCAGTCTTCTCCTGTGCTTATACCATCATACATGTGCACAAAGGTATTTATGTGTCTACATATATGCAATATTATATTTTATAAATTTACTTATTTTATTTTTATTTATTGGCTGTGTTGGGTCTTCATTACTGCGTGGGGACCTTCTCTAGTTGCGGCGAGATGGGGCTATTCTGCCTTGTGGTGTGCAGGCTTCTCATTGGGGTGGCTTCTCTTATTGCAGAGCATGGGCTCTAGGCACATGGGCTTCAGTAGTTGTGGCATGTGGGCTCATTAGTTGTGGCTCACCAGCTCCAGAATGCAGGCTCAATAGTTGTGGCACATGGGCTTAGCTGCTCTGTGGCATTTGGGATCTTCCCTGACCAGGGATTGAACCTATGTCCCCTGCATTGGCAGGTGGGTTCTTAACCACTGTGCTGCCAGGTAAGCCCCCTGCAATATCATTTTTAAGAAAATTTAAATATTACCAATATTTTTCTGCAACTTGCAAGATATTTTAAAATTCCTATTGGGTATATATACAGCCCAAAATAGGAAAACATAATTTGCCACCCCAAAATGTCTCATTAGTAAGCAGATTATTTCTAGCTGAAAATAAGCAAGGCCCAAAAGACTCTGACCTTCCCTCTGACTGCTTAAAAGAATGTAGATAGAGGACCTTTCCTAAGAAGGAATCTATAGATAACTATAGTATGAACTAGGTGTGACAGGGAGGAATCTAGCAAAGTTTGCTAAAATTCCTGTGTCCCACTGTCTCTGCTGACCCAGCAAACATTTATTTACCAAACATCTGCTTTTCCATCTTCAAGGGAATTGTTTTCCTCGCCGCCGAAGTCCCAAACCACTGCCCCCAACATCCTCTTTTGTCTTTAGTGAAGATGGTATTTAAGATGAGAGTTTCAGCCAATTTAGTGAGTTACTCAGTTTTCCTGAGTCTCTCCCATATATTCATTATTAAACTTTTGTGTGATTTCCTTCTCCTAATGTTTTATGTCAGTTTAAATCACAGACCAGCCAGAAAAACCTAGAAGGGTGGAGGAAAATGTCTTCCTCTCCTACACCCCCTTTCCCAGTGAAGTTAATGCTTCTTATAATACCACTGGAACATACAGAGCACATATAACCAAATGTGAGAAGCACAGTATCCAGTTTAGCTTTACTCTTCTTCAAGAGAGCCTGTTCACAGTTTTGATTTTCCAGCCTCCAGGCGTGGAGAGGTGGGAGGAGCAGAGGAGGAATTTTTGGTGGAGAGTGGAGAGAGTTCAGGTGGCTGCCCATCAGCTGGCACCTCTCTCCTCTCCCCTTGCCAGCTGGTTCCCAGCAAGCCCCAATGCCACAGTCGCAGGCCACCACCGAGCCGAGCTTGCTGCCATTCTGGTGCCCTGTGGTATCAAGAGGGCAGACAGTGATCCTGGAAACCTTCCTCCACCCTCTCTCGTCTGTGATGCCAGCCCTCTTCCATTCGCAGCTGCCATTTACCAGAGCCAAGACAACTCATTTTGCCCGGTGCGGTTGCCATCATTGTTATATAAGTTTGACATATGAATCTCCCTCCCTCTGGTTTCTGGAGCATCTCTAGGACTGAGATGGTAAAGGGGAAAGTGCATGTTAGTCGGCTAGCTTGTTAGTAACGAAAGCCCCCTGCATTACGATTAACTCGTACCTGATGTGACCGTTTTGAGAATTAGTGGTATATACAGAGAGGCAAACAGGAGACTACCCAGGAAGGTGATTATTTTTATATTTTTATTTTCAAGATCATAGAGCTAATCAATGTCAGAATCAGGACTGTGACACAATACTTTAGCTCCACAGCTTCCACTCTAAGGTTGAACTTTGGATACACATAAAATGTATTCCAAAATAATTATTAAAGAGGCTATTTTAAACCCACTTTAGTATAATAATTTTATTAGAGGAAAAGAGTAAGGAAGCATCCTTGGGGCATCCTTGGCCATTTTTTTTTAATAGTTCATGTTCCAACTTACCACATTTATTTTGTGAGCAGCATCTATATTTAATAAAGCGCTCAGTCTACAATGCTACTTTGTACTTTTCATTTCATATGAGTTCATTTTTTGTTTTGCAAGTATGATAAACTAGCTTCAGGTTTTTAGAAAAGATTACAACTATGACTTTTTAAAACCTAAATTTTTGTTGGGTCCAAGCCATAAAAATACATCAGAAGAATGGAGAACCTAGCCATTTAATCACCCAGATGATCAGGACTTCTATTAAAAAGCTTTTAAATGGCAAGAAGATAAAATGTTAAGTGTGGATGGTAATTACTTGCCTTTATCTCCTGTGCCAGGTTTCAAACCTCACCATATGGGTGTTTGCGCAAGATTAAATAGCTATTCAAGTGTGTAATGAGGTATAGATACTAAACGGAACCAAAAGATAAAGCATGGAATAGGTCAAAGTAGATCAATTCTGCAGAAATAAAATAGGAAAATGGTGATCGACTGATCTTCATGATTCCCGTCATGCATGTATTTTGTTTGTGTGTTTGCTTGGTCATATATGTATTTTGACAAAACTAAGAAAATTCTACTTTTTTTTTGGTTTTTTTGTAGGTAACAAATACTATGGAGGGAAGTAGGAAAGAAATTGAGATTAAAAAAATAGACTTGCCATCTGAAAATACCCCCTAGAAGTGAGATGCCTGAATAACTTGATTTGCTCAGGACAACTCAGTTTAAGAATTAATATTTAATACTACCCCCAGCCCTGCCTTTTACTCTAAAAAATGTCCCAGTTTGGTTGATAAATTATATGTTTACCTTATCTGGAGTGATTTTAGCTGTTATCAGAGTCATCTCAAAAGAATTTAAGTATGAACTTGCCTCCACGCTATGTCTCTAAAGGTGGCAGCCAGAAAAGATACTTGAGAAGCGAGAGGGTTATCTGGCTGATATTTTAATCTCACACTATGATAGGTGAGAACAAAGGTTTAGACAACCTGAGCGATACTCTGGGGGATGAGATGGTGTGTATACGCGTGTGTGTCAGAGACAGAGACTGAGACCAAGGGGTACCAACAGTTTTGATCATCTGGGGCAGGGGGTGTTGCCTCTTCCGATAATCAAAATACGTGGAATAGTAGGTATATCAAGTCTAATGCTCAAGTGTAATAAAATCAATATTTTTTCTCAGAGCAAAATTTGTATTTTTCAGGAAACACAGAAAAACAGAAGAGATGAATGTTTTAATTTGTAAATATTCCCAAGATATACTGTTAAATGGCAAAAGCATACAGGAAAACATATAATGTCTTCTATTTTTGGAATAGGTATTAAATATTTGGACATGTTTTGGAAAAAATGTCTGAGGAACTTTATTACCATGCAGTTAATAATGGTGTTATAAATTCATTTATGGTTCCTATTTGCTTTAAATGCAATTGTATGCTCAATATTCCTTATGTGTTTCTCTCTCTCTTTCTCTCTCTCTCCCTCCCTCCCTCCATGATAGAAGCTTCTTCAATTTGAATCCTGAAATGGGAAAACACCCAGAACCCAGCAGAACCTCAGCTGCCCAGCGGCTCTCATGTGATGTGAACGAGAAATCAGTGGGTGGCAGAAGCAAACTGTTATGTATAGGATGGATAAACAACAAGGTCCTACTGTATAGCACAGGGAATTATATTCAATATCCTGTGATAAACCACAATGGAAACGTGAATGTGTCTCGGGATATCATTACTTTGTAGGGATGACGAAATGTGTACCCTTCTTTCTTCCTAGTCTCTCCTCAGATAACCTCATTCAGTCCCATGATTTTAAATACCTACTTCAAATCAGCTGCTAATGATGATCAAATTTTTAATCTAACCCTGAAATACTCTTCCAAAATCCAGACTTCTTGAGATCTAACTACTTTTGTGCAATATAGGCATCCTGAACCAGCCACATTTAGAACTCCTGACTTTCTCTGGCATTTTCTACTTTAGTAAATGTGTTATTTTAAATAGCCCCCCAGATCTGGTCCCACATAGGGAAGAATGCAGCAAGTTAAAAAAAAAAAAAAAAAAAAAAACACTTCAAAATTAAGTGGACCATCAACAGATGAATGGATAAAGAAGATGTGGCACATATATACAATGGAATATTACTCAGCCATAAAAAGGAATGAAATGGAGCTATATGTCATGAGGTGGATAGACCTAGAGTCTGTCATACAGAGTGAAGTAAGCCAGGAAGAGAAAAACAAATATTGTATACTAACTCATATATATGGAATCTAAAAAAAAAAAAAAATGGTACTGATGAACCCAGTGACAGGCAACAATAAGGATGCAGATGCAGAGAATGGACTGGAAGACACAGGGTTGAGGGGGTGGGGGGCGAAGGGGAAGCTGGGATGAAGTGAGAGAGTAGCATAGACATAGATACACTACCAACTGTAAAATAGATAGCTAGTGGGAAGTTGCTGTATAACAAAGGGAGATCAACTCAATGATGGATGATGCCTTAGAGGGCCAGGATGGGGAGGATGGGAGGGAGTCATGGGAGGGAGCAGATATGGTGATATATGTATAAATACAGCTGATTCACTTTGGTGTACCTCAAAAGCTGGTACAAGAGTGTGAAGCAATTATATTCCAATAAAGAGCTTAAAAAAAAAATTAAGTGGAAAAAATATTTACATGTCTTAGGACCCCATCAGGTTCAAAATTCTATAACCTGTATTCTAGACAACTTCCTTGTGCTAGGATGATAAATCTTTCTCAGTAAGACATCTTTCCACATGACAAAGATTAAAAGCTAGATTAAAAGATTTAAAAGAATAAAAGCCAAGATATCAATATTTTGTATTAAAAATCTCCATATAGGCACTTCATGCAATTTTCACATATAAGGTCATTTGACCAATTATAATGACAGCCTATTCACTCCAATTTATAATGTGTAAATGCATAATTGATTTAGATTCATGGCTTTCAATATCATCTATATGCCAACAATTCACAAACGCATGTCTCCAGATATCATTTTTGTTTGAAGTTTTATATATTCGACTGCCCACTTGTCATTTTCGTTAGAATGTCTAAAAGAAATCTGAAATGTAAAGTGTGCAAGATTTACTTCCTGATTTCCCCCTAAACCTGCCCCATCTGCAGCTTCCCCATTTCAGCTGATGACAAGTCCATTCCTCTCAGTTGTTCAAACTAAAAATTTGGGAGTCATCCATGACTTTTCTATTTCTCTCACTCTTCACGTCCAATCCGTCAGGAAATCCTATTTAACTGGAGTTCAAAATGTATTCCACAACTGACCTCATTTACTTTCTACCACCATCACTTCTGCTTCCATTACTGCCTCCTTCCTTATTCCCCTACAGCCTATTCTCAACAGAGCAGCCAGAGTAAATCCAGTTAAGACAGTCAGGTATTTTACTTCTCTCAGAACAAAAGGCAAAAGTCACACAAAACCCCACAAACCTTCCCTCACCCACCATACACCTGACTTAATCTTCCACTATTCTGCTTCTCAATGGTCAGCACATTCTTTCCCCTGAGATTTGCACTGGCTCATCCTACTGCCTAGAACTCCCTTTTCCCAGTATCCACTTGGCAAATTCACCTCTTTTAGATTTCTGCTCAGATAGCACCTCAATGAGACTCAACCTGACCATTCTATTTAACATTGCAACTCATCCTAAACTCCTGATTTCTCTTACCTTGTTCTATTTTTTTCTTTTTTCAGAGCACCTGATTATCACATAATTTATTTATTTATAGTGTTTATCATTTTCATTTATTAGAAATAAACATCCCCTGTTAGAATGTAAGCCCCATGAGAGCAGGGGTATTTGTTGATATACCCTAAGTGCTGACATAGTGGTCACTCTAAAAGTATTTATTATTGTTGACATAATTTTCACTAAAATCACAACAAATGCATGACAATATCATATAATAATAGCATATGAATAATATTCCAAGAATATATGAATTCTTCATCTCTCAGACAACTGCTAACTTGAAATTTTTAAGGTAGTGTGTTATTACCTACCTCGTACACCAATTAATTTCTTCAAACCATAGTCAAAAAACAAATTTATGTTATTGGCAGAATATTGTGCTTTGACAGATTATATAGTTAAATCAAATCGAATATTCTCTTGTAATTTTAGAAATCACGTTAAGGTTAAAGAGCAGATTTTTTTATATCTCCAATTTGTTTTCTCCACTACAGTTAGTGTAGCCTTTCAAAAGTAACCTCTGAACACGTCATGCACTTTTGAAAGCTTAAAATCTATCCTGGGGACTTCCTAGGTGGCACAGTGGTTAAGAATCCTTCTGCCAATGGCAGGGGACACAGGTTCGACCCCTGCTCCAGGAAGATCCCACATGCCGCGGAGCAACTAAGCCCCATGAGCCACAACTATTGGGCCTACGCTCTAGAGCCCGTGAGCCACAACTATTGAGCCCATGTGCCACAACTACTAAAGCCCTCGTGCCTAGAGCCCAGTGCTCTGCAACAAGAGAAACCACCACAATGAGGAGCCCGTGCACCACAATGAAGAGTAGCCCCTGCTCTCTGCAACTAGAGAAAGCTCGTGCGCAGCAACAAAGACCCAGAGAATGGACTGGAGAACTCGAGGTATGGGAGGGGGTGGGGGGTGAAGGGGAAGCTGAGACGAAGCGAGAGAGTAGCACAGACATATATATACTACCAACTGTAAAATAGATAGTCATTGGGAAGTTGTTGTATAACAAAGGGAGTCCAACTCAAGGATGGAAGATGCCTTAGAGGACTGGGGCGGGGAGGGTGGGGGGGACTCGGGGGGGGAGTCAAGGAAGGGAGGGAATATGGGGATATGTGTATAAAAAGAGATGATTGAACTTGGTGTACCCCCCCCCAAAAAAAAAAAAAAGACCCAATACAGCCAATAAATAAATAAATAAATAAATAAATAAATAAATAAAAACAAAACCAAAATCTATCCTGGCTCCTTCCTGCCTCAGCATGAAGCCAATACTCGTTAAGGTGGCTAGCAAAGTGCTCATAAGCACATTTCTGCCTATTATCTAGGCTCCTCTTTTGACATAGTTCCTTCTCACTAGACACAAGCTATACCTGAATTTGCCTTTTTTTTTTTTTTTTTGGCCATGCCATGCCATATGTGGGATCTTCATTCTCTGACCAGGGATCGAACCCATGTCCCCTGCAGTGGAATCATGGCATCTTAACCACTGGACTGCCAGGGAAGTCTCTGAATTTGCCATTCTTTTTCTTGCCTTGGGACTTTTAAATATGCTACACTCTTCTATAAATCATTTCACTCGTCTCGTGTCTACTCAACCATTTGATCATATTCTAAGATTTTACTTTATTTTCTTCCAAAAAACTTCCTTAGTCAAGAACTGGGTAAGGGTTCTCTGGGTTCTCATAACTTCTTGTGCTTACCCCATCCTAGCGCTATGCTCTCCAACTAACCTATCTAACCTAGTTATCTAACCTAGTGCCAAGACATAGGAAGTGCTAAACAAACACTTCCTGAATAAATAAATGAATGCCTCAAAAAAGAAGCCAGTGAATCTGACCTATAATTTCTCTCTCTTCAATGCTTCTTTTTGCTTTGCCATTTACTAGGCTAAAATGCCATCATGTGAGAGTGATATTTGAAGACTCTTCTGTGCCCATAACAGAATAATTCTCAAAATACCCATGTCCTCGTTATGCAACTAGATGTTTTTATTATTGCCCTGGAAAGTGCTTCAGCAAATAAGTTTCTTACTTTTGTAGGACTACTGACATATAAAATTTTTCAACAAATATTCAACTCAGAAATGGTTTTCGTTCCATGTAATGGATTTTCTGATTCTTTATATACCACAATTTATTTTTTATGAGCTTACTTTGCATTACCTTTGGTCCTCAAATTCAATGACCAAGATAATATAACGTCATGAGTACAGAATATGACCTTTGCACAGAAGAATTCCATTTCCACACCACATATTTACAGGGCTTGGTGAAGGATGAAACAGCTCTTCAATTTCTTCCCCTTACTTACCAACTAACAAACCAATTTCTGATGCTTTTTTTTTTTCCTGGGCGGTTTTTTCTTTAATTTCCATTTATGCCTTCTGATCTAATTAGTATAATTAGCCTTAGACACAATAAACAAAAGCAACCAACAAAAAAGCCCACAAAATTCCACTTCAATAGCTTGCCTTTCATAGACTTTGTGGATCTAAGTTTTCAGCTGCCTTCATAGCTCATAACCTTTAATCCTCACATCAATCTCAGCATTCTATTCAATTACAGCTGCTGTCTATTGAGAAGTAGCAAAGGTTTTGGAAAGTTTATGAGAACATAGAAGTTGTCTCATTCATTTTCATTAGTAAACTCAAGAGACACAAATTTCACTAAAATTGCCAAGAGTGCTCCTGCTGTGTCTGGATGATTTATTATTAGACATCATATTTCTTTTCAAAATATGGTTAAAAGAACTCAAGAAAATCATGTGATTACATTACCTGAAATATTTTGTAATTTTATCACCTGTGCACTGAAGTTGCTGACTAGAATATTGATAGAATAACACAAAAGGCTTTGCATGGCTGGAGGGAAAGGATACAAATAGCAAGACCAATAAGTAGCAGAGTATAACATGGTTAGTTCCTATGAAGGTGACAAGAGAGGAGAAAGTGTACATTTTAAAAGGACAATTTGCCATGCCTAAAAAAAAAATGGAAAAATGGTTGTTACTAAAAAACCAAGTCATAAAACGTTAGGGCAATATACCAGCACTAAAGGGCAAATATTACAATTTATAAAAGCAATTAACAAAATCGTTAGGCTGTGGTACTAGGCTAAATGGCCCGTGCCTGTCCTTGAGGAGCCTGGAGGAGCTAATTTCCTAGGAACAATATTCAAGATCTTCCACACCTGGCCCAGCTTACCTTTCACAGCTCGTAACCTGCAATGCCAGCCAGGCAGCCCTGCCAGTCCACAATCCACACTTGAGGAGCAAGGTGTTAGCTCTGCGTTCCCGTTCCCCACTGTATTTGAGGATCACCTGGGGAGCTTTGAAAACTGTGCACAGGACTCAGCCCAGACGGATGAAATCAGAACCTCTAGGCGTGGAGCTTTCCAGGTGATCCTAATGTGTAGTCTGTGCTGAGACCCGCTGCTCTCCCCATATTGAACTATGCACCTTTTCCCATCAAAGAACAGTTTTCTCCCCTTTGCTCATATGACTCTCAATCTGCTTTTATCACATTTCTACTCTGTCTCTACAGGTTTAACTCAAATGCCACTTTCATAAGCAGTCCTTATATTCTTCCGGCTTTTTCTAAAATCCTCTCTTAGGTTAAGCTAGATTAGCTGAGCACTGGGAGTATAAACTCAGTCGTACTAGCCTTCTGCTAAACTATCTGTGACATGTCACCCACCATCCAGGCTTTGGCATGTCACCTTCAGCATTTAACTTGTGCATCAACAATATGGTGCACACGTTAAATAAAAAGCAAACTTCCTTTAAGCTGTCCCCAATATTTGTACCAAAATTATCCCCTAAACTGTTTCCATAGTTTTTTTTCTTTTTCCCCAGATTGTAGCCTTAATTTTATTCTACTTTGCAACATAGAGTTAGTTGTCTCTCCTCTTCTAGAGTCTAAGTATTTTAAGGACAAGGAACATATCTTATTGATTTGGGTAAAACCTGTGACGGTAACAAATAGAAGTTGGTTGGTGGCTATTTGTCATTATTTGCTTTTAAGAATACAGAACTAATAAAACTTGATTTGTTACAAATTTGTCATATACCAACTGCAGACCTTAAGCAAGTCACTTAACTTGTAAGGCCTCATTTTTCTAATTACAAAATAGAGAAAATTGAAAATACTGTTTACATTACAGGATTAAGATTATGAAATAATACCTGTGAAATAGCTTTTTAAATGGCAAGTACAACCCAAGTGGCAAACAAAGAAAAGGTCTGGAAAAGTCTCATCTGTGACATTCACTATATATATATAGTGGATATATATATATATATATATATCCATACTATATGTATACACATGAATACACAGACACACACACACACATTGAGAGTCTAGGACCCCTGGACAGTGCTTGAGACCATGGCTGAAGAGGTAAACAGAAATGACACCATTCATGGGCTTTACAGCCAGGACAAAAGCTACTGGATCATACTCGAAGAACAATGGGATACATATGAAGCAGGGGGTAATAAAATCATATTTAAGATTTTAAAAATGAACACTGACTTTTGTGTTTGAGAAAGTACTATGGAAAGGGGATGATGAAGGAAGCAAGGACAGCTGTTAAGAAGCTACTGTAGGGCTTCCCTGGTGGCACAGTGGTTAAGAATCTGCCTGCCAACTCAGGGGACACGGGTTCGAGACCTGGGCCAGGGAGATCCCACATGCTGTGGAGCAACTAAGCCTGTGTGCCACAACTACTGAGCTTGCACTCTAGAGCCTGCCAACCACAACTACTAAGCCCAAGCACCACAACTACTGAAGGCTGCACATCTAGAGCCTGTGTGCACAAGAGAAGCCACCGTAATAAGAAGCCTGTGCACTGCAATGAAGAGCAGCCCCCACTCTCCTCAACTACAGAAAGACTGCATGCAGCAGCCAATAAATAAAAAATTAATTAATTAATTAATTAAAAAAAAAGAAGCTACTGTAATAGCAAACAGGAAAGCAATTTTAGGCTTAAGGCAATCTTGTATAATCATACAGCCACACTATGATAGAAAGCTATTTTCATTCTCATTAAATTTATTACATATAGGACTCCATTTGTCTCTTTGTAAGCATTTTCTCTGTATAAGTAATTAAAATATTTTCAAGCAAAATATTTTATCCTTTCACAATATCAACCATGTTAGCAGTCTTAGAAAAGGAAAACGTTTCTACAGCTGAACTTCAACTCTTTAAGAAGAAAGCAAATTTAACTTCTAAAGCTCCAGATCTAATATTAAGAATTCAAAGATCCTCAAAATCTCCCTCAAAGAGACAATCTCTAATTGGCCCTTCATTTTTCCTTGTAGCAAGAAAATGTTGCTGACATTCTGCATCAGCAAAAATTACTTGCTCTGAGGTGTGAGCAAAGCACACTGAGGGTTATGGGTTCTAGAGTTAGGGGTGGCATGTGGGTGGTGTGAGGTGTGCTACCAAGGCAAGTGTGCCACGACATTCCAAATCCACCATAAATATCTAACTGAAAATTCATTAAAAGTCCACGGTATGAGATGTCAGAAGGGGCTAATTTGACCTTTAAATGAAGAGCCCCAGAGCCTTCACAAATGCATGGCCTCTATAGCAAGAAAACATGGGTACTGGATATCAATGTCATAAGAATTCCGAGGCCCAAAGAGTTTTCTAACAGCCAGGGCTCAACCAGAGAAACAGAACCAGTAGGAGATGCATATTAAGAGATTTATTACAAGGGAAGGCAAAGTATGTCTGGGATCCACAGGGCAAGACATCAGAAAGAGGAGGTTAGAACTCAGGAGCATGAACTGGAATTGCTATCCACAGAGAGAATTTATATTTTCTGAGGGAAGCTTCGATTCAGCTCTTAAAGCCCCTCAATTCAATGATTCAGTCTCACCCAAGATAATCTAGAATAATCACTCAATAAATATTTTAGGACAATCTCCCTTCTTTACAGTCAACTGATTATGGACTTTAATCCCATCTACAAATTACTTTCATAGGAATACCTAGTTTAGTGTTAAAATTATATAACTGAGGACTATAGGCTGACCAAATGGATGCATAAAATTGACCATCACAAAGGTAATATAATCTACAAAGCCAGAAAATAATAGTTTAAAAAAAATTACTAGTCAATTTCAGTCATACATTGAGATTAAAATCCTATCCCCCCAAACCACAAAACAATAACAAAAATATATAGCAAATCAAATTCTGGAATATGTAAAATGGGGGAAAAAAATGTCTAAAATATATTTACTTCTGCATGAAATTCTAGAACTAAGAAATATTTGATCCCATATCTCTTTACATTTTACTGCAAAGAATATAATACACTGCCCTCATAATGAAATAATGTTCATTATATCTCTTGATAAGATATACTCTGAATAATCCCTTGTTTCATAGTTTAAATTGGTGAAGTAACATTGAAGGCAGAAAAATGTTAAATACAATATATTCCCTTTACATTATCACTACTTCCTCAAGGTGAGCCCTACAGTTATACAGCATTAAAACTGCTGCTTCAGTTCACTAAATGATACTTTGTCCTATAACTTGCTATGAATTACTAGCCTAATCTATGTAATAATTATCATGAAAGAAGAAATGTTTGTGGGTTTTTTCTGGAGTTTAAATGGAACTGGTGCTTTTACATTATCATTACCATATTTTATATTACCATATTTTTTCCAGTATCAAAATATGATTCCATTTATCCTTTGTAATAATACTTATAAACATGAATACCTGAGGAATCTACACTGTCAGGCTAGAAGGAACGTTAGCTTTTTTTTTTTTGGCTGTACCACACAGCATGTGGGATCTTAGTTCCCCAACCAGGGGTTGAAACCCCACCCCCTGCAATGGAAGCATGGAGTCTTAACCACTGGACCACTGGAGAAGTCCCTAAACATGAATATCTGAACTGAAACATTCACCTATAAAATTACACAGGTGGATTTAAAAATGCTATAAAAGCAATAATACTTAAAGAGATATTGAATTCAAATAGGATTTGTCTTTTTAATAGCAAAGTTCATTATCACTGAAGTGGTATTTTAGTTGAAGAATTAGAATAAGAAGAAATCAAACTAAATAGGGGCAATGAATTCCTAGAAAAGTATTAAAAAGGAAAAGTATTTATTCAGCTAATATACTGAATGATAATTTAGTGTCAGGCTTGTATCAGAGACTAGAGATAATAAACAGATTTTTAGTCATTTTTTTTTTAGGTTCTCACAAGTCTGGTGATAAACTAAAGACCAACATATAAACACATAATTATATACTGTATAATAAATGGTATAAAAGAAATATGTACAGGATGCTATGAGACGGTGTAATCATGTGTGAAGTAGAGGAATCATTAAAAACTTGGAGGAAATGATGCCAAATCTCCATCTTGAAGAGAAATATCAATTAGCTCACCCCTTAGGCAGTAGGACACAGTGCTATGACTGACTAGGCTATTTTGTTGTCAGGGGAGCAAAATCTTCTAGATGTAAGACCAGGAGGGATGCATATTATACAGGCAAACTGGAAGCAATACATTAGAGCAGTTTAAGAGCTACCATTTTGCCCCTGTATTACTTGATCAAAATATAAACTCCGTACAGAGGTTTGATCCATTCGTTTCTGCAGAAAACCTTCATTCAATATATTCTTTGACACTGTGTCCACCATTGGTTGTAGATTACTGCAATTTTCTGTCTCTTCAAAACGAATGCTAGTTGTCTATATTCTTTCCACAGAGATAAATATCTGAAAACTTGAAATGAAGCACAAGGAATTTTACAGCTTATTGTCACTTGCTGCTATTCATTGGAACTGAAAATGTATCCCCTTTTTCATGCAGTGCATTGTATATAACACCGTGATGTAGAGCACACATTCTTCCAGCAAAAGTAACTCAGGATATCAGTGCTTAAACACTTCATGCCCAATACCTGATGGGTTATACTGAGATTTAATGTAAAATCCCTTTTGTGGCTATTTGCTTGGTATTTTCAACTTCTCAATTAGTACTGTGATACAAAGTGAAATGTTCTTCTTATGCTACAATCTCTCCTCTAAATTCAAGAACAGTGCACTTATCTTTTGTGCTAAGATGATGCTTTTCCCTTCCAGCTATACCATTCTGTATGGTTTTATTCTTGAGATGACCTCTTGCAGTGCAATTCTCAATTCTTCCCTGCAACATCTCCTCAGCTGCCTTACAAGAGACTTGACCTGGCACGCCTCATTAGCATTATGGTTCCCTAGTCCACTACCAGCATCTAGTCCCCACAGTTTATCTTTGCCATTCTATGACCTGGTAGCTGAACTTTCCCACTGTAGCTTCCCTTAACAGAGCTAAGCTCCTCACAAACCCATAAAGCAATTGATGTTTTTTTGTTTGTTTGTTTTTGTTTCTTAGCGAGCCTCTGTTTGAAATGAAGAGATCAAAGATATCTGTCTTCCCCTTTCCAAAGCCTAGCAATATCCACCTCAAGGATCTCATTTTAAACACGCTTGTTACAACATATTTTTGCATTTTGTGGGCTTTAATCTCCTTATGTTGCCCTCTACTAATAGATTAAAAAATTCTAAGTACTGAGATCAAAATTCCTTAGAGAAGAAGAAATAAATCAGCAGCTGTTTACTTGTAAGTCTAGATTTGCCAAGTGGAGAATGATAGTAATCTCTTTAAGGACTCGGAAGAAAAAGGCATAATTATATTTGTTTTACTTTGGCATGTAAAACAAAATGAAAATGTTGCTTTCATCAAAAATGAAAGCAAAGATGCTTTAATTAACAAGGGGGATACCAAATATTCTAAAAATAAAACATTATTATGTTTCTCATAATTAGTGTTAATATTTTTTGTTTAATAACTTTCTTAGCATAGAAAGGAGGAGAGTTATGTGCTAATGCTTTATGGGTACAGCTTTATAATGTCATGATTTTTTGCAGCACTGTAAATCTACCAAAAAAACACAGTAAATTGTATTGACAAGGTTTTCATGCTTAAGCCTACGTTTTATTGTACCATTATCCCTGAACAAATTGAGGCACAATATTTCATTAGACTGGACAGATACATTATTGAACACATAAAAGAATAGCAAAGGCCATTCAATAGCTTTAGCAAAAAGGGCCAATATTAGGTTTCGTAGGTTTGTATACAAATATACATTTCTGTATCATAGCTATATCTTTTATAATAAGACATCTTTAAAATACTCTAAATGAACAAATTATTTATTTTTAAGAGATGTATTTTAAGGTATTGCTTCTCATAGGGCTTTAATATTCAGAGTTATTATATTTAGAGGAGGGAGGTTCACATTCACACGTACAAATTACATCTCAGAATTGGATTCTGAAACAGTTCCGACAATAGGTCTGTTAAGTCATCTATTACTTATTAGGTGATATGCAATTTTGTGGCAGTAAAACATCTGAGATTGAAATTTCCCCCAAACACTCCCCACTTTCTACCATTAGAGATGTTAATTTGTCACAGAACATCTAAAGTTATATAAGGTTTTTACAAGAGGAGAAACCTGATATTCCATGTAAACATTAATCATAACAAAGTAGAGCAGCTGCATTAATATCAGACAAAGGAGACTTCTGAGCAAGCAATACTAACAGGGGTAAAAAGGGACATTATATCATTATAAATGGGTCAATTTATCAGGACTAGGTAACAAGGCTAAATCTGTGCCAACTAATTATAGAGCTTCAAAACACACAAAGTAAAAGCTGATAGAAACAAAAGAAGAAATAGACAAATGCACAGTTATTATTAGAGACTTCAACATTCATCTCAGTAATAGAGCAGACAGAAAACCAGTGAGGATATAGAAGACTCGAACAGCAGTAGCTACCAACTTATCCTAGCTGACCTTCATAGAAGACTCCATCCAACAGCAAAATACATATTGTTTTCCAAATTCAAATGGAACATTCACCAAGAGAGACCAGTAGATCCTCTCCAACTTGGTTGGGTATTTAAACCTAAAATCTTCAATACTGATGTAAAAAATATTAGTTCATTGGACAATTGTCAGAATCTGATCATGAAAATTGCTGAATTCTACCCATCAGTTAGTTCTATCCATCTTGCCCTTTACAATCTAGTTTCCAAGTGGTGTACTGTAGGATATAGCAAGTCCCAGACTTCATTTTGTCAATCCTACAAATATCTAATAGCAAGTAGGCAGGGGAGTTCCCTGGTGGCCTAATGGTTAGGATTCTGGGTTTTCACTGCCATGGCCTGGGTTCAGTCTCTGTTCAGGGAACTGAGATCCTGCAAGTCGCACAGCGCAGCCAAAAAAAAAAAAAAAGTAGGGAGAAAAAAAGCCATACAACCTCTTGCCACTCAGTCCTTGGGTGCTGTGACAAGCAGGGTGCCCAAAAGATTCACTCCAAAGCAGATGCAATATTTTGCTGATAGGATCAGCACACTTTCTTGTATCAGATTCCATAGTCATTACCTGTGAGGGTGGGGTCACAGAATTAAAAGCAGCCCCAGACCTAAGGGGCTACTCTGACAAGATTAGGAATGCAAATCTTATGAGATATTTATACTTTCTTTTCTCAAGGGCAGTACAGCCAATAAAATCTTTCTTACCTACCACATATCTTGAACACTGCTCATTTCACCAATGAAATAATTTTCCTTATATTCCTTGTGCTAATTAACAATCCCTCTGGTTGAGGTTTGGATATCAATATTTGGAAATTTACTGTGTTCATCTCTCAAGCATAGGTTGTGGATTGAGGTAGTTCAAAGGCTTATTAGTCACCCTTAAGTTGTAGATTAAAATTAATTTACACTTACATATATATCACACTCTATGCTAATTAGAAATAAATATATTTAAAGTTATGATCCAGGGACTTTCCTGGTGGCGCAGTGGATAAGATTCCAAGCTCCCAATGCAGGGGGCCCAGGTTCGATCCCTGGTTGGTGAACTAGATCCCATATGCATGCCACAACTAAGAAGCCCTCGTGTCACAACTAAGACCTGGTGCAACCAAATAAATGAATTAAATAAATATTTTTTAAATAATAATAAGGTTAAAAAAAATAAAGTTATGATCCAACTATCTATAAGTCGACCTACTAAAAATATATTAAAATACTTTAAATATTTAAATAATTTAAATACTGAGATACCTCATAATTGAATTGGGAGGTTGGAGGCTCAGAGCAGTAAAATGAATTGATAATGCCAAAGGAAATCATGGGATTTTAGGTAAACCAACACTGGGAAAAAAGCTAACTGCTTTTCCAGAGTTTGTTCTACCATCTTATAATAACTGTTATTTAACTACCATTCTAGTTTTCCTGAGAACAAAGAACAAGTTGTCTGTCTGCAGGTAATAGGACTTACCTTCTTGAGACATCTATTAAAATGCTGCTTAACAAAGGAAACAATGGCTTTTAAAATCAACATTTGTTTGACAGTAGAACTTAATTATCTTACTTTTAGATGTGTAGGAAAAATAGTCTCATTGTACCACATATTTTTTAAAAATCCTATTAACATAGGACATATTCTTAGCTGCAAGTGGTTCTACCAATGTTGTCTTTTTTCAATCATGGATAGTTACACCGTTAAGTGGTGTTCATTTGAAGGAGCCATTGAAGAAGATTCACCTCCCACATTCCAATTTTAACACCTACTCTTTGCTCTTCATTCT
Source organism: Hippopotamus amphibius kiboko (assembly GCF_030028045.1). Classification (NCBI taxonomy): domain Eukaryota; kingdom Metazoa; phylum Chordata; class Mammalia; order Artiodactyla; family Hippopotamidae; genus Hippopotamus; species Hippopotamus amphibius. Next base: position 15,279,986 of record NC_080195.1, read on the forward strand.
GTATATGCCAAGTTATTCAACTTCCACAGAGATTTATCCATTTAGAACGCTTGTCGAAATCTTCCAAGGTTTTCCTCTAGTGGTAGAGAAAAATATGCCTCCTCAGGGTTAATTTTTCTTTGAAGGCTTCTATTTTATCTTAAAAATCCATATGAATTTTGTGTTTAAATACACAGCCTATCGATGTTAATTTTTATATGAGTGTTAATATTTAAAACTGATTGCGTAAATCACATTTATCACGCAAATCACATTTATCACGCAGTTTCACAAAATTCTTCTAGTTTCTCTTTGTGGACCCAACCTAATTTGGAATCAGAAACTTAGTGGACACAGCTAAAAACAAATTTAGAAATCATTATGAAGGGTGAGAAATGTCTCATGAACCTACTATTTTTTCACGGTAGCCTTAAGGGACCATATAAAGAGAGAAAAAATGGAGTTTGCAAGTTCATGAACGCCATTTTTCCTAATCCTGTCTCAGAATGCCGATCTCAATAAGAAGCAGAGGGATTTTAGAAGTGAATATTTACTGCATCAGTACTGGTAGGATTAATTCTATATGGAAGCAACCAGTGCACTCAAGGATCTCTGGAGTTTCCTTTATTCCTAAAAAGCCAGATTACAGGAACTGTCTCCCAGATTTATACCTGGGAAGCCTGGGAAGCCATGAAGACTGCCTCTGCATTCAACACCAACCCTGAAAAATAACTATTTAGTGCAGCCCATTGTTATCTGGAGATGACAGACTACAAAAGCCACAGAAGACAATGTAACATAAGTTATTTGGGGAAGAGAACAGGTGGTCAGGAGCAGGAAATCACTTCTTTTTCTGGTTCTCCTTGTTTCCTCTGTGTTTGTATTATGCACATGTATTTTCTCTTTTAGAAAATAAATTCATAATAATTTTAAATAAATAATTTCAAGATATCAGAAAGGAAGCAGCAAGTGGCTTTTTGTCTCATTTATCATAATTTCAGCCTTAGGGGTCTCACCCAGACAGCTCTGGAGAAGCTCAAAGTCACACTAAACCAAGCACCCATGCCTGACACTGCTTCACAACTGAGTGGCTGCACAGTTCATCCTTGCGGTTGCAACAATAGAAAAGGTATGCAAATGTGAAAGAAGAGCTAAAGATATGCACACATTGCATATGCTCCCATTTATTTAAAAAAATAAAAATTTTAAATTTATTTTAGAAAGGGAGGAAAAAGAATATGTCAATATATTTACTCACTTATGCATCAACAATCTTTTGAAACTATAGATGCCTAAGACCTGCCATGAGCCATGTTATATTCATTGCATTGAACTGCATCTTATAAGTAGAAACCAACTATAATTTGTTTTTCAATTTACTTATATTTATTACAGGATTATTCATACTAACAAAAAGAACACCCAACACTAAATGAACTAATCCAAACAAATTATTTCTATTAATATATATAGAAGGTGAAGTTTTGCTGAGATTATAGGGAAAGGATGCACCACACGAATATACCCACCAAAAAGTCCCCTCTACTCTCCTCATCTTCCCCCTTCTCATCCTAAATGCACACAGATTAAGGCAGCTGTGGATCTGAGTGAAAAGTCTCTAACAGAAATGGACTCTTGAAGATTGCTCTCTTGACTTCTGACTTTCCATTTTTGATTCAACACCATCAGGATTCACTGACTACAGTCACTGTGGGCTGAACAGTAAAGAAAAGCTTCACTAAGTACAAAGGCTTATAGCAGGACCTGTGTCAGGCCGATTCTTAAAACTGAAGGAATATCGGAGATGCAGTGTGAAACTCCATTTCTCCAAACTCTGCTTCGGAAAAATCTTCAACATGCAGAGAATGATTATCTCTTCTTGGTCAGTCTGGGATGTTTAGAGGGGAGGGCATTATTCATTTTTTATTCCAGAGCCATTTAAGTCCACTGCTGCCAAGGAATGGAGGCACTGGCTAAACGACTGCTAATTAAAAATATAGGAAAGCTTAAAGTGACTTCATAAAGATGTCATGGCAATATAGTGCATTAGTAAATCACCGTAACTCCCCAGATCTAAGCAAATAAGCCGAGATCTATTTCTTTTTGAATTTTTATTTCAGGATATGAATCCACTGCCCTCTCCAAAGGTCTCCGTGAACACAATTTCAGTTCTTTTCTTCTTTCCCAAATAACACCTGTGAAACAATTTATGTTCTTCCTCACCAAGGGAAAAGAAAATCCCTTCTTATACATAATCATATATAGAAATCTATTTCAACAACCTTTCTTCCATACAGCCTCCACACAGGCAAACTTCTTTTTCCATTTCTCCAAGGTTTTTCCTTCCTTCTGGCTCCTTGGTGGCCAAAGCTGACCTAGTACATAGAACCAAACCTATCACCTTCTGACTCACCCTCTCCCCAAAGGAACTGAAAAGCCTCGAGGAAATTCATACCCTGAGTTAAAACTCTCAATGGAAAAAAAAATGTGTTTCATTATAATCAAGTCAGAAAATAGACTTGTCCTCCATTCTCTACGTAATACCAAACATCTGTGCTATCTTAGACTAGTCACTAGACTTAATGACGTGTGTGTTCATCCAAGTTGCTTATTTTGACCATGAGGTGAAAATGAATAACTCTTAAGCCTCCTTTGCATAACTTGCTCCCTTTACTCACTGTTCAGACACCCCCACCCCCAGCTTCAATCTTTGCCCCCAGTAGATTTAGAGGGAGGACTAAATATTTTCCTTCCTTCAAGCTCCCATGTGATGTCATTGCTGCTGATCTGAGATTACACACTGGTTTAAAATGTTCTATTATAACCCTTTATAGAGTTTGGGGGTTCCAAACATGGGCTCTGGCGGGTAAATTATACTAGCTACTTATATATCATCTCTGCCAAACAAAATGGCTGAATTAGCCCATCAGAGAGTGTTTACTGAATACCTACTTTGAAATTCCTAGTAAAATATTTTCATCTTAGCTTGGTAGATATTTTCTAAAGCATTTGCCATCTCAAAATCCCAAAGACTTCAGTCCAAGTCTTTCAAAGGCTGTCAGTAGCCCATCTGTTATTAATATCCTTCTCCTTTCTCCTTATCTCCTTATCACCAAGTTATAATATGATTTACAATTCAATTCTCTGCAGATGGGGTTCAGGACCAAAGGGGCTTTCCTGTCCTTAAGATGTGTTTATTCATTCACTCAACAAATATTTATTGATCACATACTATGTGCAAGGCACTGTGTCTACTGAAAACCACAGAACACAGAGAAGCAAATTTTCTGCAGTTATGGAACTCACATTTTACAGGGGTAGGAAGTGGACAATAAAATCATAAGAACATAAGTAATTTCAGATATTCATAAGTAAATGAGTAAAACAAAACAACATAATAGAATAGAGGGTGACTGAAAAGTAGTACTTTAGAAAGGATGATTAGGAAAAACTTTTATGTGCTGATCTCATTAGAAGATGCAAACGATGAAAAAGAGCCAACCATGGAAAGATTTGAAAGAAGAACATTCTAATGATCTAATTTCCATGATTTATTCTGTAGACTGTATCCCTCCAAGTAGTAGCTATGTGTGCAGTACTCTGCAGGTCTCACTGATTTTATCTGAAAAGGCTGCTTTGCAAACCCAAGTGATGTTCAATTATCTCTTCTTTTGCCTACATTTGTAGCTCTTTACAAGAAAAGATCACTGTAGTCTGCCTTCATGAGGACAGACTAGTCAAGAATAAAGGGAGGAGTGTAGGTACAGATTTCCATGACCCAAGAGCAAACTACACATAGAAAGTTTAAGCCCATCAAACATTCCTAAAAGGTGGGAAATTTCTCTTTGATAAGCACTTATTGAGCACTGGTTACATGAGCAATAAAAGTCTTTTTGTAAATAGCAGAATGAAACGTGAGTATATAGAAATGAATATGATATGAATCCTGTCATCAAGGAGCTTACATGACTTCCCTGGCGGTCCAGTGGTTAAGACTCCACACTTCCAATGAAGAGGGCACAGGTTCAATTCCTGGTCAGGGAACTAAGATCCTACATGACACGCCCCCACTCCCCCCAAAAACAGAAGCTTCCAAATAAACTATAAATTAAAATAGAAAAACTGAGAAGCCAGAAGTACAAAGTGATGGAAATAATCACCTTGAAGAAAGGGTGATTAATTTCTGCTATAAGAATCTGTAGATGTTGCAGTGAGAAGTTAATATTTGATTTAACCCTTAAAATATGAAACATGAGGCACCGTATCAATATTCACTATTAAAGGCTATGGAAAGAACTAGATAAAATCAGGGAATAAGTGTAAGGAGGGAGAAAGGCCTAAGGATTGAGCCCACAACGATGTTAACCACCTTGAAGGTGAGAAGGCACAATAACTGGAGATTCCAACCACGTCAAATGATGCATAGATCTAGTAAGATGAGCAGTGAAAACTGACCTTCGGATTTAAGCAATTTGGAGGTAACTGGTGACCCTGAAAAGGGCTGTTTCAGTGGAGAGTAGAAGGGAATGATTTATTGAAGTGGATTCAAGACAAAAAGCAAGGAGAAGAATTGAAAATCAGGACTACAGATCAGTGTTTCTCAAACTTTAATGTTATTGTGAACCGTGGAGATCCTGCTAAAAAGCAGTTTCTGATTTAATAGGTCCAGAGTGGGACCTGGGAGTCTGTAATTCTATAAATCTCCTACATGATGCTGATGTTGTTGGTGGGTCTCAATTTGAGTAGCAAAAAAAAAAGAGAGAGAGAGAGAATCAAGAGTGTTCTATAAAAGGGAGCAAGGAAATGGAGTGGGTGAGCAAAGCAACTGAGGGAATATGAAGTCAAGAGAGTTATTTCTAGGATTCTCATTACCGGATCAACTATGCTGACGTGTCAGTGGGAATTATCCAAAGTCAAGAGGAAAAAATAGAAGATGCAGGAGAGGGGATAATTGTTTGAATAATGTCCTTGAGTAGTCAAGAGAAAATGGCATCCAGTGATAAATGAAGAGGAAGCTCTGGATTGAAGCACAGACAGTTCACCTGTATTACCAAAGTGAGCTGCAAAGTTCCTGGGTATAGATGCAGATGAGCTGGGTGGTGGAATGCATAGAGGTTCTCTTCAAATTGTTTTTATTTTTCAGTGCAGTAAGATAGCTGATGGGGCTGGGGAAAAATGTTAGATGTTTGAGGAAAGAGGGGACAATGTAAAATAATCATGACACGGGGGAAGGGAGCAATGAGCATAGGGGATTTTCAGGGCAGAGGAACTACACTATATGATACTGTAACATTGGGTGTGTGTCATTACAAAATTGTCCAAACCCATAAAACATACAACACCAAGAATGAAACCCACTGTAAACTATGGACCTTGGGTAATTATGATGTGTCAGTATAGGTTCATCAGTGTAGGTAACAAATGTACCACGCTGGTGGGGGATGTTGATAACTGGAGGACGGGGTTATGCATGAGTGGAGGCAGGGGGTATACGGGAAATCACTGTACCTTCACTCAATTTTGTTGTGGACCTAAAACTGCTCTAAACAATAAAGTTTATTAATAAATTAATCAATAATCGTGAGAAGGTAAACTGATTCGGGCCATTGTTCTCAACCTCATCAGACCCAATGCCCCCTTTTACAACACGTATTTTTAACACCTTTGCAACTATTATAAAAATAAAAATTTAACCTACCCACATATATCTTTAAAATCAATACAATGCCCTCACCATAATATAAAGAAATAAAAGGAAAGTTATGCATAATAAAATAATATGTATTCTCATATGTAAATGCTCAGACTTGAGGATACTAGGAGACCAAAAACATCTCCACAAAACACTTATGTTCTCTAGGGGGCGATAACTCTTGGTGAAAATGATTATGTTGCTAGACATGACGAAGGGCCCACTCCATTAGGGGCTATAATTTCATGGGAGACCCATTAGCACGGGTGTGCATTTTGCTCAGCTACCTGGATGCAAGCTCAGAGTAGGGCAAGTTGCATTTAACCAGGGTGGCAGCTTTACTGGAAAAGAAAATGGACTGAGAATAGAACAAGAAAGTTTAAGGTCCAGGTCCACATCCCTTTCTGCAATTCCATAATCCAAAAAGAGCATGGCAAAAGGGAAGTTTTGTTTCGTTGTTTTGTTTTCATAAGGTTGCTCCCAACTCATGTGGCAGCAAAATTCAACTTGAACAGACACAAAACTAGTTAGAGCCTTTGCTGATCCCACTTATTTGGGAATAACCAATCATCACTTTCACTGCAGATAATATACAACATGGTTTAGAAATATACTATCATTCTAAAATTTTTTTTAAAAATCCGAATCTGGAAATAGATCAGACCTCAGGGGTTTGGGATAAAAGATCATAACCTACGTACATAAGAGAATTAATAGGAAGTGAGAACAAGAGCAGTAAGGGACAGTGAAAAGATGGAGAGTTGCAGGTTGTTGGATTAGACATACTGGAAGTGACTCAGGAAGACTGGAGTGATGATCACAGACTGTGATGCTTTTAACTGAGAATATGAATCCAGTGCAGTTACAGTTAACGACAAGTTTGCACCATCAGGTGGCTGAGGTGAGAGAGAAACATCCACACGGATACAACAATCACTAAGATTAGTACTGGGATACTTAGATCTGACTGCATCAAAGAGTAGTCTGATGTCTTAAGCTTCAACAAAGCTGGTTAGTATGAGGTACAGGGAAAGAGAAAAGTCTGGATGAAGCAATGAGGAAAAAGGTGAACACATCCCATGGTGTGGAGTAACAGGTAGGGAGAGAAAATAGAAAACTGGGGGACTTCCCTGGAGGCCCAGAGGTTAAGACTCTTCCAATCCAGGGGACAGAAGTGGATTTGATCCCTGATCAGGGAACTAAGATTCCACATGCCGTGGCCAAAAAAACAAAACAAAACAAAACAAGCAAAACAAAACAAAACGGAATAATTGGCTCAGTCCTAAAGATACACATAAACAACAGAATTTTGTAGATGAACCAGCTCTATTTAGCTAAAATGGGATAGTTGAGGGGTCAATAAGCTTTTTCTATAAAGGGCCAGGTAATAAATATTTCAGGTTTAGGTTTTGTGTTATAGTTACTCAACTCTGCTGTTGTAATGCAAAAAGCAGCTATATTCAATAGGTAAACAAATGGACCTGGTTCTGTTTCAATAACACTCTATTTATGGATACTGAGCTTTTAATTTCATATAATCTTCAATGTCAGGAAACTGATTTTTTTGTTCAATCATTTAAAAATGTAAACACCAGGGACTTTCCTGGCGTCCAGTGGTTAAAACTCCACACTTCCAATGCAGGTGGCATGGGTTCAACCACTGGTCGGGGAACTAAGATTTCCACATGCTGTGGGGCACGGCCAAAAGAAAAAAAAAAGAAAAACGGTATGGCAAAAGCCAACAAATATTGGCTTGATCAAAGGATCTAAAAAATAAAATAAAAACTTAAAATTAAAAAATAAAAATGTAAAAACCTTTCTTAGCTTATGGTAGGCAGCAGTCCAGATTTCGACCAAAGATGGACAAACTCTGGAATAGTTTAATATGTAGAAAGTAAAAGGGAAGAAGAGGTTGGAACCAGATTAGAGAAGGCCTCAAAAACATGCTAAAGCCTCTGCTTTTTTTTTTTTTTTTTTGGTATGCTTTAGAACCTATTCAAAATTGTCATGGAAGCAAAAGATATATCATCAGTGTTTCAGGAATGTAAGTGGTTGTAGTTGAAATAATGGATTAAAAAGACAAGAGATGGGCTGCAGAGTGTCTGTTTAGAGGCCTTGGTGCTTATGCGGAGAAGAGGAGACATAAACGCCCAGGCACCCCTTTGTTTGAGAAAGTATAAGACATTCAATGTCATTAGAAATAAAGTGACAACACTGAAAGGATTTTAAATATATAATTTTACTACCTCTCTGAACATACTGTGAGGAGAGAGTTATCAAATGAACAAAAAAAGCCAATCCAGTGTCCTGAAACAGAACTGTGAAAAGAATTGCAGGCAGAGGAAACACATGAAAGGCACAGAGACAGAAAGAAAAAACAATACTTAGAAACACTAAAGAAATTTAACCCAAATGACTCAGAAGATAAGAATATGATGCTAGTAAAGAAAGGGGAGAGGAGTCCAGAAAAAGGCAACAGGAGGAGAAGAGTTCAGAGAAATGCGATCCAAGAATATGGTCCAAGCTGGTATCTGAGCTAAAATTACTTTTCTCTTGTGACTGGAGAATTCTATGACAATTTCTTAAAATACTTACTTCTCTTGAATTTTATGCCTGGCCACTGTGGGTGAAACCCTAGGCGCAGAGAACGGAGAATTCCCATACTGGAGGCTATAAGCGATTCTTACCCAGTAAGGCATGTCTGAGACCCATTTCCAAGCCTAGAGAATTCCTGGACTGAGTCAGCAAGAAACACCTTTAGTATCCTACCATGGCTGTGGTTTCTTGGCTCACTCTGTAGAAAAGTAAACATATACCCAGAAACCTCTGCCATGAGCAACTTTGTATTCGCCCAAGCAAAAAACCCCAGGAGAACTGAAGAAACTTGATGAGTACCCTGCAGAAAATCCACTCACCTTCTTCTTTGCCCTCTGTTATTTACAGACTGCACTTTAAGTGGGACAATTGAAATTTGGTCCTGGGCTGCCTCTCTTCTATCTGTACTCTCCTCCAGCACTGGGGGAATTAATAATATTTTTTATAGTGAAAAGTGTCTTTAAGGAAATGGAGATCTATAGCATTTGAGCAAACTCATGTACACTGGCGCCTCCCTACCACTGAAGCTGAAATCAGAATGAAGCAAAGAACCAGGCTTGTGATAATCTGGGGTGGAGAATTTCAGACAGAAAAAAGATAAGTACAAAAATCCTATCAATGAGCATGGTACGCCCATGGAAGAACAAGGACAATGGTTTGGCTTGAGAGGAAAAGGAGCACAGTTGAGGCAGGAGGGTGGGTGGGCACCAGATCACATGGTGTCTTCTTAGACAGGAAGGAATTTGGATTTTTTTCTAAGGGAGATGGAAAGCCATTGGAGGAAGTGGCATCTCATTTACCGTTCTAAAAAATCACTAGGATATAACTTTTCATTCTTTCAGTAGTACCTCTTAAAGTTCATGATTTCAATCTCATCCAATTTATCTTTTTTCCCCTTTATATTCAGTATTTTTGTGTATTGAATATGAAATCTTTCTCAACCCCAAACTTAAGAAGCTCTTCTCCCATTTCCTTCTCAAAGTTGTATTTACCTTCCACAAGTATATCTACAATCCATAGTTATAGCTACAATCTGGAACTTATTTATGTGTGCAGTGTGAGTTAGGGGTCAAGATTCTTCTTTGGCCACATGTATAGCTAATTGTCTCAGTATTGTTTCTACAAATACTAGCCTTTTCCCACTGTCACCTTTGTCCTGAGTTAGTGCCTTAGTGAAATCAGGCTGCTATAATAAAATACCATAAACTGAGTGTTTTATCACCGTATGAGAAATTTACTTCTCATAGTTCTAGAGGCTGGAAGCCCAAGATCATGGCATCAGCATAGTCGGTTCTGGTGAAAGCCCTCTTCTGAGTTGCAGACTGCCAACTTCTCATTGTATCTTCACAGTGATGGAAAGAGAATAAGCCAGCTCTCTGGCTTCTTTTTATAATGGCACTAATCCCAACCATAAGGACTCTACCTTCATGACCAAGTTACTTCCCAAAGGTTCCACCTCCAAATGCCATCATGTTGGGGATTAGATTTGAATATAAAGATCGGGGGGGATGTAGACCAGTCAGGTTACCCCATGTGTACAAGCCTGTTTCTGGGCTCCACTGTGTTACATTCTAAGGCTTTCTACAATTTTAACAAACTATTCAAAATATTAAATGTTGCAAGTTAAAAATATGGGTATAGCTAAAAAACTAATTCTTATATATTTCATTCCTACTTCATTTTCTTGGGGACAGAACAGTAAAGTATAACTGGAGAAATGAGGACCTACACTGTCTAATTATATAATGTAGATCACCTAAACCAAAATTGTCTTAAAGCACATTTGGGGGTTTTATCCTAAAAAGAAAACATAAAATATTTAAGTTCTAAATCAAAGATTGTTTATGGAATACTACTTAGCCATAAAAAAGAATGAAATAATGCCATTTGCAGCAACATGGATGCAACTAGAGCTTATCATACTAAGTGAGGTAAGTCAGAAAGAGAAAGACAAATACCATATGATATCACCTATATGTGGAATCTAAAATATGGCACAAATGAATCTATCTACAAAACAGAAACAGAGTCACAGACATAAGAGAATAGACTTGTGGTTGCCAAAGGGAAGGGGGGAGGGAGAGGAATGGACTGGGAGTTTGTGGGTTGGTAGATGCAAACTATTACATATAGAATGGATAAACAAAGTCCTACTGTATAGCACAGGGAACTATATCTGACCTCCTGGAATAAACCATAATGGAAAAGAATATAAATAAAGAATGTTTATATGTGTATAACTGAGTCACTTTGCTGTACAGCAGAGATTGGCACATTATAAATCAACTATACTTCAATAAATAAATAAATAAATAAAGCAAAGATTGTTTGAATCACTGATGTTTACATATTTACCCATTTTGATACAGTTCTAACCAGATATGTAAACAAATTATTTAGAGCTGCATGTTTCAAACTTTTTGGGCAATGACAAAATGCTCACCCATTGATTCTAAGTCAGTCTGAAAACATGAATTTAGATCTTAAAAAGTCCCAAAAAACAAAAACAAACAAAAATGACTATTTATGACTGTGTAGCGCATAACTATTTTTTAACACATTTTTCTTTGCCCAAATAAGGCAGAGCCAGTATTACTTACAGGCTGACATTCATCATTTATTCTCACTACTTCAAAAATAATACAAACCAGTAACCAAATTGTCCTACCATATTCCTATTTAGAGTATATAGACCTTAAAAACTCTGGAGCATCCAACGTGCCACAATGATTTTCTCCTGTACAGATGTGCACTTTATTGGTTTTTTACTTACCACATTACACACACAAAAAAACCTCTAAAGGTAATGTTAAATGGCTGATTATATCATATATCATACATTCCTAAAAGCCAAGGTAATTCTATACAGGGAGAGATGGCATTGAGCTTCCAAAAGAAAGGTTTCCTGAGAGGTTGTGATTCTTGATTTGAGTCTTAAGAGAGGTATGAGCTTGCAATCAAGCTTGGGGTGGATTTTATGGGAGGGGTGATGTTAGAGAGGATATTCTAAGATAAAAATTACATGTTTTGGGCTAGAACTGGGGTTAGATTGTGGAGCTCATGTCTGTGCTTTAACTATGTTCTAAATAAAAAATGGAATCTAGATGGGATCCTAGAACAGATTTTTTAAAAAAGGAGATTATTGGAAAAACTGGAAAAGTCCAAATAAAATCTGGAGTTTGGTTAATAATATTGTACCAATGCCAATTTCTTCATTTTGCTAAATGTACACTGGTCATATAAGATGTTAACATTAAGGGAAGCTGGTGAAGAAATATATGAGAACTCTCTGTATTATCTTGCAACTCTTCCATAAACCCCCAAATATCTCAAAATAGGAAAGTTAAAAAAAAAACCACATCTAAAGCTGACTCATAAATTATTGTGGGAAATGAGAAATTAGCTAAAGTAAGTTAGATCAAGCTCTGAAATTTTCTCCAGGCAAGCCCAATTTTAATAGGTCCTTTAATAAGAAGGGAGTTATGTGGATAGTCTATTCTTAAGAGGAAGAAAGGATCTTATGAAACTGCCAAGTAATAACATTCACGATCATTGCCAAAGTCCGAGGAGAATCTGTGGTCTAAAAAGTAGCCTTTAGCTCCTGCGCTTAGGCTCACTGCTAAATTCTCACAAAGAAAATGAAATACGACAATGTTTATGTGGTTATAGCTTTCATCTAAAGAGCGTAAAGGCTGTTGAAAATAGACGAGATTTGGATACAAGCCTCATTCTGCTCAGTATCAAACAGCTTCCATTTAGACTTTTTTTTTTCTAACGCAGAGTCCACCTTCACCCATTTTATGACCCTCATGCCCCACTCTCCCCCTCACCCCTCCAGGGCCTGGTAAAGGTGGTCAAATGGTACAAACTTCTAGTTATAAAATAAGTCCTGGGGATGTAATGGTGACTGTAGTTAATAATACTGTATTGTATGTGTATTTGAAAGTTGCTAACAAAATAGATCTTAAAAGTTCTCATAACAAGAAAAAAAATTGTAATTTGGTGTGTTAATGGATGTTAACTAGACTTATTGTGGTGGTCATTTTGCAATATATACATATATCAAATCATTACGTCGTGCACCTGCAACTAATATGTTATATGTTAATTACATCTCAGTTTTTTTAAAAATGCATTCAAAATGTACCTGAATATACCCTCTTAAAAATCATACTCTACTACGATACCAAATTCCAAGGAGAAACATTTATTATTGACTAGCTTTTTTTTTTTAATGGAAACTCTAAAAATATATTTTAAAAGCTCTTTAAACAACTGACTGAACTTGGAAAATTAGCTTTGCCTTTAAACTCTGTGTCAAGATAGCAAGACTTAGGTTCTAAACTCTGGCCCATAAACTAATATCTCTGTGGCTTTGAATAAGGCATTTGTCATTACTGACTTCCCATTTCCTTATCCATAAAATGGGTAATAACAACTCATGAGCTTTCTATCAAGATCAAATAAGTATGTAAAAAGGCATTATAAATTATAGAAAATAATAATGCAAGAGGCTTTTTTATGAAAGCTATAACCACGAAGTTTGTAAAATACCATAATACAATATAAAATGCTGTATCTCAAAGAATTAAGCACACTCAGGTTCTAATCTGAGGTTAGCCAGTGTGTAAAGTTTCTCTGTGTCTCAGAATTATCATTTTAATATACTAATAAAATGATGATAATAGTAATATAATCATTTTGTAAGTTTGATTTCAAGATAAAATGAGACACTGCATGTAAAACATTTTTTGCTAAGTCAAATAGAGATAGACTGAAGCTCCAACAATTAAACAATGTGTTACACATTTAAGGTTAATATGTGTTGACTATACATGACAAGTTTTCTTCAGATATTCCATTCCCATTGTTCCTGGCATGAAGATCTAACTTCTTACCGTGACCTACAAGGCCTGGGGGTCCGGCGCTGCACGTCCCCTCTTGCTCGCCTTGCCTTGGTAGGTATTCCATCCACTGTCAGGGAGATCTGCCCTCTCAGCGGACCACCTTCAGATCAGAACAGCTCTAGGGAAATCTTCCTGAAATTCCTGATTCTGTCACAGTCTCCCATTCTGGGCTCTCATAACACCCAATACCTACCCTTCATTGTCCTAATAATAGCTGCATTTCAACATTTACAAAGCATGATTACTTCGTTGTCTTTATTTAAATTTTTGACATCTTGTTCATCATTGCATTAAAATATTATTAACCTTAATTACTGAATTTTAGGACACCCCTTGAATATTTTTACAGGAAACCAGCAACGTACATGCCTCACCCTAGTTCTGGTCCTAAAACTGCAGCCTGCAAATTCCAGGAGGCCAGGGATACATACCCCAGGACCCAGAACAATGTCCTGACTGGGGGAGAAACAAATACGCGTAGCGTGAATTAAAGCATATTTGTAGTTTTTGAATTCTCTGCTTTTTAAGGAAAATATTGGTTGGTAACACAGAAATAAACTGTCAAACTAAAAAAAATTTTTTTTAAAAACCAGCTGAAATGTTGTTCATAGAAGAATTACTATGACTAAAACTCCAGCAATCCAGAAAGCCGCTTGTTCCCATCCACCACCCTCTTGTATCAATTTCAAAAGGCCGCCCATTTTTGTTTTAGGGTTTAATTGGTTCCCCAGCTCATTTTGGAGAAATTCAATTTCCCCTTGAGCTGGGTTCATGTGACAACAGATGAGTTCCTTCTTTTTGATTTACTTCTCCGGGGTCATGGAAAGGAAAGCTAAAACAAAATGGGAACGAAAATAATTTATGTTAAGAGGTGTAGTGTGAAATGTAAACTTAGATTTTCTAAACATGTAGTCTCTAGTTTACAAGCAGAGCTACATTAACACAAACCAAGTGACCAGACTGGGGAAGGGGATTATAAATTAATCTAGGTGATTGTATGCACTGTCTCAAAGGTTAAGGGGGTGATAACAAAAAGGTGTGGTCTGCTGAATAAGATGCAAGATTTAGACGAAAGGATCTTTTTTAGTTATATGCGTGTATATCTCTTTCTCTATGCATATGTGTCATCCTGTATATAAATATATAATATATACATCACATATCATTTATTTATATTTTGTTTATACATCATTACGTGTATCATTTACATATATAAACAATGATGATGGTGAGATTTTATAGAGAGCCTCCGGTGAGGACAGGGACTTCCAACGACCGATGACATTGCCATTTAAAGACTTGAGAAGAATGCTCTTCTCAGGATTCTCTGGCTTCTTGAAGTTGTATTTCTTTATTGAAACCCAAAACATTAGCATTTTTATCTCTCTCACACACACACACACACACACACATCTGGTTCAAACCTGCTCTGAGAACTTGCCTGTGCAGCTTCTAGAGACCAAGAGAGCAAGAGAGAAGTAGTTTCTCATAATTCCTGCCTTCAGAAATTCACCTGCAAATAAAAATATTTTAAGGTAAGGAGCTAAGGAAGCTTTACATAGCTTCAATATCAAACAGATGGGGACTAGGTATGCCTACTGGGGGAGATCAGGGAATAATACATTTTTTTAAAGTTTAATATTTCCCCCGTTGGAAATGATCTTTTATTTTTCTCACTGGCATTTATTCTAAAATAGACCAAAAAAGAAAAAAGAGTGGAGAACTGTCCCCAGATATATATGTGAATTGCAGGCAAGCATCAAGTGAAAATTTAAGAGGCTTTTAAACATTGATTTGGTTTTTGTTTTAATGGTCTGTGTACTTAAACGAACTATTAAACTTCACTAGACCACAACCAATGGTGAGCGTTGATTGACCGGTGCTTTCAAAGTGAGTTGTGTTACCTTTAGAGACATAAACGGTCACATAATGGCTGAAAAAGAAAAAGTAATGATAGGAGTTTTTCTGCGACTGGGGGTAGAGTCAGATCGAGGGTGAAGTTTGGGGGGGAAGATAAGAGAAAGCACAGGGAAAGGCGTGGTGGGCATTCCAGGGGGTAAAAACTGCCTCTACCAAAATGGATTTTCTTTCATTGATCTACAACTGCCTAAATTTGATTATACTCACTTTCATTTGTTCAGCAGAGATTTACTGAGTGCCTCCTTCTTGCTAAGACTGGGTGATGGGGATTCAAAGAGGTTTTCTCACGTGGCGGAGGCCCAATGACTGCGGCGCGGGGTGAGGGGTACGGATGGGGGGTGGGGGTCGCCTCTGCCCCTCGGCTCTCGGTTGAAGGTGACCGAGCTGTGGCAGGTCGGGCGGCCAACCCCACCCCGGCCCGGAGCTGAGCCACACCCACCTCCACGCCCACCGCTGCCTGATCCCTCGACCTTCCCAGGGCTGGTAGAGCCTTTCCTTGGAAATTCAACTAATCAATGCAGAGTTGAAAAGTAGGTGTAGCCTGATGACAATGTGTCCATCAAAAGGAGGGTGGGCCCAACCGGCGGAGCGTAAAGCCACGCTTATTTCAACAGCTGTCGAGAGCACGAGTAGCACTTTCTTCTACGTCTTAACCTTGAAAGGAACTGGAGTAGGAGATAGTGCTTCGCAGTAGCATGGGTAAGTCTTGTTCAGTGGAACTGCTTTTTTTCAGCTATTGGAGACGGGGTGTGTATTGAGTTCACTACTTCGGATGGATTTTTAACCGATCAAAAATTTTGAAAACCACGGACGGGAAGCGTTTTATCATCCTAGAACCAGGTGGGGAGTGGACCTTGGCCAGTAGACGTCTGGTGTTTAAACTGTGTTAATCTAGAGCTGTTTTGGGCCACTGGCCTCAAATTTTCCAAACATAAAGGAGGAAAGTCAGTACACTTTCAAGAAAGCAGATGCCTGGTTGAAATTTCCTTGAAGTTGCATTTCTAAATTTTGTTTCAAAAATTGCTATAAATATTGTGTTTCATTGCAAGAAACGGCTAGGTCTATTTTCTGCTAAAACGTTTAAATTATTTATTATAAAGACAGTAAACTTATTTTCCCTTTCTTTGCTCTTCAGTTATCTCTGCAAATGGCACTACCATCCACCCAATTACTCAAGCGAAAAATTGGACTCCTCACTCATTCTTGATCCCTTTTTCTCTTACCCCCTTTTTCCAGCCGGAAAGCAAGTCTGGAAGGCTCTGTCTCCATTTTCCCTCTCTTCCTCCATTTCGACTCCGTTGCCACCACATGCTCCAGATCACCAACATTCTTTTCCTAGATTACAAAATAGCCTAAGGGAATTTTTTTTTTCCCCGGCTTTCACTCTTGAATCCCTTAATCCATTTTTCACAAATCAGCCTGAGTAGTCTTTTAACCTAAATTACAGTATGCTAATCTCCTTTTTTGAAAGAAACCCCTTAATGGTTCGCATCCGTTTGGGAATGACTTGCAAATGGCTCCCTCCTGCACCGTCTTCAACCTTATCTCAGACCTTTATGGGTTTTGCCCGCCATTTTGTGTAACAAGCATGGCTTTCTTTGCCATCCAGCAAGCTAACCCCCTTGGTGCCTTCTGCTGCAGCTTGAAAAAAACACTCTTCTTCCACCTCTTTCAACTGGCTAGGACTTTTCTTTATTTTCAGGTCTCGGTGTAATGGTTCCTTGGAGGTCTTTACAGACATTCTTTTTAAAGGTAGCCTCCCCCACTTTCCCCTTATTGGTTTCATTTCATAGCATTTTTCTCAACCGAAACTATTTTATGTACCATTTTATAAAAACTTTATTTACATTTCTATCTCACACAGATAAAAGTTTCATGAAAACCAGGACATTGTATCTTTTTCCGCTGCTCAAAGGGTCAGCACCGTGGGAATTCCCTGGTGGTCAAGTAGTTAGGATTCCTAGCTTTCGCTGCCCTGGGCCTAGGTTGGATCCTTGGTGGGGGAAATAAGATCCCGCATGCCCCACAGCCAGGCCAAAAATTTAAAAAAAAAAAAAAAAAAATTAAAGGGTCAGGACCTAGACACTGTTTGATACTACATATTTGTTGAATGATTGAATAAGTAAATGATGCACCCTTGGAAGTACTTCTGTCAAAATTTGATAAATATAAAATATAGTATATAGTCTCATGCCATTATGTAATTCATGTGACATCCAGATTATGTCTTCATACCATGTTTAAACATTATGTTTTCCTGTGGTTATTTCTACCAACTGAGAGTGTACTTACATAAACAGGAGTGTTCTCATAATTAATTAATAAATTACCATTTCAATTTATACATTGTTCTCACAAGCTTGCATATTGTGTGAGAAATGGCGTAGTGCTCAGAGAAGAATCTAGTTTAGAAAGGTAAGGGCTGTACTTGAACCTTGGTAAAATCATAAAGAAAATACCTTTCTCTCAACCCTGATCTCAGAGGAGATGTTCTAGATAACGCCTTGGCATCACTGATAGACAACTTTTTGAAACTTACACATTAAGTGTATTTAACATCCCAAATGATTTTCTAGTTAATTAATTTTATAGGATTGCTAAATCAGATATCACTAGTCTGATGACTAAATGTGTATTCATCAATTCATTTCATTAGACAAATCTAGTTAACTGCTGGGGCATGTGAATAAGAAAGGAGAGGCCCTTACTCTCTTAGAGCTTACAGTCTAGCAGGTAAGACGTATCTTAAATAATCAGAACCAAGGGCTGTGGTCGGTATAAAGTAGGGAGCTAGGAGAGTGTTTAGCTTGGGGACCAAACTGAGACTGAGAATCAAGGGAAGCTTGC
Source organism: Hippopotamus amphibius kiboko (assembly GCF_030028045.1). NCBI lineage: Eukaryota > Metazoa > Chordata > Mammalia > Artiodactyla > Hippopotamidae > Hippopotamus > Hippopotamus amphibius. The sequence goes on from NC_080195.1 coordinate 15,297,926, forward strand.
CTGAGCAAGTGACATTTAGGCAGAGATCTGAAAATGTGGGTGGGAAGTAAATCTCTGGGTGCCCTGTCTGTGCACATGCTCAGAATCGTAAGGGGGATTGAGAGTGGATTGTTTTGTTTTGTTTTGTTTTTTTAATAATATAGCTTGGTATTTATCCTATTTTTTTTTAATTGAAGTATAGTTGATGTATAGCAATATTATATTTTACAGGTGTACAGTATGAGGGTAGGTAGTATTTTGCTGAGAGGAAAGAGCATGGCACTTTATTGGAAGGAGACTTTATTACAGCTGGAGATGAAATAGAACTGGAGATGGCAAGAGATAAGTTTGGAGAGAAAAGCTGGAATCAAGCCGATTGCAGCTATTTTAAATGGATTAATTGAGGGAGGGAGCTGTTGTGTTCTTTCCTACTTAAACTTTAGTCTATTGCTAGTGATTTTGCTCCAAAGGTGCTATTTTCACTAATAAAAAATGAAATTAAAATTATTTTTTAGCTATCAGAGCAAGATTTTTTTAGGCAAATATAAAGGACAGAATAAATAATAACACTTGTACCACTAACAGTGTATATATTATACATTAAGAATATAACATATAAATAGCTTGAAAATACCTTTTTTTAAGATTTTTTTTGATGTGGATCATCTTTAAAGTCTTTATTGAATTTGTTACAATATTGCTTCTGTTTTATGTTTTGGGTTTTTGGCCATGAGGCATGTGGGATCTCAGCTCCCCAGCCAGGGATTGAACCCACACCCCCTGCATTGGAAGGCAAAGTCCTAACCGCTGGGCCACCAGGGAAGTCCCTGAAATTCATATTTTTAAATAGCCACATTTAAAAATAACGGCCTCAAAAGAATCCTGCTATTTATTTTTGGCAAAAGAGAAAAAAATACAATAGAAACAAAACATGCATTTCAATTGGTAAGGGAAGAGTTTTAAAATGTCTTCTTAAACATGAGTATATATATTATATAGAAATATATATTTGTTTATATATTATATGCATATATTTAAGAAGACATTTCAACCTTTCCCTGAGCAATTTACATATAAATATTTTATTTATACTTAGTTAAATATATAATACATTCATATGAAAATATTAATTATATATTTATCTGTAAATATGTATACATAAATGCTTAAGAAGACATTTTAAAATCTTCCCTTAGTAGTTTTAAAATATCATATATAACATTTATATATTTTTATATAAGTAAATATATAATTTATTTTATGAATGATTTATATAGTATATTTACATATATAAATATGTGTATGTGTGTTTATAGTGTTTAAGAAGACATAAAAGCATGTTTTCATTCTATGTATTATTTTATCAAAAGTAAATGGCACAAACTTTTCGAGGCAGCGTCTTTTAATGTGGCTATTTAAAAATATTTTCAAGCTGTTAATTTTCATTCCAGTACTTTTACATTTGCTCCTTTTTAAAAAGCATTTAATTTTTGTTCCTACAGCAGGATATCAGGACGCTAAAATTAAGAGATCTTTTATAGGACACAATCGTAACATTAAGCAAAGGACTCAGAAGAATATAATATATTCATGCTGTAATTTTCATAATGCTACTTTTAGATTTTTAAGAAAAAGTTCAAAACCCATCAAATTCCCCTGTGCCTTTACTTTGACTTGCACTCACAGGAGGTGGGATGCATGGATTTCATGTGGCTTATTCTCTGGATCGCCATCTTCTAGAACAAGGGTGGGTGAACTACAGCCATGCACCAGTCAGTCTCTGCTGTGCATTGCCCGTCCGCTGTGTACCGTCAATGGCTGCTTCTGTGCTACAGTGAGACTGAAAAGCTATGACACAGGCCCTAGGGCCCACAAAGCTTAAATCCAGCTCTTTACAGGAAAAGTTTGCTGCCCTTGGTCTGGAATAGTACCTGGCACTTAGAAGGATCCAACATCTACTTATAGCTCACGTGAATGGTCAGCATTTGCTCTATGCCATGAACTGTGCTAAGCACTTTAAATGCAATATTAATTTGAATTTCACAGGAGTGTTACATGAGAATATAGGCATATCTTGCTTCCTCACCTCCTTTAAGTTTTTAGTCAGCTGCCACTACCTCAGTCAAGGTTTACCTGGAGCTCCCTATTTGAAATTGCAAACTCCTGCTTTCTACCAGTCCCTTGGTGTATTCTGTAGCACTTTGCCTTATAACATACAATGTACATTACTTATTTATTTTGTGTGCCCACAAGAGCATATACTCCACAAGGCTTACATTTTTTGGTATATCTATTCACTGGTGTGTCTCAACCCATGAGTAGCCTAGAATAGAGCTAGCATTCAGTGAGTGCCCAATAAACGTTGGGTAATCAATTAGAGAGCTCATGTAACTTGTGGGGAATACCCAGTAAGAAATGGTTATGACCCTTATCTTACGTACATATATCACAGCTAATTCTCTTACTCTTTTGCAGGGTTAGTCAAAGATAAAAATGCAGCCATTCTGTTACTGGAAAGTGAGTTCTAGGCCATTTTTTGAGGTCACATTCTGACAATGGCTCTAATGTCAGAATATATTTTACCTAATGACTGCTATCTCAAACAGGTGCTTGCTGAAGACAACTCATATAGATCACTCCTACCCGAAAGTAGTTGATCTATCCTGGTGCAAACCTTCAAGGAGGGTGCTCTCAAGACAACATGGACCAGCAACTGAAGAAAAGGGAAAAGACACTTGGCCAGAAAGGCCTGGGTAGAAGAGCTGTCCGTGGGGACAACTCACCGCCAGTCCAGCAGGAACCTCCTGCCATGACGTGGACCTTATGTGATGAGGATGTGTGCTATGAGACTAGCTTTTGGGTTGTTGAAGAGGATTCCTTCTCTGACTGTTACATAGAATGCATAATAAGAGGTGAGTTTTCTGAACCTATCATGGAAGAGGACTCACTTCTTAAATCCTTTGATTGTCTGAAAGAAGGACCAGAACAAGAGCTTTCTCAACAGGTTCTTACAGCAAGCTCATTTCTTGAATGTTCCTTGGAATGCATGAAAAGGGGGGCAAAACAAGAACTTTCTCAACAGATTGTTGGAGAGAATTCACTTGTTGAGTTTTCTGAGTACATGACAGGCAAGAAGCTTCCTCCTGCAGGTATACCCAGCACTGACTTTTCAGATCCTAAACAGCTCACAGAATGTACTACAGTGAAGCCAAGTACAAATAAAGAATATGGTACTCCAGAAAAAATTGTTTGTCCTGAGAACGGATGCATAAGAGAGTTCAAGAATAGAGCATCCCTGAGAAAGCATTTCCGAGTTCATAGTCCCCGCAATCATGTATGTGCAGAATGTGGGAAAGCCTTCAAAGAGAGCTCAAAGCTAAAAAGACATTTTCTGGTTCATACTGGAGAGAAGCCATTTCCATGCACTTTTGAAGGGTGTGGAAAACGATTTTCCCTGTCTTTTAATTTGCGTACACATGTGCGCATCCACACTGGGGAGAAACCTTTTATGTGTCCTTTTGAAGGCTGTCGGAAGAAGTTCATTCAATCAAGTAACATGAAGGCTCACCTTTTAACTCATGCAAAGTGAGGGAAAATAATCCTGAAAATTTGATAAGCATGTTAACAAAAGAGTGATTGGGGACAAATATGCCTCATTGATCATTGTTTTGGGAAACAATTTTTAAATCAATTTTCACCCTACAAGGTATATTTTTTTAATGTTACTAAGACGCTTCTATAGTCCGATATTATTTTAGAACTTTGTGTACAGAATTATAGTGTGCTTCCAATAGTAAGGTCAGTAATGAACTTACTTCAGAAGCATAATATATTACAAACTGGATTTTTGGATATGGGACTTTATATTTCATACTATAAATATGGAATTAACTTTGCTTTTTAAGTTTGTAGTTTCCAATTATTTAGCTTTTTCCTCTTAGGAATATACTTAATATGTGATAATTCTAGGAATGAAAATTTTGCGGTAGATTGTCAATAAATGAATGAGTAGTTAAAAATTTTTTTAGTTAAATACCTTGTTCTATCATTTTATTTTTTTATCATTGTATCAGACTATACTGAAATCATACAGTAGATATAAATGGTTATTTGATAGTGTCAATCCATTTTAGATATTTTGAAATAAAAGGAAATAAAACCCGAGAAATGTACTAAATCTGTATTAAAAAATCAAAGAAGTGTGCATTAAAAAGAGATACCATTTATTTGTCTTCAAAATTAGCAAAACATGGTGAAAATGGATTGTTCTGTATCAGTGAGGTGTGGGGGGGGGGGTAGTTATTCTTCTCCCTGGTGGATTAAGCAATAAAGTTGTTACAGCCATCTGGGGAAGATGTGTGCTAGATTAGTTTCCTAGGGCTGCCATAACAGCACCACCAACTGGGTGATTTAAAAAACAGATATTTATTGTCTCATAGTTCTGGAGGCTAGAAGTTCGAAAAAGGGTATTGGCAGGATTGGTTCCTTCCTAGGGTTGTAAAAAAAGGCTCTGTTCCAAATATCTCTTATTGGCTTGTAGATGACTGTCTTCATGTTTACATGGCATTTTCCTGTATCTTCACATCTTGTGTGCATGTCTGTGTTCAGATTTCCTCTTAAAAGGACACCAGACATGTTGAATTAGAACCCACCCTGATGCCGTCATTTTAACTTGGTCTATAAAGATGCCCATCTCCAAATAAGGTTACATTCCAAGGTACTGAGGGTTAGGATTTCAACATGGATTTTTGAGGGTACACAGTTCGAACCATAACGTGCATTTTTTTAGACCTAATAACTTCATTTCTAGCATTCCATTCTACAGAATATGTGCACTAGTGTACAAAGATAATTTGTTCAAGGATGTCGACTAAAGCGTATTTTTTTCCCTTAGATCTTTATTAGAGTATAATCGCTTTACACTGTTGTGCCAGTTTCCACTGTACAACAAAGCGAATCAGCTGTATTTACACATATATCACCATATCCCCTCCCTGTTGAGCCTCCCTGCCCTCCTCCCTATCCCACCCCTCTAGGTCATCACCAAGCATGAATTGATCTCCCTGTGTTATGCAGCTGCTTCCCACTAGCTATCTATTTTACATTTGGTAGTGTATATATGTCTGTGCTACCTTCTCACTTCGTCCCAGTGAAGCATATTTTGATAATAGTTTGATTCATAACTTAAATATCCATTAAAAGGGAACAAGTTGCATAAATCTTGATACCTCTCTATTCAATAGGAAATGTGCAAATATGCTTATAGGAAGCTTGGCTGTAAAGGCCAGAAGGAAGCCATAGAGTAGGAGGAAGTTTGATGTTTAAGATTTAAGACACCATTGGAGATAATGGTAATATGTACTGTAAACAGCTTTTCAGGAAAAAAAAATATAAACAAATCAAACAAGATTAATCTTGCTTTTAGAAATGCCAAAATGTAAAAATACGTATGATTTTTTAAAAGGGAAAAAAAAATCAAGGGCTTACATTTTTACTTAAGAATAAGCTAATTATTACTGTGGACTATTATGGAAATTTAATTTCTTATTCATAATATATTTGATGTGAAATTTATACCATCATTTCTATAGAAATGTGTGTCCAGAGTCTCTAAGTTAAAAGGAATACAGGATACATAATCCATTCGTAAGTTTGAATTTCCTCTGAATCAAACACCTGAGTATAGAATTTAGGATGAGAATTTGGTGTTTGATCAAGATGATGGGTTATATGTTTGTTGGTTTTTGTTTTGACAGCAGTATATTTGATTTGATCCTCTAGGAATTTCTATTCCAAAGTTGAATTAGAGTTGCTATTAGAATAGCACCTTTGAGGACTACATAAAAGGTGGGATTAAATAGACTAGATAAAGTCAATGGCAGGGTTTAGGCTATAGACCTCGGACTCAGGGCATCAAGAAAGATCAAGATTGGCTTCCCCTGTGTGTAGAGGCTGGTCTGCTTCTGAGACTACTCTTTCTGGAGCTGAAGGGGCCAAAGTCTCAGTATTTACAACCCTAATGCATAAATATACAAGGAACATCAATCTGAGAATGTGTTTGTGTATCTGGGTTCCAAGGTTTAGTTAAATTCTGACTTGGGAGTAGGACTTTAGTTGGCTAGCCTTCTAACTGTACGTAGGAAGAAAGCATATGGATATAACGAAAAAAGAAAAGAAAGGAGATTAGCTAATGAGGATATGTCATCTGAAATCTTTGTTAATATTTCAGAAAATATACATATACTTTCCACATTTGTATTTTAACTAAGAAGAATGAACACAAGATATGTGAATACATAATCCAGAGAAAACTATGAAAAAAAATGAATCCATCTAGATTTTTATGTCTCCAGATACTGGCATTTTACAAACCCCAAATCCTGATGAATAAATAAAGTTTTGTTTTCATGCTGGTATTTGAATTCATGGCCTGTATCTTTTTTCTTCCTTTTTCTTTTTGTTTTTTTAAATGGCCAAAGGTTAACAGTTAAAAGGTAACACTAGAGAAATACATTCTACAAAAAACTGAAAATCTTAAGGCAGAGCTCATCACTGTAACATATAGGGCACAGTTAGTTGGTACTTAATAAATTATGGAATGAATATGTAAAAATGTAGCTTAATATGCTTTTTAAAAGGTAATTATAGTTATCAAAATTATATGTAATTCAAAAACAGCTAATAAAATATTACTTGCTTTTACATAAAATCTTTACTCCAAAATAACAGTAGAAACCACAGAAATGTTTAATGACCTATGCATATATCAACAGTTACTCCCCAAAAGTAATCACTACTCAAAAAACGATTTTTTTATTGTATTGTTTGATCATTTTTGTTAATAGTGAAAATTATCTTAAATCCCTTTTTTTTTCCTGTCTTCCTCGAAAAGGGACAGGAGACTGAGGGTGTGTCCACCTCCTAACATCTTGGATAATGAACTATCCTGCCTTGAGGTTTATATCTACCAAGACTGTGATTAGATAGTTAACAATGTGTTAAACTACTTACATTCCTTTACATTAGTTTATCTTATTCTCTGTGATATCTGCAGTCATTTGATTTCTCCCAGTCATTTGACTTCTGTATTTCACCTTAGCTACAGTGTGCATTGGTGGACACAGGATTCCCATCCTATTCTATCCAAAAAGAATTCTATGCAAAAGCAGAATTGTCAGATTCTTACATTACTTTCCTGCCAAATATGCATGTGCAGAAATCCATGTGTGCTCATGTTTTAATTACCTAATGCACTAGCTCTGGCTGAATAAATTGCATGATTACATCCTACATTGGACACAGAACAGTGCAAGTTATATTAAAAAGCCATTATATTTGCAAGTCTGAGCAAGAGACTATAATTAAAAAGCAATTGGATGAAATTAGCTTTGAGAGTACAAGAATTTAAGTAGGATTTGGTAAATGAACATTAACGGTTAACATGGGCTTTTTATTAGGTCTTTTGCTGCTTCTCTCTATGACCCCAGGGTTAAATTCTTTGATGTCAGTGGATCAGACATGTGAAAACATCTGTACAAAGCTATGCTTTACACTGTGGCTAAAGTTATATCCATAAAAAAAGCCAACATAACTTTTGTGACTTCAATAAATTAAGGTATTAGGTAGGCTAGAATGATACCTTGGGCATTAATAAACTATTTTTAATACTCCAAAGATCTTGGGTATGTGTCATAAAAAGCATACTATATGTTTCCTGTAGCTCAAAATGTTGATCGTAAAATACACGTATAAATCAAAGAAGTAACACAACTTTAGAGAATTTTGATTAAATATTTAATTTTCATTAAATATTTGGCCATTAAATATTTTAAAAGTTGTTAAAAGTTATACACAATATGTGTAATAGCACCCCATCTTTATCTAAGGCAACCAATACATTTGTAAACTGCTGATGACTTATAATGGTGCTTACTGATATTTGGGGGTGGGAGGGTGGAGGGGAGAGGGAGGAGCAGTGGAAATCTTTGTGCTCATCAGATATATATGCCTAAAAGATCTTATACTTACGGCAGCTTAGGGATGGCTGCAAATTCTTTGCTATTCTTCCAATTGATAGTTGGGATCTATGTCCCTTCCCCTTGAGTCTCTGTTGGTCTGCTTTGATCAGTAGGGTATGGTGTAAATGATGCTATAATAGCTATGCCAATTCCAGGCCCAGCTTTTAAGAGTCCTGGCAACTACTGCCTTGCTCCTGTAGAAACCAACTGTCACCTTAAGAAGTATAACTACTCTAGGACTACCATCCTGAGAAAACCGGCAGCTGTTGCAACAGCAGCTGTTGCAAGCCACTTGCAGAGGCCCAGGAGGATAAGACATGGAGAGAGCAAGGCCAAGGCGTCATGAGATGCCAGGCACGAGAGTGAAAGAGCCATCCTGGAAGAGTCACCCAGCCTCAGTCACCCCAGGTGACATCAAATTAATTGTAGGGCCTAGATGGTCCTTTTCCAAATTTCTGAGCCACAAAATGCTAAGCAAAGTAAAATAATTTTTTAACATAGTGACTATAGTCGATAATTTGTAAAACTGAAATTTGCTAAGAATAGAACTTCAACGTTCTCACCGTGTGTGTGTATACACATATGTATATATACACACACATATATATAATCATCACAATGTACAATTGAAATAGCTTACAATTTTATTCCTCAATAAAGATGAGAAAATAAAATAGTTGTTTTAAGCCACTTGAATTTTGGGGTTAGTTCATTATGCAGCAATAGATAACACATACTCCACTTCGGATATGTAATTTGAATTTTATAGTCTGCTTTATATTTGTGTGTTGTGTGTATATATACATATAGATAGATTTTACCATGTAATTAGTTTATGCCTAAAAGAAATTTTTATTTTATTTTCAAATGTATATCCTAGACCTATTTTCAGTGTCATGCAGTGAGGTAGTAATCCCCTCTTCCTAGACGAGCAGAAACTGATGTATTTGCTTGACTATCTAAGGAAACTGCAGCTGACTTTAACAAAACTAAAGCTCTCGTCTCTTAAGGTTGGTGGAGGGAGATCTCCACTCAGAAGGAAACTCTCTCGACCACTAGTTCTGCCATCCTGAGCCGGCCACTTTCTGCTAGAGGGAATCCCATTAATTACTGCTGCCACCACCACTGTCCTTAAAGGGCTGGGCTCCCCTTTAACACTGAGCCAAGCTCTAGCTCTTTCTTTACTACTTAACAGTAAAAATAAGATGAGGTTGGAACATCTAAAGATCCCATCAGAGATGAGGATAACAGAATACAGCTTGTTTTCTCATGTCACAGGCTTCAGAGAGATCCACTGTTTTGGAACCCAGAGAGTTCAGGGAAAAAGTTCCAGTGATTCTTTTCATTTTCACCTGAGACCTGGTTCAGGTTTTTGGGTGAGGACCAACTTATACCACTAGCTTCTAACCTTAGTATATCTAGATGTGGTATTTAACTAGAAGACCCCTAAAGTTATCCCAGATGGGAGCACAGGGTGGACACAAGAGATAACTTTGAAGAGGCTGGCAGGGAACAAATTTTGAAGGCTTTAGAAATCATTTTAAAGAACTAGAACTTCTTGTAGTCAATAAAGGAAGCAGTAAAGGCTTTAGTGTAACATGATCAAACTAACTTTTTACAAAAATTATTTGGGATGCAGGGTAAAGAGGACTGAGGAGTAGGAAAACAGGCAGCATAATCCACAGGCGAGACAACATGTCTTATTGGATGTTATATTTCCAGCACAGGCATAGAACATAATACATGATTAATGGATGTTTAAATAAATGCTTGACTAGACGAAGTTAAAAGGATTTCCAAGCAGTAGTAAAAAACTTAAAAGTGACAGATGCACTAAATTTAATCTCACTGACACACAACAATCAAAAGACAAATAATCCAATGAAAAATGAGCAAAGAACTTGAATAGACATTTCTCCAAAGAAGATAAAAAACAGCCAATAAGCACATGAAAAGATGATGAATTATAACTCACCAGAAAAATGCAAATCAAAACCACAAACAACAACAACAAAAACACTTCACACTTGCTAGAATGGCTATTAAAAAAAAACCAAAAAAACCAGTCTTGGTCAGAAAGTGAAGCAATTTGAACCTTCCATCACTGCTAGTGGGAATGTGGAATGGTGCAGCTACTTTGAAACACAGTTTAGTTTTTCCTTAACATGTTAAGCACAGTTATCATATGACCCAGTAATTTCACTCCTAGATATATACCCAAGAGAGATATAAAAATGTGTATGCAGATGTTCATAATTGCAAGATTCATAATAGCCAAAAAGTGGAAGCACCCCAAATGTCCTCCAACTGACGAATGAATAAACAAAACTTGATATACCCATACAATGGAATATTATGTCAGCCATAAAAAGGGATGAAGTATTAATACATGTTTTGACAACAATGAACCTTGAAGACATGCCAAGTTGAGGCAGCCAGACACAATTCCCTGTATCATACAATTCCATTCTATTTGAAATCCCCAGGACAGACAAACTCATAGAAACTGAAAGCAGATTCGTGGTTGCCAGGGGCAAGGGCATGAAGAGAATAGGCAGTGACCAGTATGGTTTCTTTTCTGAGTGATAAAAACATTCTAAAATTAGATAGTGATGATAGTTGCAGAATTCTGTGAATGTTCTAAAACCCACTGAATTGTTACTTTAAAAGGGTGAATTTTATGGTACATGAATTATATCTCATTAAAGCCGTTATTTTAAAAATCACTTATGCAAACTACACAGTCACTTTCATCAAAAGCAATCATACAATACATTGAACATCCAGGAGGTTAAATAACTGGGGTTAAGAATACAGATTTAGGATTTCTTAAATGAATATTAGATATTATTATTATTCTTTGTATTACTAATATTACCTCTAGCAAGGATACTGCATTAGGACCATGCCCCTGGCCCTTGAGGTTCCCACAATTTTACAGCACGTTATAGGTCGTTGATAAAAATGATCATGTTTATATTTCCTTAATGAGCATATACATTAACTTTTGAAAAGTGTGTTGAAGATAAAAACATTTAAAGTCAGTATCTTGTTTCATCTGTTTGTTTTCTAAAATTAAAACACACATAGAAACAAAAACCCCTGTGGCTTATGCATTTGAAGGTTTTCCAAGGATAACTTTAAAACCGGTAGGTCTGATATTTACAAAGCCCAGATCACCTTCTCTTCTTACACCAGCCAGTTTCCATGGACATTTTCTGTTATTAAATGAACAAAGCAATTCTGGGATCTTTCTTTCAGTAGCACAGCTCCCCCCAGTAGATCCTCAGGCAGAACTATAGCAGTTTCTAGCATTCTGTCATCAAAAAAGAACCAATGGCATCCCTTTAGGTCTAGGTTTTCCCCAGATAAAGTTTTCCCTACAGGTGTTAACACTCTTTTACTGCCAGATTTTTTTTTTTTTTTTGGGGGGGGGATAAAGTAAAAATAACATACAAAGAATATTCATAATTTTAAAGAATTTTTACCACTTTTTTGATTTTCAGTTCCTTCTGAGATAGTGAGTGTGGGAATCAGGGCATGTTCCTCTTATCCTGATCTCACTAGTGTAGATAAAAGATGGTCCTTCTGCCTAGTCTGTAGACATAATTCAGGTCCAACAGTAGGTGTTTTCTGGTTTTTAGGAAAATACTTTGTCCCTCTGAAGACCTCTAGACTAGGTAATACTTTAGGCCACTTAGGTACATCTGTTACGAGTGAGAACTGAGACATTTAAAATACGATGGAAGTACTTACAGCTCCTGGTATCTTGAACGACAAGATGGCAACATGCAAATTTAAAGAGTTCCATTCCTAGAATTCTAAGACCCTTTTTAGTTCTGAAAGTCTATTCTAATGTAATGATGTTGACAGATGATAAATATATCATTTTAAGGTAATAAAGTGAAAGGTATGAGAGAGAAATTATTGTCATTATTGTTATTATTACTATTACTAATGACTTAAGGACACTTGCTGAAACCACAGTGTGGGCTTTTAAGGGAATAACAGGTGGTTATTTTAGCTTTGGTTTAGATAATAAAGACATACATTCATATTTGCAAAGTGCTTTGAAAACAGGAAGTACTGTAGGAGCATACAATGGCATGTTATGAACTGAATGCGTCCAAAAATTTATAAGTTGAAGCCTGAACCCCAGTACACCAGACTATGAGACAGAGCCTTTAAAGAGGTGATTATATTAAAATGAGTTTAGAATGGGCCCTAATCCAACCTGACCAATGTCTTTATAAGAAGAGGCCATTTGGATACACAAAATAGATGCCAGGGATATGTGGTCTCAGAGGAAAGGCCACGTGAGGACACAAGGAGACACCCAGAGAGAGGTCAACACCAAAGAAACCAAACCTGCCAACACCTTGATCTTGGACTCCAGGCTCCCAGAATGTAAGAAAATAAATTTCTGTTGTTGAAGCCACTCTGTGGTATTTTGTTATGGCAGCCGGAATAGACTATTCCAGACACAGGAAATAGTAGCAGGAAAGGCATGGAGATATGAATCAGCACTGAATAGTCAGGAGATAAAATGTAAGGCAAGAGAATAGACTAGAGATGTGGGTAGGAGTCTTGTACTAAAAAGGTTTTTATCCTGTGCTTGGGAACTTTAATTTCTCATATATGGAACCCAAAGCCTTAGAAGGGAGAGTTCTAGGTTGCTTTGTTTTTTTTGTTATTGTTGTTTTTAATTGCTTATTGTCTTTGTTACAAGAACGGAGCTCATGTTCCAGAGATGTAGCAAAATGTAAAGTATAGGGACTCCCTGGCATCCAGTGGTTAAGACTCTGTGCTTTCAATGCAGGGGGCAAGGGTTTGAATGCTAGTCAGGGAACTAAACACGTGGGCAAAATAAAAAAGAGAGAGAGAAAGGAAGGAAGGTAGGAAGGAAGGAAGGTAGGAAGGAAGGAAGGAAGGAAGGAAGGAAGGAAGGAAGGAAGGAAGGAAGAAAGAAAAAGAAAGAAAGAAAGAGAAAGAAAAAGAAAGAAAGAAAGAAAGAGAAAGGAAGAAAGAAAAGTTTAAAAAGATAAACACACTAAAAGTTTCACCACCTAGAAGGAACCATTTTAATAAAGATGTTCTTTAAAAATCAGTAAGTTTAATCAAAGAGTAATAAATTCAGATTTGTATGTTATATCAAACACTGCTGTGTCTATGGTTGTGAGTGTAACAGGAAGGAGGGGAGAAGAAAAGACTGGAGAAAACAGGTCAGTTTGGAAGTAAGAAATACTGAAAGCCCCCCAAAGGCAGCAATTGTAGAGATAAAGAGAGAGGAGACTAAGGGCATCCTCTGGTAAAATTTTCAGGCCGTCGGGATGCCATGAGATAAGGAAGAAACATCTAGAATGATCTTAAGATTTTCAGTTTGGTAGAGTGGATGGATTGATGCCATTAAGGGAGGTGGAAACTGGGAAGGCAGGAAAAAAGCAAGGAGAGACTATGTGATAATTTCAGTTTAAGATGAGACTTATTTTGAAATGGCCATTGTGCATGCTGGGAAAAAAAAATCACTGTTGAAAAGTGAGCCTAATTAAATTTGACTGTGGAAGCTAAGAGTTTTGCAGAATTCACGTTCCAAAATTTTATTGATTTCTCATGATAATTTAACTCTGTGCTGCAAACTAAGTAAACAAAACAGAGACTCTACCTGGTATTTTAACAGGTTAAATATAAAATGGTTTTATTACATTTTCAACCCTCCAAATTGACTAGTAAGTCTATGACAAAATCAGAATATATAAAATCAAAATCAACATATATCAGAACTATTTTCCCGCTAGCCATCAAGTATTTATTTGCACAGAAGACAGATTTGATCAAGAGTGTCCAGCCAAATCTTTAAAATAATTAGGAATTCAAAAGCCCACTATCTAAAAATTTCTCTAGTCAAAGAAATCACCATAGTTGTAAAATAGCTGACAAGCCATTTATTAAAACAGCCGTAGACTAATGCTTCTCCTTGTTTCAAGGTTACATTATAAATCAACTTAGAGGGGCAAAAACCTTGTAGGAGACCTGTAGGAGGATGAGCAGAACAATTTAAACTATAAAAAAAGACCTAAAGTGCATATCTTACTTACAGAAGGAATGAGGTTTAAAAGGATAATAATTAACAGATAGTAACACAGCTGGCATCCTGCAAGTTTCCATTGCAAAGATCATATGAATTGATTTATAATGTTCCCATGTGACTAATGAAAGTGGATTGGTGACCATATTGTTCTAAATGATTGCATTAGAGGACATTATTACTTTAGAGAAGCCCACATTAATAATAAGACAATTATCACCAAAGACTAAACAAAATAATAATGTTCAGAATCAACACTTTAGATTCTAACACTTGCATTTTACTGTTATTAACTATCTTTCCAAGTGATTAAAAAGAAAACTCTAAAGAAGTGTCAGTTCCGCTCTTCATTTTATTTTCCCCATGGAAGAAAAAGGGATTCAAAACCTTCCTGATGTCAGCACTTAGAAAGGTTAATTACTCATATAGAACAATGAAGAAAAAGCACTAGATTTAATTGGACACATGCTTCTCACATTGAAAGATAGGGGAGTAGATAATGATGTCCCTTTTGTGTCCTTCCAAAAGAAATATGAGGAATTGATAATGTCTCACGTAAGTCTTAAAGGAAGAAAATGTAGAGCATGCATTTTTGTAAATCACTCATTCATTAAGGAAAAAGCTCACAAGAGATGTGGTCTCAATAGAATCTTATCCTTTCAGGATGCTTAAATATGGTCAAATTTAAATATCTTATCTTAGAAACCAGTGAATTTGACAGAAAACCTCTAGAGACTAGGAGAAATTATATATATATATAATTTTATATATCTCTGGATACAGAGACTTCCTGGTCAAGGAAATAGGTGAAAGAAACAAACAGAAAAGAACTGGGTCACAGAGCATTCCATCAGTGAATTCTGGTCCAGACTTGTATAGAAATGGTCACAGTAATATACTTTTGCTCAAAGCAAATACACTACACTGTAAACTGCACGAAGAGAGAGAAACCAAATCTCTTTGTTTACTTCTGTATCCCCTGTGCCCACTGCAGTATGTAGCACGTAAGAGGAAGGTATGTTGAAAGAATGAACTTTGGAAAGGTGAGTTCTAGGACATGTATTGACAAGAAGTAACAGGTATTCTTAGAGTAAAAACTCATTCACTTATTCATCAATTTCTTTTTTTATGTGTTTTGGTTTTATTTTGTTTTATAGTAGAAACTTTTATATTTAGAATTAGCCAGCTGGACTGAGTTTAGATGATCCCAATTTTGTTGGCAGCATCCAAAGCATCATAGTCGAGCATATGCTTTCTTCTCTCCATCAGGCCTGATCAGTGTGTTGATCTTAGTCACATCAATGTCACAGAGCTTCTTCACAGCCTGTTTAATCTGGTGCTTGTTGACCTTGACATCCACAGTGAACACCAGTGTATCACTGTCTTCTATTTTCTTCATGGCTGACTTGGTGGTGAGGGTGAACTTGATGGTGGCATAGTGGCGAAACTTGTTTCTCCTAGGGGTGCTCTTCAGACAATAATTTGGGCTGCTTCCTGAGTTGCAGTGTTTTGGGCTGTCAGAAAGTGGGTGATGTCCGGCTCTTTTTGTTTTGTGGCTGTGGACACTTATCAACACTGCTTTCTTGGCCTTCCACTCCTTTGTTTTGGCTTCAGCTTTGGGCAGGGCAAGGGCTTCTATCTTCACCTTCAGCACCAACTTCGTGAAAAGGCTCAATTTCTTTCTTTCCTTTTTTTTTTTTTTGTAGAAATGCCATTTCCCCCCTTTTAAAAAAAATATTTATTTAGTTAGTTTCTTTCTTTCTTTTATTTTCTGGCTGCATCTCAGTTGCAGCACGCTGCCTCCTCCTTGTGGCGCTCAGGCTTCTCTCTAGTTGTGGCACTTGGGCTTGGTTACCCTGCACCATGTGAGATCTTAGTTCCCCAACCAGGGATCGAACCCACATCCCCTGCATTGGAAAGTGGATTCTTTACCACTGGACCACCAGGGAAGTCCCTCAGATTCTTTTTTTAATGTAAATCCTTTATTGAAGAATTAGATACCAAAAAAAAAGTATAAATAAATCACAAAGGCACTCACCTCCCATTTCCCCTTCCAGACATTTTCCACCCTCCCCTAAAAGGTAACCACACTGCTGACCTGTAACACCATTTTTACTGTTGATGGCATCTGTGAAATTTCCAGTTTGGGGCTATTATGAATTGTGCTGCTATGAATATTCTTATGTTTTTTGGAGAAAAATGTGCTCTTTTCTTCTGTATATAATTAGAAATTGAATTGTTCATTCTTTGCATATGTATATGATGAACTTTAAGAGAGATTTTCAGTTTTCCAAAGTGAGAGAGAAAATTCCTCTAAAGAGTTTTCTTAAGTGATGGACAGGAGGATGTGAGGGCGATCCGGCTGCGACATCTGTCACCCCATTGATCGCCAGGGTTGATTCGGCTGATCTGGCTGGCTAGGCGGGTGTCCCCTTCCTCCCTCACCACTCCATGTGCGTCCCTCCTGAAGCTGCGTGCTCGGTTGAAGAGGACGACCTTCCCCGTTCTTCGGTCAAGGGTATACGAGTAGCTGCGCTCCCCTGCTAGAACCTCCAAACAAGCTCTCAAGTGATGGACAGGAGTCCTTTATCAGGGGTGTGTGTGTGTGTGTGTGTGTGTGTGTGTGTGTGTTTAGGGCAAAGATATTAATATCTTCCCTTGCTTAGCATCTTTGATTTTCACTCTTAATGGTTTGGATGAACATAAGTTCCTCATTTTAATGTACTTCAGTGATCATTTATCACATTTTTATCGGGTACTTAGTAATTGATACCAGAAATTGTAATGGAGCTGAAAAGAAATGAATAGGTAAGAAAAATTTTTTTTTTTTCCTGCAAACAGTTCATAGTTTCAGGGATAGATAGGAAAGTTAGCCTAAACAAACAGACTTGGTTAGTATACAAATTAATGGTCCGTAACAGCTTAGAAATTAAATGATGTGACCCATAAATACACTTATAACTTTTCAAAAGCTACAATGTAAGGCCAGTTGTGAAAGAAAAATTGTAAAAATAAAACTAATGGTTGTGAATGCTGTCAGTGGCGCAGAGCAAACAGCAATTCTCTTTCACTGCGGCAGCAGACTAGTTTCCATAGCATGTTCACGGGATGAGTGGAATTTCAACAGCATTAAAACGGTAGGGAGCAGACTTAGAAAATAGTAAATTGATCTGGAGTTGGATGGTCATAATAAGAACTGAATGAAGTTCCCTTGTTCCACATTTCCTTCCAGCTGCCTCTCCATTTTCTCACTCCTTTTAGAGCAAAATGCTCAAAAGAGTTTAGCGTCCTCTCCTCTCCACTTATGCTTCTGTTTTCCATTGAACCCCTCTCAAGCATTCTTTTTCTTCCCCGCTCTACTGAAACTATTCTTGTCAAGTCATCAGTGATATCTAATTTGCCAAGTTAATTCATCAATTCTAAGTCCATATGTTACTCAACTTCTCAACAGAATTTACAATAGTTGGTCATTCTCTCCTTGAAATACTTTGATTTCCAAGATATTAGGCTTTCCTGGTTTTTTTTTATTATTATTTTGGTTTGGTTTGGTTTGGTTTTCCCAACCAACTGGCTAATTCTTTTTCTTCATTTGTTGGATTTTATTTATTTTCCTCACTTCTAAATTTTGAACTCCCCCGTCCCTCCCAAGCTCAAATCTCAGCTCTTAGAATTACCAATTCACTCTCCAGTTGTTCTCATCCGGTCTCAAGGCTTTAGCTGAAGGATTGTAGTTGAATGTAAGATAGAGCAGGCGGATATGTGGCCAAAGTGGAAATATGGAGACGGTAGAATCAATAATAAAATATCACCAGAAAGACTCTAAGATCTCACTTTAACTGTTAAACTTCTTGAAGTCAGAGGCCCTAAGGGAATGTAGTAGGTGTCAACATAAGGCTTTTTCACTGAATTTATTAATTCTAGATTATCATTCTTACTTATTGTCACCAAAAACTATTACACACTGCCTCCCATTTTGTTCCCCTGGTACTCGTATCACCCCTACACAATTTCTACTATATGCAGTGATTCCCAACCTTTTCAACCTAATTAATCGCCCCCAAATTCCTCTCTCAAAAAACACTTGAGGGAATTCCCTGGAGGTCCAGTGGTTAGGACTCCACGCTTCCAGTGCGGAGGCTGTGAGTTCAATCCCTGGTCTGGGAACTAAGATTCCACAAACTGCATGGTGCAGCCAAAAACAAGAAAACAAAAAAAACCTGCGTCTACTGGGACATATTAAAGGACACAAGGACACCACAAAGGACAGTCAGCCAAATAATAGGGGGATGGGGGTTGGGAGGGAGAGAATTGAAGTTAACAAACTCCAAAAGTATATTTCTGAAATTTTCAGAGAAATTTGAATGCTGTCTAGATACAAGCATACCTCATTTTACTGTGCTTTGCATGTATTGTGGGGGTTTGGTGTTTTTTTCCCCCAGATTGAAGGTTTTTGGCAACCCTGTGTGGAGCAAGCCTGTTGGCACCATTTTTCCAACAGCGTTTGCTCACTTAGTGTCTCTGTGTCATATTGTGGTACTGCTCACGCGATTTCAAGCTTTTCCCTTACTATTACATTTGTTATGGTGATCTGTGACCAGCAGTCTTTGATGTTACTACTATGACTAGCTGAAGGCTCAGATGGTGGTTAGCATTTTTCAGCAATCACGTATTTATTAATTAAGGTATATACATTGTATTTCTAGACATAATGCTATTGCACACAATAGACTCCAGTTATGTAAACATAACTTTTACATGCATTGGGAAACCAAAAAATTCATGTGACTCACTGCATTACAATATTCCCTTTGTTGTGGTGGTCTGGACACAAACCTATAACAGCTCCAAGGTATGTTTGTATTAGGTGACATAAGAAATTATTATTAATTGTTCCAGGTACAAAAATAATATCATAATCATGATGTTTTAAAAGTCCTTGTGTCAATATACATATGATGCTTTTATAGTAAAAGATTCTGATGTCTGGAATTTGCTTTTTAAACAATCCAACAGGTGTCTGGGTAAAAATGGACTGAAGGGGTAGAGATAAAATTTGATTTGTCATATGTTGATAATCATTGATGCTGAATGATAGTTTCAAAGAAAAGTTACACTATTTTTTTTTCAACTTGTGTGTATGTTTTAAGTTTTCCATAATAAAGAGATATGAAAACAAAAAAAGAAATTAAGACTCCTAGGAGGAAAAAAATAAATGCCATTAACATCTTTAGCATTATGAGCATTCTGTAATATTGATCACTGATAGAAAACTTAAATGATATAAAATTGCATGGAACTCATATCTTTGAAATGTGCTCTCAGCCAGCTTATATACAATAATTTTGAGTTAAGAGAGCAGAACAATATAAAAAATTACAGGTTTCAACAGGTCTTGTGACAGGGTGATTAAGATTCAGCAGGACATTTCCATCAGTTGCAGCAGTGACTAGGATGGAAGGAATGACAGGCTCACATTATATAGATAACTCTAATAGTTTGATTCTGAAGGAAAATGAATGAATGAATGAATGAAAATTGAATTCTTCAATGCAAGTCTATGGGGTCAGGAAAATGGGACAATATCTGAGGCAGAGACCATTCTTCAGGCGTGAACTCTAGAAACACTCCTATTTTTTCCTTCACTTAAAAGTCCATTATACAAATGGTCTCCTAGTGGCTGACAAGAATCAAACTAGTTTAAATTCTAAGAGAGGTTCCAGCTAGAACATCCATCTGACACTTTTATAATAATAAAACAAAATTATAATAGACTGTATCTAATTGTCATGTACAAATGATGGTTCTGAATTCACATACACAACAGAATATGTTAACTTCCATGCAAATTCTTTTGGCATTTATTTAACATGCTAATATTCTTAAATTACTCATTGATAGGTACATTCAAAGTTATCTAAATGAGGGACTTCCTAGGTAGCACAGTGTTTAAGAATCTGCCTGCGAATGCAGGGGACACAGGTTCAAGCCCTGCCCCAAGAAGATCCCACATGCCGTGGAGCAACTAAGCCCATGCACCACAACTATTGAGCCTGTGCCTAGAGCCCGTGAGCCACAACTACTGAGCCCATGTGCTGCAACTACTGAAGCTCACACGCCTAGAGCCCATGCTCCGCAACAAGAGAAGCCACCCTGAGAAGCCCACACACCACAATGAAGGGTAGCCCCCGCTCTCAGCAACTAGAGAAAGCCCATGTACAGCAACGAAGACCCAACACAGCTAATAAAAAAATAATAAATCCAATAAATAAATAAATAAATTTGTTAAAAAAAAGTTATCTAAATGAGTTTATTTTGGCTCTGTGATAGATAGCCTTCCAATATGGCTGCCAACAATTCTTCCCATCCCTTTAAGCATAAGCCATGCCTCTCATCAAAAATAGATTCTGGGACTTCCTAGGTGGCACAGTGGTTAAGAATCTGCCTGCCAATGCAGGGGACACGGGTTCAATCCCTGCCTCAAGAAGATACCACATGCCGAGGAGCAACTAAGCCTGTGTGCCACAACTATTAAGCCTATGCTCTAGAGCCTGTGAGCCACAACTGTTGAGCCCATGTGCCACAACTACTGAAGCCCATGCACCTAGAGCTCATGCTCCGCAACAAGAGAGGCTACCACAATGAGGAGTGAGCGCACAACGAAGAGTAGCCCCCTCTTCACTGCAACTAGAGAAAGCCCGTGTGCAGCAATAAAGACCAATAGCCAATAAAATAATTAAAAAAAAAGAATAGATTCTGTTTCCTCTCCGCTTGAATATGTGCTGTACTGTGACTTGCTTCTGACCACAGAATACTGTGGAAGAGACAATCTAGACTTCTGAGCCCAGTTTTGAAAGAACTGGCAGCTTTTCTTTTCCTATCTTGGAGCCAGTTCCTAATTATAAGGCAGCTCAAGCTCAATGAAGAGAAACCCTAGAGAATGAATAACCAGCTGAATGCAGCAGAATGAATGCCTTTAGTCAGTGCATCGTGTAGCAGAAAACTGTCCAGCTGAACTCAGTCCACCCTCAGGGTCATAAAAAAAATCATAAATTGTTGTTGTTTTAGGCTACTAAGTTGGAATTATTTTTACTTAGAAACTACTAGAGGCTTTAACTTTTTCATGGTAACCAATGAATAATTGGCCACTTAATCATTATATTTGGACATCTAACACAAAACTGTACAAAGTTTATTTCAGAGAAGGGCATTTTTGAGGTACTGTTTTATTTTGATTTAACTATAAACACAGAAAAGTTGCAAGAATAGAACAAGGAACCACCATATACTCTTCATATTTTGTCATCTTTGTTCTATTCTCTCTTTCTGTTTCTGTTTCCGTCTCTCTCTTTCCTTCTCTGTCATTTTTCCCCTGCCATTTGAAAATAAGTTCGAAATATCATATCCCTCTATCCTTGAATATTTCAGTGGCTATTTCTATGGACAAGGATATTTACTTGCATAAACACTGCAGTTATCAAATTTAACTCTGATAAAATTATTATCTGATCCATAATCTCTAATTCAAATTCTATCCATTTTCCCAGTACTGTTCTTTATCTCCTTGCCCTTGGGTTAAGGATCCAATCCAGGATCATGTTTTACATTACATAACAGTTGTCATGATCTTCTGGTCTCCTTTAACATAGTGTTGTTGTGTTTCTTGACCTTGACATTTTTGGAGTGCAGGCAAGTTATTTTGAAACATATCTTTCAAATTGGGTTTGTCTGTTGTTTCCTTATGATTAGATTCATATTGTGCATCTTTGGTAGAAGTATAACACTGTGATGTTGTGGTCTTCACCATGCATTACATCAAAAGGAATATAATGTTGGTTTCTCCAGGGTAAGGTTATCTTTGAGCACTTGGTTAAAAGGTGGTGTCTGCTCCATTTCTCAACTGGAAAGTCATTGTTCTTCCTTTGTCATTCATAAATAATTTGTGCGGAAATACTTGGAGAATATGTATATATCCTGTTCATCAACCTTCACTCAGTAGATTTAGCATACACTCATGAAAAAAGGTACATTTTGTATAATAATTTATTAAGTATTAAGACACTTCTTGAAGCAGAATGTTAATTGTACTCTAATTGTAAACAAATCAGAATTAAGTATTAAGTATTTAGTAATAATTAAGTATCAAGACACTTCTTGAAGCAGAATGTTAATTGTATTCTAATTGTAAACAAATCAGAAATGTATGGCTTTAATTTTCTGTAAAATATTTTTACTTAATATATAGTGGAAAATGTGCTTCACAAAATCACTGTGTTACCCAACCCTACTAAAAAGGGCATTAAATTTTTCAGCTTATTTTACAATCCATTTAACAACCAAAAAAAGAAAACAACAAAAACAACAAAAAGAAAAAAGTTGACCATGTAAAAAGCAAAGGAATGTTAGTATGCTGTATATAATATACATAGTTTGACTTGAATCTACAATAAAATTTAAAAGCTGACTCTGAGCTTTATAGTGACTCAGAGAAAATGCAGATTTTGTAGTCAACTAACATTTATTGAATGTCTATTACCTGCTAAGCATTTCATATTCATAACTAGCATCTTATTTTACCATCTTAATTCTACAGGGTAGTTGCATTACAACTTTTTCATATAAGATGATCTTTAGGAGGTTTATTTACTTAACAAATAATTACTATCATATGCCAGGTACTGTATTAAACACTGCGATTATAATATGGAATAAGATAGATATGGTTTCTCTTACAATCTAGGCAAGACAAACAGGTAAACAGCCAGTTATAAGATGTTGTGTCCAATGTTTAATAAATGGTACGACAGGTCTGTGCAGTGTATGAAGAGAGAACCTATAAACCAGCCTTGCAGTGTTAGGGGAGACTGAGGATGAAACCTACATTTAGGCTGAGAAATGAAAGATGTAGAGGTGGGGATTGGTGGTGATAGAGGGAGGCCCCAAATACTCCAGGGAACAGTTTTAAAGGTCCTGAGGCTATGCAGGCATTTTCATTAAAACTGGAACGTTGAAAGTCAGGGGAGATGGCAGGCAATGAGGCCAGTAGACATAAACAGGGTAAGAGCACCTGGAAGGCCACACTCTTTCTACCCACAGCTTGGTTAACTTCACTCAAACATTGCTCCTATCACTTGGAGAAGCTTTTTTTTTTTTTAAGTTTTTTTTTTTGTTTTTTTTTTTAAGAGCATAAGCTCAGTAGTTGTGGCGCACAGGCTTAGTTGCTCCGTGGCATGTGGGATCTTCCTGGAGCAGGGATCGAACTCGTGTTCCCTGCATTGGCAGGCGGATTCTCAACCACTGCGCCACCTAGGAAGCCCTTGGAGAAGCTTTTGACATGGTTTACACTGATTTTAATTTGTTCATTTCAGGATCAAAGGATGGAGAAGCTTCTGCTGCACCCAGGATGGTATAAATCATTAAAATGCTGAAACCACTTTTGTCAGTTTATTCTGGCCCTGGCCAGAAGTCACTAATCTAGCTGAAACATCAAATATGATGGTAATTTGGTCTGAGAATAAATAATAGATTACATTAATACAGACAGGGATTAGATAATAAGAAGCAGCCTTCCTAGTTCTGCAGCATGTTAAGCAATTTATTTGTGAATCAAAATGAAGCAAAGAAATTGCCTTAAAAGAAAAAATGCATCGTAAAATCATTCCTTTAGGTCTATTGTTTGTTTTGGCTGCTCTGCAGGCATACTGGTATCTTAGTTCCCCAACCAGGGATCAAACCTGTGCCCCCTGCAGTGGAAGCACAGAGTCTTAACCACTGGACCGCCAGTGAAGTCCCTAGGTGTTCTTAATATTCTATAAATTATAAATTAACATAAACAAGACAAGAACTCTACACTACAAAGAGTTAAAATATTTTGTAATTCTGACAGAGAACTGAATTCTATAATTTTTTATTTAAGAAAAGGGGCTGGGGGTTGGGGGAGGAGTAGAGTAGATGAGAAGAGATGGGAGACTGGTGGGAAGTCATAGAGGACCATGTAAGATACTATAGCACTCAGATGGTCTCTCTGAATTTCAGGGACTTTGTACTTCCATTTAAAATAGTCTCATCCAGGGACTTCCCTGGTGGCACAGTGGTTAACACTCCTGGCTCCCAATGCAGGAGGTCCAGGTTTGATGCCTGGTCAGGAAACTAGATCCCATATGTATGCTGGAACTAGGAATTCACGTGCCATAAACTAAAGAGCCAGCAAGCCACAACTAAGGAGCCTGCCTGCCATATTTAGACCCGGCGCTGGACTTCCCTGGTGGTGCAGTGGTTAGGGATCTACCTGCCAATGCAGGGGACACGGTTTCAAGCCCTGCCCTGGGAAGATTCCACATGCCGCGGAGCAACTAAGCCCATGCGCCAGAACTATTGAGCCTGTGCTCTAGAGCCCGTGAGCCACAACTATTGAGCCCAAGTGCCACAGCTATTGAGCCCAAGTGCCACAACTACTGAAGCCCACGCACCTAGGGCCCGTGCTCCACAACAAGAGAAGCCACTACAATGAGGAGCCTGCGCACCACAATGAAAAGTAGCCCCCACTCGCAGCAACTAGAGAAAGCCTGTGTGCAGCAACGAAGACCCAATGCAGCCAATAAATAAATAAAATAAATAAATAAATTTAAAACAAAACAAGCAAACAAAAAAGACCCGGTGCAACTAAATGAATAAATAAATTAAATAAATAAATAAATAAAATGACAATAAAATAAAATAAAATATTCTGGCCCAGAGGTCAGCAAACTTATTCTGTAAAGGACCAGATTATAAATATTTAAACTCTATTTATTTAAACTTTACCTCTGTTGCAACAACTCAACTCAGGCCCTGCAGCATGAAAACCACAGGCTGTATGTAAGTGAATGGGCATGATTCTGTCCCAATAAACTTTATGTACAAAAAAAGGCAGTGGGCCACATTGTGCCTATGGCCCTAGTCTGTAAATCCCCTGCTTTGGCCTAACTTATGAACACAAAGATTTTTTTTCCCTATGTTTTCTTCTAGAAGTTTTATAGTCTTGTTTTTACATTGGAGTCAGAGACCCACTTTGAGGTCATTTCTGTGTGTGGTATTAGCTAAGAATTGAGTTCCTGTGTTTTTCTTTTCTATTTTTTTAACCTATGGTTATCTAACTGTTCAGCATTATTTTTTTTTTAATTATCTTTTCCCTTTACTTTGGCACGTCTGTCAAAAATCAACTGAATATGTGTGTGTCTATTTCTGGAGTCTATTCTATTCCATTGATTTCTATGTCTATTTTTACACGAATACAACACTGTCTTGATTATTCTAGCTTTACAGAAAATCTTGACTTCTGGTAATTTAAAGCCTTTTGTTTTGATCTTATTCAAAATTATTTTGGCTATTCTATGTACTTTGCATTTGCATGCATATTTTAGGACCAGCTTCTCAATTTCTACCAAAGAGGCCATTGCGATATTAATCCAGATTTCATCGAATCTATGGATCAATTTGGTGAGTATTTCTCTCTTAACAAAGATTTCTTTAATAAGATGTCAAAAGTACAAACCACTAAAAAAACTGAAAAATTGTACTTCACCAAAATTTAAATGGCATAAAACCCAAAAAGACAAGCCGTAAGTTGGGAGGAAATATATGCAAAACATATTTTTTATAAAGTAATTGATCCAGAATACATAAAGAACTTTTATAACAATAATGAAATAACAACCAACCTAATTAAAAGCTGGCCAAAATATTTGAATAGATAATTCATCAACGAATATATGAAAGGCAAATAAACACAAAAAAATCACATCTTTAGCTACTGGGAAAATGTAAATTAAAATCAAAAGATACCACTGCATATCCACTACAATGACTGAATTTTTAAAAATTGAAAATAACAAGCACGTCAAGGGTGTGAAGCAACTGGAGCTCTCAAAAATTGCTAATGGGAATGCAAAATGAGGCAACTACTTTGAACACTAGGCAGTTTCTTAAAAATTTTACTATGGACTCACATAAGACCAGGCAAACTTACTCCAGGTATTTAACCAACTGAAATAAATAAACATATTGTACACACAAAGACTTGCACTGGAACCTTCATAGCAGCTTTATTCAAAATTGCCCAAAACTGGGACTTCCCCAGTGGGCCAGTGGTTAAGACTCCATGCTTCCATTGCAGGGGGCATGGGTTTGATCCCTGGTCAGGGGAAGTTCTGTATGCTGTGCAGTGCAGCCAAAAAAATTAAAGTTAAAAATAAAAATAAATTAGAAAAAATTTTTTAATTGCCAAAAATGGGAAACATCTCAAACGTTCATCAACTGATGAATGGATAAACAAATTGTGGTATATTTACACAATGGAATATTTCTGAGCAATCAAAAGGAATGAGTTATTGATACATATACCAACAGAAATACATCTCAAAAGCACTTGCTAAGTGAAATAAGCCATATACAAAAGCCATACATACATATATGATTTCATTTAAATGTAACGGATTCTAGAAAAGGCAAATCTATAGTGATAGAGAGCAGATCAGCGGTTGACAAACATTTGCCAGTAGGTGGTGATGGCAGTAATAGGAGGATTAACTGAAAGGGATACGAGGAAATGTGAGGAGTTGATGAAACTGTTTTATTTTGTGATTCTTCTTGTTACGTGACTATTAACATTTGTCAAAATTCACTGAATCATAACAGTCAGGCAAGCTTTGATGGAGGCTGGACCAGCATGGCAGTGGAGGGAATCGTGGTGAGAAGGGATCAGATTCTTTATTTACTTTGAAAATAGGGTCACAGGCTTAATAGCTTGGATGTAAAATACAAAAAAAAGAAAGAAGGGGAAAATTAACCTCCAGTGACATAAGACATTCTCAACTCAAGTTGGAGAGGACAATCTCACTAGGAAAACCCTCTTGGCTACAGTACAGTACAGTAGAGTAAAGGAGCCAAATATTGCCCTGTCTTGTACAGGGTCCTACAAACCACTGAACCTCTCTCAGCCTTCTTTTTCTCATTTGTAAAGTGGGGTTAATCAAATGCCTACCTGATGGGGCTAATGGAAGTAGCAAATGAGTTAACACCTTTGAAATGTTTAGAACAGGGCTTGGTATACAGTAAGCCCTCAATCAGTGTCCTCTTCTTTCTCAAATCTGTTCAAGCAACAGTGACTTAAAGAAGCTCTCATTTTTCTTTTTCCTCTAAAAGGAATATTTAGTCTGCCTAAAGCTCTTTTTTCTCTGGGAGACAGAATTCCCTGTGCTTGACCAACTGCTGGATTTTCCAATCATGAGTATCAGTCTGCAAGCACTGATGGCCCCTGATCCAGGTCTAGCTTCCCTTCAACAACTGCACGGCCATGGCACAAAGTAGCGCCAGGTAATCCTTGTTCTTTCTCTATTTACCATTGACTATAACTGCCCCCCAATTACCAGACCAGACCATTCTTTTTTTTGGGGGGGGGGCGCCATGCCGCATGTGGGATTTTAGTTCCCTGACCAGGGATCGAACACTTGCCCCACCCCCCTCCCGCAACGGAAGCGCAGTCTTAACCACTGGGACGTCCCCAGAACTTTCTTTAAAAATAGATTATTTGTTACAACAGATTTAGATTTGCAGAAAAATTTAAAAAATAATAGAGAGCGCCCATATACTCCACACAGTTACCCTTAGAACTAGCATCCTGGGATTTCCCTGGCAGTCCGGTGGTTAAGACTCCAAGCTCCCAATGCAGGGGGCGTGGGTTGGATCCCTGGTAAGGGAACTAAGATCCCACATGCTGCAGCGGCGCTGACCAAAAAAAAAAAAAAAAAAAAAAAAAAGCAAGAACTAGCATCCTACATTAATACGGTACATTTCTTACAATCAATGAACCACTATAGCTACATCATTTATTCAGATGCCCTTTCTCTGTTCTAAGCACCCATCCAAGATACCACATTACATTTAGTTCCTAGGTTCCTCTTGGTTGTGACAAGTGTCTCACACTTTATTTTTGATGATTTTGGACTTGGACAATTTTTCAGAGTACTGATCTTATATTTTGTAGAATGCCCCTCTATTTGAATTTGTCTGCTGTTTTTCTCATAATTAGGCTGGGGTAATATACTTTTGAGAGGAAGGTCATTGAGGAAAACTGCCATTCTCATCACTTCATATGAAGAGTACATACTATGACTGACTACAGTTTATGTTGGCCTCGATCACTTGGCTGATGTGGTATTTGTCAGGTTTTTTTCTCTGTAAAGTTATCTTTTTTCACACCATACTTTTTGGAGGGAAGTCACTACGTGCTGCTGATATTTAAGAAATGGGGACCGTCTACATCTACAGTATTTTTAAATCTGGATATTTTTGGTATTTGAAAACAACTAAATATTCTGCCATCTTACCTATTTTTATTCATTGGTTCCTCTTGAATTTAGATAATGTTATAAATTCACAGTCCCAGCCCAGAGATTGATTCAGTAAATTGTGGGTGGAGCTCAGGGATTTAACCAATGCCCCTAGGTGATTCAGATGCAAATAGTCCACCAGCCCACTTTAAAAAGCTCTACTCTAATCACTTACTAATGATAATTGTTCTGAACTAAAGACCCCTTTACTAACTCCAGAGCTATTTTTCCTTTGGTTAAAGGTTTTTGTCATTAATTTCCTGTCAGAGTTGGGGGTATACCTCTCTGCCCTTGTCTGCCTGCTTAACATTCAAACTGGTCGCACTAATTTGGCAACCACATAATTATTATTCATTGGCCATGAGGAAATTCAAATGCAGCACACAACCGTGTGTCTCTGACTCCTCCCTACCAAAAAAGTCCCCAAAACATACAAATCAGTATATAAACTATTAAGGACACAGTTTAAATTAGTTCCACAACTTTTAAAAATAGCCAAATCAAGGCTACTGCCAAGGATTCCTCTAAAAATGGGCCTTAAAAAAATAAAAAGAAAAGAAAAGAAGTAACAGAAGATGTTCAACAAGGACTGTAGCTTCTTAGAGGAGGATAACAAAGACCCTGAAACCAGGAACTCAAGAGAACTGAGATCCTAACAGCCTCTTCCTCTACTTGGCAGTGTGACCTTGGACAATACACTTAATTTTTGTACTTCAATTTCCTCGTCTGTAAAATATAAACAGTAACGCCTGTCTTATTTTCTTGTGTTTAGGTTTAGGATAAAATGGGATATTGCATGAGGATCTGAGAATTAAAGTTGCTACACAAATGTGTAGTTTTTTTCTAAAACATAATTTGTTTACAAACATACTTATGAAATCAAAGAATTCAACCTTTAATGTTTAATGTCATAATTATCATATGCCCATATCGATGTTAAAAAAAAGAAGGTTGAAGAAACAAAGTGTCTTTGATTGCCCAGTTCATGATGAGACAGACTAACATATAGAATATGCAATATGCAAAACCATACATACTTAAAACCTAAAATAATGTCCATAGACTGTAGGAGTATTCATATTAAATTATATTTAAGTTGCTTTAAATAATTATTTTGCATTTTTAAAAAATCTAAAGAATACGCATTTCTAAAAGTTTAGCATTGGCTTTTTTCAAAAGGGAGGCCCAACAGCCATTTCATTAGAGAAGCTGTAAAGCTATAAATAGGCTTTGGTTGTAGACTACAGTTTTAAATTCTGCCTCTGCCATTTACTGGCTAGGTTTATCTTGGGAGAGTTTCTCAACTATTCGGTCTTCTTATCAGCAAAATTAGGATAATAACATTACATCTCAAGTTATTTGTGAGTGATTAGAGTCAGCACGTGTAAAATTCTTTTAAACAGATCTATATGTTCATTATTATTTTTTTTATTATTATCAGTTTTAGAGGATTAAGAAGCTATGGATTGGAAGATTGGGATACCAAATTGTATGCTCTAAATATATGCAGTTTATTGTAAAAAATTAAAACTTCAAAAAAAAAAAAGAAACTATGGAAACCAAAGAGATTAATCTTAAAACCTGGAGCGGGGGGTATTTACTTCAAGCTTCTTAGGCTCGGTACCAGGTAGAAAATGGATATTTGACAGAAAGAGAATTAATTGAATTACCACAGGACAGCTGATGACCCCAATTACTTTTGTTTATTAATTATAGGAAAGTCTGAACCATGAAATTAGATTTTCCTGTAATTAAAAATTTAGACAACTAGTGACCCCATCCTACATTTTCATTTCAACTGACACAAAAGGCCTATTTCTCAAATAAGCACAATATACTATCTTACTGACTAACATTTAAAATTGCAAATCAGGGGACTTCCTTGATGTTGCAGTTGTTAAGAATCCACCTGCCGATGCAGGGGATATGTGTTCCATCCCTGGTCCGGAAGGTTCCCACATGCCTAGGAGCAACTAGGCCCGTTCACCACAACTACTGAGCCTGTGTGCTAGAGTTCACATGCTACAACTACTGAGCCTGCATGCTTCAACTACTGAAGCCTGTGTACCTGGAGCCAAGCCCACACACTGCATCAAAGAGTAGCCCCCACTCACCACAATTAGAGAAAAGACTGAGTGCAATAATGAAGACCCAATGCAGCCAAAAAAATTAAAAAATAAAATTAAAAAAAATTAACACACAAAATAAAATATCAATATGTAGGAGGTTTAGAGAGATTGGACTGTGTTAGAGGGAGTGTGGACTGAAAGACATTCTCCAAACACTTTAAATTACATCACACAAACCAGAAGATTATTCTTTCCACATGCATGTGTTCTACCTGCAACTCTTATGTTTCACTCAAGAAATTCATGACAATAAGGTATTACATGAATAACTGTCCTAATTTATGTACAACACAATTTACAATTTTGGTACTTTATTGTTAGTAGCAAAATACTCACCTATCTCACAGCTGCTGAAGACAATTCCCTGTACAGCTACACTGAATCTGAGAACTGCTGATAAAATTATTGGCTCCTAAAATGGCTTTGCTACTTGTCCCTACACTGTCTAGAATTTTCACCAACCACCTTTGTTCCAACTCCATTCGTTAGTTATATCTTTGGATAGCACCACTTCAACATCTCTGGCACTCATCGTGAGCGAAAAATACAGACACACTGAACCTAGAGCCTACCAGCCTGTGGGAACCAGGAGGGTTTATTAGCATTTATAGCCACATTTTATCAGCTCATCTTACTCAGAGTCCTCAACTTGCTCACTAGGACCTAGGCCTGTACAGATTCTTCTTCAAGTGCTTTTGAAAGTTCCCAATCAAGTAATCAGATGGTTTAAAATTTTTTTAAAATTCTGGCACACTTGAATACCACAATTTTTAAAGACATGATGTGAAATATTTATAGATAAAACTGTGTTATGTTATACAATAGGGTGAACAGTACATATAATATTTCAACATAGCATAATGAGGATTACTTTATTGGGGGAGAAAAAATGTACACACCTAATCTTTTTTAACTGAACCAAATTCCCCATGCATTTCCTTTGTTTTCAAGAATAACTCACAAATCCATGTTCTTAGATGATAAATGAGGGGAAAAAAAAAAAAGAAGAAGAAGCTGGGCTTTAGCTCCAAAAAAGCCATAAATTCTTCAGTTTATTTAACCAACCCCTTCTTATTGACACATTGATGTTTTACCAGCCCAATCTTTTCAAATAACTGTCATTAAAATTATCACAAAGGTTTATTGAAAGGTTTAGAGTCAAATAATGACCTGACGGGAAGTTGGAACTTCAGAAAGATAGATTTGATAAGAATGAACTGGATAGGGAGAGGCTGGAGGCATAAAAACCAGTTGTAAGGTTCTTATAGTAGTTCAAATGAGCCATGTTTAGGTAAAAATCAATATGGCTTAGCAATTAATTAAAAACTGTAAAGTTTTTAAAATTTGTATTTTGATGCTGAACACTGGGCCAGATAATATAACACTTACTCTTAAAATTTTTGAACTAGTTTAACTAGCTGAGGGAATTTCTTAGTGGTCCAGTGGTTAGGACTCCACGCTTTCACTGCTGAGGGCCTGGGTTCAATCCCTGGTTGGGGAAATAAGATCCCACAAGCTGCATGGCATGGCTAAAAAAAAAAAAAGAAAACTAGCTTAAAATTCTTCGGTGCAAGGCAATCAGCTTAACTCAGTCTGGTGTAGACTGCTAAAGAAAAAAGTTTGACTTCTTTTATTTACTGTCACTGGATAGAAATAAGTAATTATTTTTTATTTAGACAAATTAGAAAAATGCTAATATCTAGAAACAAAGCCCAAGTAACAATATTTGACAAATATCAAGTGAGTAATCACCTGAGTAATCAAATTCCTTTGTAGTAAAAATATATGTGTGTATGTGTATAAAGAACTTCCTGGCAGAAAATCTATGGTCACAGGAAGTATTAAAATAGTCTCAAAATATGAGCTATTTCCTTGCATGAGTTGGGGTGAATGAAAATGGACAGGATATATTTGAAAGGTAAAAAGTGACTCTTCTCAAGTGTCTTCGATTCTAAATTGAATATAGCCATGTATAATAATCTAAGAAGTCGGGAAGACACTCCAAGTGAAAAAATACATTTCTCTAGGAAGAGGTGACATAACAATTGGAAGATTGTGCAGATTTAAGCCTCCTGCTTAGTTTCCTCCAGGAAGGACAGGAAGGAGAATTGCTTTGACTTGAAAAATAAATATCCTAGTAGGTGAGCCATTGTGTCACAAAGAAATCTGAAACTGGTTCCCTTTCAAACCTTGCTAGATAATAAGCAAATAGAGAGGAATGGTAAAAACAGAAACTGTGAAAAGGTTAATGAAGTGCTGGAAGGCAAATTCATCTGTGATAAATAATAATGCAAAAACTTGTGAGTGGATAGATATGACATTGATATAATAGCAAAAGTGAGTGCTCTGAAAAATAGGCAGTTTCTTAAGTATTCTTTTAAAAATATTTACTAGGATATTATGAAATTAGTTTTCTTTTTATTTCCCTCCATCTTTCATCCCTTTAAAAGTTCAGTAAAAATAATTTTTTATTTAAAAGATTACCTACTGATAAAATAAACTGAATCTGAGTAACTATTTCTGAAGTGTGTCCTATTTTTTAATATTTCTCCTTAGATATGTTTTGGCACAATTTCTTATTTTTTAATTTGTTTGCAAAACTATATAATAATTTATTCACGTAGTTCAAATAGCCAAAAAATTATCCTTTTTTTAATGCAAATACAGCATATTATATACTCTCTGTTCTACACCTTATTTTTCTCATTTAATGATGTGTCTTAGAGTCCTTCCCTATTGGTACCTTGAGAGAATCTTCATTCTTTCTGTGGCTGTCTCCTATATATTTTTATGGACATACCATAATTTCTTAACAGATCTCTAACAATAGATATTTGAGTTTAAACATTATTTTCACCTAATAACTACAAGATATTTACTTCTGACTTCATACATTATTTTATTCAAAGATTACAAGGAAAAGAAATTCAAGCATTCAAAAGTTTTTGGCTAAATACACTGAGCAGTTTTGTTCAGTAAAACTATCTTCTCAATTTAAAATTTTATCATCCATTTATGATAGATTTATCACTTAAATTGAGTGTGGTACAATTACCTTTTATACTAAGATCAAGATAAATCAAACAAAAACACCTTCCTATATATAGAAATTTAAAAGGATTTTCAAAATAATTATTGAAAGCCTAATTAGTTAGAATCTCTAATTGAAATTCTGTGTTTTAATTGAAGGGTTTTTTCTCTTTACTTCTAAAAAAAAAGTCAAACATTTGTCATTTAAGTTTGATTATCTGCTAATAAACTTTGTACATATTTTTCTAGGTTTCACAAAATTAAATTTTTTACTCAAAAGCTTACATTTTTCCTCAGAACTTCAAATGAGATTTATTAACACATAAAGTACGTGTAACTCAATTTCTAATGTCAGTTATATGGCTGAAAGATTGAAACTTCATTGTATTCAATGAACATCAAAGTAATACCACCAAAATACTATAGTGAAAAAAAATTTAACTGCTATACATTACAATGTCTTTGGAAGCAGGCGTGAAAATGGAGGCATACATATGACCTATATAATTTACAGACTTTAAATATTAATATTTAATTTCTCTATATAACTACTCAAATATGTAGGTATGTATACATAAAGATAATTTTAGCTTACCATACCTTAAAGATTGCAGTAATTTTTTTTAGAAATGTGTTCATATACACATTTTTATATAGGGATAAATATATAAAACAGTGATAACTTTTTAAAAATCCCCCACTAGTTTACATAATGTATAAAACTTTAGTTCTTTTTTCTGTGATCTCAATGTGAGCAGTCCACATTTTTGTGGCAGCTCTGCTCTCTGTGGTCATTCAGGGATGTAACTTTCCTCCATTCTTTAGTTCTGCCATTCCCTCTCTTATCATCTATATGGCTAAGGCTGGGTTGCCACCGCCTCTCTGTTGAAGCCAGTGGGCAGGGGGGAAATGAGCTTGAAAACTCGGTCCCACAAAGGCTACAAATTAGTTTCTCAGTCTATTGCTAAACACTTAGTTACACGGCCTTACCTAACAGCAAGGCAGTGGTTCTATGGCTATAGAAGAAAGAGAAAATGGGGAATTCCCTGGCGGTCCAGTAGTAGGACTTGGTGTTTTCACTGCCAGGGCCGGGTTTGATTCCTGGTCAAGGAACTAAGATCTGGCAAGCCACCCACAACCCCATGGTTTTTATATTTTGTGTTGTTACTATGCTCATATCCATACGTGAACAATATGTCGGAAAATAGAGAATTGGCACAGGCCACTGGTCTCCTTCCACAGCTAAACTCTAGAGATGCCAAAGAAATGAGGACAGAGAACATTCTATTTTTGTTACTAACTTTAATCTTGCATTTCAGCATAACATTTGCTTTGTTTTGCTTTTATTTTCAGTTTTGTTTTCAACTATAAAGAAAATTAAACATATAGAAAAGTAGAAAGAACAGTAATCTCTGTGTACCTATTACCCAGTTTCATTAATGAACAATATTCTGCTCTTTTACCTCATCTAATGCACCAAAAATTTGTTTTTTGAGTATTTTAACACAAATTTCAGACATATACCATCTGATAAATATTTTAATATGCATCTCTAACTGATAAGGAAAATTTTAAAATGCAATCATAATACCATCATCACATCCAATAAAATTATAATTGATCCCAAATGATCTTTCCTACATATTTTTTTAGCACTCATATTCTTGATTAAAGAACAAGTTAGTAATTTTCCGGGAGATATAAACCTATGAATTAGGCAAATGAAGAGAGGAAGACATGAAAGACATTTCATCAGGAAGAATTTTTTTGTGTTCCAGCCCTCAATGCTTTGAACTGGTAGCATTCTTGGTCCCTGCAATTCAACTTAGCTCTTAATTATGAATTGTCTTATAATACTTCATGTGGGTGCATTTGTTTTCCAACTATGCGGTAAACTAATTGAAGCTAGGGTTATTTACAATGCCTTATTTTACATGGTACTAAACTTAAGCTCTCAATCATTGTTACCACTTTCCAAAAATTCTTTGAACTCTCTCTTTATTCATAGCTATGTTTTCAGTAGCATTTCAGGATGCATATAAAATTTTAAAAGATAAAATCAAGTCTCCATTTTTAACAACAAGATTTCTGTTTATTTTTATAAGCAGGAAAATAATAAAGCTTTTCCATTTGAGGGAAAAGTTTAATGGTTTTTTTTCAGTCTGAATCAAAACATAAGTATGAAAACAGCAATATCAAAACCCCTACAACAAAATGTCAAGTGCCCACTGCAGGATACTAGAGCAGGGAATTACTGAGAGATTGTTGGTTGCATTTCTCTTACTCTTGTTGAAGTAAAGAGCAAGGGCAATAAGAAAATCTAGAGAGTTCTTTTTCCTTAAAAAAAAAAAAACTACTCCTAAATAAATATGATAGAGGTCCTTTGTAAGTATGTTTTTATTCAGAAACCACTATTCCCATGTGTGTCTAATTAGTAGAACTAGTAGGGTGCATAATTTGCATTTTTTGAACACAAAGTCCAAGAATAATTCTGCATAATGGATCAAAATAGAAGCCATATAATTAAGGATGATTGTAGCAAGACTACACTGAAGAGAAGTGGCTTACAAATATTGTTTATAATTACAGAGAGTAAAGAATTGTTTTAGCTAAAGCTAATAAACAAAAACATGATTCCAGGCATGGCAGTGTACCAGGAAAATTGGGATTTGGTGAAGAGATGTTCTTAAGAATTATTTAAATCCTCAGTATGTTATTTTGTATTGCCTGCGATCTTATTAATTAGAGCTTTCCTTATTGCCATTATCCCTAGAATTGGCTATTGCTGCTCTCAGCCCCAGCATCATGCCCCTTTCCCTTATTTCCAAACTTCCCCATCCAGTATTGATCCAAGTAGGAAGCATGGATAAGATTAGCTTGAATCAAGAAATGTCTCAAAAACAATACAGTCCATGGTGAATGTTCAGACAGAGCTACTTCGTTGGGAATGAAGACCCATATTTAGAGTGTAGTAGGGGGAGAGAATTTGTCATAGAATTAAGGAGTAGAAGCCTGTTTTGTGAGATGTTAGATTGGTATCTTCTCTCTCCTCTGCTTAATTTCTTTTCTTTTTTTTTTAGGACTCAAGATTTCTCCCATGACTTCATTTGTAGTGAATTGGTTTGCCTCCTGCATAGCTCTTCTCTATCCCAGTATTTTTATATCAAGGGCTACATTGGGAATATCGGTGAATGATATATGTGTATTTAACAATAGGCATATATACACTCCTTGCAAGGCAACCTGGGAAGAAATTTGAATTTTAGTTCTGTTCACCAACTATTTGCTGAGTGACCATGAACTGGTTATCTACTTTCTATGACCCTTAGATTTTTCATCTATGAAATAAAGGGATTTGATGAAATTGATCCCTAAAATAGATTATGTCATTCTACAATCCTATGAGTCCTTGGAAACTTAGTTTTATTTATTTATTTTTTTGTTGGGGGGGGTGTCAGATTTCTACAAGATTCTTAGTTTGCTCATGGGCCAACAGTCATGAGAGATCAGATTTTCTTATTATCACCAACAAAAGAACTTGATAAACTAAAGAGATACAGAGACACAGCATTAGCAACTGCTCAAGAAATAGAACTGAAACTCTATACATTTGTTGATTTTCTTCAGGGTCTTAGAACACCTTTGTGTAAAGAAAGCCACAGAGTAATTTGGAAAATCTTCCTATTCATAACTTTCCTTGTTAACTTAAAAGCTAATGAAAATTGCCAAACTCTATGATTATAAAACATATGAAGCCTGAATGTGTATTAATGTTCTGTTCAAAGACCACCCTCATTAGGGTGATATTTTTGGAAAAGTTATGTCTTGCCAATATAAAATTACATCTTAAGAGTTTCACTTTATTGCTAAAGGACTATGCTAATACCATCAAATTGCCTTTTTAGTCTGCTAATATTTAATTTTCATTGGTAGAAAATTTCCAGACTTTAGAATTTTGTTTTGTTGTTGTTGTTGTTGTTGTTTTGTCAAACCCTGGCTGTATTATTTGGCATGCATCAAATGTTGAGGTAGTGTCAATTTTGAAATTCTGCCAGGCACGAAAAGGCAATCTGCTCTTTAGCTTAATTTACCTGGCCACTGACTGTATAGCTTATCAGCCTCAATCTTGTCATTTTTGGCTGGGAGAGGCAGCTTTTCACCTACATATAGGGTTTTAGCTATATTTATTATCTCCCAACAGAGCCAGCTGTTAATTAATTTTTTAAGAGTAGATAATACATGCGTGCACATAATACAAAATTCAAAAAACATAAAATTCAAAATACATTGACCTACAATGAAAAGTCAGTCTCTTTCTCATAATAATCCCCCAGCCACACATTCTCCCACCATGTAATTCAGTAGATTAACTTATAATTCTTTACTGTTGTGTAACCTCTTGGAAAAGTCATAATAACTTGAAAATGTGGCAGTATTTTTAACTCTGATCTGTTTTCCTGAATAGGTCATATTCTTGGATGTTTCTATGAGTTTTATTAATTTAATATAGACTATATCTCACTTTAAAGTAAAGCTCAAGGGGCTATATATTCTTTTAATAATTACTTTCACATATTCAGAAAACGAACTGTTTCAGAACTTAAAGTGAATATATTCTTTTTTTATTTGTAAGCAGCCACTAACCTGTCCCCCAAAGCCTATTCTCTGGCCACCTGGTCTCCTACAGAACGCAGACTAGTGATCTTCACAGTCCAGTGATTACCCCATGCTACCCATTTTCCTATCATTGAACAATTGTGTGTGTGCATGATGTGGGCAGGGAGCGCTTTCACACTTCAAAAAAAACCCTTTTGGGGACTTCCCTGGTGGTGCAGTGGTTAAGAATCTGCCTGCCAACTCAGGGGACATGGATTCAATCCCTGGGCTGGGAAGATCATACATGCCCGCGGAGCAAATAAGCCCACAGGCCACAACTACTGAGTCCACGTGCTGTAACTACTGAAGCCTGCTCTCCTAGATCCCATGCTCTGCAACAAGAAAAGCCACCAAAATGAGAAGCCTGAGCACCACAAGGAAGAGTAGCCCCTGCTCGCCACAACTAGAGAAACCCTGCACGCAGCAACAAAGACCCAACACAGACCAAATAAATTTTAAAAAAAACCTTTTCAATAGGAAAAAAAAATGTACCCGATTGCTTTTCCCGAGAGATAAAAATATATTTTTGCTGACCCCAAAATAGAGGACAAATGATTCTCACCTTGAAAGCATCATAGTCGGTCACTAAAATGCTGTGATTTTTCTCTGAACAGTAAAGCTGCCTTGTACTGCAAAATAAAGATCTTTCGGATGAGAGGAAAGAGTACAGTGGGTAATTTCTTGTTCGAAGAATAACATGGATTCTGAAGATAAACATATCATTCGATGACTCAGCAAACATCACTGGGCCCCCCACTGGGGATACAACAACAAAGGGCCCAACACTGACTGCTGTAGAGTTGAATTGAGGGTTCAGGATACATGCCCCATTAAAAATGGCAGTTGTGGTTTGCCATGGCATGATGAAAATTCTGTGAACAGAATGGAACCCATACATGAAACGAGGCTTCAAACTTTCCCTAATATGTGCCTCCTGCTTCCAGCATGGCTGCCATTGCTGGGCCCTTCATGGGGAAGACCATTAGGAAGCTGTCTTATGTTACACGCAGACCTCATAGCGGGAAGGGCACTCAAGATGCAATGAGAGGGATTTCCCTGGTGGTCCAGTGGCTAAGACTCCACGCTCCCAAGGCAGGGGGCCCAGGTTCAATCCCTGGTCAGGGAATTAGATCCCACACGCAGCAACTAAAGATCCCACACGCCGCAACGAAGATCCCACACGCGGCAACGAAGATCCCGTGTGCCGCAACGAAGACTGGGTGCAGCCAAATATATAAATATTTAAACAAACAAACAAAAAAGATGCAATCAGAAAGTCAGTTCTATAGAGATCAGTGGCAGAGGAAAGAGATGGGCTTTTGGTCTCCCTACTCAAAAAAGGAAGGAAATAATAATTAGTTATCGGAGATCATGATAGTCTTCCTGTCAGCTACACTATTCATTGATACACCATTACTCAAAGTATGTTCCAGGTCTTGTCAATAGATGCTACTTGAACAAACTTTAAAGGAAATAGTTCTGTCACTGGCAAACCCCATTAACAATTTCCAGAAAACAAAAATGGAATCTGGGTAATAAAATAAAGTCTAACCTTTTTCCTTTCCTTTGTACTTAGTCTAGTCTCACTTGCTCATTGGGTACTGCATGTGGAGGCCTTGCACTGACCAAGCACTTCAGACCAGAGTTCCTAGTGCAAAATGACTATGCCCAACAATTCAGCTCGGGGGCCACGTGCAGAGATGCTGTGCCCAACACTGCGACCTGGAGCTGTGAGCAACACAGCCTTCCCACTTTGTGAGAACCACCCCCCCTCCCCCAGCTGACAGATCCCTATAAAGCACCACCCAGACTCCCCTCCCCCCACCCCCGTTCGGAAAACCCTTTTGTGTGAGCAAAAGTTCACATCTCTGAGCTCACACATCTCCATTCTTTGATCAGAGAATAACGTTTCCTTTGCTTCTGAATCAAACTTGGTCTCATTCTATTGACTTGAAGGACACTGGGTAAAAGGACCGTTGTTTGGGGACTGACTTGGGAGGGTTGGTAACAAAATTTTGGTGGCCACGATGAAAAAAGCTGTGGCCTTTTCTCCTGTGCCCATCTACTAGGCTCTGGGCTTGCCCAGGCTTCAGCGGGAGGACAGCAGAGGCTTTGGGAGGTTGGTGTGAGGATGACTGACTGATCTCTGAGGACACTCTGACAGAGGAGAAGGAGGCAGCCTTCAGCCAAATTCAGAGCAACTCTGCCCAGCAACCCGATACCCAGGTGTGCTGTGCACACAGCATGGTCCTCAGAGTCATCTGGACTGTGCCCCCTTGAGGGGATCACACCATGGCATCTAATTACTCCCCAATCTACACAAAGGAAGAATTAGACAAAGTCTGAAAATGGGGCTTCAATAGAGATCTAGGAGGCCACGGGTGGCTAATTAATGAATGTGAGCAATATTGCTTCCCCCAAACTACAGCTTGTCAAGCCATCAGGAAGTCCTATCAAGAAACTGATTATCAGAGGGAAGCCCTATATAATTGGTTAGCTGAGGTCATGGTAACTTCTTGCACAGTTAGTCAGATGGTTGAGACATGCTCCATCTGCATGAGCAACATACCCTGGGGAAGACTAGTAGGTTGATTTCACAATCATGGCTGAGAGTACTGGGCATTTCGTCTATCTCTTGGTGCTAGTGGACATGTTTTCTGGGTGGACAGAAGCATTTCCTGCTACAACTGCAACAGGAGCTGAAAGTGGGTAAGGCATTACTAAAAGAAATAATCCCCAGGTTTGGTGTCCAAGGATCCCTGCAAAGCGATACGGTCCAAGTGGGGAAGGGGATGCAAGTACTCTGGGCATAGCAGACTTTGCACTCAGCCTGGAGACGCCAGTAGTCGGGGAAGAGAGAGAGATCCAATCAGACCCTGAAATGGGCCTTAGGTAAGCTATGCCAGAAAACTCAAGAAAATTGGATTAAGTTGCTTACAATTGCCCTAGGGGATAAGTTAAAGTCAAGTGCGTTTGAACACATGTATGGTAGACATATTTCCCAGGCCCAAGAGAAGGGACACCTTAGTCCCCTTGAAATATAACAACTCGGGAATTCCCTGGCGGTCCAGTGGTCAGGACTCAGCACTTTCACTGCTGGGGCCGAGTTCAACCCCTGGTCAGGGAACTAAGATCCTGCAAGCTGCTCAGCATGGCCAAAAAATAAATAAATAAAAAATAAAAATAAAAAAGGAACAACTCAAGTATGCTTACCAGGTAGAAGAAATTGAGAAAGCCTTCAGGGAATATGGTGACCAGATAGGTGCTGCCCGCACCCACTGACCTGGCCCTGCACTCCTTCCAGCCAGGAGACAGGTTGCATCCAAAAACCTGGAAAACTGGCAGCCTGCAATCCCAGCTCACTCGTAAGTGGAAGGGACCCACTCGTGATCCTAACCACCCATCTGCCCCGAAGCTGCAGGGGTCACCCTGTGGGGACATCACACTCCAGTGAAGAGGCCCTCAAACCTCAAACTCCACAGAGAAAACCTGGGGCAACGGCCCCCTCGACCACTCATGGAAACCTCTCTCTGACCTGAAGCTTCTTTTCTAAATAACAATAAAGTGAGACCAGGGATATTCAGGCCCCGGCAGTGAGCCTCCACATCACGGCACACGTGCCTGCAGACGAAAGACCGAGAGACCTTCATTTTTAAGAAAAATTTGATGTGTGACCATTATTCTCTTGCTGACATATGAGCTATGCATCCTAAATTGTCTGGTGTCCCTCGTTTCCAAAGGTTAGACAAAGGGGGGGTGACTCAGGGCTACGAACAGTTAGGGCCAAGGCCTGGTGACCACCAGACGCACCTAAAGGCGGCTGCGGAGGGCCCGCTCCTCCCCTCCCCCTCCTCCCCTCCCCCTCCCCCTCCTCCCCTCCCCCTCCCCCGTCCAGACCACGCAGGCCTCAGCAGGAGGCAGTTACAGAAGCCGCACCTTAGCCCTCAGGGCCCCTCCAGAACCAGGAGCAGCACGAAAGGCAGAGGAGGGATTCGTCACCGGCAAAGCCCAGTAGCAAGTCCCGGGAAATAAAAATAGAATCCGGGTATGTACGCCTGAAACTAACACAACATTGTAAACCAACTATAGTTGGATTAAAAAAAAAAAAAGAATCCAGGAATAAAATAAAGTCTAACCTTTTTTTTGTCCTTTGTGCTTCGTCTGGTTTCACTTCCTCACAGAGGGCCACGGGCAGAGGCCTCCCAGCAGGCACTTCAGACGAGAGTTTTTAGTGTGAACCTGCTGCGCCGACACGTCAGCCAAGAGGCCCGCGTGCACACCTCGTGCATGCAAGATGGCGGCCGCGTGCCGCGTGCAGAGAGGCTGCGCTCGGCATTGCCGTCTGGAGCGGAGCAGCACGACCCCGCCAACTCGCGAGAACTGTGTCAAGCGGCCCCGCCACCACCTTTTGGGGAGAGCATGTGCTCTAGAGCGAGCTCACACCTTTCCTTTCTTTGATCAGAGAATAAAGCTTTCCTTGGCTTCTGAACCGAACTTGAACTCTGTCTCATTCCACTGGCTTGAATGACATTGGGCAGAAGAACCTTTGCTGGGGACCGACTGGAGAGGATCAGTAACAGTTCTACCTCTCAGAATAACTGCTTATGCACCTTCTCTCCCACCTCTGTCCCCACCGTGGCAAATACAAAATCACCCAACAACTAATAGCAAATAAACACTGAGTTATTAGTTCCTAAGACTAAATTAGGGTGATAGGATTTAAAACTTCACTTTGCTTCAGAGAGCTAGTTATTCAATGATTCCCATCCTGCTGTGTGTCTATGTTTTGTGTGAGTTTATTAGCTACAACAAAAATTACTTGAACTGAAAGAAAGAGGGTTTTTTTCCTCCCAATTCATGATGTGTCTAGAGATTAGGAAAAGTGATAAATTGGAGATCTGACCAGCTCTGGAAGCTAATGAGGGCAGGACTTCCAAGAAGTATATTAGGAATAGTTACTGGACTTCCTAGGTGGCATAGTGGTTAAGAATCTGCCTACCAATGAGGGGGACATGGGTTCAATCCCTACTCCAGGAAGAGTCCACATAATGTGGTACAACTAAGCCCATGAGCCACAACTATTGAGCCCATGTGCCACAACTACTGAAGCCCATGTGCCTAGAGCCCGTGCTCTGTAACAAGAGAAGCCACGGCAATGAGGAGCCCGTGCACCACAACGAGAAGTAGCCCCCACTCACCACAACTAGAAAAAGCCCATGTGCAGCAATGAAGACCCAACATAACCAATAAATTAATTAATTAAAAAAAAAAAGAATAGTTATGAATGCCGACCCTATCCTAGGTGGTGACTATACCAATAAATTACATACTAAAGGCTGGTTGTTTTTCTCCTTAACCTCTCTGCATCTACTTTTACTAAAATATACAACCAAATGCTTGTAAGAAAGCTTCAATATATTCAATAACATACAGATTATGGTCTGCTGATAATGCAATAAATTAAAAATCATTAGCAGGTGATTGATTTAAAACATTGTCTGGAAAATTAACAGCATGCTATTAAAAAGCTCCTGAGCAAAATGAGAATCCTTTTGAAGAATTTAGAATTAAACAACAATAAAAACATTCCATGCTAATATTTGTGTCAAGAAGTAATTTCTTAGTTATCCTGAGGTATAGTTCATACAAAAAAAGTCGGGATAAATGTTTGGTTTTTTAATTTTTCTTTATTTACTAGACTTTATTTTATTTTTTTTTGGCACACGGGCTTAGTTGCTCTGTGGCATGTGGGATCTTCCTGGAGCTGGGATCGAGCCCATGACCTCTGCATTGGCAGGCAGATTCTTAACCACTGCACCACCTAGGAAGCCCCTATTTACTAGACTTTAGAATAATACATTGGATAAATACTAACAATTCTGGTCTCTGGATGATGGGATTATGTATGCATTTTCACTTCATTTATACTTTTATTTCTGGAATTTCTTGTATGAAAACTATCTAACCTTATATTCAGAAAAAAAATAGAACTTTCCTTTTGAAAAAGCAATCAGGTATTAAAGATATCTTTGTAACTCAGTAAAATTCCTCTCCTCTTCTGAAGTATTAAAAGTCTTGTATATATGTTTTAAAAAAATCTTAAGATGGCTCATGAAATCTGAAACTGAGGTAGTTTCTGGGTGCTTTTTATGAAAGAGCCTCATACTAAAGTTAAGACCTCTGTTTGATGTCATTTTCAAAAAGATAGCACCTCTTGCGCTGGGGCATTGGTTCAATACTTACTCAGAGGAATGGACAGCACTTCCTGAATCACCAATGTCTTTTTCTATAGACCCTGGATTTTCCCTAGAGGCTTCCAATCCACACACAGGCAACACTGACAATACTCAGAGATTATAAAACCTGACAAATCACGACTTGAGGTAAAAAAAAGCTTGAGGACTGAAGAATATCAAGAATAATTAGAAATGAAAGGTGAATGCAATTACAGTATATTCATTTATTTTATAGCTAAGTTATAATAGGAGAAAACCCAAAATAGAAATATTTTAAAAATCTGAAGATTATGGTGGTAAGAATTAGCAATATCATGATGTTGGCCTGTGTCACATTGAGAATATTCTTTGTCAATGAGACATTACATTTAATAAATTAGTGAAGAAGTAACTTTTTGGAAAATGTAACGGGGGATTTTTTTTTCATTTTGAATTTCA
The DNA here is from genome assembly GCF_030028045.1 of Hippopotamus amphibius kiboko. NCBI lineage: Eukaryota > Metazoa > Chordata > Mammalia > Artiodactyla > Hippopotamidae > Hippopotamus > Hippopotamus amphibius. The sequence continues at coordinate 15,342,863 of NC_080195.1, forward strand.
AATCTGTGCTTCAGCTTCCAGGATATTTTTATTTTGGGGACAGGGGTGTAGAGAGATTGTTGGTGCAAGTAATTTTCCTTTACCAGACTGGGCTGACACATGGAAATTGACTAACACAATCTAGCTTCTGCTGATTTTTTTTCTAAACAAAACAAAACAAAATCTTTCTATAGTATCTTACAAAGCTTGTCTATGTAATTTAGCCACAAGCACACACCAAAATATTTCAGATTCTCAATTCAATTTGATTTTAGAGAAGTATATGGGGACCAGTTGGGTCCTTAATTTTTTCCTCCAACTTTTTATTTTGAAAATGTTCAAACCTACAGAAAAATTTCAAGAACAGTCTAATGAATACCTATTTCTATGAGCTGAATTGTGTCCCTCCAAAATTCATATGTTGAAGCCTTTACCCCCAGTACCTCAGAATATGACTGCTTTTGGAGACAGGGATTTAAATCAGTGATTAAATTAAAAGGAAGCTGTTAGGATGGGCCTTAATCCAATCTGACTGCTGTCCTTATAAGAAGAGGAAATTCGGACACAGAAAGATGGTAGGGATATGTGAGTGCAGGAGGAGGACCATGTGAAGAGGCAGCAAGAGTACCTCCACCTGTAAGTCAAGGAGACAGGCCTCAGAGGAAACCAACCCTGCTGACACCTTGACCTTGGACCTCCAACCTCCAGAACTATGAGAAACTAAATTTCTGTTTAAGCCACTTACTTCATCTGTGGTATTTTAGAAAATGAGTACACCCATACATCTTTCATATAGATTCACTAATTGTTAACATTTGGCTACATTCGCATGTCTACACACACACACACACACACACACACACACACACACACTTTTCACAGGGCTGGGGAAAGGGGTGAACCCTTTGAGTTTTGCTTGCAGGTATTACCACACTTTTCCTTAAAGACTTCAGTGGGCATCTCCCAAGGACCAGCACATTTTCTCATATTCCACATTGACTACACTACAAATTTTACATTCAGAAAATGTAAACTGTGATTCAACACATTTATCAAATATATTGTCTTATTTAAATTTCCCAATTTGTCCTAATAAAGCTAGGTTGTTTGTTGTTGTTTTCACCAACTCAAAATTTAATCAAGGCACACAGGTTACATTCAGTTCCCAAGTCTCTGTAATGTGGAATAGTTACCCAACATTTCTTAGGTCTCTTATGACATCGTCTTTTAAAATAGCAGTTGTTTTGCAGAATATCTCTCAATTTGCATTTATACAATGGTTTCTTCATAAATAGATTCAGGTTAAACATTTCTGGCAGGAATACCACATAGGTGATGTGCCTGTCATGTCAGGAAGCTTATGTCAGTTTTCCCCATAATTGAGGATGTAAAATTTGGCTATTGAGGTTTGTTAAAATGGGTGTCTTTCAGATCTCACCTTTAAAAAGTACTCTTTTATCTTTGTAATTAATAAGCTATCATTTGGCTGATAATTTGATGTGTGAATATCATGCTCCCCAACAACCTTTCACTCATTAGCTCATTGATGAACCTTGTCAGAATCAGTTGTAATGGCGGTTGTTATGCAATGGTGATTTAAAAAAATATATTAGTTGGAATTTTTCTTCAGAAAATAACCTTCCTTTCCTTCTTCCTCTTTTAATTTTTTTTTTCTGCCAGTGTGGACTCATGAATGTATTTTATCCATTTTTTCTAATACTTTTCTGTCACTGCTCATTTAGGATTCTAAAGTTGTCCCAAATTTCACAAGCAGGAGTGCTTTCAAGTTGACTTCTATGTCTCTGCGACATGTCCCTGTTGGTTTTTGACCACATCTTTGTTTTCTGGCACAAGAAGATGTTTATTTAAATCAAAATACCATAAATGACAAACTTTCTCATTTTGTTATGCCTCTAAGGAGTATTTTAATCTAGAAGAGTAGCTTTTCTTTGTTTTAAATTCTATATCGACATATTGAAGAGACTGGTTGAGTTGCTGTAACGTTCCACCTTCTAGATTTGTCCTAGTTTCCTCATATCATTTAACTTTCTTTATTATCTGTATTTCCTGTAACATGGAAGTGAGATGTAAGGATTTCATTAGCTACAGGGTAAGTATTTTTGGCAAGTACACTTTATAAGTTGTACTATACTTTATATTGTATGACATTAGGAAGCATATAATATTTAGTTGCCCTACTATTAAATTTAATAGTTACCCTACTATTAAATTGAAATGTAATTTCATCATCTGTGTACACAATAAAATGTTTTTACCACATTCATAAAACTCGTGTTTATTTTTTATTCAAATGAGTTATTATTAGTAGCTAATGATTGTAAATGAGATTTTACTGATTTCAGTAAATACATTTAATAGTTTCTTGAGTATACATCCTTAAACACCAGAAAATTGCAAGTAAGAATGAAATACCAATACATTTTAAAATCAGAGTCTAAAACTTTGGTATTTGCTTTTTGCCCCACCAATTCTACGCCTAGAAATACTCTACAGACAATTGTCAAGTTCATAAATGTAATCTAGGAGGATATTCAAGACAGAAATATTTTTAGTCGCAAAAATGTAGGAACGGCCAAGGATTCATCAAGAGGCAACTTGCTGAATTTAATGTGGAACATTCATAATATAAACACTATGCAGCCATTAAAGACAATTAAGTAGATCTCTGCCTACGCATGCAGAATGCTGGGCAAGATTTATTTAGTGAAGAAGGCAAGTTTCAGAGCCCTACATATAGTACACTTCCATCTATGTTTAAAAAGAAAATAATAACTGGCCAAATGATTAGAGAAAATCTGGAAACATACACAAGAAACTTTTACAAGAAAATGTTAGAGAACACCTTTGACAAAGTTAGACAAGGATATCTTTTTTAAAAGTAACCATTGTGAATACAGATTTATTCAGGTTAAGACCTGCTTCTGACTCTACGTTTATCTGGATTATTTTTCAAGTAAACATTGTGTGAAGTCTCTATGTCTAACACTCCTCAAATTTTTAAGAATAAGGGACTATCTTTTGCAGAGTTTAGTATTATTCATTTACTATAAGAAGGCAAACAAAATGGTCTAAGTTTACATCTGAGTGGGCCAACCTCAATCTTTTCCCTGGCCAATCTATCTAACCACAAATGTGACTTCAAAACTGAAGACTGACCTAGGGTACTTGAATTTGTTACAGAAAAACTGAAGCCCAGAAATCTGAAATCTTTATAGATGAAAACACTTGGGCTCTACAAAGATAAACAGCACAATAGTAACAACCAAACCAATACTGGGAACAAGTCTCACGATAGAGAATAAACACGCTGACCACTTCAACAGAACAAACTGCACTTCCTTAGAGGAATAGTTTATATTGAATAACCACCATCAGTAACAACAACAATTAACTAAATTAGCAGCATACCTCTGGACAAATGTTCTGATTTCCCAAAAAACATTATCTATGTTGCATACTTTTTTTTTAAACTGGTTTATTCTATTAATATTTTGGAGACTCCCTAATTTAAGATCAGATATATATGATATATATACTAAGTGATTAACAACTATTCAATTTCAGGAGAACACGCTTTCCGGTTTGTATATTTTCACACGACATGCTGTGTTTGCCTGCAGGAAACAGCTAGGTCCTTATATATATTTCCCAGAAATGGTTTGTCCCCTTCTCTTTGGGAAGCACTTACTGAGCCATGTTCTCCTGGAAGTGAAAAAGAACACACAAGCGGAACATGCTTGCCTGCCAACAAGTAGTTTCCATTGTTCCTGATGGATTTTGGTTTTCATGTTAAATTCACTTCACCTTTAATTAAAGAAAACAAGATATTGTTTGTTCGCTTTTGATTTTCGTCATCTTCTTCAAATTAAGGCTGTCTCACAGACTGAAAGTTAACATTTATTCAAGTTAGAAGTAAGCCTTTTATGTTTGCAGATATTCTTGAGATAGGTGGCAAAACCTGCAAAACCACCCACATTCAAAGATTGCTATTTTGTTTATATGGTTTAAAAAAAACTGAACAACTAAGTAATCTCTGGCTATCTTTAGGTATGAGAAGCACAGCCATTTTCCTTGTTCATAGACCCTGTGAACAAAGAATGTTGTCTGTCATTTCAGTAAACAAAGAATGTTGTGGCCATCAAGCCATCAGCCACTGCAGCTGCTCCCCAACAGAACACCCTGAAGGGATTCAGTTTGGTGGAAAAACAGGATACTGGCCCTAGACAGTGAAGGTGCATATCAAAGGAATAATTTCAATAAGCCCAAGACTCCTGCATCTTCCCTTACATAGAAAAGCTCTAAATTCACTAACTTGAGATGTTTGACTTTTCTTTAATTAGCAGTAATCTTTTGATATTCAGCTACCTAGGTTTGTTTTCTTTTGTTGCAAAAACTCTTATATATCCTGGCTCCTCCCTTACCTTTTTGGACAGTTCCTCAGAGTTTTCTGAGAGGCTGCATCCTGGGCTTTCATCTTCAGTAAGTCAACCAAATAAAATACAATTCTCAATTTTGAGGCTGTGCATTTTTTTTTCAGTCGCAATGTAATTCTTAGAGTTAGCAACAGACAAAAGCGTACCCGCCTTTTATGTTATATTAGCTCAACAGCATAGGCACCTAATGTTCCCAAGCTTTCCAAGGACTGCAATGTTTAAGGACACTAATGATTCAGACCACCTCACCTAACTTCCCCTGTTTTGCTACATCTCCTTCCTTTCAGATTTCAGCATATAATTGGAAAGTCTCCTAACAAACATTCCCTCCATCCATATTCATGTAACGTCTCTGGGGTTTAACTTAATAGAATTAACCTCCCTATCCAACCTAAACTATAACATGTGAAGCCATTATACTCCAATAAAGATCTGAAGAAAAAAATAAAATAAAAAAATAAATTATAACAAAATAAGAATACATTTCTACTTCAACTAAAAGGATAATATGCCTATACTTTGCTTGTCTCTCTTGGCTACTTCATTGTATTCTATCATAAAGAAAATAGTCTTTGGGGGGATACATAGAAATTATAATGGAACAATTAGCTCAATAAAATAAAAAGGAATTTAATTCGATCAACCGAACAAGAAGAACAATCAAGGTAAATACAGTGCTAGTGTAGAATGCTATCTCAGCAATTGCAAGCCTCCTGATACACCACAAAGCATACTCACGTTAAGGCATTTTAATGGCCTTAATTAGCTGATCTGAAAGAAATGTGTGAAATCAACATGCTAAGTCATTTCTATTTTGACCCCATAGTAATCTATAGTTCTACTTTAACTTCTGTCTTCTCTTGTAGCTTACTAATTAACTTCTAAAAAATTACCTTCTAAAAAAAAATGCCCTCTAGCCTCAGGACACTTCCAAATTTTGCCTTCCTAAAAGGAATACCTCACTTGTTACAACTAGTGGCTGACTTTCCCTTTAGCTATCTGCTTTTTTACCCTGCACAATGACCTCATTAAGTATGTCATCCTTATGAAACTCTTCTCCCTCGTTGCTTTGTCTCTCAAGTTCTTTTCTCCCCTTAATCCATTTATTGCCCTTTCTATCTTCACGGCTCCTCTTATTGATTTCATCCCCAAAGTTCCATCTTCTTTCTGCAGGCTTGATATTGGTCATCGCACAGTTAACCTCCTGTGTGAAAAAAAAATTTTTTTAATTAAATTTCAAACCCCAACCTGTCTGCTTCTTCTAGTCCTTGATCCTCATTTTCTGCTATTTCTGAGTCTGGAAATCATCTGGAGCTGAACATGTCCCAAACTGAGTTCAATATGTTATTCTCCCTCCTATTCTGGCACATCCTACCTTGAAGTCAAGAAGACTCAGATCTTTAGGATCATGATTGAGACCTTGCCCTTTAAACCTCCAAATCCAAAGTTTGGACCATTCTGTTTGGGCTCTCCTCTTGTTGCTGCTCTTGCTTCACCTACGCTGTCACTTTTGTTCATTCAGGTTCATAAAACCTGTTGAAAAACCCACTGTAATAATCTTTGACTTAACCCAACAAATTTGAGACTTTCATTCTTAAACTTGTAAATCTAGCATCCAAGCTGTAGCATCCTTTATTTGATCCCTAACTTTCTAACTTTAAGATTTGGCTTTCTAATTGTTAAATGTTTACAGTAAAAATAAGTTTAAAAGTATAGTTTTACTTCCACTTAAAATTAAAAAGGACAGTACATTTTACTGCTTGTGTTTTATTGTAAAAACTAAAATAGTTTTAGATTTGAAAGCGAGCAAGGGCTAAAATAATTTAATCTTTATGTACAGGGATGAAATTTTTAAAAATCATATTTATGTTAGCCATATTACATTAATCATATTTGTCCTATGAGCTTTAAAAATGTTTATAACATATACATATGCAGTGTAAATTCCATGAGGATAGATGCTTTATCTTCAGCAATTATGAACATAACTGGAACCAGCAGGTACTCAATAAACATTTTCTGGCTCAGGATTATAAAATTCAACAGCTACAAAAAGGTATAAAGGGAAAGTAATTTTCCTTTCTATCTCTCCAGATACCCAGTTTCTATCCAGAGAGACAATTAGCATTTTACCGATTTCATTTGTATTTTTCTAGAGGTATTATAAGCCCACCAAACATGTGTGCATTTATAGAATAGGCAGATGTGTATGTGTGCGTGTGTGTGTGTACACCATAATTATCCTTTTTTCTCCCCTCAAATGGGAACAACTTTATCTCTTGCAACTACTATATTTTGGGCGTCATTTCACAATAATTTTTGGAAAACTCTCTTCTTCATAAAGATGGCATAGGTATTCCTTGAAGGTGTATGTTCTCAATTTACTTGACCAGTTATCGAGGTATTTAGGGTATATAGGGTACAAAGATTTTGTGATTTTAAACAATGTTGCAGTAAATGTTCTTGTATGGATATCATTGCTCATATGTACAAGTATATGGAGGATAAAATCCTATAAGTGGAACTGCTGGATCAAAGAGTGAATATATTTAAAATTTCAATGAATATTGTCAAACTTCCAAAGACATTATACCAATCCACATTTCCATCAACAATGGATAAGGGGGGCTTCCTAGGTGGCGCAGGGGTTAAGAATCCGCCTGCCAATGCAGAGGTCACGGGATCGATCCCAGCTCCAGGAAGATCCCACATGCCGCGGAGCAACTAAGCCCGTGTGCCACAAAAAAAAAAAAAAAAAAAAAAAAAAAAACAATGGATAAGGGCACCATTCTCCTTCATGCTAGCCAACACAAAAAAGGATATCACATTGTAACTTTTGTGTTCTTTTCTTTAACTGTAAATGAAATAAAACATTTTGTTAGTCATTCTCACATTTTAAAGATATTTGTATTTTCTTTTCCATGAATTGTCAAGAACTCTACATATTGATTCATTTTTACTATTTTCTACTCTACTGTAATTTCATTCACTACATTTCCCTCACTTTCCCACATCAGTGGCTTTGTATTTGCAATTCTCTCTTCCTGACATGACTTTTTCTAGTATTTCCTTAAATCTTAAATCGGCATTGATACACACATATTAATAATTCACATCTTTGACTTTCAAGATATAGCTTGAGTGTAATTTTGAGTTGAAAGCTTTCTATCTTTACTATTATTAACATTCATGAAAATTAACTATACATGCATAATATACATATAAAATGTATAACATATGTATTTTTATAAAAAAATAAAAGCATTTCTCCTGTAGTTTGTTATCTTCTTAACTGGGAATTTGAGTCTGATTATTCTTTGAATTCTGCCAACATGCTGAGCACATTCCTTAATCAATGTAGGTACTCAAAAGCTGTTTAATTCATTTAGCAAACATTTATTGAGCTGCGGTTCTGGGAGAGTATCTTGGTAATCACTGGCAATAGAATTTACAGTCACAATCCTTGCCCTTAGAGATCTAGGTAATGATGAAGATAAATGGGAAGATAAATAACTTTAATAGGTGCAATTGAGACATGCAAAGAAGAGAAATGATCAACATCAAGTGAGTGTCTCAGCATTTTCCAAAGATTGAGTCAAGTACCACCTTCTCATGATTGCTGTTGATCACCAATAACATTTTTTATTAGATAATGATTTATTGCAGAAAACATATTACAGAAACTAATAATTTTGTGGATCAATTTAGCATGAGGTTACAGTTGACATTTAACTTTAAGAAGCCAGTTGCAAAGAAAAATATTAAGTAAATAAGAGTTCAGACAGAACATAGCTACTGCAATAACAGTGAAGTAGAGATGAGGGTGACTGAAGTTTGGTAACTATTGATCTGTCACACCGCAACCAAATACACACTGTATTGGTAATGATAATTGTAATTAAATATTAAGATAGTTTTCCTTTTTTTTGAGGGTTTTCTCTGTATCAAGCATTATGTTATGTACTTTATGGTACCCACCTAGTAGTTGAAATAACCCAAAGAGATGTAGATTTTCTTGAGGATATAATAGAGGTTGGGAGAGGTTAGTTAAATGGCACCCACAATTAAAGTATACTTGTTAATTGCTATACAATTGTACCTACTAGGTGCTAAGTAGTGGGGGAAATGATAGCTAAGGTTACTAGCCTCACATATTTTGAATTCGATTGGGGAAAACAAATATTAGATGAATAAATGCCATTTATGAGAGGCGCTATGGAAAGGGTATTATGAATGCTTAAGGCAGAAGGACACAGGGGAGGGAGGTAAGGTCAGAGAAGACACCCTTCAGGAGGTGAGGTTAAATTTTGCTCTGACAAATGAATAAAAGTTAGCGGGCTCTGCACAGAGTAAACTTCAAGTGGAAGTTCCTGAGGAAGGACATGACCAGTGTGGATGGGTATAAAGAACTTCATAGTCTTACAAACAATGATAAGAGAGTGCCTGTTTCCACAGCCCTGAAAGAGTAGGCTGTTAAAATTTTGGATTTTTGCCAATCTCATGGGTAAGAAATAGTATCTCAAGATAGATTTCCTTCACAAAGCCTTGGCTGTTACTTTATTGCACATTTAAGGCAGGCTCTTATTAAGAAGACATATTTGTAATAAATGTTTTGATATACTAGACAATCAGTGTTCTAAAGATTAAATGAGAGGTTCCATGCAAATTGTTTAACCCAGAATTCTCAATACATATAAACTTAAAAGTTTTTCTGGAAGTTATCATTGCGTTGCTCAAAATATATTTCAGGAATCTTTTCCTTACATCCATCCATCCATCCATCTCCTATTTAACAATCACATAACATTTCATAATTTATTTAGACATTCCCCTACTGACGTTTTCCCTTCTTATAACGTTAAAATGAATGCCTTGTAATCCATATTTGTACACCTGTCCAATTATTTCCATGGGTTAAGTCCTAGAAGTGGACTTACTGGATCAAAACCAATGCATTTAAATAGATTTTTTACAGACACTCTCCAAGCAATTATGAAAGTATCTGTTTTCCCATAACCTTGGGAAAAAGGTGCTATAAATATTTGCACATGTAAAAAAAATTATCTTCTTAATGTCTGAATTTGTATATCATGTATTATTAGTGAAGGTAAAAGCATATTTACTGTCTATCGCTGTCATTGTGAAATATCTTTTCATGTTCTTTATTTTTCTATTGGACTCTTTGTCTTTTCTTCATTGATTTGTTGGAGCTCTTTATATTAAGACTATTAATACTTTGTCATATATGTTGCAGAACACTTCCCCTAGTTCACCATTTGTCTTTAACTTTATGTAGTTTTAAATATTGCAACCCTTATTTTATGGTATCTAGGATTTATGTCTTGCTTAGGAAAGTCTTTCCTAGTCCAAAATTATAAAGCTATTTTTTTCTGTAGTCTCTTTCACAGTGTTGGATTAATTTGTTTGCACTTGCCCTTAATCCATCTGGAATTTATTATTGAGTTTGAGGTAAGGGTATATATTTTATTCCTAAAGGCAGAGCCAACTGTCTCAAACTGTTTACTGAATAATTTATCGTCTATATCTGGTTGGGAGTCCCCATCTCATTATTTTTTCTTTTGGATACTTGTCATTGGCTCTTTTCACACATTTATTATTCCATACACACTTCAGAACCATTTGTTGTGTTCCAAGAAAATCCTAAAGGGACTACATTTGGAATCACTTTAGAAATTAGGTGAGAATTGGCATCTGTACGATACAAAGTGTTCCATTGAGAAGCATAGTGTGTCTTCCTACTTTTAAGGTCTTGAAGTAAACTTTATTATTAACTTTTCCATAAGTCTTTCATGTTTCTTGTTAATGCCTAGCTAGTTTATAATTTTGAGGGTTCTTTCTCTCAATGAATGAGATTACTTGTGACTTTCCATTATTTTACTAAGTTAGCGCTGATGTTACATCTACTGTATGCGTGCACATGCACACATACCCTGCAACAAAGAATAAAATCCAAAAATGTGAGAGGTACATAAAATTTTGGATGCATTATTTTATTTGCATGTTTCAGAACTCTATGGCCCAACAACTGCACTTCTAAACATCTACCCAAGTGACATCAACACGTGTCTGTGAAAAAATGTGCATAAGAACATTTATAGCAGTTTTGTTCACAACAGCTAAAAACTGGAAATAATTCAAACGTCTGCCAATGGGAGAATAGATTAAAAATTGTGATTTGTTTTTACCATGGGGTACTACACCGTGATGCCAACAATAATAAAACTACCGATACAAGAAATAGCATGGCAAAATCTCTCGGCCAGTATTTTATCATTTCATTCACATAACACTGAGGAACAGGCAAAGCTAATTTTGTGTAACAGAAGTTAGCATAGTGGTTACTTTTGGGAAGGTGAGGTATGGTACAGGAAGGTGCACTAGATGACTTTGGGGTGTGTCAGAAACCTGAATCTAAACCTTAAGTTGTAGTATCACTGGTACATAAATGTGTAAAAGTTAATGAAGCCGTACCTTTAAATTTGGGTTATTCAACATAAATTTTAACTAATTAAAAAAACAAAAGCTTCCTAATAGGCTGTGCATATCCAGTTACTAAAAGTCAAATGAAAAACAAACAAATCCTCCAAATAAATAACTGAATAAACGAAAACAGACAAAAAACAGAAAGTAACTGTCTGATCTGTCTCCAAAATCTACTCTTGACTATAAGACTCACTCCATGAGCCCATGTTTTGATCTGCTTTATCTGGATAGGCCCCCATTTCCAACACAGCATATTCCCAGAGGACCTTGCCTCCTACACTTGCTGTTGCTTATGTGTCCTATATTTCTCTTCATGACACTTATATCTCCCGGTCCCCCAAGTTAGAAGTTAGAGCATCACGTTTTACACCCTATAACAATTGAGCACCGTCTCACATCAATCTCCTTTTCCCTTCTTACTAACGCCATCTTCGAATGGACTACAAAAACAGCCTTCTGTTAGGATCCTTCCCACCCATTCTCTGGCCCCAGTGTATTTTGCAAAATGCTCTGAGTTTAATTTTTTAGAAGAGTGCTTTCTGCAGTGATGGGAGTATTCTATAGCCGCAACACTGTCCAGCGTGGGGGCCACTGGATGCCAAGTGCTGGGTACTTGAAATGCAGCCAACTTGGCTGAAGAAGTGAATTTTTAGTTTCATTTCAGTTATTTTAAATTTAAATAGCCACATATGGCTATGGCTAGTGTGTTGAACAGTGCAATTCTAGAAACACAGCCCTAACCTGTGTCTCTCTACAGATGGGTCTAGACTTTATACATCACTGACCGGGTGCCTGGGCATGTCCTGAACCCATATTCTTTCAGTGGCTCCTCCTCATCAAACCCAAATGAGTAGTTTTGCATAATGGACTTCTCTAAGCTAGATCTGTTCTTTTAACATGAATCAATATGCTTTACCCTGCTTTGTTCAGTCTTTGCCCTGTTTGCTTTATCATTTGCATCTGTGTGTGTATCTAACACACTTTTTAACCCTCCGAAGGCAAGTTGCATTCTGTAGAATCATTTGTAATAAAGGTTTATCAACTTATAAAAAATATATATATATATACACACAAACATACTTATGCGTATCTATCTATACATACATATATTATGTATGTGTATTTCTAAAAAAATAATTAAATGCATTGAAAAAGGTTGATTATACTGAGTCAAAGGGAAAGAGACAATTGTGGATGAAAATATACGTTGGTATTTCTGTGGAGAATTATGACATATATAAAAACTGTAAGGCACATACTTTTTGATTCTACTAGGAATTTCCCTCTAAAATGTAACTGAAATGATGTTATATGATGTTATATGAAATGATGTTACACAAGGCTATTTATTGTAACATCATGTGTTACCGTGAAATTTTGAAAACAGATAAATACAAAGAATTCCATGGTGTATTATTTTGCAAAAAAACATGGAAAAGTACTGTAATTAGTTTGTTAAAAAGAAATATATACATATTTGTATATTTGCAGATTCTCTGGAGAGGGATACTTGGTTGGAGGATGAGTAGATGTAGAGAGGGAAGTGTATTACCTATTCAAAATATAAATTTAAAAAACAAGTTGCCTTATAGTTTAGTCATCTAAGAAAAGAGAGTGCATTTTATAATTATATATAGTATGATTTCAGTTACACAAATTAAAACCTTAATAGAGGAAGGATAATTGTAATAAATACTCCATATTAAATCAACTACAGTTGTATGTGTGATGGAGCTAGAGGGGGTTGTTCATATTTCTCCATTTTCATGACAGCTCAGACATTTAATCACACAAACTTTCAGTGTTTTCCATGAACTATCATAAGGAGTTGTTCCTGACAAAACCTGAAGGAAGATAATATATTAGTTCCTTCCTTCTGTGCAAAGAAAACATTCCGTTATTTTCCCAGGCCATTCAGCAAAGACCAGAGTCCCAGTTCATAGCATATTAGTGAATCAACAAATCACCTTACTGGAACCATACAATTCTGTCCTAGACCCTCTTTGGGAGAACAGAATAGATGCAAATTTCTCCATTAAATTGCTTTCTTCCCTGGAGGGAGGAGGTGTTAGAACCGTTCTTTTAGTCGACACACACAGGGACCCAGACTTGTTCGTAACCCCGCCTTCTGAGAATACCATCAATGTGGCTCTTCAAGGAAAACACAAAGTTACTCGATTTTGCCAAATCAAAATCAGAGCTGATTTTAAACGATTTACACTCGAGCCCTTCCCTGTTGATTTCCGTACTACATATCATCCAGAAGGAAAACTAGGATCAAGAACCTCCCAAAGCCAAATTATGCTGCAGCCTTGAGAAAACTGCCTTTTACCAAACACTAGACATTCAAAAACCCCAGAGTTTCATTTTACTACACTTACCTGAGAAAATCAGGAGGGTTTTTTCTTTCTTCCTTTTTTATTTTTCGCTAAATAAATTTATTTATTTATTTATTTAGGCTGCATTGAGTCTTCATTGCTGTGCACAGGCTTTCTCTAGTTGTGGCGAGCACAGGCTACTGTTCATTGCAGTGCGCAGGCTTCAGAGTACGGTGGCTTCTCTTGTTGTGGAGCACAGGCCTCAGTAGTTGTGGCACTCAGGCTCAGTAGTTGTGGCTTGTGGGCTCTAGAGCAGGCTCAGTAGTTGTGGCACATGGGCTTAGTTGCTCCAAGGCATGTGGGATCTTCCCGGCCTAGGGATTGAACCCATGTTCCCTGCGTTGGCAGGAGGATTAACCACTGTGCCACTAAGGAGATCCCTTTTTTTTTTTTGATACTAAGAAATCTCATAAGGTCATTCCATGTGCTCAGAATGAAGTCATCATTTCCAACAATTGGAATTTGCTTTACTATACAGTACTTGCTATTTCTGCCTTTTTGGTGGGATCTCAGGTGTTCCAAGAGTAAATGGAAGGTCACAGTGCCTCAGGCCATCCTGATCTCAACTTCCTTCAGCAAGGTTATTTCTCAAGACTATTTTTTGGTTGCACTTTGCCACTAGGACACTCCCCCTAAAAGAATCTCAAAGGTCCTCATAGGGGTCAAAAGCTAGAAGCACTGGCAGACCAATTTTTTTTTCTCAGTTATTAGACTTTTACTTGAATGATTTCAAATACTGATTCCTATTTCTCTTGGAAAATAATGGGAAGATCTGGCAGAAACAGCTGTTCCCATCTAGCAACACTTTCTTGGAGTGGAAAGGCTCTCCAGATCACCCTCGTTAGGTCTGCCCTGCTTCATTCATTTCCTTCTTACACCTGCAGGATTTCAACCCACTGGTCTGAATCTGGGCTACTCTGTTAAGAGCTGTAGACATGCACCATCAGCATCTGCATTCAGAAATGCAGAATTTCAGGCCCACTTCCCCTCCGCTTAATCAGAGCCTGCATTTTAACAAGAACCCCAGATGATTTCATAGCACGTTAGCATTCGAGAGGCCCTAATCACTTCCTGTCTTACCTTTACTCACCACCTACCAATGAGCAACCTTACATTCCAGCCATACTAAACTCCTTGTACTTTTCCTACTCAAAACAGCTACTTTTCTTCTCCTTGACTGTATGGTGCCATTCTTTTTGTCTAGATGACCTTCTCCAAGTCGCCCACATTGTCCTAGATAAGTCAAACTCACCTTTTAAACTTCTGCTTAGGGGCCACTTGGCCCCCTCAGCAGCACGATTTTTCAGCAATGTGCCTCACTCCAACCATACGAGGTAAAGCATTCTTCCTGTGTCCTGCTAACACTTGGTTTATGACTCTTCAAGACTGTAGCCCTCTAGTTATGTTGGCTGTATAGACTGCGAGCTTCTCGTGAGCTCTTTTTCACTTTTCTAGCACTAAGACCTATAAGTGGGTTGAATGGTGACCCTCAAAAAGATATGTTGATGCTTTAACTCCCAGAATTTGTGACTGTGACCATTTGGTAAAAGAGTCCTTGCACATTAATCAGTTAAGAATCTTGGGGTGAGATAATCTAGGCAATTCTGTGGGCAGTAGATCTGCTGGCAAGTGTCTTTATCTGAGACACATGGAGGAGGAGAGGGAGAAGAAGGCCATTTGAAGATGGAGGCAGGGACTGGAGTGATGCGGCCAAAAGGCAAGAACACCTGGATCCGTCAGAAGCCGGAAGAGGCAGGGACAGATTTTGCCCTAGAGCCTTCATGGGCAATACATCCCTACCAAAATGTAGATTCCAGACTTCTGGCCTCCAGAACTGTCATCGAAGAAATTTGTTTCAAGACAGTCAGTTTGCAATAATCTATCATAGCAGGTAGTCCCAGAGAACCAAGAAAGTGCCTAACGTATAATCTGGCAGTTGTCTAATTGCGTAACAACTGTTGCCAATACTGAGCACCTACTAGCTAACAGGCATTTTTTCAGGTGTTTGTCAGATGTTTTGAAAGCTAAACTGGAGGATGGGTGGAAAGGTGGTTTGGGAAAAGCATAAGCAGATGTACAACACAGAATGAGCTCAGAGGATGAGAATGTTATCACCTGAATTCTTATTTAAATGATTTGACTACAAATGAAACTTTTAATAATGAGATGGATAAGATGATCCACCCATAGGAGTTTATCAGCTTTTTTAACCAGCCAACCAGCTTACAAGCGCTCAAGAAATCTTGATGACAATAACATAGCTAAGGAAAAAGAGGAACATGTAGAGGGCAGATGGGTCACAGTGTAAGAGTCAAAGAATACCAAAACCTAATTCAGCACAGTTTCCAAACACACGGAAACTTAAAAGCCTTTATGTTTTTCATAACTTTGTTTTGGTCTCATAACTTTAGGGAGCTTACAGGAAATGTCATTCCTTACAGCAAATGGGTATCTAAGTTCAACAATTCTTTGATTTTTTTTTTTGCTAAAAAATTAATTATAAAATGAAATACTTTCTTAAGAGTAGCATGCATAGGCAGTGGTGTGCTGGTCGGTGTTTAGCAGCCAGCCGGGAGTGTGGCGCCCTAATCTGAGCACTCACTGATTTCTGTGCTGTAAATATATCCACCACGAATGACTGATCTCAAGGTATGATGAACATGATGTCAACTGGCTGTCACAATTCCTGAAAATGTAATAATTGGCTCGCAGGCTCTAGCAGAGCAATGAGTCAGGGCAACTAACACAAAAGAATCATCAGAGGTTCAGATTAAAGGAGACACCCACTGACTTCAAGTGGGGAGAAACAGGAGGCCGGATAATGGCTTTCAGACAAATTTAACTAACTACCTGAGTAACATAAAGAAAAAAAAAAGTAGCATCTCTAAAGTGATCCCGTTTTTTTTTATGACAATGTATCTCTCTACCCACCTGGAAGATACAGAGAAATACTTACACTAAGTTGCTTTATTTCTGGACATGAAGTAGATAGAAATGTACCAGTTAAGGTAAGGGGAAGTCTCTTGGAAACTACTAGCAAAAACTTGGTCTAAGAAATGAGAACTGAGATCAACATAATGGCCTACACCTTTGTTAATATCTAGACCAAAGTTAATTTAGCAACTGGTTTTAGGCAATTTACTCCTGAAAGATAAGCCTGTGAACCACCTAACACAGCCTTATTAGCAAGAACCGCAGCATGCCCAGCAATACTCATCAGGTACCTTGCCTGCTGGGATGACCATCCCATGCTATGATGCCATACATAACCATGGCCCAAGCTCTATCAGTTCTCTGCCTTGCAAAACACACCTTGGAAATTACTTGACTCAGGCCCTTCACTGACTTCCCCAGCTACTCACAGCCTCTTGAATTCCATTTTCTAGTATCAGTATTGATGAATGCAAAGCCATTCTGATAATGGATTACACATCTGTGCCCTATCCTTTCTCCTTTGGAAGTTGTTAGCATCTTTTTATCCCTGATATTCTGCCTTGGTGTGGATGTGTTCATTCACCACACTGGCACGGAACGGACCCTTTTAATGTAAAATCCATCAATTGATTATTATTTTTTTAATCTTTTTTAAACCAATTTTATTTATTTATTTATTGGCTGTGTTGGGTCTTTGTTGCTGCACAAGGGCTTTCTCTAGTTGTGGTGAGGCTTCTCATTGAGGTGGCTTCTCTTGTTGTGGAGCACGGGCTATAGGCTCGTGGGCTTCAGTAGTTGTGGCATGCAGGCTCAGCTGCCCTGCAGCATGTGGGATCTTCCCAGACGAGGGATCAAACCTGTGTCCCCTGCACTGGCAAGCGGCTTCTTAACCACTGTGCCACCAGGGAAGTCCCAAATCCATCAATTTAAAATTTCTTTGACTCTTTCCTCCCCTCCCCTCACTTTGGAACTCTCATTGGTCAGATGGCAAAGTTCCTGGATTAGATAGATATAGATTTTTACCTTGACACTTTCAGCTATTTTTCATCTTCTTGCTCTCTCCTCTGGGATTTTTTTCTCTTTCCAGCTTTTTAACTGGATTTCATTACTGCTGTTTTTCATATTGCTAAGTTCCTTATTGTTTTAAAAATACATACACAGTATTTCTAGAATCTTTTCATCTCTCTGAGGATATTTAACGATAGTTCTGAGGTTTTCCTTTAAATTCCACATCTTACTGTTGGTCTTTGTCTTTCATTTCCCAGATATTTCTTAGATGATCATTTGTCGTCCATTTAAAGGTGACTGGGAAACTATGTGGGACACCAAATACCAGGTCTTCTCCCTTAAACAACTTTGCTCTTGGTTCAATGTTCTGTCTTGGGGCAACAGATAAACCCGATTGCCAGCATTCTGGAAGCCAGGTGGGCAGGGGCATGGGTCTCACTATTCAGTATGCAGGACTTATTTGTCTTTCCAGTATGGTATCTCACCATCAATCAAACATTAAGAAAAAGGTCACTTGTTTTGAACAAGAAGTCCATTTAACCAAGTATTTAATGAGTGGCTACTGTGGGACATTCACAGTACTTAAGGAGAGAAACACTGGTAAACAAAGACATCTTTTCCAAAGGAAAAATGCACTCTTTAAGTATGCTCTATGAAAGTACGACTGCACTGTCAAACAAAAAGAATAAGCCACTAACCTTCTGCTGGGGGAACAAAACCCATCACATTCTCAACTAGCCAATATATATTTTTTGACCCTGAATGATATTAGGTAGCATCTTCTCTTGGACCTAGTTTTTAAAAAGATATCAGAGTCTTGATCCTCGTATAAGAACTCTCATTTAGAGAAATGTTCCCAAAGAGAGGAACAGCAAATGCTTCAAGGCTGAGAAACCATTAACTAAAAGAGGGATCTCGAGGATTTGGATTTTGATACTCATGGGAAAGCCAGGGAGAATTTCCCAGAGCAACCTTTATAGGCTCATGGGGAAATGGCTCTTGGGATTTTTAACTAGTGCACAATCTTAACCTGTAATGGTCTATTTTTATCAGAGTAGCTATAGCCTCTGTTTAGCAGACACTTTATGTGACCTTTGCCCCTAAGGCCAGATATATTCCACCCAAGCAGGAATAAAATGCTGTGCATGTGTAAACAGAGATCATCTATTCTTGATGATTAAAAAGGCTTAACTCCTCTTCTGTGGGTTCCCTTTTTTTTTTTTTTACGTGGGTTCTCTTCTATTTGAAGCAAGTGAATCAGGCCATGCATGCCTTCATCTCCTGTGGATACATCTCGAGTTTTACACCTAAGTTGGAAAACTAGTCTGCTCTTGGATTAGAAAACACTGAGTTCTGATTTTAGAGACATACTTGATAAAAATTGGCCACTAGATCATGATGAAATGACACACAGAAGTCTATTTCACTAGGAGCTGTCATTTTTACAAAAAATAAAAACAAGCAAACAGAAAATAATTCTCAGTGTTCCTTAGACAAAATTGTATGCAAAAGCTCCAAAGTCAGCCTCTTATCCACTCATTGATGTCAGGGATCTCTGTTTTGTTTTTTCATGATGGGTCAAATACCCAGCATACAGGGATCACTTAATAACTCTTGCTGTCTTGTTCACCATTCATTCAAAGCCCTGGACATGATACAGTTTACATTCCAGAGAGGGAAGACAGATAAGTTAAATAATATTAATTCAGATAATGATTGATGCTATAAAGGAAATAATGCCGAGTAACAGGTAAGAGAATGAGAGGATTAGATAACGTTCAGGGGAGGTTCTTTTTTGTGGAAGATAGAGGAACGCAAGAATGAAAGCCACGCTTAGAAGGCTACCACGTAGTCTACGTGAGAAAGAGTTTAGACTAGTATGGTAAGAGGGAAGAGAGTAAAAAGTCTGAATTGGGATATATGTTGAAGGTGGAGTTAACAGTATTTCCTGATAGACTGAACACAGAATGGGAGCAAAATAAAGACATCAATGATTTCCAAAGTAAACTGAGACAAAATGAACCTGTGAAGCTCACATAAAACATGGGATGCCACAGTGTTTGGGACGTTTGGGAATGCAGCTGGCTTTGACTGGGGGTGGGGAAGACATCTGATGGCTGTTCATATGTCTTTTTCATAAGTTTCTGAAGAGACAACAGGATGTCACACACCTCCAGTTCTCCAAATCACTCTAGACCCAGGAAACTAACCCCGCCTATCCCTCCATAACAAGCCATGTAACTCCATGATGAAGATAAGGATAATATATTCTCAGAGGAAGTTCACATTTGTCCCCAGACTAAAATTCACTCATGTTTGAAGTTCTGAATCTCAACATCAAACAGAGGAATAGCTTTTAGCTTCAGAAATGTCACAGGCCACACAGAGTAAAAAAGATTGCAACCAGCACCCTTAGACCACTCCCTTTTTCACACGGAAAACCCACCAGCATCTGGAATCACCACATAGTTCTCCTATCTGAAACAAGAAACACAAATACAGGGTAATCTTTAGCTGATGAGAATGTTCTCTAGGATGAACACAAAGCTCATTAAAAGTACTCACTTAGGGGGAAAAAAAGCTTACTCACATAAGATTGCAAAATATTATACAAATACATAAACACACTTCATGAAAATAATTTGACATTGTCTCCATCAACTGCTTCTTTTGAGAGATGTGAATTTCACTTTCCTATCTTTACCAGGCCTCAACTTCTCTCACCTTCCCCTCTAGCCAACCTCAGATCTTGCTAAATACCTTTAGGGAGATACAATCTAGGTGGAAAGAAACGAATAGCTTCATTTTTTAAGTTTGCATCACTATTTGGTGGTTTTTAGCATATTTTTGATTCAGTAAAATAAAAAACATCTATCTCTTAGAAGAATCAGATGAAGCAATGCATGTAAAGCATTTAGAACCTTACCTTGCATATAGTATACATACACTTAAATTTTAACATGTAATAATTCAACAACCTTTCTGTCACCCTACCACATTCATCTACTGCTGTTGATAATTCCTCTCACTTGAGGGTATGTTTCTAATCTCACACTTGGTTCTCTCCAGGGCAAATGTTCCATTCTGCGGTTATATTTTCCAATTTGTCAGGACAGCTATGATGCAACTTTCTCCAACTTCTTCCATTCCCCATGCATGTGCTTTTTAACTTCAATTTACCACTGCTGGTATTTACCACATTCTAATCAGGGACTCCAAGAAATCAAAGTTTCAAATCACCTGCCCATTCTCCATGAATTCTTTATCTCCTCCATCCTAATTCCTTTTCTTTATCCAAGATCAAGAAAGTTAACTTCAGTAAGGTCACTTACCTTCTTTTAGCCCCAGATTATTTCAGGCAGAGTGTCCTGACTCCCAAGGGAAGGTAGCAGGTCTAGGTTGGTATGGGGTTAATTCTTAACCCAGAAATGTGTTGGTAGTTCACCTATAAAGAATCTCACGACTTAACTGTTTTACAAAGGTGCAGAGAAGTCATGTCAAGTCATACTACAGAATGGAACTGGATTTTTTATTTAAGTGTTTTGCCCAAGGTACATTTATCATATGCTAAATATTCTAAGAAAAATATCATACGATATTGCTTACATGCAGAATTAAAAAAAAAAATGATACAAATGAACTTATTTATAACACAGAGACTCACAGACTTAGAGAACTTATGGTTACCAGGGGGACAGGTTGGAGGGAGGGATAGTTAGGGAGTTTGGGACTGACATGTACACACTGCTATACTTAGAATGGATAACCAACAAGGATCCACTGTATAGCACAGGGAACTCTGCTCATTATTCTGTAACAACCTAATTGGGAAAAGAATTTGAAAAAGAACAGATACATATATATGTATAACTGAATCACTTTGTTGTACACCTGAAATACAATACTGTTAATCAACTGTACTTCAATATAAAATAAAGTTAAAAAATCTCTTAGCCTAACTATATTAACAAGAATAAGAAATGAAAGGACTAAAACAAACAAAACAAACAAACACCCCCCCCCCAAAAAAAAGTGTTCTAAGGGTAGAGATATCCCCAGTGAGGGGGATAATCCTAGGTGCTCTAAACCACTGGAGGCTCCTCCAATGGCCTGAGAGTTCGTAGGTCTTAGTTAGCTCAGTTATCCAAGACATACAGCTTCTTAGAGTGACTTCTAATTATATGTTATCCAACCAACAATCTTCCTAAGAGAGCAGGCTGACTGACAGCCCCAGTCATATGAACCACACGTGCTTGCTCATTACTAAAGGCATTCAAGGGCTTCCCTGGTGGCGCACTGGTTAAGAATCCGCCTGCCAATGCAGGGGACACGGGTTCGAGCCCTGGTCTGGGGAGATCCCACATGCCACGGAGCAACTAAGCCGTGCGCCACAACTACTGAGCCTGCGTGCTACAACTACTGAAGCCCATGTACCTAAAGCCCGTGCTCCACAACAAGAGAAGCCAGAGCACCGAATGAGAAGCTGCAATGAGAAGCCGGAGCACCAAAACGAAGATTAGTCCTCGCTCTCTGCAACAAGAGAAAGCCTGCACAAAGCAACAAAGACCCAATGCAGCCAATAAATAAATTTAAAAATTTTTTTTAAATTAAAAAAGGAAATAAAAAATAAATAAAGACAGCATCCAAGACTCACCTTAATCTCTGACCTAACAGCTCACCTCCCCAGCACTATCACCACACATCTTTACCTTTCAAGACTTGAAATTACAAGCCACACAAAAGGCTGTAGTCACTGACCAAACCAGTTGTCCTTGTTTGCTTTCACTAACTTTCTTCTTAATCTTGGCTGCATGCTGTAAATCACCTACGGAGCTTTGGAAAACGATGCCTGGATTCCAACCCCAGAGATCGTGATGTAATTGGTGTATGTGGGGAAAGGGATGCTGGGTACTGCGATTAAAAAACAAAAACAAACAAACAAACCACTGCTTATAGGATACACAGAATTTGCAAACCTGCTGCTGTACATGAAACACTATTTTCACACTAACCCATCTGCTACGTTGAATTGTTGTTGTTCCCCCCTCACCACCTCCACCCCCCCACACAATCCTAACTCCCTGTACCTCGAATGTGACCTTATTTGGAAATAGGGTCACTATTAAGTTAAAATGAATCCATATAACAATCCCATTCATCATTGCAACAAAAAGAATAAAATACCTAGGAATAAACCTAACCAAGGAGGTAAAAGACCTGTACTCAGAAAACTTTAAGACACTAATGAAAGAAATCAAAGAAGACACAAACAGATGGAGGGACATACCATGTTCCTGGATTGGAAGAATCAACACTGTGAAAATGACTACATTACCAAAAGCAGTTTACAGATTCAACACAATCCCCATCAAATTACCAATGGCATTTTTCACAGAACGAGAACTAGAAATTTTACGATTTGTATGGAAACACAAAAGACCCCAAACAGCCAAAGCAATCTTGAGAAGGAAAGACAGAGTTGGCAGAATCAGGCTTCCTGACTTCAGGCTATACTACAAGGCTACAGTGATCAAGACAGTATGGGACTGGCACAAAAACAGAAACATAGATCAATGGAACAGGATAGAAAGCCCAGAGATGAACTACAGTCAACTAATCTATGACAAAGGAGGCAAGGATATACAATGGAGAAAAGGCAGCCTCTTCAATAAGTGGTGCTGGGAAAACTAGACAGCTACGTGGAAAAGAATGAAATTAGAACACTTCCTAATACCATACACAAAAATAAACTCAAAAGGGATTAAAGATCTAAATGTAAGGCCAGACACTATAAAACTCCTAGAGGAAAACATAGGAAGAACACTCTTCCACGTAAATAACAGCAAGATCTTTTTTGATCCACCCCCTAGAATAATGGAAATAAAAACAAAAATAAATAAGTGGGACCTAATGAAACGTCAAAGCTTCTGCACAGCAAAGGAAACTATAAGCAAGACGAAAAGACAACCCTCAGAACGGGAGAAAATATTTGCAAACGAATCAACAAAGGATTAATCTCCAAAATATATAAACAGTTTATCCAGCTCAATACCAAAAAAACAAACAACCCAATCAAAAAACGGGCAGAAGACCTAAATAGGCATTTCCCCTAAGAAGACACATGGATGGCCAAGAGGCACATGAAAAGCTGCTCAACATCACTAATTATTAGAGAAATGTAAACCAAAACTACAATGAGGTATCACCTCGTACCCATTAGAATGGGCATCATCAGAAAATCTACAAACAGTAAATGCTGGAGAGGGTGTGGAGAAAAGGGAATGCTCTTGCACTGCTGGTGGGAATGTAAATTGATACAGCCACTATGGAGAACAGTATGGAGGGTCCTTGCAAAACTAAAAATAGAACTACCGTATGACTCAGCAATCCCACTGCTGGGCATATACCCAGAAAACACCATAATTCAAAAAGACACATGCACTCCAATGTTCATTGCAGCACTATTTACAATAGCCAGGACATGGAAGCAACCTAAATGTCCATCAACAGATGAATGGATAAAGGAGATGTGGTACATATATACAATGGAATATTACTCAGCTGTAAAAGGCAATCAAACTGGGACATTTTTAGAGACACGGATGGACCTAGAGACTGTCATACAGAGTGAAGTGAGTCAGAAAAACAAATATCGTATAGTAACACATATATGTGGACTACAGAAAAATGGTACAAATCAACCGGCTTGCAAGGCAGAAATAGAGACCCAGATGTAGAGAACAAACATATAGACACCAAGTGGGGAAAGCGGGGAGGGTTGGGGGGGGTGATGAATTGGGAGATTGGGATACCAAATTGTACACTCTAAACATATGCAGTTTATTGTAAAAAATAAAAAAAAAGAATCCATATAGAACGGGCACCTAATCCAATGTGACTGGTGCCCTTATTTATTTATTTTGTAAAAGGTCATGTGTAGAGACAGAGACCCAGGGAGAACACCAAGTGAAAACAGAGGCAGAGAAGGGAGTGATATGTCCATAAGGCAAGGAACAAAAATTACCAGCAGACCACCAGAAGCTAGGAGAGAGGCATGTTAACCATCTTCAGAAGGAAACGGCCCTGCCAACACCTTCATTTCTATCCTTCAGAACTATGAGAAAAGGCATTTCTGTTGCTTAAGGCACCCAGTTTGTGGTACTTTGTTACGGCTGCCCTAACAAACTAAACTGCCAGTTCACCTGAATCTATTTACTGACATGGGTGATCTCCCATTCAGGGCTTTAACCTCTAAATCACCCACCCAGCCCCATAATATACAACCCTACTTATTGCTTTTTTCCTCATTTTCATTATGTATTTGAGAATTTATGTGCTAAGGACTGTTTAACACAAGATAAAAGAATGAACAGAAACAGGCACTGTCCTTACTCTCATAGAATTTAGTCTAATGGGAAAGGCAATCAAAGAATCGTTCAAAGAAATACAAAATTGCAACTGTGCTTTACATATAACCTGTAACTGCTGCAATGATGTCCCTGGATTCGCCCTCAAGTGTGTCGAGGAAGGCTGCTTTGAGGAGCAACACTTAAGCTAAGATCTGAATTCGCGAAAAAAGGGGAGAGTGGGGACTGAAGTCGGGGGAGTATGTGTGCAAAGTCTCTGTGACTGGAAGGATACTAGGCATCTACTTATTCAGAGGGTCCGTAGGCTGTACCAAAGTATTATTTTCAAAGGCTTAAAATCATGATCCTCATGCAAATATTGATGTGATGTGTCAAAGATTACGCTCAACTCAGGGAACCAGTTAGAGAATAAAATTTGTTGCAAGATGAATGAGAAGCAGTTTATGCACAGAATCAGGGATACAAAAGAATGTTAAAATAAAATTACTTAGGGTAGATCCAAAACTGGTTAATATTCTACAGGGTAATAAAACCAAAACCTTTAAGGATTTCTTTTCTACCAAATAATTCTTCAAGTTAACATGTAACTTCGGTGTCTGGGTTCTCATCAAGTGGTAACTACCAGTCAAACGCAGATGCATTTTCCTAAATAATTAAAATAATCTTTGTGTGTTGGTTAGACAATGTCTCACAGTGATACTCATAGGACATGCTGCATTCTCTTTAGGATTCTAAGTTTGGGAAAATAGTTCTCAAGAGTCAAGTTGTGGAGGCACGAGAAATTTGAGGTAAGATGACGGTGAAGATTTATACTCATACAATTATTACTAAATTCTCACATTTCCCTGTATAATAAACCATCCTCTTTCTCACAGGAAATTGGAAAGGGGTTTGAGAACCCCTGCTCTGAATTCTTAACCTCAGCGTTTCAAATGATTATTGAACTTACAACTCAAAATGATTATTGAACTTACAACTCACTCACCTGACCCAACCCCCACTTCTCAGATCAGGGCTACTTTCCTCTTAAGTCTTGTGATTTGATGTGAGGACGTGCAATGACTTTCCGAGCGTACGTCTTTTACAAATTTGAGACAGAGCTTGCTTTTAACATGATGATCCAGGTTTAAATCTGTATCTTTGTAACCTTACTAGATACTTAACAGCTATGTGATTTTAGGAAAATTAAATCACCTCTGAGCCTCAGTTTCGACATCTGAATAAAGATTAATACACACTTACAGGTTTAAAAACATGAAGGGATATATAGCATGATAAACCTTTCACTAAAAGTCCATTTAATAAATATCTTGTTGTCTTTTCAGCCTTGTATGACCACCCCTGAACAAGGCTGTAGAAAAAAATTTTCAGTAGATTATCAAATAGAGAAAGATGAAGGCAAATACAAGACAGCATTACTTAATGTAATAGTTTTCAAAGCAGTGAACTATCAGGCTTCTTTTAAGAAATCTAATTTTCCTTGTAAGAAAGAAGTGGAATACTTCAAGTATTTTTAAAATACATTTTCTGCAACACCTCCTCCTCACTGAGATAAGGTATCCAGGGAAATTAAGTTGTCCTCTGTTAGAAGTCTTGACAATGTCAGAAATAGGATGTCTCCATTCCACATGTCACTTTGATGATAGCCTCAAATCTAGTCTTGATTATACCCAATCCTGTTTTCAGAAATCTCTAGAGTCCTTAACCTAGTCTTAAGGATCCCACACCATTTCCAACTCTAATTTCCCAATCTTACACTGCATAGGCATTTGCTGTTCTAATTAACATGGGGTCCTTCAGTTATTATCATTCGTGATTCAGGTTAAATGCAACCTCTTCCATGAAATGTGTTGAAAGCCACATGAATGCAAAGGCTCTGGAGTGTTGAACTAGGTTCCAACTCAAGTGCTAAAAATCTTTTATTGGATTACTTTGTAAAATAATGCACAAAAAGTCATGCTTGTAACATTCTGGCCTCTGGTGGTCTTAAATTTCAAACCAAAGAAGATTGAGGGCTAAGGGTACCATTATAAGAAGAAACATGAGGGAGGCAGATGCTCAGAGAGTCTGAATTCATGCCTCCACTTGAGATACAAAGAGAAAATACAGGCCTGAGAGCTCCTTGGAAGGCAAGATAAGAGAAATTACAGATGAGGGATCTCTCTGTCACATCATAGAAGGATATCTGCCCATACTCACAGTCCAGGAAAACTCCAACTCTGTGTATCTGCCCTCTCAAGGACACCCTTTTTAAAGGGGGAAAGGCCCAGAAGGTATAACCGGCTCCCATCATGGATCCTGTGAGTAAGACCTTATCTCTGGAAGCATTTTGGCTGGCAGAGCTTCTGAAAATACCCAGCTGCCACTGTGTCGCCTTTCCTACATCCACCTCCCAGTAGTGCCGCCCCGAGGTGAAGCTCTCCACACCCAACACGGTGGCACTGAAGTCAAATCTCTCTGGGTGACCGGGTACATCCTGCTGCACACTTCTGAGTCTCACACTTCTCAGATCCTCAGATAAGACAAGACAGGGATGAGCTGTTTTAGGGTCCAAAGTTATAGGTCCTGCAGGGAGAAAGAAATTTAGTTAACCTGGGGATTCATCAGTACCAGAGACTGATGACTGCTAACATGCAGGGGCCTCCTCATGAATGGGCACGGGTCTCAGGCACAGACATGGGAGAGGCAATCTAGGAAGAGCCCAGGTAAAGGCACCTCTAAGCTGTTTCACGAATAGACATCACAGAGGAACAAAGTCAATAAGATAATGGAAGGAGATGCAATCTACCTGAAGAGGAAGAACAAAACAATGAATGATGGGCTACGGAGAGGTTTAGCAGTATCTCTCAAACCAGAAAGGAATTTTGCCAGGATGTAAAAATGGCCAGTCCTAGCCCAGTGTCACCTGGGACCCAACTTCAGTCCCTAAAGATATTCTCCAAGCCTGGAACAGCCAGAAGCATTGTTGGCTCCTAACAGAGCAGCAGACTCATGGCTCTACCCTGTGACTGAACTGCTCTCCTCATCTTACCTATCACCAGGGTGTGACGTAGATTCCTAGAAACCGCTGCCAGCAGACCCTTAGTACTGAGCAAATCAAAAGAGAACATTTTAGAGGCCAGAAAACCTGTGAGAATCCTTCAGAAAAATCAAGCTGAGATTAAGAAAGATTACTGTGATTTTTTTATACTTGAATGAAAGTGGTACGTGTCTTCACATCTCTAACTGTTCCTTCTCATCTCTTTCTGCTCAACTCCTAAATATTATGATTTCTTAGGGTTTGGTCCTAGGTTTTTCTTTTCACTACTTGGATTCTTGTCCCTAGGCGACTTCGTTTAGGCTCAGTTATAAATATCTACTATATGTTCATGACTTACTCTATTAAAAGTTGACGAATATCAGTTGAACAAAACGCAGAAATTTCAAACATACTCTATCCAAAATGGAACTCCAAACCTACCCCTTCCCAGTTTCTACTTTTCAGTAGAACACGTATTGATTTATAGCTGGTCAAGCCATAAACCTGTAGTAGTCTTTGATTTCTTTAACATCTAATCCAGCAGCAAGTTTTATGGGCAAATGTACTTAAACCTCTGGACTTAATTCATATCACTATTACAGTGGTCTTAAAATCCACAAGCCTTGACTTTTAATTTTCAACTTGTCCCAGGCTCCTAGTATTTCCAGAAGACTGCCTAGTATTTCCAGGCAGAAATAAATGCAAATTTTCTCTGGAAGAATGTACACCTTCATTCTTGTCCTCAAAGAATTTCTAAAAATAATATCTAAGAAAAAAAGGAAAGCTTACTATTAAAAAAATCATTAACCACACACTCAAAGTAGAAAAGCACCTGTGAATGAGACTAGCAGAAATAAATCTGAAGAACTTCACATAATGGAATTGCCAGGCACAAACTACAATTGTTTTTGCTTACTGTGTTCGTTCTTATATTCCACATTCTATGTTTATTCTATATTCCTATAGAATATAGGAAACAAAAAAAAAAACAGCAAGACTAAGTGGATTTGATGAATAAGTAGATTATCTAGAAATAAAAATAAAATGTAT
Organism: Hippopotamus amphibius kiboko; assembly: GCF_030028045.1. Lineage (NCBI taxonomy): Eukaryota > Metazoa > Chordata > Mammalia > Artiodactyla > Hippopotamidae > Hippopotamus > Hippopotamus amphibius. The sequence continues at coordinate 15,371,556 of NC_080195.1, forward strand.
TAAAGTGCCAAAGGATGATTACAAGGAAAGAAAGCTACAGGAAGATATGCCTCATTAACATAAATGCAAAAATTCTTTAAAAAACATTAACACATTGATTCTGACAATATATAAAATGAATAAAACATTATTATCAAGAGTTTAGCCTGAGATTGCAAGGCTGGTTCAACATATGAAGCAAATATAATTTACCAAATCAACACATGCAGAAAAAAAATGAATCTTTTGGTAGATACAGAAAAAAGCATCTAATAAATTCAACATCTGTTCATGATACAAAATTTTAGTGAACCAGGAATAGAGGGGGAACTTCTTCAACCTCACAAAAGGCAACTATGAAAAACCTAAAGCTAACATTAAACTTAAAGGTGAAAGGCAATGCTTTCTTTCTCCCTATGATCAAGAAGGTAGATGAAGGGAATACGGGTATATGTGTATAAAAACAGATGATTGAACTTGGTGTACCCCCCAAAAAATAATAAATAAATAAATTAAATTAAAAAAAAAGGTAGATGATTCTCACCACTTCTATTCACCATCACACTGAAGGCCCTAGTCAGTGCAATAGGTAAGAAAAATACAGAAAAGGCTTACAGATTGGAAAGAAATAAAATTGTCTATATTCATAGATTACTTGACTATCTTTGTAGAGAATCCCCTCAAAATCTATTAAAAAGTCACTAGATCTAATAAATCAGTTTAGCATAACTGTAAGATACGTTGTCAATCAATATATACAAATGAATATTTCTGTATACCACCAATAAACTAGAAATAAATAAAATTTCAATTAGACATTGATATTTAATTTCATTAATAGGAGTAAAAATACTTAAGTATCTAAATTAAATACGTACTATATTAGCTGAAAACTAGAAAACACTGTTGAGAAACATCAAAGATGACCTAAATAAATGGAGATATATCACCTTATCCCCAAGTTCTACAGATTCAATGTAATACCAATCAAAACCCCAGCAGATTTTTTGCAGAAGCCAACAAGCTCATTTTAAAATTTATGTGGAGAAGGATCTAGAATAGATAAAATTATTTTTAAAAGAACAAATCTGGAGAACTCACAGTGCCCAATTTTAAGACTTTCTATAGAGTAATTAATCAAGCCAGTGTGGTATTAGCAAACAGATAGATGTAACGATCAATGAATGCACTTATTAGACTCGGCACAGATCTGCTCATATGTGCCAACTGATTTTTTTTTTTTTTTGTGCCAACTGATTTTTAACAAATTATGTTGGAACAACCGAATACATACATGTATCAAAAAAAAGGAGAGTTGTACCATACCTTGAATCATATATAAATATTAACTTTAAATGAATAATAGACCTAAATGCAAAAACTAAAACTGTAAAACTTCTAGAAGGAAATCTCTGTTGGGGTAAAAAAAAAAAAAAAAAAAGATTTCTTAGGACACGAAAACCACAAACCATTAAAATAATAAAAAAATAAAATGAACTTCAAAATCTAAAACTTCTGCTCTTCAAAAAACACTATTAGGTAAATAAAAATATAAACCACAGGAGAAATATTTGCAAATATAGAGTCTTTTTAAATTCTTAAGCTATCTGGAATTTACTTTCATTTACGGTAGGATGGTCACTTTATCCTCAAATACAAAGTGTCCTGTGATCATGGATGTGTGTCAACTTACTTTGCAGCACTTTTAGCATTTTGCTCATTCCTGTTATTTGGCATAAACTCAGGTCCGTGATTCGGGCAGGCTCTAGACACTGAAGCAGTAGTGACTCACTCCTATTAAAGAAAGGACAATCCCAGTTATCCGTGCAGATCCCAGGCCCCTCCATCCAGAGGATGCATCTCATTCATGGCCTTGCTACTGCCACCCCAACATCTCTACCCCTGTGTGCTCACATATCAGACTGTGAATCTGACCCAAATGTTTCCAAAATGAATAACTTACCTTTCCAAAGCATGTCTTGCATTCTATGGGGTGAAAAGAGACAAAATTACTAGCGGGTATTTGAGCTTAGCCTTCTGTGAATTGTGCTCATGAAAATATTTTCTCTTATAATAATGAAACTCGATTTCCATGTAATTTCTTCAGCCTCATGGTGCTAATTCTCAGATACCAAATTTCAACACTGAATAGTGAAAGTCAGAAAAGTGCTTGAAATCACGGTTATATTCCCAAGGCAAATAATCTTCTATACCTGACATTCAGAATGCTCCTCTTTCAAATTCTGCCATCTATTTGCTTTCTGTCCTGGAGGTGGCAAGAATTGAGCCTGCTAAGCTGGGGATGGTGGCTGGAACCAGCTCAGGAACTGAACATAACTGGGTCATGCCTATCTGCACTGTCTGGAACCAGGCCTGGCTCTAGAACAGAACCTAAGGGTTCATGTGCAGGGGCTTCTCAAAGAAGAGTACTCATACTGCAAATGTGGGCCTGGCAGAGGGATATGGATAGTCCTTAAAAGATAAAAATTTACTTATTGAAAATCGTAATGCATGTTACTGAACAAAATTTAAAATATACAATACTGGGAATTCCCTGGCGGTCCAGGGGTTAGGACTCTGCACTCTCACTGCTGAGGGCTCGGGTTCAATCCCTGGTCGGGGAACTAAGATCCCACAAACCATGCAACATGGCCAAAAAACAAAAATAAAAAATACAAAGAATCAAAATGGTTAAAAAAAAAATACTATACAAATAAGTCTCACTCTTGCTTCTCAAGATTACTGCTGATTACAATGTTTGTGTTTATTTTGCCAGACGCTGTCTGAATGTTAATGAGCATATACGTCTACACATATTCTCTAAACAAGTTTTCTGCATGTTTTTTCACTTAATATCTTGAAGATAATCTTTTAGTGCATTTAGAGCTGCTTTGCTCTGTTTTTACATGGTTGCAGAATATTCCGTTGTATGAATACATCATAATTTGACTAACCAGTTACTTACCCTACTAAAGGACATCTCAATTCAAACTTACTATCGGTCAATGAAGCAGCTCTACACATACTTAGGATTTTATGATGTGTCATGATGCTTTTGCTAGCCTTCATGTATGACTGAAGATCACTGAGTACTGTGTTCCAGAACTGACCCCTAATGAGAACCGTCCACTTCTCATTTTTCAAATACTCTAGTGAAGATTATTTCCAGAATCCTACCTCGAGCAACGCTGAGGCGGACTGCCCACACTTCTTCTCTAGCTCTGCGGTGATCTTTTGGAGGCTGCAGATCTGTTCAGAGAGCCTGACTTCACTCTCCTTCAGTTTATTCATGTTCTCGCTCCCCAGACACTTCAGTCTCTGCAGAAGCATCTCCTTGTTACTATTCAACAACTGGCTATTTCTCTTATTTGCTAGTTCAAGCATCTCTTCATAAACCTACTTTACCGCCTGCCACCCCAGAAACAGACATAATTAGATAAGGTCAGGATACTTCTCTGCATCAAGCAAGGCACCTCAATAGAAACTTGATCCTCTGACACAATATATGTATGTTGATGTGGATAGTATCCACATAGTCTAATCAGTTCACAATCTAGACTTAAAACAGGTCGCATTTTTTTTTCTTTTTTTCGCTGAACAGTTTTGTTCAGGAAGTTTCCTATTTCCTTCCTTAAATTAAAACTGACTTATAATTTAATTAAAAATTAAATTCAACTGGTAAAAATAAAACAATAATAAAACCACTGATACCAGCTTACTTTCTATCCTTGCAAAGATGCTCCGCCTAAGCACATATGCGAATGTTCATGTTATTATTATTTTTTTTAACACAAGTGATGTCATACTATACCCCACTGCTGATCTGACAACTTGGTTTTTCCTTAATAAATAACATGCCCTTGGAGAGCATTCCTTATTCATACATACAGAGCCACGTTGTCTTTTCTAAATGAGGAAGAACATTTCATTGTATGTCCTATACAATGCATTTCATGAGTCCAGTACTGATGGATACAAGTTGTATCTACTCTCTTGCTATAAACAAATATTACAGTAATAATACTACTATACTTACATTACACAATAATGTACAAACACTATTTAAAAAGCTTTATGTAGATCACCACACTCATTTTATGAACTAAGGGCCAATATCTTCATTTTACAGCTAAGGAAACCAAGTCAGAAGTTAAGCAACATATCGAAGGCCACTTAGTGGCCAGTAAACTGCAGAACCCAGACAGAAATCTCATCCCTCAGGCTTCAAAGACTACCTCTAAGCCATGGCTCTATACTGAAATAATTTTACATTTCCTTATTCACGTGTCTTTTTATATGAATATAAATATATCTGCAAGATGAACTATCAGAAATAGAATTGCTGGGGGACTTTCCTGGTGGCGCAGTGGTTAAGAATCACCTGCCAATGCAGGGGTCACAGGTTGGATCCCTGGTCTGAGGAGATTCTCACATGCCTTGGCGCAACTAAGCCTGTGCGCCACAACTACGGAGCCTGCGCTCTAGAGCCCATGAGCCACAACTACTGAAGCCCACACACCTAGAGCCCGTGTTCCACAACAAGAGAAGCCACCTCAATGAGAAACCCATGCACCACAACGAATAGTAGCCCCACTCGCTGCAACTAGAGAAAGCCTCGCATACAGCAACAAAGACCCAATAGACCCAATGCAGCCACATAAAGAAAGAAATAAATACACATTAAAAAGAAACAGACTTGCGCTGGATGACTATATACGTTCTTTTAATACCTCCATGGTTGTCAATGGATGGCTTATTCTGGAGTTGACACACTGTTCAGCTCTTCTTTCTCTCATTTCCCAAATACTGTGAGGATGCCATGTTCCACACCTCACCTGTAGTGCTTCCTGGAACTTCGCCTTTAGCTTTGTGGCAAACTCTATCAGTTGGTTCTGACTGGCTTCTCTCAAGTTCAGGTTGGCTCTGCACCCTTGCAGGCTTTGGAGGTTCACCTTGTTTTCTTCAATCATCAACTGGAACCTTATCCTATATTCAGACTCAATCATCTCTTTAAAATTCTGCTCCTCTTCCTTCATCATAGATATAGAAATGACAGATTTCAGATAAAACACCACAGATAAATATTTATGGTCACTTTCCACCTATAATTAAGTGAGGAATCTACACAACCTTAGTGACCAAAAAGAAGGAGACCGGGAAAATTGGAAGGCAGCACCCAATGGCTTTTGCTGATGCTTTGGATAGGGGGTGTGAGAAAAGAGGAAATAAACGGGTGACTCTGCGGTTTTTCGACAAAGAACAGAGTTGCCAAAACCAGAAAGGAAAGCTATATAAGGGATAGGTTCCAGAAGCGGGGAGTGTATCAGCAGCTCAGTTTGGGATGTATTGATTTTGATTAGTCAGTTAGCCAGCCAAGGAGAGATGCTAGGCAGGAAGTCAGACAGAAACTCCACCACTCGGATGTCTGAGATGTACACTGGGAGTCGTCAGCTTAATGACCATATTTAACCACGAGACTCTATGGAGTCAAGATTTGTCAAGAACCTGACTATTCGCACCACTTCTACCACCCCCTCCCCCGAAGTTCACCATCACCTGTCTCTGATTAATGCAAACAGTCCCCATCAGGTCCCCCTACCTGCGCTCTCACCCTCCTACAGTCTTATTCTCATTTCAGCAGCTAGAGTTATGAAAATGGAAGTTATAACACATCACTGCTCTGTTCAAAAGTTTCCACTGGCTTTCTTATTTCATTAAAAAAAATAATAATTAAAAAAAGAAAAAAAATCAACTGCCCTATATGATGTGGCCTTCTGATCTCATCATCTATTAGCCTCTACTTACTTCACGACCCCAACCAGGGACACACCAGTCTTGAGATCTTTGTACCTGCCCTTCCCTCTGTCTAGAATATTCTTCCCAAGACTGCACAGCTCACTTCCTCACCCCCTTGAGTCTTCTCAAATGCCAGTTTTGGAATGACAAGGTCCTGATCATTTTATTTAAAAGTATATCCCATCACTCTTTCCTGCTTTAAAAAAAAAAAAATAGTACAGCACTTACAATGTAATATACTATACATTTTACATATTTTGTTTACCTCCACTAGAATGTCATTTGCACAAAGGCAGAATTTTTCTTTCTTTCTTTCTTTTTTTTACTGAATCCCCAGCACCTAGCATAGCTGCTGCCAAACAGTGGGACCCAATATTTGTTGATATATGATGCTCGGAGCTGAAAAAAATGCCTACCATCCTCAACTGGATGAATATCTGGGATAACTGGTAGAATACTTACATATGAAGAGAGGGTTTGAAATTAGAAGTGAAACATAATATGGTGATTCCTTAATTTGAATAGTAATTTTTTTATTTCTTTATTTATTTTCTTTTTTTATTGAAGTGTTTTAGTTTCAGATATACAGCAAAGTGATTCAGTTATACATATATATTATTTTTCAGATTTTTTCCCTATATAAATAGGATATTTATAGATCTAAAGATATATCTATTTTATATATAGCAGTGTATATGTTAATCCCAAACTCCTAATTCATCCCCCCTGCCAAGAACAGTAATTCTTTTTTTTAAGCTCTTCATTGGAATATAATTGCTTTACACTGTTGTGCCAATTTAAGAATAGTAATTCTTAAATTGCCCTTTAAGTGGCTTCAGGATTTACATGGCCACCAAAAGTACATAAGACGCTCACTCTCCCCATGGGACTTCCCTGGTGGTCCAGTGATTAAGAATCCGCCTTCCAACGCAGAGGACAAAGGTTTGATTCCTGGTCAGGGAATTAAGACCTCACGTGCTGCAGGGCAACTAAGCCCATATACTGCACGCTGTGGAGGCCGCATACCACAACTAGAGAGAAGCCAGCCTGCTACAATGAAGAGCCTGTACCGCAACTAAGACCTGACACAGCCACATAAATAAATAACATAAAAAAAAAATGCTCACTCTCCTACGGCAGTTATAAACTGTGCTATCAATCTTTGTGATCTTTACCAGTAAGGGATGCAAATACCATCTCACTAACAAACTTAATATAGTTAATTTATATTTCTCTTAACATGAGCTTATGGACCAATTCAAAAGATATCTGCATTTTCTTTTCTGTGAACTCTCATGCCTTTAGATCATTTCTCTACTGAATTTCTAGTCTTTTGCTTACTGACTTTTACGAGCTCTTTATACGTGAAGAAATTTTCCTACCTATGGATTTCAAAGTAGTTTTTCTTGCTTTGTCACTTGTCTTTTGATTGTGTTTATATTATTTGCTATCCAACATTATTGGTAATTTCCCCCTAAGAATCAAGGTAAGCACTGACCTGCATCATCACCATTCTTTCTTGTTCATCAGCCAGTATGCTTTTAGCTACTTCAAGTTTCTCCTTCAATGTGTTCAATATCTCCTGGAATAGCTTCTGCAGAGAAATATATCACAGAATTCCAAGTAAAGTAATTGCTTTATAAGAGTTAGACTCCTAACCTTAGACAACTGAAAGGCCAATAGCCTTGGCTAGATGCTTTCCTAGCCTTGAAGCTGAAGGTCTAAATATGGTACCTAACTAGTATTCTGTGATAAACATCAACCAAGGGGATGGTCTTGGAGGATCAGATTATCTGTCCTCCAAATTAATAAGGTAATAAATAACAGAAGGCAGCCAGAATGAAAAAGTGGTCTGGGATCTGCAGGAAGCTTACCCTATAATTCTCAGCGGTCTCCTGTACTCCGTACACCACGTGATGCTTGTGCTCCGGGGACTGGAAGTTCTTGTCACAAAGCGTGACCTGGCCATTATCGCAGAACCGCTGCGGTGGCTCCAGGGGTATCTCACAGCAGGCATCTTCTGGGATTTTCTGCCCTAACTGGGAGCGGAGCCTTCTGGACATCCTGGCAGGTGGCCCTAGTTGAAAACTGGGCGGTTTCTGATGTGGAATACACCTCCCAGCACTCTGAACAGAAAGAGAGTGGCAGTGCTCTGGGGCGACACACCTGTCAACCTCAGCCTGCAGTGGAGCCTCAGCAGGTCAGCGCATCCCGGGCCCCTCAAATCCAGCAGGTTTTCGGCAACCACGTGCTTGGAGAAGGAAACACAAGGAGTTACACCAGCGTTCAAGTGTTCTGAGAACTTCAAAAAGTTGGCTGAAAATTACAAGTAACACAGCAAACTATTTCCCTGTAAGTCATTAAAAAAAGAAACGAGAAAGAAAGAGCGAGAAAGCGAGAAAGAAAAAGAAAGAGAGAAAGAAAGAAAGATGGTGCTCGGAAGACGGCACCCCGCTGCAAAGAGCTCGACAGGAACTTCCTGGACCAAGGCGGAGGCAGAGCCTAGCCTCAGGCGCTCCGGTCGCGAATTAAAGGCATCACTCACTCAGGCAGCGCCTGCACGAGCTGGAAAGCGAGGGCTTCTTTGTGTGCGTCCTTAAACCAGAGAGAGGGGAGGTTCTGGGTTGCCAAATCTAACCAGGCGCTCACTTCAGGGTTCTAGGTGCGCATGCCTGGGAAGCGCTTGCTTCGGGGTCCATTGGTGCGCACGCGCCTGAGGGAGGCAACAGGTTTTGCGTCCAAAGCGCAAGGCGTGTATCACGCGAGACTTGGCCCTTAAAGCATGTTTGTAAAAATATAAATAAAAACGACCTCCCAAATAAATAAAACCTTTTCAAAAATACTGAGGGAACGGGCGGGGGAGTCAAGGAAGGGAGGGAATACGGGGATATGTGTATAAAAACAGATGAATGAACCTGGTGTACCCCCCCCCAAAAAAAAAAAAAAGGTTATAAGTTAAAAAAAAAAAACTGAGGGAAAATTTGCGCACACTTACATGTACATGTATAAAATATATACGTAAATATATACACATGTACATATGCACATCTATACATATATATTTTAAGGAAACAGAACGCAGGATCTATAATCTCCTGCATCCCTATTTCCAGACAATTCTGATATCCTTTGAGCAACAATTCTACTTTTTCACTCGAAACATTTTAATTATATTAAAATGTATTACCTACTAAATTTGGGAAACTTTCACAATAAAGAATTGTCTTGTACAACCCCATCTCTAGCTGTTGTTGAGAGACACCATAACACCAAGTATTAATTTCTCAAAAATTTCTAATTTACACCTGCCCATTCTGTCTCATTAGTCAGCTCTTTTGACAACATCTCTTGAAAGGACTTGACAGATAACAGAACTCCCAAACTTCCATTTCTGGATTTACTAGCTGCTTCTGCCTCTCATCTTTCAATTCCATTCAAACTTGACCATCAACTAGACCTCCTGTCCTTTCACTCTTTTTTAATTTTTAAGATACCTAAAGCTAAAAAAAAAAAAAATTCTGAAGTTGTTTTCTTACATATATGAAGATGTTATTTTGTTGGGTTACATATTAAAGCAGCAGACTTGATTTACCTTTTCACTGTGTTGACATCTGCACTGATAGTATAATGGATAAAACTTCTGGTGTCTTACCATTAATCAAGGAACAAGCACCAAAGAGTACCATGGTCATTTATCAAATTTTTAAAATCTCTACCTACTTGTATGCGCCCAGTTTAAAAAAAAAAAATCCATTTTAATTAAGAACATTCTTTATTTTTTTTTTGGCCTCACCGTTAGGCATGTGGGATCTTAGTTCCCCAGCCAAGGATGGAAACCATGCTCCTTGCATTGGAAGAGTGGAGTCTTAACCACTGTAAGCCAGGGAAGTCCCCAGAACGTTCTTATTTCTTGATGCATTAGTAAAATATTAAATCTCAACCCTTGAGTAAAGGATTTAGCATTCTGGGTGACAAGTTGGAAAGTAAGTGTAAAGCATTTATGCTGCATATGGAAAAACAATGGTTGTCTTACAAAAAAGCATTTTCCAGGGTTGAGTTGCAAGCCATACTAGCCACGTTTTTTCACAGGTTATTTTTAGTAGAAAGAACAAATGAGACAAACTGTGGTCATTCAGATGTAGTGATTTTGAAAGATATTTTCTCGAACACTGACATTTCAAGGAAACCAACTGAGTGTATTTGTTCCCAATGATAAAATTTGAGCTTTTAAGCAAACATGAGAGTTTTGGAAAACTTGTACCTGCTATTCTAAGCTTGACAGTTTCCCAATATTTAGTCTTTTCTAATGAAATTGGTAGGAATATAACAATTGGTTTTTTTGCTATTGCATAATGAAATGTGTCAACATTTGGAAAATCTGCAAATTCAGTGAACCAATTATTTTCCAATGCATGATGTTATAAGATTATGCCAGGGTAAAGTAAATTCAAAGTATAAGACAGACCAGTGCATTTTAACGTTACAGAGGACAAAATGTTCTTTAACATGATTTCAAAAAAAAAAAAAAAAAGAAACCCACAAACAACAATTATCTGAAAAAGGTAGTAGAATGATCTCCCCTTTTCCAACTATGTAGTGGTGTGAGGACAGATTTTCTTCATATACTTCAACTAAAATAACATTGCAATAGATGGAATGCTGGAGCAGCTATAAAACAGAAATTAGAGATTTGCAAAAATGTAAAACCATGCCACTTGTCTCAAGAACTGTTCAGAAAAGGTTCTTCATAAAAATGTTACGTTTATTTTTAATATTTCTTAAAACAGTTCTCATTACGAATACAGTAACTATAAATATAAATGCGCTTATAATTTTGGTATGTTTTACCAGATTCCCAACTACAGATTGTACAATTTTGCATTTCAAACAACATGAGAAGGTGTCAACTTTCTGCCCACTTGGTCGGTGAGATTTTAGTTTGCATTTATTTTATTATGAATAAAGCTATTACTTTCATATGCTTAAAGAGCCATTTTCATTTCTTTTTTTATGAACCATGTTTAAGCCTTTCAGCTGTTTTTTCCTACCAGGTTTTTGGTCTTTTTTCTTAATTTTAAGATACACATTGAAAAGATTATCCCCCTATTATACAAGTTGCAAGTATTTTCTCGCTACTTATCATTTGGATTTGAATTTACTCCAATTCTTTCTTACTGGGTCCTTCAAACCCTTGTAGCTTCTCTTGTGTTGCCCCCCTGAACAAGACCTAGACTGAAAAAAAAACTGATCAGTCACAACAATGAACAAGTTTAGAAAGTCAGTGGTCACTCCTGGCTTTATCTTACTTGAGCTCTCAGCAGTCACCATAGTTGTCCAGGACTCTCCTTTTGGAATGGTTTCTTCTCTTTGCAATCAGGATCATGTAGATGATATCCCTCCTACTTCACTCACCTGCTTCTCAGCATTCTTTTTTGGCTTTGAAGCCTCTTGAACTTCTAAGTTTTGCGGTGCTTTAAGGCTCAGTTCTAGTCCCTTTCCTTATTTTAGTTCCAATGTCTCCCTAGTAATCACATTTACTTTCAAAAATTTTAAGTACCGCTCTCCAATTTAATCTTCTACTCAGACCCGGAACTCCCAACTCATTTGCAATTAAATGTCTAATAAGCACTCCACATTAACATATCTATAACACTGTTCATATTTCAATCAATAATGCCTCTCCTCCCAACTCACTTTAAAATTTCATTTGGAAGCACAGTTTAAGCCACCATCATTTCATCATCTCAACTAGTTCATACTCAACCCTGCCCCACTCCTATCTCCAACTCCTTAGCTCAACAACCTGAATATTATTTTAAAACCTAAATTAGACTTCTAATCTTTTTTTTTTAATTTGCCCATGAGGCTTGTGGGATCTTAGTTCCCCTACCAGAGACTGAACCCACACCCTTGGCAGTGAAAGCACGGAGTCCTAACCACTGGACCGTCAGGGAATTCCCTCTAATAATTTCTTTGGCTTTCCATAGCACTTAGGATAAAATCCAAGTGGCTAACATAGTTCTAGATGGTCTGGCCTCCTGCCTGTATCTAATCTCACCTATAGCTTTCCTCCAACCATTGTCCATTCCAACTATGACAAACTCATCTGTGCCCTTTCCACTTCCTCAGCTGGCCATGCTCTTCTTTCAAGATTTTGCCATTCTAGCTCCTTTCCTCCCGACAGTCCTCAGCTCAAACATCACTTCCTCAGAGAGGCCCTTCTATAACTATGCAACTTGAAATACCTTTCCACCACTCATAATCATTTTCTTTGTATCTATTTTATCTAATGCTCGATAAATATTTTCAGAAATATTTTAAATCAAACCAGTGCAAAGAGAAATCAGAGGACAGAGGATAGACGTTGAATATTTTTACAGAAACCAAGAGAAAGCTAAGCAGAATACTTTGTCTCATGAGTATGTTACCTATGTGCCAAATTCACACGTATCCTAGTTTTTCCTAATTTTATTTATTTTTTGCCCCGGCTTTCTAATTTATCCTTTTATACCACCTATCCTAGTTTTTCCTAATTTTACTTATTTTTCACCCCGGCTTTCTAATTTATCCTTTTATACCACCTATCCTAGTTTTTCCTAATTTTATTTATTTTTCACCCCGGCTTTCTAATTTATCCTTTTATACCATTGCATTGCATATATTTTTAAAGCTTCCATAAATGCTAAAATCAAGTTTAGGTATTTAAAGAAAACCACGATTAAGGAAATAATCTTCAGAGAAAAGCTTACCTTTCTTTGTAATCCTGAGTATTTCCTTTTAGGGAAAACAGCTTAAAAAATGGAGAACTGAAGAGCTTTTTTCTGTTCAGCTACTCCCTCAATCCCTTCCTCTCATCATCAGGTAGGAAACCTGAAAAGTTTCAAATCCTGTCCATATGATAAATCTAAGACAGTTGTTACCAAACTTCAGTGAGCAGTAGAATCATCTCAGCTTATTCAGACAGATTTCTGGGCCCCACCCTAAGAGTCTCTGTTAGGGTAGATCTGAGGTGGAGTCTTACATTTTAATGAGCTCCTAGAAAATACTGAATAACCAGGGACCTTGTTCAGGAGTTTTGGTCTCTGTGGATAGGTGAATATTTTGTTCTTTGCTGTAACTCCAAGGTCTTATTAAAGGGGCTGCTATCTGGTAGGCACTAAGTAAGTTTTTGTTTTTCATGAACATCATGTATATAGTAACAATTTCACAGGAAGAAATTCTTCTACAAGCCATTACCCTAGAATCTCATTGTGTTCTTTCCTTAGCCATACCATTTTATCTTAAGCTATTAAATAGTTTCATTAGAGAACAATGCCTAATTTCACTGTTTCCAGAATATTTGCTGAAAGAAGTGATCTTTGCATTATTTGTAGATAGAAAAAAGTAGAAATAACTGTCTGACTGAGGAATGTGTCACAGATGGGAGATCAGGGGACAATCTCAGTTCACAGTTGACCTCAGTGGAAAGAAAAATCTGCACAACTTCCCAAATTTTATAATTCTGTCTCTGGAAGGTTTTTTTTTTTTAATTAAATTAATTTTTAATTTTCTAATTTTTTTACATCAATTCTGATTGCTTTGATACTGCGTGTTTGATATATCTATTTGATACTGCTGATCAAACATCAGTGCCAGGTTTGGTTGTGGTTTTAAAACTGCTGACAGGACAATGAAAAAATTCTTCTGCTTGCTATCTGATCTTCCAAAACCTGGTTCCACCCTATGGAATCTTAAGTACATCCTTACCCTTTATCTCAAACAACACTCCCCACCCACACCCTCTTCTCCTTCAAATAAATCACATTCTTTACTGTGTGTCCCTCCCTCCTCAGCCTCCTTCTCTACTCTTTTTCTACTCAATCCTCCTTTTTCTCTTAAGCTTTGATGTTGCAAAACTTGTGGGAAGATTTTATCAGTTACTTGGTCATTCATTCTTATCATCCTGAGCTTTCATAGTGTATGTGATTTCATTCTGACAGGAAAACATGGTAACCTTTGAATCAAAGGGCAAAACATCAAGCAAAATTCTCATACCTTGGAGTCTTGTAAGGTCCATCTTAGACTCTAAATAGCAAATTATACTGGAAGACTGTATGTTTTAACTAAGATTATTCTAGTGCTATGCAACACAGTGTGCTAAGCTCTTTTTATATCTTTTTTTTTATATATCTTTTTATATTTCCCACAATCCAGTGAGGTACATGGTATCAATACATTTTTACAGCTGATAAAACTTATGATTTTGAGGTTACGTAGTTGACCCCCAGAGCACTCAGTACAGAATATTACAGATCTGGGATTTGAACCACAGCCAAGTTTCACAATACTTCCTTACTTCTATTAAACGTTAACTAAAAATTTTGCCAATTTATCAAAGAAAATGCCTCAAATTTAAATTACCATTTATCATAAGATACTTTCATAGGCCTCCAGTAACAATAGTATAGTCAACATCTTTAAGTATTTCAATTGTTTGACTTGAAAATCTCTTATAAGTATTAAGTTCTTGTGATAAATTAAGCTTATAAAAATAGTAAACCTGGAGTTTTTAAATATTACAATGCTTTGTATTATTTGTACCCCTACTTAAAATTACCAACTTTAAATCAGTGACTCAATTGTATATTTTAGATTGGAGTTACACAGCTGTTACCATAAGCTACGTACTCCTAAACGTTACGAATGATACTAAGTAGATGTTTATGTGTTCCATACCAAAATATTAAGAGTCTGGTTATGACTGCTTAAAAGGTACTGACTCACTAGGAAATAATCAGTGTCTCGGTTAAGTGAGGTTACATTTGGCTGGAAACTTCCCTTGGGCATGAGCGCTGAGTGCTCAGGCTACAGGTACCCATCAGACAAACTGGCCGTGATTCTCATGAATCCCTTCCTAGGGGATTATTTTGCAGCTCCTTTTCGCCCTGCATACAGTGGCATAATGACCAGATATGTCTGCCAGGATGCTCACTGGGATCTTGTCAGAGACCCTGGTAGGACTCTAAACTTTATTCACTGTGTTAGCGGCCCCATAGCTTTCTATTCCTGAAACTGAAACCGTGCCTCCCCTCTGAACAACATATACACATCACTGATAGGTTTTTGCATGATTTTTTCCAACCCTTAATAGAGTTATCTGTCTTTCATTTAAATCTAGCTTCATCTTGATGGAATGATGCATTTTTTTAATTAGGCATTTCTTCTATGTGGTACCTTTTCTTAAAAAAAAAAAGCATCAAAAACAAACAAAAAAACAAGGCACCTCACATTCTGCCACATCATACACTAATGCTGTTTCTATAACTGTTTGAACATTCTGCTCCATCACTATACAACTTGAACCAGATGCTTATAACAGTATTAACAGCCATTTACAAAAAAAAATTAAGAAAAGCCATGTAGTAGAGTCAAAGACAACAACAAAAAAAGCAGTTACCTGTTGAACCAGGTTTTTAAAGTTATTTGGTAGAAAGAAGTTTAGGGAAGGGTTGAGCGTGTGGAGTTAGGGCAACAAGGGCAAAAGGCACAGAGGAAAAACCAAATAAGCATCTCAAAGACGGTATCCAGTTAAACTAAGCCAAGAAGGCTCTAGGGTGCGTCGTCATCTCGGTAGTGGAGAGGTTATCAGCCAATTCGATGGCTTGCTGCATTTGGCTATATGAGTGTACTTCACCTTCTATTGTTCTTACTTGGAGCAAAACTTCAACATGCTGGGAAACTCATGCTTGAACCAATGTAATTCTTTTGGTCACACCTCCCCTTTTTTTGTGGTATCATAGAACATGCTATTTCTAGGCCTACAATCAATTTCTAGTCCTAATGAGACAATTTTCAAGGATGTTTGATATGTAATAAAACCTCAAACTTTCCCTACTTTCTAAGCTCATTCCAACCTATACTTCTCATTTTACATATTCTTCCTGGGCAGCTATCTGTTCCTTAGTCTTCAGTTACCTCCTATACGCTAAATATTCTGCTGATCTTCAGACTCATAGGTATTTATATGTTGACTGTTGGAAATCTCTATTCAGAGAGGATGCAGGAACCTCAGAATCAGCATATCCAGAATGAAGTTCGTTAGTCTCATACACATATATCCCCCCACCCCCATTCTCTTCCTATGGAAAAGACAATATCCATTCAGTTGTTCAAAGATATCTGTATTATCACTGTCTATTTTCTCCATACTTCTACAGTTAAGTTTCAGCTATTGCTATGGCCTGAATTTTGTATCCTCCCAAAATTTATGTTAAAATCCTAATCCCCCAATGTGATGGTATTATGAGATAGGGGCTTAGGGAGATGATTAGGTCATGAGGGTAAAGTCCTGAAGAATGGGATTAGTGCTAAAAGAGATCCCACAGAGCTCCCTAATCCCTTCTGTGTGAAGACACAGTGAGAACCAGGAAGGTCTTTATTAGACTGTGACCAGGTTGGCACCTTGATCTTGGACATCCAGCCTCCAGAACTGTGAGCAGTAAATGTTTATAAGCCACTCAATCTGTGGTTGCAATATTTACAGCAACCCAGACTAAGACACTAGTCTTTACACATCATTAGTAGGCTGACTTCTCTCCATCCCCACTGCCATTCCCCTGGTTTTCAGCTTAGCGCAGCAACTATCAAGATCTGTTTTAACTACTTGAACCCAATTTACAGCCAGTTGTAGAAAAAAAAATCTGATTATGCCAGTCTTTTAACACCTCAGTTGATATGAATTTACTTCTTTGAGGAATTCCCTGGCAGTCCAGTGATTAAGACTCCATGCTTCCACTGCAGGAGGCACGGGTTCAATTCCTGGTAGGGGAACTAAGATCCTACAAGCTGAGTGGCATGGCAAAAAAAAAAAAAAAAAGATTTACTTCTTTGGAGTCAACTAAGATTTCCAGGTCTTTGTACATAATAATTGTGTCTTCTGGACCTCCCTGTGCTCCCACACCCTATTAGAGTTGAAGAAGTGGACTTTGGGTACAATCCTTAGATATTTCCTAGAAACTATGTTCGAGTTTGGTTTCTTCATACATCCACTACAGCCACTGCACCATAGGTTCTAGTATCAATTATTGACACTTTTCTGGTTTCTTCATGTGCTAGCTTTTTGGGGGGAATAACTTATTTTTTAGCCTTGTGGTACACTCCGGGTCCTCACATTTGAACAAACTGGTGTTGGTATGCTTTGCTGAAAGGCGGAGCTACAACCCACCACCCTGGATGCACTGAAGACTCCTCGATCGTGTGGTCCTTCTTCAGCACAATGTCAGGTATACACACCTGCTCATTTTTCTCTTCTAAGGAAGGTACTGTCTCCTGAGACTCTAATGTCTTGCATAGAAAATTCAGGATTTCTTGGATCTCATTCTGAAAAGAAAAGATCACTGTTAATTCCTCTTAGAGGTTGCTAGGCTAGATCTACAGAATAGAAGTTACAGCACAAACTTAGGCATGAGTTATTAAGTAGAAAATTAATTATGCCCAGTCAAAATGGGGTCTTTGGGGCTCCCAAATCTCTGTAGTTGACAGGTCAGAGATGGAAAAATGATTTTAATATGTACCACTTTGAACACCCAAGGAATTAAAAGAAGAAAGAGGGGCTTCCTAGGTGGCGCAGTGGTTAAGAATCTGCCTGACAATGCAGAGGTCACAGGTTTGATCCCAGCTCCAGGAAGATCCCACATGCCACGGAGCAACTAAGCCCGTGTGCCAAAAAAAAAAAAAAAGAAGAAAGAATGATTGAGACTGAATCCCTGAATTTTGAAAAACAATTTTTGCCTTGACAAATTTTGCCTTCTCAATGGTAAACATTGTGAGGCTTGTTTTTTCAAGACAGGAAACAAATTTTGTTACCAAGTCTAAGCTCCTACTGCTCGCTGCATGAGAGGCCAACCATCAAGAGATGAGTTGCTGGGACAAGGAAAAGGGACTTTATTCGGAAAGCCAGCAACCTGAGAAGTTGGGCTCGTGTCGCAAAGAATCACCTCCTGATTTAGAATTCAGGCTCCTTTTATACCAAAAGAGTATAAAGAGAGAGTAACATCAAACACTTCCTGGTTCCCATCAGCCTCTGGAGAGGATGTGTTCATTTCATCCTCCCTGCAGTCATTCACAGGTGGGCCTGGTCAGGATGTTTCCTATGAGTTAAACAAAGGTATCTTAGCATAATGCTCATGACCTGGGAAGCAGGATTCCCAGACGTGCTATTATGTATAATTTAAGCTTATAGGCAACATCCCTTTAGTGATTACCTTGTAATAGAATTCAAAAGGTCCCTCCCTATTATAGTCTCACAAAAGGGCATCTGATCTTTCACACAGAACCTCTTCAGTTTTTCTTGGTATATCTCACATATGCTAGTTTTTAAGTCTTGCTATTTCAGTCATCATCCCCAGCTGCAGGTTACACTTTGGATCTCTCACCTTGTAAATTTCTTTACACTTAAGGCAGGTGCTGTAATCAGGGCTTCCTTTCCAATTTCTTAAGAGGCAATCACAGCAAGACTTGTGTCCACATTCAACTGCAAGTGATTTGTTCAAATAGTATAAACAGATAGAACAAGTCAGCTCTTCCATGAGATCTGGTAGATCTGAGGCAGCCATTGTCCTTTTCAGGGAGGCAGAGAAGGATCAAGAAGAAAAAGAATTTCATTTTAACCTGGTCTTTTGCAAGGTCAGAGATTTGTCTTCAGAATCAGATCACCATCACATTCTTCATCTTCTCAGTCACTTAACGCTATCTTTTCCCCCCTACTTCTTCTCACTTTTAAAAATTGAAGTATAGTTGATGTACAATATTATATAAGTTATAGGTGTACAATATAATGATTCAAGATTTTTAAAGGTTATACTCCATTTATAGTTATTATAAAATATTGGCTTTGTCATCCTTACCGCGTTGAGAAGTTGTGTGGGACTTTAATTCCTCTACTTTAAACCTCTCTCAACGTTATTGTTCATCCACATTCCTGCTGGAAACTTTTGTTTCTAAGAGGAGGAAGGAGATAGATGGTTTTGGTAAAAGACAGGATGAAAACACGACTAAGGGACCAGCCTGCACTGCGGTGGAACCGAGTCTTATAGTTTTGTTCATTGAAGTCCTGGTTCTCAAATTTCATTGCATATAGAGTCTTCTGGAGAGCTCTAACAATCCTGATGCCTAAATCTGTGGCATCCAAACTTTGGAGCACATCAGAGTCACCAGGAGATCTGGTTAAAGCACAGATTGCTGGGCTCCACCCCAGGGGTTTTGATTCAGTAGGTCTGGTGTGGGGCTCAAGAGTTTACATTTCCAACAAGTTCTAGGTGATGCATTAGGGCACTAAACCAATCCAATCAGAATCTCTGGAGGTCGGCCACAGACTTCAGGTATTGTTTAACTTATCAGGTGAACATATACAAGTTGGAGAACTACAACTCCAAGAGACTGAAAAGGTTTAAAAAGAGGCATTTTGGGGCATCTAGAAGGTGGCATATATGAAACCTCAATGTCCTAGTCTAACTTGTGATCACGAAGCATGCTTTGTATCCCCAGTTGTCCTGACAGCAGAGTTCAATCTTTTGGGGGTGTTCTTCCCCAAGTATTCCTAAAAGTCTTTTTTTGTTTGTTTGTTTAACTTTCCCTTAGTTTCAATCATGATCACAGCAATTTTGCCTGGTCCCTCGTGTCCCAGCTCCTTAAAGGCATTCAGCATTTAGTTCTTATACTTGCAGCAATTTCCCCCAAGCACACTTACAAAGTACCTGATTGTTATTGGCATGAATTGCTACAATTCATGAATTCCCAGCTTGGCCCAAGACCCCCCATTCTTCTCTAAGGTTCTCTCCAACTATAATTGGCACCCTAGCCCAAGAGACATTTTCTTAGATCTTTGCACCTCAATGTCCAAGGAAGGGCAAGAGTGTTGAAGAAAGTGCCAATTTGTTTTTTCTCAAGAGATTCCATGGGCTCTGTTAAGAAGCTGTGTCACAAACCTAGAAGGGCTCTCAAGACCTTGACACCTTTGGCTGCAAACAATACACAAACATGAGAGGAGCGCCACCTAGCAGTGTCTGGCACCCATTACCCCTGGATAGTTGGAGGGGTGACACCCCATCAACCTTCAGTGCTTGATTTGACTGGCGTCTTGCATCACCAGCAAACCTGTTTGGGTCACAGTCTGAAACTCCTTGAGTTTAATGTTTGCGACTCATTCAATCCTGTGGGAATGGCAGTAAAGCTCTGTGGGTAATAGCATGGACTCAAGTTAGGCCACCTCTGTGGATCGAGGGCAAAGTTCATACCTAGGGTTTGTTTTCTCACCTGTAAGTGGCGCTAGAAGTAATAGCTATCTCCTAGGGCCGTTGGGAGGAGTAAGTAAATATATAAAAGTGTTGAGAATGGTGCTTGGCACAGAGCCGGAGTTCTCTTTTTGTACTAGTCTCATGCTTTTTTCCCTTAAAAATACTATTTTATGGTGAGAGAATCTTGGGAATAAATATTAAGATTTCCTTGAGAAAAGCAAAAAGCAGACTTTCCCATTAAAAAGATGAGGAAGCAACATGTATACACATAAGCATCTGTTTCCTTACCTATAAAATATTTATCTAATGTGGGATAATTATTTTTCTAATTTACTGGGTATAGTACACCACCTGGAACGTAAAGATATTTAATAATTCCTGTGTAAGTGATAGGCATCTCATAAAGGGTGTCATATGATAGAAGCAAGACACAAAACAGGTGACCTTTACACTCTTAAGGCTTTTTTTTTTTAAATCTAGCATTATCCTTTACCGATATTAAATCCTGTTTACATGGTAGTAACTCAAAATTATTTATTTGTAATCCTCTCAAATGCCATACTCTCCATTAAAAAGGGGAAATTTACACTATAACTCCTTTTTCTTAATAGTCCATCCTAAATCTCGACCATGTCCTTTTATTCTTATTTTTCACTATTTGTTTGAACTGTTTTAAAAAAGTTTCCTGCTCAGGCTCCCCAACTCATACATATTTTTTCCTTTCCCTCGGCTTGCCTTTTTATCTCTTTAGAAGATAAAGTACATAAAGCACCCAGCATGAAGCCCGGAACAAGTACATTTTCAACTGTTAACTTTTCTTAATGCAAAGGGATGAACAAATACAGGGTTTATTCTCCAGAAAAACAGACAAATAAAACACCTCACCTCAAATTCTCATATAAGATGTGTAAATCATCAAAGCTCTGGAAGGCAACTCTCAACCACTGACCTTAGCAACTCAGCAGGAGCTGCTGGGTTACAACGTTTAACTGAGTATGAATTTATAGTACCAGGACCCTCCCCTCTGATCTGTCCTCCAGGTGTTGTTGGTAGAACCAATGTGCTGCCCAGAAAGAACAACAAAGGTGAATATTTCCAAGATGAATCGGATCTTTTAATATTTCTTAAATGAAAAGAATGCTACAATCTAGATTTTTTTGTTATTGTAATATTTTGACCCACTGTCAGATCACATATTTTATTCTTCAAATATCCCCAGAGTTTTCTCACTTCTAAATAGTAGCTCATTCCTTTATTTGAAATGTACTTAAGCCTTTAAAGGTCCAGATCAAATGAAGCTTTCCCTAATTTTCCAGCAAGAATGAAATATTTCCTCTACAAAAATGCCAAAGGCCAAAGTAGTCAATAAATTTAAATTATACCCCTTTTTTTTGTTTTTGACCGTGCCATGTGGTTTGTGGCAGGGGAGTGGGGGGGTGGGGGGGGTCTTAGTTCCCTGACCAGGGATTGAACCTGCAACCTTGGCAGTGAAAGCTTGGAGTCCTAACCACTGGACAGCCAGGGAATTCCCTCTACCACTCTTAAGCCACACGTCTTTTAATGCTTTGTACTTTTTCTTTTTTGCACACACATATCCTGCTTCCAAAGAAATTTTTAGTCATATTTATATCACTTTCAGCACTGAGTTCATTGCTCTCTATATAATAGAGGTTCAATACCCATGAGTTAAGTAAATAAAAGTTGCATTGAAATCACAAACCATTAAAAAAAATTATATCACAGCTGAATCTGGTACTGAGTCCAAGCTCATGCTGCTCACTGCACAACAGGCCAATAAACTGAGAGAAGAGTTGTTGGGACAAGGAATAGCGCCTTTATTTAGAAAGCCAGCAGACCAAGAAAATGGTGGACTCTCGTTCCAAAGAACCATCTTGCCTGAGTTCTAACTCAGGCTTCTTTTATACTAAAAGGGGAGGGAGTAAAGTCAAACATTTTCTGTTCCAGTTAGCCTCCTGGTTCTTCCTTCCTGCAGTCATTCACAGGTGGGCCTGTCAGGATGTTTCCTGTGAGCTAAACAAAGGTATTTTAGCTTAATGCTCTTTACCTGGGAGGCAGACTTCCCAGAGATGGACCATTATGTATAATTTAAGCTTACAGGCAACATCCCTTTCATAATTAACTTGTAATAGAATACAAAGGTTCTTCCCTACTACAAAACCAATCCTCTGAGATGATTTTATCCCTCAACCTGAAGGAAACTGCCTCATTAATTGGTTTACAGGAAGCCACACCCTACCCCATTCCCCCATATTTCTTTACTGGAAAAATGCTGAAAATACATTAAATGGTTAAAAAAAAATGAACACTGCTTTCATATACAAAGAAGTAAAAGCGATTCCTTCCAATGCTCCAATTTTGGCATACAAAACTCTACCAGTCTGGTGTGTATTTTTTCATATTTTTTAATTCTTTCTTTTTCAATTTAATTTACCTTGCATAAATGAGATTTTATGACCCTTGAGTAGCAACTTCCCACCCCCCACCCCCATCCTAGCTCCTGACAACCACCCTTCTTCTTTCTGATTCTGTGCACTTGATTATTTTGGATACTTCATTTAAGTAGAACATCCAGTATTTGTCCTTTTGTGACTGGCTTATTTTATTTAGTATAAGGTCCTCAAGGTCCACCCATGTTGTCACACGTGGCAGGATTTCCTTCTTTTTGAAGGCTGAATAAGTCAATTGTATGATTATACCACATTTTCTTTTCCTTTTCATCCATCAATGGACATTGGGGTTGTTTCCACATCTAAGTTTCTGTGAATAGTGCTGCAATGAACATTGGAGTGTTAATACCTCTTCAAGATCCTGATTTCAATTCTTTTGTTTAAATGCCCAAAAGCAGGATTGCTGGATCATATGGTAATTCTATTTTTAATTTTTTGAGGAACCTCCTATTATTTTCCTGAATAGCAGCTGCACCATTTTGTGTTCCCACTGCCAGTGTACAAAGGTTCCAATGTTTCCACATCCTCACCAACATTTGTCTTATTTTTTTTAATAATGGACATCCTGACAAGTGTCAAGTGATACCTCATTGTGGTTTTGTTGTGTATTTCCCTGGTAATTAGTGACATTGAGCATCGTTTTATGTACATATCTGTTGGCCTTTGGTGTGTCTTTTTTGGAGAAATGTCTATTCAAGTCTTTAGCCAATATTTTAATTGGGTTATTAGTTTGGGGGCATTATGTTGTTTTTCTGCTATTGAGTTGTAAGATTTCCTTATATATTTTGAAAATTAACCTCTGATATATGGTTTGCAAATATTTTCTCCTATTCTGTTGGTTGCCTTTTCACTCTGTTGATTGTTCCTTTTGTAGTATAGAAGCTTTTTAGTTTAATGTAATCCCACTTGTCTATTTTTGCTTTTGTTGCCTGTGTTTTCAGTGTCATATCCATGAAATTCCATACTTTTTCTGTGCATTTGTGAATACAGATACACTATCAACCTCTATAGCATGGCCTCATTTTTGTAAGAAAAAACTACATATATTACCTAATTTTTATTGTTTATACTTAAACTATTTGGGGGAGCAAAAATGTATTTCCCCCTTTATATCATTTAATGGATATCATGTCAGTATATATAAATAGATCTGTTATTTTTAAATGGCTATATAGCAACAAGAAGAGCGACTATTTTTAAGTATACTTTTATGATGACCTCTTCATAATTTAAGATTAGGTATTTGATGCATGTGTTCCAAATTCTCTTAGATTTTCATTTTAAAACATTTATTTGTTATTCTATTACTTTGCTGTATAAAAGTCTTTAATTTTTAGTTATTTTAACTTCATCTTTTCCTTAGTAGTATCTAAATCCAAAGCATGCTTTAAAAAGCCTTCTCTAAGTCGTCCATTTAAAATTTCTACTATGTTACCATTATCTCCTCTTATAAGTGCTTCATCCTTTGGATGCAATAATTGGTCATATGTCTAACAAATATGTTTCTCACCTGTTAAATAGATGTGGGGTAATCTGGAACAAAAACACATGCAAAAATAAAATAAGTAAATAAGATGAAAAAAGCAATACAGTGAGAAATAATATGTTAGGTTGAGATCCAACTTTTTTTTTTTTCCAGATGGCTACTCCCACTTGTCCTAAACCATTTGTTGGGTAATCTATCTTTTCCACACTGATATGAAATGACAGACACATTTTTTTAAAACTAATTGTATTTCTTTTCTTTTTTTTTAATAAATTTATTTATTTTACTGGCTATGTTGGGTCTTCGTTGCTGCACATGGGCTTTCTCTAGTTGCGGCGAGTGGGGGCTACTCTTCCTTGTGGTGCATGGGCTTCTCATTGCCATGGCCTCTCTTGCTGCGGAGCACGGGCTCTAGGCACGTGGGCTTCAGTATTTGCAGCACATGGGCTCAACAGTTGTGGCTCATGGACTCTAGAGCGCAGGCTCAATAGCTGTGGCACACGGGCTTAGTTGCTCCGCAACATGTGGGATCTTCTTGGGGCAGGGATCGAACCCGTGTCCCCGAACACCTGCATTGGCAGGTGGATTCTTACCCACTGTACCACCTAGGAAGTCTAACAGACACATTTTTAAAACCAGGCTTTCAAGCAAGATATTTTTTCAAATAAGTCCCCATCTACTTCACTGCCTTCGCCAACAAATAAGCCCCCACTATATATATTTTTTTTTTGCCCGCACCGAGAGGCTTGCGGGATCTTAGTTCCCTGACTAGGGACTGAACCCTGGGCCACGGCAGTGGAAGTGCTGAGTATTAACCACTGGACCACCAGGAAACTCCCAGCCCTTACTATACCTTTAAAGTTTCTCTTTTCTGTGTGTTCCAACCCTAATTGCATGTCAGTGATAGCTGTGACTGTGGACCTCTTGGGGGTATGCTGACTCTCACCTCCACAGGAGGAGACAGGCCAGAGAAGAAGCTATTGGAGTTGTTGATCTCAGAAACCATATCTGGCAGTATAGTACCCTGAGGGTTGGTGTAATGTATTCCGGGAAGGTTGGCCCACTCTATAAACTTCTTTACTTGTGAATTAAGCCTAATCAATGAGTTCAGAGAGAAGGTAAAGAAGAAGTTTACATTCTCAATAGTGAGTGTAGCCAGTGATTTCAGACACTTGTCACGTGATCATGCCATAATGATCATGTGACAAGCTGTCTAATTTCCTTCCGAAAGCACTTGAGCCACAGTCACTTCATTGACATACTGGAAATTTTCACCAAGTCACAAAACAAGTGAGATGCAGTGCAGTGTTTTGTTTTTATAAATTTATTTACTTTGCTTATTGGCTGTGTTGGGTCTTCGTTGCTGCACACAGACTTTCTCTAGTTGAGGTGAGCGGGGGCTACTCTTCATCGTGGTGCATGGTCTCCTCATTGCAGTGGCTTTTCTTGTTGTGGAGCATGGGCTCTCGGTGCGCGGGCTTAGCAGTTGTGGCACACAGGCTCAATAGTTATCACTCACGGGCTCTAGAGCACAGGCTCAATAGTTGTGGCTCACAGGCTTAGTTGCTCTGAGGCATGTGGGATCTTCCCAGAGCAGGGCTCGAACCCAGGTCCCCTGCATTGGCAGGCAGATTCTTAACCACTGCGCCATCTAGGAAGTCCTAAAGTGCAGTGTTGATAGAAGATTATGACAGGGAGGTAGGAGACCCAGCTTCCTAGCCCTGACCTGACTCATATAGTAAGTATTCAGGGAAGAAACTCAATTTATTTGTCTCAGTTTCATCATCTTTAGAAGGTAGCTGGACTATATAACCTCTTGGCTTCCAGTTGGACAAAAGACCGTGATTCTGCAACAACATGGTTCCCCTACCTGTTCATTTAAAACTTATTCACAGACAAATTAAGCCCTTGCTATGTGCAAAAGTATCCTTTTAGTCAGTGATGGATAAGATATGGTTATTGTGTTGTTTATGAAAGTAGTTTATTTGGAAGTGGGAAGTGGGATGGAACAGATCAGTGTGACTTGAACTTAGAACATGCAAGTCTCCCCATTCCAAATTGGAATACAGGCTCTGTGATGTACCATAACTGTGTGGTAGGGCTTATTCTAATGATTCTGGCCAATGTTAAAGACCCCTGAGTTTGTGTGGGAATAACACACTGAATGTAGGTGGCAATTCATAAATCCTTTTTCCAGAGATGGAAATTCATGTTAGTGTAGTTTTTTAGTTTTGTTTTGTTTTGTTTTTTTTGGGCTGTGTATGTGTGTGTTTACAAGACCCTTACTTGAGACTAACTCCTAACAATATTTTGAAGCTGCACCCCCAGTTACTAGCCTAGAAGCAATCGGAACAGTAGAGATTTCATGATCCCAAACTGATCCTACCACTCTTCCTATTTAAACTAGCATAACTCTTTGCTGTGGTGCTTCCTTTTTCTAGCATAAATCCTCAGCCCACTCATTCACAAAGGACGTGTGATTAAAACAGTAATGACTTCGGAAGAATGAGTTTTGACTGGGAGGAAGGAAGGTGGAGGAAGACCCATTTCGGGCTAGAAAACTTCGGACAAAAGTTCAAGATAAGGAAACACTCAACATCCTGTTGGGGATGAGTGGGAAAGAAGAATCAGTTGGAATCATGAAAGTCAGAAAGGAATTAATGGAATAACATGGGTAACGGAGAACTGTGGAAGGTTGCCAAGCTGGAGAGTGACAGGAGAAAAACAGAAATAAGGTATGAGGAACTTAATGGGAGGAGAGAACTGGTTAGACGCTGAGGAAGAGCTTTTAAGATTCCACTTCCTGGTGTGCAGTGAGTGGAGGCTGGGCCACGACAAGAACCAACTCATGAGCATAAGACAGCCAATTTATAGGATTCGGCACTAATCTCAGAGGTCATTGCACACAGTCGGCGCATTGTACGTTTATTTTTATTTTTTGTCGGTCTAAAAATAATGTCTGCATATTTAATTTCTGTTCAGTAAGAAGTGATAAGAGGTTTAAGAAGGCCTAGTTTAAACATTTTCAAAGAGTGAAGTGAGCAAAATTGTATTTATCCTAAAATACAATTCTTTCCATCCACCCCATAGTGTAATGGCTCTCTGAGGCAACTTCCAACAACAATGATGTTTTTGATGCTTTCTATGGTGGCAGAGAGGTGAGTATCACGGGCTGCAGGGCAGAGCAAGAAATACAACTCTTAGTATTCCATTGTACATCGAAGGTCAGGGCATACTTCAGTGGAATTATTCTCATTTTGGAGGATGAATAAAATTAAATCAAAGGACACAGTACCTGATAAAGGAGCAAAAAGCTTGCAGGCTTTGGTCAAAGAAAGACAAGGGCCTAATGAGTGAAGGAATATATTCAATAGTTTTCTTCCTTCAATTTCTCACCTAGATTCCATTAGTGGAGTTTTCTAAGAGATTTGGAGGAGACTCCAATTCAGATATGATCAGAGATCATCATAATTTAAATCTCCGTGCTGGCTTACACCAAATTACCCAACCTTCCAGCCTCAAACCAATGTGTTTCAACAGTTTCATGGTGCTAGTTACACACAGGAACCAACTCTTGAAACAACAACTGATAGGAGCAAGTTCCTCAGTATTCAGCACGTGGCTTGCACGATGAGAGTCCTTAAAAGTTTGGGGTTGATGATGGACCCAGTGCACAGAAGTTCCACATTAAGTCATAATTGGCTTTGTGTCAACTGGTGAAATCAGTCACAGAGGAGAGTCATGTAATAACCACATAGCGACTGATAACCCACTTGTTACTCAAAGCAATAGACTCTAGGGGAGGATCTTCTAATCCCAGAATAGAGGCGTGACCTTGCTCTGATGTCCTTCTTTGAGAAAATGTCTACAGCAGATTTGATGGAGAACCTCAGGGAGGAACTGACCTGTTTCATCTGCTTGGACTATTTCACCAGCCCAGTGACCACCGAGTGTGGGCACAGCTTTTGTCTGGTGTGTCTCCTGAGAAGCTGGGAGGAACATAACACTCCTCTGTCTTGTCCTGAATGCTGGAGGACCTTGGAGATCCCGCATTTCCAGCCCAATGAGCGTTTGGGGAGGCTGGCTGGCATCGGCAAGCAGCTCAGATCCCAGGTGCTGCAGAGTGAGGGCAACCAAGGCAGCTATGAGAGAATGCTGGCTGCCACTAAGGTGTTGTCTGATGATGACCAGGGCGTAAACGATTTCTCAACCCAAGGTCATGGAATAAACAGAATGAATCTTTCGAGTGAGGCTGAGGAGAATCACAAAGTAAGATATAAGTTTCAGAACACAAATCAGGTTCCATTGCTTAATTCCCATAATATTTTCCATGGGTGACATTTATGGGGACTAATCTCCAGGTACCAGATCACAAACCTGGTGTGGATCCTGCTTCACCCTTTGCTCTAGAGTCCCAGTCATCTTGTTATGGGTCCTCAAGACCCCTTCAAGACCTGGTGCTCTGCTCATTTGCCACACAGAGTTTGTTTCTATTGCAGGAGAAACTCCAGGAAATTCTAAATATTTTGCGTAAAAAGAAAAATGAAACTCAGGTTATATTAACCCATGAGAAGGAGAGAGTGATATTGTGTAAGGTCAGTATCTGTTTCACTTTTGCATCTTGTATGTGATTCTCTGAGCGGGACTAAAGGGATACTTCATGAAATACCAGGGAAAAATGACAAAATTTTCCAGTCCCAGTCCTACAATATGCAGTATCCTCTGCCTGTCCATCTGGGAATCTCAAGACTGAGCTCAATTCCCCCATCCCCAGGCTGGCTTATTTTTCCCTTCTTGGTGTACCTATACCACATTGTGGCTACCTTTATTTCTGGTCTGATTATAATTATTACATATACAAGTTACACTTACAGACATATAACAGATTGGAAATTGATAAAAAAAGGAATATCTCAAATACTTTGGAGGAAAAGGGCAGATAAAAAAGAAATAAAGAGAAAGGGAAATTAAAGCAAAATAGTAGTGTGGATTAGTACACCTGAACAAAAGCTTGAGGTTAGTTGCAAATTAGAATTTGAGCTGTCTAGCAAAGCACAGAGCTAAATGTTTAATTAGATATTTTTTAAAAAGCATGTATCTGATTATTCCAATAATCTTTGAGTTCTTACATGGGAGTATTTGTGATGCTCATTTTTAGTCCTAGTATGTGATCCATTGCCTACTTTCATTGAATAAATATTTGTTGAACAGATGAATGCATATTTTTCCCCTAATTTTTGTTCTTACTTTATTTTTTTATTTTTTTAATTTCTCCTTTTTTTAAAATTAATTAATTTATTTTTATTGGCTGTGTTGGGTCTTTTTTGCTGTGTGAGGGCTTTCTTTTTAGTTGTGGTGAGTGGGGGCTACTCTTCGCTTTGGTGCACGGGCTCCCCACTGCCGTGGCTTCTCTTGTGGCAGAGCACAGGCTCTAGGCACGTGGGCTTCAGTAGTTGTGGCACACAGGCTCAACAGCTGTGGCTCACGGGCCCAGCCACTCCGCGACATGTGGGATCCTCCTGGAGCAGGGATCAAACCTGTGTCCCCTGCATTGGCAGGCGGACTCTCAACCACTGCGCCACCCAGGAAGCCCTCTTACTTTATTTTGCTTTACTTTTTTAAAATAATGGTACTGATCGCCATCTATATTTTTGCTTGATTGTTTACTTTTCATTGTTCCCAATAGAATGACAGCCTCCTCAGCCTCCTAGGAGTACAAATTTTGGTTTTCTTTACTACTATAGCTACAGCACACATACTTTCTAAAATATCAAACTTTCCACCCAGCTAGTCAATAGAGTGTATGTGTTATGTGTCAGGTTTCAAGAATTGTCACAGAGGAAATCTAGGACTTTGTAAGGATTAAAAATCCACATACATAGGTGTTTCTGTTACTAACTTTATTATTATACTGTGTGTGTGTGTGTGTTTGTGTGTGTGTGTGTA
This sequence comes from Hippopotamus amphibius kiboko, assembly GCF_030028045.1. NCBI lineage: Eukaryota > Metazoa > Chordata > Mammalia > Artiodactyla > Hippopotamidae > Hippopotamus > Hippopotamus amphibius. The sequence continues at coordinate 15,401,504 of NC_080195.1, forward strand.
CATGTGCGCCTGATGGCAGGAAGAGACAAAGGCCTGTAAACAGGTTGTTGTGTCAGAATATGCAAAAATGCAGCAGTTCCTGAAGGAGGAGGAGCAGCTGCAGCTGCAGCTACTGGAAACGGAGGAAAGAGAGAACCTGAAGAAGCTGAGGGATAATGAGATCAAGCTGAGCCAGCAGATACGCAGCCTGAGCAAAACGATCGGACAGATAGAGTCCATGTGTCAGAACTCGATTATAGAGTCTTTTGAGGTAAGAACATTGGAGAAATTCATGGGAAAAAAAACAAAAAACCATGTGGTCACCTATCATATTTCAAGTCATACAAAAGAAACTTTTCCTCATCTACTTGAAAAATTAAGTTCTGGCCCCCCAAAAAGTTTTCCTAAAGAATGAATGGTCTATATAGTGTCAAGTCTTGAAGAGGAGGAGGAAAAAACAGAGGAATATACATCTGACCCAAGTCAAATCACAACTCCAGTTTCTTTTTGTGCTTGCCTCACTGCAGTTCAGCTCTGCCAAATATTTTAAGTGTAATGAAGATTTACTATATGCTGGGCACATTAAATTACATTTTCAAAAAGACCTGATGAAGTTAAATACTATTATGATATTTACTATAGGTGATTGTTATCTACAAAGTGGGTTAACAGTAGCAATTGTGTAATAATTCAGACCCATGGCAGTTAGATACTTTGCTGGCCAAGTAGCTAGTAGGTGCCAGAACCCAGGTATTCTGTGTACTGAGCCCCAAATCCTCACCATCTTTGCTTTACTGCCTTCCTAGGCTACTACTGCATTCTCCGGGACATTCTTAAACCTAAGCTACATTCTAGCTTTCTGTCTCCAGCTTCATGCCTCTTTGCTAGCCTGGGTTCGTAGAATGCTATTTAATTTAGTGCCTTCCCGTCAACCCCGTCCAATGGTACACAGGTTTAGTTTTTGCTTTCACTGGGCTGCTTCCTTTCTTATCACTGCATCCTGGAGGCGCTAGATAAGGAGGCCAATAGTTTGGCTCCTTTCTCAGCAAGAGATTCCCTTGACAAAGTGATGATATGAGAAAAAGAAATCTGTAGTCATTGTGAGAAACATCTCACGTTCACAAGAACTCAACCCTAGGAGAGGTTTGGGATTTCTTTTACCATATGCTCTCCCACTCAAAGTGTTCTAGAGCATGGGAAGGGGATTCTGTGAAATTTGTAAAGGACTGTATCCAAAATGGATTCCGTCTTTGCTAGTGATCAACGTGCACAAATACTAACCTTCTTTCTTCTATACCCTTAGGATGTGAGAGGAGTACTGGAAAGGTAGGTTTCTATTCTGCGTTCAGTTATGTAAGGTACGGGGATATAGTGCTGATGCAACAGGTTATCAGAGTGGGGATGAGAGTGTCCATGCTGCTGGGGCAAAGTGAGCTGGATTCTCAAGTTGGAGCAAGTCACGTGGTCTGTGCGGAGGAGACTGAGTGACTGTCTCTGCCCCCCTGTAGGAGTGAGCCACTCATGCTTCAGTGTCCAGAGGCCATTGCCACGGAACTGACCCTGTGCCACATCACTGGAATGAGAGAGATGCTAAGAAAGTTCAGCAGTAAGTCAGCCTGATTTGTCAAACCTCCAGGGGTTTCCAGAGTGAACGGGGGCCACAGACCATCTCTGTTGGAACAGACAGAAGCACTGAGACTTGATTGATGTTTGCTCTGGCTCTGTTTTCTGTCTGAGTCCTGCTCCTCCTTTTGTTTGTTTTCGTTACTCTATTTTGTTCATCCCATCACCTTGCACAAGCACACACACAGCTCCGCAGGGGTTTCTACATTTCTACCTCTGTTCTTGTCAGGATAAAAGCTGATTTAAACTCGTCATTGCCAGTGAGGGAACATTCAAACAACTATCCTTTAAAAATGCTCCAAATATTTAGGCTGGCTAAGACCTAGAGAGGCCAGCATTAATTTTCACCTTTTATCTTGTCGACAATCTGACCTTCAGAGGAAGGCCTAATGGACGTTGGACTCAACAGATATTTGAGAAGCGCCTACTATGTGCTATAGTGGGTATTGTGCTATCAGGCTCTAGGTATACTTACAGTGATGAATGAGATAGACTTGCCTTTGCTTTTGTAGAACTTATAGTGAGAGGGAGGAGACCAATATTAAACAGATAATTAGTGATGGTTAGGATCTGATCTGCGAATAAAAGTATGAAATGGTATAATGGGGTGCCTAATCTTGTCTGAATAATCTGTGAAAGTTCCTCCCAGGAGGCTGGGAGAAGAGGTCCCTCAGTGGTTCAAAATGTGTCTCATCAAATGGTCACTGGTGGTTGCACTGACTCATGTGCAGTTGCATTTAAGCATGACATAATGAAAAATGCTGATTAGGAATGGCTATTCAAACATTCAGTAACTTTGTAATCTTCGCCCAGTTTCTTCACCTTTATGAACCTCAGTTTTCTCTTTTATTAAAATGTAAAAAAGGTAATAATACTTGCCATGATTAAATGAGACAATATACAGAAAATGCCTGGTAACTAAATAGGAATTCAGTAAGTGATAACTATATTTCTCTCCCACCCAAACTGAAGAACCATAATAAACCTTGGCTAAAGCAAATACAAATGACAAAAGATATGACCCGTGTGGATAAATAGCTCCTAGTTCTAAAACTGTCTTGTAAACAGAACCACTTCCATTCCATTATCAGAGATCCAATATCTTTCTCCACATGACTCTCTTTGGTTTCCTTTTAGAGATTCCCTCTCTGTGTTTTGGGAAGCAGTAAAAGAAGGGGCTCTGAGTCACTGTTCCAATCGAAACAAAAATCCCCACTGTATGCACCTAAATTAAGCTTTAGAAACTAGGACTAGATACTAAGACCTTAATTTCGGTTCCACATACACAACGGGGTGTTTTAGAGCGCAAACGAGGATGCATTCTTTTTCTCTCTTGCAGCGGATATAACTCTAGATCCAGCCACAGCCAACGCCTATCTTGTCTTGTCTGAGGATCTGAAAAGTGTGAAACATGGAGGAATCCGACAGCAGCTACCTGACAACCCCGAAAGATTCGACCAGTCTGCGACAGTGCTGGGCGCTCAGATCTTCACCTGCGGGAGACACTACTGGGAGGTGGAAGTGGGCACCAAGCCCGAGTGGGAGGTAGGCATCTGCAAGGACTCGGTGCGCAGGAAGGGGGATCTCCCCAAGCCTCCGGGGGACCTCTTCTCACTCATAGGCTTGAAAATTGGAGATGATTATAGTCTTTGGGTCTCATCACCTCTGAAAGGCCAACACGTTAAAGAGCCAGTGCACAAGGTGGGTGTTTTCTTAGACTACGAGTCCGGACACATAGCGTTCTACAACGTGACACATGAGTCCCTCATCTACAGCTTCCCTCCAACCTCTTTCCAAGAGGCTCTCAGGCCCATCTTCTCCCCTTGTCTCCCAAACGAAGGGACAAACACAGACCCTCTCACCATCTGCTCACTGAATAACCACGTCTGAAAGGGACACCCTCAGCCTTCTCTGAGAATGTGGTCTAAGACCAACAGATGACTATCAATTAGGATGATTAATGCATTGACAGTATCGATATCAGATGATCTGAAAGCCCACCCCAACCCCGAAGAACTTCCATTAACCTGAGCCCCCAACAAACAGCAGAATTGGACAATCAACCTCTAATACCAATAGGAGGAAGCCGATCGTATCCTGTGACTTTAACTAAATTATCTAGACTGTCCTCTGAATGTGCTGATCGCTGAAAATGTAGAGATAGAACTAGTCCCTATTAGCCCAAATCCCACTGTCATAGGCCAGCTTTACAAATATATGTCATTGTTTTTCAAGTGTATTTATTTATTTGACTCTAAAAAACTTTACTATTTACATGTGTCTTTGTCCTATGTGCAAAACTCTGTGTGTGCGCCAGGGAAATCCTAATTCCTCCGGGGGCTGGATGTATGGGTTCTCCTTTTCACTCATGACTCAGCCTTCTCTGAAAAGTAGATTTTCTTCCCATCCCATGGGGCCTGGAGTATTTGTACTCAGGAAGACTTAGTGTTCAGACACCACAAAGATATGTGTGAATATCATCGTGGCATTCATGTTACCATATTCACAAGAGGATGGAACCTTTCATCGTTTGTTAATATATTCAAAGATGACAGAGCAAAGTCTCTAGGCAATAAATGTATCAACGCTGTGAGTGCCAAGTGACTTTTAGAGTTTAATGTTAGGTAATTTTCAAGCTTTTGCTATTTGCGATGAGCAGAAGGCTTTTCATCTCTGAAAGACCAAATCAAACTTACTCTTTATCCTAACATGCCAGGGTTTAGGAAGCGGGTAGTGACTGAGCAAAGCTTCTTTTGGCTGGTCTCACTCTTGCTCCCCATTCTCAGTGCTCTGTCCTTGTACAATTTTTTTTTGTTTTAAATTTCTTCCTTCTTGTTCCCATTCAGGATGTCACCAGTCACAGAGGGTACCCCTTCCCCTCCTCTTCCTACTCAGATAAGTTAGCATCAGTATTTTCAGTCTCCAACAAGAAAACTGATAGATTTAACCCATGTGTGACTGCAAAATTATTAAGAAAAGTTTATTGCAGGTTTTAGTTTGTAAATTAGAGAATAAATGAGGAAAAGTTGATAATTAAACCTCTTAATCAGCACAGAAAATCACAGAAGGAGGTCATTAAGTAACTGGGTTTATTTTAGGGTCTCTGTTCACGCTTCTCATTAATCTAGATCTGCTTTGTTTTTCAATCTTACACATTATAATCTTGTGCCCTCCAAGGTGGGGAGCAGGCATGAACTAGACTTTGAATCTCAGATAAGGCCCTCTTCTGTTCTTTGTGTTCCCTACTTGTATTTTCACCCTGACATCAACATATACGCAGAGAATTGTGGAGGAGATGAGCCAATCACATCCATTTTAGATAATTTGTGGCTCTGTTTCCCATTTTTTACTTTATTTCTTGATTTATCATCTCAAAAAGCTAAGAAGCAAATTATAAACAGCAAATACCAAGCATATTTGGAATATACCATCTTTAATTACAAAAAAAATTGAATTTTTAAAAATCATAATAAATGAATGTAACAGTAATACATTTTCATTTAGTGTACGTTGCATTTAATTATAGTATAATTCTGATGATAGCCCTTTTATTTATTTACTTATTTTTTTCTCTTTGTCCCAGAGGGGTTGATATTGCCAAGAAAACCAGCATATTTTTTTCCTCTGGGAAATTCACCCTGAGTGGATCTTGGCGGCATCATTATCTACACTGGGGCTGCCATTGATTGAGTGGGGGGGGAGGGGGGGAGATTAAATCTATATTATTCTTCCTTTTCTGGGTTAACATAAATAACTATGTAAAAGTTGCAATTTTCACCAAGATTTCTGATATAAATTCCAAGCCAAGCAGGGACTTCCCTGGTGGTCCAGTGGTAAAGAATCCACCTTCCAATGCAGGGGATGCAGGTTCGATCCCTGGTCAGGCAACTAAGATCCCACATGCCGTGGGGCAACTAGGCCCACGCGCCTCAACTAAAGAAGGGAAAACCTGCATGCCACAACTAGAGAGACGCCCACACGCCATAACTAAGACCCGATGCAGCCTCCACCCCCCCAAAGAAAGAAAAATTAAATTCCAAGCCAAGCAGATGTGGTGGTAGGATAGGAGCAAGAGTTGCCGGAATGACAAACTGCACTGTTCAAGGGCATGGGTCTCACTGAGGTAACATCTGACAGAACATTCAACATGAATGGCGTCCCACAAGGAACCTGCTACCATCTCTCAAGCTACCTTTTCTCCCCCCATTAACTCCCTCTCTCCCTCCCGAACCTCTCTTCCACCCTTTCCTGAATGGACAATTTCCCCAGGAGATAGCAAGTCACTGGTAGCCCCTACAGTGAACATTACCAGGTGGAATCCAGAATCAGAGCCGTTTCCTTCCCCCCGTCTCCACAGCCGGCTGGAGGAGAGGGGACAGCCTGCCTGAGGTTGAAGGACATCACACACAGGATTCCACGGAGACTACAGTTGGATGACCTTTTAAAAATGTTTCTTTGTTTGCCTTAGAGTACCTTAAAAATGAAATACGATACACATCTTGCCCTGAAATCTGATTTACCAATAAAACTCCATTCTTCAAATCAGGTCTTTATCTACCCTCTTGCTCTAGTCATCCCTCCGCACATGACATAATTTTGACCTATTATTCTTTGAGCTTATTGGTACCTTATCTTACTTTGGATTACTTTACAAGGCCCTCCTACACTAATTTAACTCCATGAGGTGCTCAATCAGCCTCTCCCTAGTCTTGGATTTCTCCCTGTGCATATACCTTGGAGGGGTGGGAACAAAACATAATAATAGGTCACAGGAGGAAAACAGAAGAATGCGGAAATGTGCAAAAAATAAAATAAAAATTGGATGGACTCTCACCACACAGACAACCAGTGTTATGTTTTGGTGAGTGTCTTTCTAATCCTTTTTTCATGTATATTTTAAGCAAAATGAAAATTACCTTAAATTATATACAGTGAACTTCCTTCTCATCATTAGATATCTCTTAAAAGTACACCTTTTTTGTTTTTAAATACATATGTATCTTCTAAGAATTAGTAAATTTTGTTACATTACATTTATTATATAAAAATATACATTCAATAAATATTATTTAACGATATCTAATACAGTCTATATTAAAAATTTCCCAAGTAGTTTTGTAATGTTCTTTACAGCTGTTTTCCCATCTTCCAGCATCCAAAAATAATATAAGATCATGTATTAAAAGTAATTGTTTTGGAAAATATAATTCTTAACAGGAATAATATTTTGTCATACGAGTGTCCCTAATTTATTTACTCATTCCTCTACTGTGGGACATTTAGATTGTTTCCCACTTGTAGCTATTATAAACGACGCTGTGATGAACGCACATGTACATAAACCTTTGGGTACATCCCTAATTCTTCCCCAAGTATTTCTCTGCAGGTGGGAAAGCTGCCTGTGGACCCTGCAGGCACGTGTTTGAAGGTTGTGCATCCCCCTAGAAAAGTTTAATGTGGCTGCAGGGAGTCCAGAACGTCTTACTCACTGGCATTTCCACACTGAAGATGCAGACACACAGCTTTAAGACAAGTGAAAGAACATGTTTTCCTTTGCCCTACGGTCTTGCCAGAAGCACTGCATTTATGCCAAAAAAAACCTATCCTGGGAGGAACTGGGAAGCAATGCTTGGGCTCTGAAATCAGACAGTCCTTGGTGGGAGCACTTAACTTCACCACAAAGTAATGTTTCAACTTCCGCAAGTTGTTTTAACTCTCAGAGACTTTTTCTCTTCTCAAAAATGTGGGAAATACCACTCGTTGTGATAATTATGTGAGAACACAGAAAAACAAATAATCCATGGTGCATGATGAATTTCTGTTAGCCTCACCCCTGCCCCTTTAGAGACTCCATTTTGCAATTGGGCAGGAAAGGGACAGAAAAGCCATAGCACTCTTGTGTGGAATATGGAAAACACTGGCACCAAAATCTCTGAAATACTTCCAAGGTAGGTGTTACTATTTAAGGGGGGAAGGTATTAACACAAAATTCAGTTGGAGGAAAAAAAAAAACCCTGCGGACCATTTTGTTATCATTCATGGAAGTCCTTCTGCCCTTCACACTTGGGAGCATCTCATCACCCAATTAAAAAATTACTATAATAAATAGGAGATAAGTAAAAATAAAAACTGTTACAAAGTGGTAATCTCACTCTTATCCCTCCAAACCTGACCATCTCACATCTTTGCTCTGGGCTCCTAGAACATGATATGAACCTTCCTATCATGAGCTCTGCTAGCACTTGAAGTACTGCACCCGGAGTGGTGGGTGATATAGCCTTATTCAACCACTGTGCCTCACTCAGTGGTGCTCAAGGGCTCAGAGGTCCCCTGAGATCTTGATCCCATTAGCCTCTGGGTGGGACTTGGAGCGGTCACCACCAGCTGTGAACCTGATGACATATTTAAGATCATTTAAAAGTCGAAATGTAGCAACCTCAGTTTAGGCATCCAAAATGGAGCCAGGTGGTCATTGTGGATGTGGTTTCACACATTGTTCCTGCATCACCGAGAACTTGAATTTTCTCAGCTGTATCAAAGAACACCACCAACCATTTTTTGTTTTTAAGAACTTTCACTGAGATACAATTGGCATACAATAAACTGCATATATTTAGTGTACAAGTTGATATTTTTTTCTTATTAGTAATGTATATATGGTAATCCTAATCTCCCAATTCATTCCCCCACCAACTCCCACCCTCAGCAACCATTTTAAAACAAAAGCTGCTAGCGGCTGCCAGTTGCAACCTTGTAGTTTCAAAGTCCCCTGCCCCACCAACTAATCACTTGCAAACTCAAACAATCCTTGCTAAACAAGCACCCTTACTTCTTGCCAGCTCCACTTCTAATTCTTGACAACTTACGTAACCTTGCAGTTTTTTGGCCTTTATAAGCATCCCCCATTTTGTCATCAGGTGGAACACAAGTCACGTGCTTCTCGAACATACCCCCAAATAAACCTCTTTAATTGGTCTTTGTTTCTGAAATTTTGGCTAACAAATGTCTTCCTCCTTCTACTGCCTTATAAAAACATGTTAGATGTGTGCCCCAGTGTGAGAAAGGTGCAAAAGCACTGCCCACCACTATAGGAGTTCATACACATAGGAGACGGATTACTTACCCAGGATGTCCTGTGATAGGTTTCTTACTGATAGTCAGCAGGGAGGGACCAGGTTTTGTGAGGCCTGAAGCTTATACAAATGAAGCAAATCCTCTTTAAGAAAAATAATAAGAAAATTAGAAAGTAAAACATTAGGTCCAGGATCTTAGAGGGTCTCAGACAAATAACTGTCCTGACACTTGAGTTTACTAGTTTCATAGTACATCTACCTCTTGCTTAACCAGATGCTAGATGAAGTACAAAGGCAGTAAAGCCAGATCTCTTGGGTCAGATCCTGGCTCCATCACTTACTAACTGCATAACCCGGGCCAAGATACTCAATCTTCCCATGCCTCACCACCTACTCAGAACACTACCTACTTTAAGGTATAACTACTCAATCATGTGAATTACTAACAGTTCCTCACTAAGCTTTGGCAGCTACCTTAGCTGGACTCTTTGCATTTTTGAATACTGTGTTCTGTGGTTTTGTTTCTCACAGTTCTTACCATGAACTTATATCTGAGTTCAGAGCATGCCTTCTTCTCCTCTCATTCCTGCCCTCTGGTCCTGGTTTCCATCCTTGATGGACCTCTACCTCCAGGTTTACAATGGCTTCAAAGCATAATGCTGGTCCTTTTGAGTTCCTAATTCTAATCCTCATTCTTTATCTGTTAGGAAGATTTTTTTTTTAAGTCAAGTATTTTAAATATTGCCTTTTATATGACTCCTTGATTCTTTTTCTTCCAGTTCATGATTCAAATAGTAAACTCTTATAAATGATAAGTTGCAACATTCAAAACTGATATTTTCTTTCTGGGTTGTGTTTTTTTTTTGTTGTTGTTGTTTTATTTTTTTGTTTTTGGCCACAAGAGTCCACTCTTGGGCCCTGGAAGGGGTCCCCCTTCCTGCAATATGTGTATGTGTGTGTGATGAGGAGGCTGTGGCGCAGGAAGAACCCTGGAAGGAGCTCAGTTTGTCTTCAGAGTCTCTTCTTGACCCTTCACATTGTGCCCTCCCCTTCAAGTAGCTCTACCTTCCCTCAGTTCTCCTTGTTTTTCGATTATCTGATTTCTCAGAAATGAAAAGCAGCCTCTGTAAACCTGCTTTGAGAAGAGAATCTCACTGGGAGTCTCTTGGACTCTGTTTTTGCCAGGGAGGGAAATGGCCCTGGGGTAAAGGTGAGAGAGAAGAGCTTGGAACACACAGAACAGGACCAGACTGCTGCGGTGATACTGTCCCAACACATATCGTCTTCCTACAGTAGAAGCCGGGAGACCCTCTCAGGCTAATCTGGAAGGATTCATGCCACTTTTACATACATTCTCCTTATTTTATATAACTAGTCCTTTTGTATTAATGAGCATCTTTTAAAACCAGTTTTAAGCAATGTACATATTGAAAATCACGATTTTGAAAAATCACATATTGAAAATACACGATTCTAGATTTTGTATTTAAAGTCTAAATCTTTTGTTGTGTGAGCTTTGGGCACCCTCTTAGGAAGTAATGTAAGCTTGCTCTTTCTTTCCTGCCTTTGCATCTAAAAGACTGTTACACTCAGTTAACATTTTATTAGACATTTAAAAAAGTAACTGTTAGAAGTATTGTCCCTTCCGTGGTCCTGGAAATGTTCTGCGCTTTATCTGATTACATCTCATGTTCAGTTTGTGAAAACATTAAATCGAGCTGGAAATTTATATATTCAATTTCTGTATGTAAATTGTACTTATGTAAAAACTTTCGAAAAAGTGGCTGCCTCTTATTGCAGGTTGGATTCCCGTGAACAGGGGCAGATGCTGAGTGGGAATCTGACAAGCAGGTCCTTTAGGTTTCAGGAAATGTCCTGGAGACAAAGGCCTCTCTCCTTTCCTTCCTTCCCTTCCTTCCTTCCTTTCCTCTCTCCCTCCCTCCTTTCTCTGTCTCTCTTCTTTTCACCTTTCTTTTTATTTTTGTAGTAAAATCATGCTTTATATCTTAGTGATTAAATTAAATGTTTTCATGTATTATCTCATAAAAAGATCCCTTGTTAAGAAAATCTTTTTCTTTTTCCTTTTTATTTTATTGTGGTAAGAACACAACATGAGAGCTACTGTCTTAACAGATATGTAGTGTTCAGTATGATATTATTAACCAAAGGCGGGAGTCTCGGCTGCCTTTTCTCCATGCATCTTCTCAGAGTTGTGTTTCTTGGGCGCATGGTACAGACTGTTAGATTACCCTCCATGGAGGAGGGTGGAGGGGATAAAAAGTCCCTAGCTCTTAGAAAATAAATTAAAAGCGCCTACCTTCTTTTTCTTTGGTCGCGCCAGGCGGCTGGCAGGTTCTCAGTTCCCCTAAAGAGGATCGAACTTGGGCCCTTAGATAGGGATGGCGCAGAGCCCGAACCACTGGACCGCCAGGGAATTCCCTGTATTTTTTTTTTTTTTCCTTATGACAATAAATCCACCTAAAACACGGTTTTTTTTCTTTTTGGTGCGCACGAGCTTAGCTGCTCTAGCGGCATGTGGGATCATCGTGGAGCAGGGATCGAACCCCTGTCTTCTATATTGACAGGCGGATTCTTGACTACTGCGCCACCTAGGAAGCCCCCTACATATGTTCAGAGGCGCCTACCTGTGCCTTCGAATTCCTGTTCTGAGCGAAGCCGGAAGTCACTCGCCCAGCGTCACGGGGCTGCGGGATTGGCGGAGCGGAGGCGGCGGGAACAGCGCGGGGGGCGGCTCCGCACGCGGGGGGCGGGGCCGGGAGGGTGGTGCGGCCGCGGGTGGGCGCGAGGCGCCCCGGGGCTCTCGGCAGCAGCGATGGCGGGCGCCTCTCGGAGGCCAGCGAGCGTCCTCACCGACGGCACGACTTTCAGCACCGGGAGCGCGTCGCCAGGCACACCAGACGAGGTAGGAAGTGAGGCGCGGAGCCCGCGACGCCGGCCGGGCCTCGGGGTCCTGTTTCCCCCTCCCTCCCCCGTACTCCCGCCGAATCCCTTCCTCCCGGGGCGGCCTGGCTGTCTCCATCCCCGGAGGCCCCGGCGCCCATGGGAGCTCCTCCCCGGCTCCCTCTGTGCCTCAAGGGGTCCGGCTCGTCTGGGCCACGGAGTCGCGGCGACGCTGGCTCCGCCGTGCGACCTCGGGAACCTAATGTCTGCCTGAGCCTCGGTTTCCTCATCTGGCAGGAATATGAATCCACCTTTTCGGTTTCGGTGAAGAGTTAGTGAGCCAGTAATTCGCGTAAAGGACGTGGCATAAGAGCTAGCACCTGGGTCTGCCCAATACGTGGTAGCTGCTGTATGTTGGGCTATTTGGGGGATGTGGACCCTAAAGTCCGGCCTGTCCCTGCCTAAAATTAATTTTGTGACCCCCGCCCCCCCTCATGAGGGATATTTCTACATTTCGTTTATTCGTGCAAGAAATATTTATTGAGCTTCTACCCATCGTGCACTGTGCTAGGCACTGAGGATGCAATAGCGAAAGCAGCCCTGGGCTTTGTATGCATGTTATACCTTCAGTAAACAAACAAAAAACAGTTTATTGACCAACAAAAAATAAATTCATGTTCTGTAAGTAGTAACGACAGATACAGGTGCATATATATCCTCTCTATGCCGTGTTCCAAGCTAAGAATAACATTTTGAGTTCTGTTTAAGGCCTGATAACAGCCTCCTTTGGTACCGTGTGGCTTTGCCTGTAGGAAGATACGTGCATTATGCCCACAAAGGAAAGAATGGTAACAAAATTTGTCGAAGCCGATGAATTTTTGTGCTTTTACGTTGTTGGAACAATGGTGAACTCTTGGGCTATTCCATCCTACTCTTTGCATTGGGATTTCTGCCTGTAGGTCAGTAGGGAGAAGACTGCTGTGATTCAGGTGGTGAACATTATTAGTTAATGTGGTTTAAAATGCTTTATAGCACATGCTTCTTAAGTTAATTTAGAGGGAAGACAGATGCAGTGGAGTTTGGCTGTGATTGTTGCCTTTTATGGCCCAGATTTGGCTGGCCATCGACCTTATCTTCTGTGCACACGTGCATACGTACAGCTGATAAACATATAGCTGAAAAGAGCAAGCTTCCCCTCTAATAAAGAATCCTAACAAGCAGGGGATTGCTCTTGACCTCATCACTGATATTTAAATTGTTTTCTGCTGTTATCAGCAGGACAGTTCCTTTGAGAAAAGAAATGTGTTGAAATGTAATGATAATACTACTAATAATGATGAAAGCAAATGCTTATACTATTTATTCTTTGCCTGGGACTATTCTAAATACATAAATACATTTACTCATTTTATTCTCACCACAACCCAGAGATATAGTTGCCATTATTTTGCCCAGTTTCTGGGTGGGAAAATGAAGCACAGAGAGGGTGAATAACTTTGACCATGTTCACAGAGCCAACAAGGAGTAGAAATAGAATTTGAACCCCAGTGCTCTGGCTCCAAGTCTGTAGTTTTTGACCATTATCATAACTGCAGAATAAACTATATCCTGCACATAGTAAATACAACAATGTTGTTTTTTTTTTCCAATAAATTTATTTATTGGCTGTGTTGGGTTTTCATTGATGTGTACGGGCTTACTCTAGTTGCAGAGAGCAGGGGCTACTCTTCATTGCCGTGTACAGGCTTCTCATAGTGGTGGCTTCTCTTGTTCTGGAGCACGGGCTCTAGGTGTGCGGGCTTCAATAGTTGTGTCTTGCGGGCTCTACAGTGCAGGCTCAGTAGTTGTGGCGCACGGGCTTAGTTGCTCTGTGGCATGTGGGATCTTTCCAGACCAGGGATTGAAACTGTGTCCCCTACATTGGCAGGTGGATTCTTAACCACTGAGCCACCAGGAAGGTCCCTACAACAGTGTTCTTATTAACTCTTCAGGAGTTGAACAAATTGATATTTTTTCTTACTAGCTTCTCTAGGGAAGAGGCTAAGAAAAAGTCTAAAAAGAGCAAGCTGTGGAAGACACATGACCTACTCAGTCGTCTCTGCTAGAAATCAGATTCCATTTTATGTACCTCTTCTCAGTTCTACCACCTTTATCTTTCATTTCTGGACAATATCTTGGCTCTGTGTTTGGGTTCAGATCCTTTCCCTTTCCTTGGAAGTTTGGCCATCTGGGGACTGTACCCTGGCTTTCCACACAGGTGGCTGATCATTATACCTTAGTGCTTAGGTAATCAAGCTGCTGCTTTGAAAGCTTATTTAGTGTGTTTATGAAGTCGAGGCAGAGAGAACACCTGTGGCTTGAAGTATTTTCTATGTATATGTATTTTCTCTCTAATAAGATTATATTCTGTTGGATAATGTATCCCAGATGAAAAATAATTTCTCACATTTATTAAACATCTTTTGTAGGCTAAGTATTGTGTTTCATATTTACACTACTATGAAAAGGTTAAAGAAGTTGCCCAATGCCACACATTTGTCAAGTGGAAGAACTAGATATCCACCCAGGTCTGCTGACTCTGGAGCCTATTTTTAACCACTGGGCTTTATTATTCTTCAATAGGAATTAGATGAAGGATCCAGTTTGTTTGATAAAGCATTTGTTTGAGGGAGACTGTGGCACAATGGGGAAAGAACGGTGAAGCTCTTGGCTTTTAGTGATAGAAAATCAGTTCTGTTGATAGTTTGGGGCTGCAGGAAGATTTTTACAGTGATTGTCACCTATATAATAACTGAAGTTGTAAGACGACATCAGTTTATTCTAGTAAAGACTGGAGATCAAGAAGAACACAGGACCAAGTACTGAGCTTTGGAAGAAATCCTCAGTTTAGCCTAAAGAAGCAGCGGACCAGGAGGGTAGAAGCATATCTATGAAGGTCTGTTGAAACAGTAATTGAATTAAGAGAGTCATTGAGATACTGGGAACTGTCATGCTTTTTTAATGCACCAAATTCATTCATAAAGAATTTCTGAGAGAAAAAAAAAATTACAGGTGGGAAGGAATAAGATACTATAATAGACTCAATTTTTTTTTCCTTCCCATGTTTGAGTTTCCGTCTTCTCTTTCTCCATTCTGCATTTAGTTGACCAAGTAAGTAGAAAGAAGAATTACTTTTTTGGGACACAAAATGTAGCCATAAAACAGAGGATCATTATAATAAAATCTCATGTTCTTGGTTGTTACATAACTAGAGGATACCACCAATGTTTCAAGCCAAATATTAGTACTCTGGATTCTCAACCAACCAATTGTTTTCTCATTATGGCTGAGGATTTCCTTATTATCTCATGTTCTTGGTTGTTAAGTACCTAGGGGTACTATTGATATTTCAAACAAATTATCAGTGCTCTGGGTTTTCAAGCAACCAATAGCTTTCTCAGTATGGCTGAGGATTTGCTGCCCGGCAGATGTAGAGGTTCATCAGTATGTCCTTGACAATCTGGTATGATTGGATAGAGTGTCAACATCGTGGTTAGAATGTTTATCTTTATAATATTAATAAAAATGGTGGGTCAGGGCCAAACTGATTAGGAATTCAGGCATCATAAAAAATCAACCAATAAAAAGAATAATCCCCAGAGTTTATAAGAATACATTTTGTATATGCTTATCCTTTTTAAAAAGTGCCCTTTAAAGAGGTTTTTTTAGAAAGAGACTTAAGATTATTTTTGCCTTTTCCTTCTATGGAGACTACATAGGGACAACCTTGAGGACTGCTACTTCTGTACATTATCTGAGAGAAAAAACAAACACTGTTTGAGAAAGTTGGTAGTTAAGAAACTTACTGTTAAATGGCTGGAAACAAAGGAAAGAAAAACAATTTAGTCAATTTGTGCCATTGTTGACCAGCTAATTGTTTTGCGTGCTAATTAAGATTCAGTAAGAGGAAAAAAAAAATCAATGCACTGAAAGGGCATCTAATTTTTTTTTTTTTTTTTTTTTTATAAATTTATTTTTTTATTTATTGGCTGCGTTGGGTCTTCGTTGCTGCACACGGGCTTTCTCTAGTTGCTGCGAGCGGGGGCTACTCTTCATTGTGGTGTGCGGGCTCCTCATTGTAGTGGCTTCTCTTGTTGTGTAGTTGCGGCACATGGGCTCAGTAGTTGTGGCTCACGGGCTCTAGAGCACAGGCTCAATAGTTGTGGTGCACGGGCTTAGCTGCTCCGTGGCATGTGGAATCCTCCCAGGGCAGGGCTTGAACCCATGTCCCCTGCATTGGCAGGCGGATTCGTTACCACTGCGCCACCTAGGAAGTCCGGGCATCTAATTTAAAGTAAGAAACTTACTCAAAAATTTGTGGACACATTTTTAATAGAAACAGCGAAACCATGCTAATTTTAAGTTGGTAATCTCATGGGCTTAGGCAGTTGTAGCAGTTAAAGTGCTATAACAAAGATACCCCCCCGCCCCCCCCCAAATACCATGGATTAAATAGCAGAGACTTTTACCTTTTTCTCATGTAACTGTGCTTGGTGATTAAGTGGCCTCTGCTCCACAGAGTCATGTAGGAACCGAGGCTAGCAAAGTGTCTGCCACCTCCAGCACATGGCTTCCAAGTCAATTTTAGTCATGATCATTTCAAGCTAGTAGGAGCAGGGGGGTCGGGGGTTGAGGGGTGGGGTTAGGAAAAGCTGAAGTCCAGAGTAAGAGATGTGACCTTCAACTGTGTGATACAGCAGCATCACGTATCCCTTCATCACAGATTCCTCCAGTCATCTGCTCACGTGTATCTGCAAGGGGTGTTGGGAATTATGTGTAGCCAAGTGTCCAGAAAGAACACATTTGGGGTCAACTAGTAGTTTCTTCAGCAGCTGTACTAAAACCTAGCTTTATGCTTCCTGGTTGACAGGAATACTCTGAAAATCATACAGGTTTTCAATTCCTTACCACCTTTAGGCTAAATATGTTTTGAAAGTCAAGATTTTTGGTTTGTAGAAAAGTAATAAATTATACATAATCCCTGTTGTGTAACATCCCAGTGGGATTTTAGGCAGCATCTTTTAAGCAGATCAATTAATATTGATTGTAGTATTATTAATGTAGTAGTGAAATGTAAAATTATTGATACTAAGTGAGATAAATAAAGGCTGAAAATATTCTCCTGGCAGTACAGGGCGAGTTTGCCTCCAAATAAGTTTGCACCAAACTTAGAAAAACACTTTTAGCTTTGGATTTGAATAAGGAATCGTGGAACTGAATTAACACTAAAACCATGTAATTTAAGTATGATTAAGTAATCTAAAAGCAAAATTTAAAAAGCAATGATAATGATAAAGGTGAAACATTCTAATATTTTGAAAAACTTATGATTCCTTAAATATACATCTATTTTTGTGACTACTACACCTAAAATATGACAGGATGGCTTAGAAGTTTAGGAATAAATAGCTAAAACAGGTTGCATGCCCAGCAGCAGCAAGGCTAGGATGTTGGAAGCAATGGCAGGTGAGAACAGAGGACAAGGAGTGGAAGAGGGGAGGCCCTGTGCTCTCTGGGCAAAATTTCTAAGAGTGCCTCTTTTAAAAGAGCAAGAGAATCTATTGGCATTGTGGTTGTTAAGATGATGAGAAAAAGGCACTAGAGGAATCAGCGTTAGTGGTATTTGGCACTCAAAATACCCCACTCTCTCTCATCCAGGACCAGTTTAACCCCAGAATCTCTCCCCATTAGTTGGAACCAGGTTAGGCCTCTGCCTCTAAGCACTGCCATGCGCTTTCATCTTTTTTTTTTTAATTAATTATTTATTTATTGGCTGCATTGGGTCTTAATTGCTGTGTGTGGGCTTTCTCTACTTGGGGCGAGTGGGGGCTACTCTTCATTGTCATGTGCAGGCTTCTCATTATGGTGGCTTCTCTTGTTGCAGAGCACGGGCTCCAGGTGTGCAGGCTTCAGTAGTTGTGTCATGAGGGCTCAATAGTTGTGGCACACGGGCTCTAGAGTGGAGGCTCAGTAGTTGTAGTGCAGGCTTAGTTGCTCTGTGGCACGTGCACTACAACTTACCAGCCCAGGGATTGAACCCGAGTCCCCTGCACTGGCAGGCAGATGCTTAACCACTGCGCCACCAGAGAAGTCCCTGCACCACCAGAGAAGTTCTTTCTCATCCTCCTTTTTTTTTTTTTTTAAGAACTTTTATTGAGATACAATTGGCATACAATAAACTGCATATATTTAAAGCGTACAATTTGATATTTTTTTCCTTATTAGTTATGTATGGCAATCCCAGTCTCCCAGTTCATCCCCCCCCCCCCCCACTTTCCCCCCTTGGTGTCCATATGTTTGCTCTCTACATCTGTGTCTCTATTTCTGCCTTGCAAACCAGTTGATTTGTATCATTTTTCTATATTCCGCATATATGTGTTAATATACGATGTTTGTTTTTCTCTTTCTGACTCACTTCACCCTGAATGACAGTCTCTAGGTCCATCCATGTCTCTAAAAATGTCCCAGTTTCATTGCTTTTTACAGCTGAGTGGTATTCCATTGTATATATGTACCATACCTCTTCTTTATCCATTCATCTGTTGATGGACATTTAGGTTGCTTCCATGTCCTGGCTACTGTAAATAGTGCTGCAATGAACATTGGAGTGCATGTGTCTTTTTGAATTATGGTGTTCTCTGGGTATATGCCCAGTAGTGGAATTGCTGGGTCATATGGTAACTCTATTTTTAGTTTTGCAAGGACCCTCCATACTGTTCTCCATAGTGGCTGTATCAATTTACATTCCCACCAGCAGTGCAAGAGCATTCCCTTTTCTCCACACCCTCTCCAGCATTTACTGTTTGTAGGTTTTCTGATGATGCCCATTCTAACGGGTACGAGGTGATACCTCATTGTAGTTTTGGTTTACATTTCTCTAATAATTAGTGATGTTGAGCAGCTTTTCATGTGCCTCTTGGCCGTGTTTGGAGAAATGCCTATTTAGGTCTTCTGCCCATTTTTTGGAGAAATGCCTATTTAGGTCTTCTGCCCGTTTTTTGATTGGGTTGTTTTTTTTTTTTTGGTATTGAGCTGGATGAACTGTTTATATATTTTGGAGATTAACCCTTTGTCTGTTGATTCATTTGCAAATATTTTCTCCCATTCTGAGAGCTGTCTTTTCGTCTTGCTTTGCTGTGCAGAAGCTTTGAAGTTTCCTTAGGTCGCACTTACTTATTTTTGTTTTTATTTCCATTACTCTAGGACTTATACTCTTTTTTGCAAAAGAAATTCCCAACTGGATGCACTTTCATCCAGATTTGCTCACTGTAATCCCTTCGTGTGCCCACACCAGGTTTGCTCACTTACCTCTCTGCAGTCAGCGTGATGCAGGATGCAAAAACTAGTGCTTCTTGTTTATTCTCAAGAAAAACTTGTTCAGACTTACGAGTCTCATGCAACAGGTGCTTGTGTCTGATCAGTGTAAGAAATGTGAATTTGGTACCCCTCCTCTGGACGCTCTCAACTTCTCTTCAGGCTACTGTGACTGAGAAGCGAGGGTTGGAAAATATACAAGGAACAGTATCACTTGAGGAAGTCTTAAGGCTTTTCTGTTGACAGCTAGTAGCTAGATTGAGCTTACACTCCACATGCATTTGTAATGTCTACATTTAAGTTCTTATCAAAGAAGGGATTTTTTTTTTTTAAGTAGACTTTACTTTTTAGAGCTGTTTTAGGTTAACAGCAAAATTGAGTGGAAAGTACACATTTTTCCCATACCCCCAACACCCTCACATGCACACCCTCCCCCACCATCAACATCCCCCACCAAAGTGGTACATTTCCTATAACTGATGGGCCTACACTGACACATTATTGTTACCCAGAGCTCATAGCTTATGTTAGGATTCACTCCTGTTGTACATTCTGTAGGTTTTGAAAAATGTGTAATGACAAGTATCTACCATTGTAGTGTCACACAGAATAGTTTCACTGCCCTAAAAATTCTCTGTTTTCTACTTACTCATCTCTCCTTTCGTAAATCCTGGCAACCACTGACCCATTTACTGTCTCCATAGTTTTGCCTATTCCAGAATGTCATATAGTTGGAGTCATACAGTATGTAGCTAGAATTTTTTGGAGCAAGAATTCAGTGGAAGTTTCCTTCGTGCTATGATAGACTGCTTCCTTACCTACATTTTCTCTTGTGTCTCTGTGAGACATCTTTCACAGTCTCTTCCTCGTTTTGCCTTTAATGTAGGGGAATGATTCTTAGTTCTCGCCATCTGTCCAGTAATACCCAAAGATGCTTGGTAAGTGAAAACAACTTATGTTTAATTGTTTGATAAGCTACCATCCTCTGGCGTCTCTCCCTCAGGAGGATCTCATAGGAACACTCATACATAAATACATTCAGTTTTGCTATAATGCTTGTTTTGAAAATGCAGATTTGTTCCAACACAATGGATATATCAGAGGATGATTCAAGCATAACGGGGATCTCATGTTTGCTCACGCGTGATTTCATCCACAAAAAACACTAGGTGAACACAGAAGACTGCATTCAGCTGAATCTAGCCACCTAGGAATACATAAAGCATGTACACAAAATACACACACACACACCTCAAACCACTGCCAGCTACCTCAATTCACTGCATGTGTTACAAGCCACACCATTCACCTTTGGTGTCACATCCTTCCATCTGATTTCCCTCCTTTCCTCTCTCTCCTGATGACCCTCCTTTCACCACCTCACAATAACTCACAAATTGCCATCCTTCTGATGCCTGTGTCCACAAGCACACTTCAGGTCTTTTCAAGGTAAAGTGTTGTATTTATTGCAATCCATTTATGTATTTCCTAACCATTTAACAAGTGTAAAACCGTGCTCCTGTTTTTACTAGGGTCCTATTTTTTTTAATGTGTCACTGAAAAAGTTTTAAAGTGTTATGCCCATAAAATCATAAGCCCTGTGGTTTTTTTATCACCACAATAATGTGGTGATTTTTAGGAACATACATATAGCATTCTAGCAGAACTGACTGTATATGACAGGATGTTAAAATGGAATTCCTTTTCTTCAGGCTTCCACTGAGCATCAAGATCATCTCTATGACAATCTCCTTATGTTAAATTTCCTTATGTTAAACTTTCAAAGGTGTTGGGAAAAAAATAGCTTTTTCATTTGCTCTTGCTTTAGGTGGGCCAGTGTTAAAGTTGACGTAGCTGGAGGTTTATTGGGAAACTGGAGGCTTTCTTTGGAGAGAGTAACTTGTGCACTTGGGACCCTGGATCCCCCTTTTATGGGAGAAGGATAGAGCTTACTTTCCCCTAACCTCATGCCTGCTGAGAGGGATTTCAAGCACTGAGATAGGTGCTGTGCATCCACAAAGCTTGTGATTACACATGGGGTGGTGTCAGCCTCATGCCTGAAAAAAGCCTGTGGCCTGGCTGAAGTGGCCTGAACTGCACTGATCAGCACTCACTTTTGTATACCCTGAAACAACTGTTTGAAATAACCATTTAGTGGGATGTCACTGGCCAGCAGAAGAAATGGAGATGATGGCCAGGGGAGTTGTGGACAAGATGTAAGGATTAACCAGAGATAAGAAGGGAGAAATGATATTACTCTTTTGACCTTGAGGATTAAGGAAAGGGCTGCAAGCCAAGGACTGTATGTGGCTTCTAGGGATGGGAAAAGATGACACAGAGTTCCCCTGAGATATTCCAGAAGGAATGCAGGCTTGCCTACACCTTGATTTTAACCTAGGAAAAATGATTTCAGACTTTTGATCTCGGAAACTGAGATAATAAACTTGTGTTATTTTAAGCCACTAAGTTTGTGGTTGTTGGTTACAGCAGAGATAGAAAATGAATGCATATTAAGCGTATAAACAGTGGGGAAGGAGGAGGTGAGGGAAAGACCTTCACTTCTTACCTGAAAGTAAGGATTACAGTCACGTTTGTCCACTGAGTGCCAACTCAGCTCCAGGGGCTGAAGCACACCTCTCGGGACCACGGCAGAGGCACCTTCAAGTACTGAGACTGTCTGGCAGAGCCTCAGCCAATGGCACAGGGGACTCAGTCCAGGCAGACACACCTCACTGAATCTATTGATGACATATTCTGGTTGCTATTGACAAAATATCTTTCATCCGTGAGTAAAATGTTGTGTTTACAAGCAAAGTTGAAAGCATAAAAGATTTTTAATAAACTCCTTAGGGCTCATTAGAATTGGCATCAATTTTATGGTTTGGGTAGGTTCTATGATTGGGAGGTGAATTCCAAGCAGCCCATTGTGCCAGGAATAGGGAGAGTTGCTGGGAGTATTTGTGTGTAAAAAGATGTTAGAATTACCCAAGCTGAGTGGAAGGACAGACTGGGAGAGCTCAGTGGGTTCCTGTATCTTTGTAAGTAAGTAAAAAGTTAGAAGAGATTGTCTTCTCCTGTCTCCTCCTTTTCCTTCTCTATTTCCTTCTTTTCCCTATCTGACTCTGCATTTAGATTTCATTGATTTAACAGAAATGTGGTTTGTCTTCTATTGCACGCTGATCAGTTTTACTCCCTACCTCTTCACCTTTCCTTTAAACTCTTTATGAGACACAGTATGGGAATCCAGGAGTGTTGGACTGGATTCCAAGTCCTTCACTTTTTAACTGGGTGACTAGGTCCAGGGTCTGGCACATACTGAATATAAAGTAAATGTTACTTTTTGTCTGGTTCTTCTTTAATAATATCATAGTGATGGGCACACATTAGAACAGAATATCAGAAAATCGTGGTATAGGTTCAAGCCAAGAAGATGCATGGATATCACTTAGTCCCACATGTGAGATATCAGTGGCGTCTGTGGTCTGGGTGATCCAAGAGAGAATTGGCTCCAGAAAAATGTAATGTAGCTCAATTCAGGTAGGAAAATGGAAATAATATTATTGCATCCCAACTATGTCCCAGGTACTGATTAAAGTGCAGAGTACTTATAGATATTTCACTTCTTTACGATGTTTGTTATACACATGATGTAAGTGTAATTGTCAGACAGCACAATCTTAGCATATGGTGTAATTTAGGCTCTTAATAAAGGTTAGGAATTTGGAATCAGAATGGGGTTTGAGTTTTTCTTGGCTTCTTAGAAGGTTTTTGACCTCAGATAATTTTTTTTTAACCTTTTCAAGTCTCATTTATTCAACTGACCTTTAATTGAGTACCACTGTTAGGTCCACAACTGAGCTGTCCTGAAGGATAACAGATAAAGGGCAGAATCCCTCCCTGCAGAGAAAACCAGCAGCCTTTAGTTTCCCCAAGTGCCAAAATTTGGTTAATAGTACCCATCTTGCAGCATGTTGTGAGGATTAAATGAGATAAATTTTTATGAGAGTGCTTCACATTTAGAAGAAACTCAATAAATGTTAATTTCTTTCTTTCTCTAGTGGCAGCTTAGTGGGTGGAAATTTTTCAGCTGGGAAATCTTTATTTGTTCTTCTCGAATAATACTAACATTGCCTTGAGGGTGACTGGCTTTGAATAACAGCTATGGAAACAATATTAGAATGAAGGTAACTCCATAGATTGGTGAAAATTGTGAGATTTTGGTCAATTTCAAACATTTGAAAACAATCTTATTATAAGAATGACTCTATTATATATGATTTTATTATGCGGTCAGATGTACTGGAAGATAACCGTTTGTTCATTGACAGGGACAGATGGGAAATAGGTAAGATTTTAAAGTTGAATTAACAGAAACAGATAGTAGTGCTTTTGGATTTCTAAGAGAGTCTGTTGCGACCAATGTAGTATTACAGTAACGTAAGGCATGCCAAAAAAAGTTAAATATTCCTTAGTACAGTAATATTATGATTGTTCATTCACAAAGGGCAGGGTCAGTATTTTCTACTAACAGGAAGAATAGTCTTTCCTTATATGAAACTAGACTGTTTATTCCAAGAAGATAGAAGCATGTATCTGTTAATGCCGTCCTCCTAATTTATCCCTCCCCCAACCTTTCCCCTTTGGTAACCAGAAGTTTGTTTTCTATGTCTGTGAGTCTGTATCTGTTTTGTAAATAAGTTTCTTGTATCTTCTTCTTCTCTTTTTTTTTTAAGATTGCACATGTAAGTGACAGCATGATATTTGTCTTGCTCTGTCTGGCTTATGGGTTAGCACACTATATACACACACCACTATATATCAAATAGATAACCAACAAGGACCTACCATATAGCACAGGGAACTCTACTCAATATTTTGTAATAACTTATAAGGGAAAGGAATCTGGAAAAGAATATATATATATATAAGAATGTAAGAATATATATACACACACATACATATAACTGAATCACTGTGCTGTACTCCTGAAACTAACACAACATTGTAAATCAGCTATACATCAATTAAAAATTTAAAAAAAATAATAAAAAAAAGAGAAAGGAAATAGAAGCTTACTTTAGAGGTGTAATTGTGTCTTAGCTGAATTTGTAAGAAGGCCCTAGCAGCCCTCAGGCTATCAAGCTATTAAAAGACATGGAGGAACCTTAAAAGGTGATTACTAAGTGAAAGGAACCAATCTGAAAAGACTACATGCTGTATGATTCTAACTGTATGACATTCTGGAAAAGTCAAAACTGTGAAGGTAGTAAAAAGATCAGTGGTTGCCAAGGGTTAGGAGGAAGAAAGGAAGGAAGGGAGCACAGGGGATGTTTAGGGCAGTGAAGCTATCCTGTAGGTTACTGTAATAGTGGATACGTGTCATCATATATTTGCCAAACCCTATACAGTACACAACATGAAGAATGAGCCCTAATGTAAACTATGTACTTTAGTTCATATTAATGTATCATATTGGCTCATTGATTGTAACCTACATACCACACTTGTGTTAGATGTTAATACTAGGGGAAACTGTGCTTTGTGGTGGAGATGGTGAGGGGTATATGGGAATTCTCTGTACTTTCTGCTCAATTTTTCTATAAACGTAAAACAGCTCTAAAATTAAAGTCACAACAACAGTAGTACTAATCATGAAAGCAATCAGTTAAAAAGACAGATTACCTACAAAGGAGCAATTAGACTCTTAGATAGCTTCAACAGTGACAGTGGAGATGGTCAACAGTAGAATTATATTTTCAAAGTGTTTAGGGAATATAACTGTAAATATAAAATTGTGTATATTATAAAAGTCAAGAACAAGCTAGAAAACATTTTTTTTCAAACATGAAAAAGGTGAGTGCTTACTACAAAAAAAGAAAACTCTCACTGAAGTATTGCCTGAAGGACATGCTAAAGGAAAAAAGAAAGAATCCTGGAGTGAATAGCTGAGATTCAGGAAAGAATGAAAAGTAAATTAAAAATTAAAAATGTGGATAAATTACAACAGATATTGATTGAATAAAACAATAATAAAAATGTCTAACATATAAGGTTAAAAATATAGAGAAAGCTAAAATATAGGGCAAAAAGAGCTTTTCAACTAGGAGGGGGCCGATAGCGTTAAAGCTTTCTAAGATTCTTTCTTGTTAAAGGTTTTAGAGTGTGGGGCTGGGCTACTGCTGTGCTTAACTTTTGGGAGTTGTGCGACAGGGTGGCCCTGAGGTGGAGTGAGGCATAAAGATTTTATATTAAAATTTTCAGTAGAAACCATGAAAAGGATAAAATGCATATCTTCTAAACCAGCAGAGGGAAAAAACATAGAATGAGAAAAGACTCAATTATTTCAAAAGAAGGAAAGAAGGGCGAAAGAAGACTTAGAAAAAAATAAGACAAATAGAAAATAAAAATATGATGGTATAAATGAATAAAAATATGGTAATGCTAATAATAAATGTAAATTAATTGAACTCTTCCAAAAAGGAATCAAGTTGTCATACTTGATAATAAAACAAATCCAACTCTGTACAAGACAGACTTAAACATAAAGATAATAAAAGGATGAAAACAAAGAAACAGAAAATATATGTTGTGTAAGTACTAACCAAGAGAAATTTGTATAGTTATAATAATGGCAACTAAATGTATTCAATGGTAAAAGCATTAGAAAAAAAAAGAGTCACTCATGGGTTCGATTTACCAGGAGGATTTAATAATTCTAAATGTGTATATAACTAATGGAATAGCTTGAAAATATGTAAAACAAAAATTGATGTAACTACAAGGAAATACTGACAAATCCATCTTCACAGTGAGAAACTTTAGCACACTTACTCAGTAATTGAGAGATTAAGCAGGAAAAGAAATATCAGTAAAAGCATAGAAACTGAAGAAAAAACTTATATTTTTGTAATGGATATGCATCAACTCCTATAATAACAATGAAGTATCCTGACTTTTCTTCTCCCAAATGCACATAGATTTTTTTGTATATATTGACACATATTTGGCCATTTTTAAATACATTAAAAATATCAGTTTCGCAGAGACCACATTTCTGACTAGGGTGAAGTTAAGTTAGAAGTTAGTAACAAAACATTAAGGAAAAATTCCATGCATTTGGGTTATTGTTTACAAAGCATACTTCTAAGTAATTAATGCATCTACGTACAATCATATTGCAAGTTAGAAAATACTTAGAACCAAAAGAAAAAAAAAAAACAGCACACCTTGAAATCTGAAGGCTTGAGCCAAAGTGGTGCCTAGAGGAAAAGTTTTAATTTTAAATCCATGTGTTAGAAAAGAAGATTTGACAATCAGTGAGATCAGAATCTAACTTAAAGCTTGCCCCAGGATTACCATGCATGTGATGCGGATGTCTGCTTAGACTTCCCAGCCTGCCCTTGGGGAATTTCTCCATTCAGAAGCAGCCAGGAAGTGTTTAGCAAGCGATGCCCTCTCCTTCCGGTCACTCCTGACTCTCCTTCAGTTCTTGTTTTCTCACCTGTGAGAATTTATGTTCCTGTCACAATCTAGGTGCCTCCTCATCTTACACATTCAGTTGTTTTCAGTGGAAAGTTGAAAAAACTAGGTAAGCCTTGATGACTTCATGGGAACAATTTTGTTGGTTCTCTTTGCTTCCCTTCTATCCTTTGGATTTTGCATTTGTATATCCAACAGATGTTGTATTGAGTTATAGTAAAGCAAATGAATTTCATGATGTAACTGTGATGTTATTGTCAGTGCAGTGACTTCTTTGCCTGAATGAAATCAGCAATAAATAAATTACTTGGGCAGTGGGAACATTTCATTCTTGCGAGATTTAACTAAAGTACTCCAAGACTCTAGTGGTGACATTAGGAGGACCTAGTCTTGAATTAAGAGGCTCTTCAGATTGACCAGAATGGAGTCATCAGGCATTAACTATGGGTGATCTCCCAGTGGACTGAAGTGTAGAAGAGACGGTCCACTTCATAGAGTTCTTCCAGTATAGGGAGTCTCATAGAGCAACCTTTCCAAACCGAACACCAGATTCCCACCCAATTAAGACAAGCCTGAATGTCTCTAAAGAAGATGTGGCACATATATACAATGGAATATTACTCAGCCATAAAAGGAAATGAAATTGAGCTATTCGTAGTGAGGTGGATGGAACTAGAGTCTGTCATACAGAGTGAAGTAAATCAGAAAGAGAAAAACAAATATCGTATGCTAACACATATATATGGAATCTAGAAAAATGGTACTGATTAACCCTGTGGCAGGGTGGGAATAGAGATGCAGACGTAGAGAACAGACTTGAGGACACTGGGGGAAGGGGAAGTTGGGACGTAGTGAGAGAGTAGCATTGACGTATACACACTACCAAATGTAAAATAGATGGCTAGTGGGAAGCTACTACAGAACATAGGGAGATAAGCTTGATGCTTTGTGAAGACCTAAAGGGGTGGGATAGGGAGGTTGGGAGGGAAGCTCAAGAGGGAGGGGATTTGGGGATATATGTATACATGTGGCTGATTCACTTTGTTGTACAGCAGGAACTGACACAATACTGTAAAGCAGTTATACTCCAATAAAGATAAAAAAAAAAAAAAAGAAAAGAAAGCTTAGAGAAGAAAAATCAGTAAATTATCCTCTGGACACTTGCAACTTCTTATACCAAAGGAAGAGTCATATGCTGGAATGCATTCTTCATATTCCTGAGAAATACTTGAAATAAAAAAAATTAACAAACCTGTGACAAAATTGATTAAAAAGAAATGTCATAAAGATTGACCAGAGATTTTACCAAAATCTAAAAAAGCCAGTCTTGTTCATGAACATATATGTAAATATTCGAAACACAATATTGTCAAAAAACCCAGCAGAATGTAAAAAAAATTCATTTATCATGACCATTTGGGGTTTATTCCAATAATGCAGTGGTACTTTAATACTAGGAAATTGATTAATGCAATTAATTACATTAAGAAATTGAAGAAAAAGCATATGAGCATTTCAGTAGAAACAAAAAAACATTTGGTAAAATTCATAATTATTCGTGCTAAAACTATCAAATTAGAGGTAGGAGAGAACTTCTTTAATCTGGTAAAAAATCTGTATATTTAAAACCTAAAGCAAACATCACTCTCCATAGGGAAATGCTATAGAATGAGTCTCTGTAAATCATGACAAGGCACAATTTCCTGCTAGTATGGTTTCTACTTCACATTGTAATAGAAGTCCAAGCCATCATAGGAATAATGACTGTAATGGAAGAAATAAAACTTGTCAGTATTCAGAAATGATGTAATTGTTCACATAGAAACTCCTCTACACCCCCCCCCCCACACAAGTACCTATGAATTCATAAAATGGGGTAGTGCAACATCGATATGGATATTGATATTAAAATCAGTTGCCTTTCTATGCATTAGCAATAAAGATTTAGAAAATATAACTTTAAAATATTTATAAGAGCAACAAATGTGTGTGTGTGTAATTCTTATAAAAATTATATTGGCAAAACAATTTCAATTAAAAATCCAACAAAATTTATAAGGAAATGGGGAAAATTAATTAAAACATTTACATGTAAGTGCAAAGAACCAAGAGTGGAAAAGAATTCTCCAAGTGGAATGAAGTGGGAAGATATGCTTTATCAGATATCAAGATGCATCATAATCTATAGAAAAATAAGACAGTTGTCTTGGCACAGGGATAGACCAACAGATAATAGAAATTTGGTAGTCTAGAAACAGCACCATGAAGTTATGGGTATTTGATAAATGATGAGGTGGCACTGAGCACTATTCCACAAACAACTATCTATCTGTCTGTCTGTCTGTCTGTCTATCTATGTACTTATCTGTGTGTGTATGAACTTTGTATGCACTAATAATTTAAATGTGAAAGGAAGACTTAAAAGCTTGAAAGAAAATATAGAATAATTCCATTATGGCCTTCAGGTAGGAAAAGATTTCTTAAACGATGTATAATATACAGAGAGCAAAGCATAAAAGAAAAGTTTGATAAATTTGGCTCCATTAAAGTTATGAACTTCTTTTCATCAAAAGATATAGTAAAGAAAAAATGCAGTCCACATACTGGGAGAAGATTTTTTGTCATACATAAAATTGAAAAAGGGTACTATTCAAAATAAATGAAATATTATTAGAAATCAGTAAACCAATAGGCAAAATGTGAAAAAATTTCACAGCAGAGGAAATAGAAAAGTGGACCAAAGGTACAAACTAGTATTTCACGGAAGAAATATAAATATTCAATAAATTTATAAAATATACCTATTATCTTTAGTTGTGTATTTCAATATATAAAAAATGCTCAAATTCGTAATAACTAGTGAAAGGCATATTGATATTAAATGAAATACCATGATATGCTCAATACATTTGTAAATATTCAAAGTATGACAATAGCAAACTTTGACAAGATACAGGACGATGGGGACACTATGAAGCTATAGTTTAAAGTGTAAATTGGTACAACCATTTGGTTTTACCTTGTAAACTGAATATGAGCACATTCAATCCTAGCATATGCTTTAGAGAAATATTTGCCCATTTGTACAAGGAATCATGTATAAGTAGCATTGTTAATAATAGTAAAAACAAAAACAAAATCCTGCAAGCAACCCAAACATTCACTGCTGAAAAAATGGGTAATGAAATTGTCCAGTGTCTATGAATTGGACATTACATTGCAGTGAAAATGGAAGAATTCAAACTACATATGTCAGAAAGGTTGAATCCTAGAAAGCTAAGACATAAATAAAAGAAGCAAGTCACACAAAAAAATATGCAGTATGATTCTATAATATAAAATTCAATAAATATGTTAATGGAACTATAAAGAAAAGCAGGGGGCAGGGGGATAGAATGGACAGAAGGAGACAGGGAGCCTCCAAGTTATGGGTGATGTTTTATTTCTTAAGTTGGGTGATAGGATCAGAGGTGTTTGTTTCTCAGTTTTGTTTCATAAAAATATAGTAATCTACATCTGTCACAAATATTCTTTTCTGTCACAAATATTTCATAAAAAAAACAAAACATAATCTTCTATACTCCCTGGTCTTGCTGCCCATAATTTCCCCTCCTTGCCTTGCTTTTTAAACATAATATGTGCATATTGTTCCTTCACAGTATGTACAGAGCTGCCTGAAAATGGTAATTCTTTACAAAGAAACTATATAAAATGCTGTTCCATTCAAATATTGGAGAATATGCAGCTATTATAAAGAATGGTAAATATCTATATATACTGATATAGAAAATTCTGTAGTATTCATTGTAATGTGAAAAATATGCAAATAATCCACTGCCTGCGTATGGAAAAATATGTTTATCATGCAAAGGATATTCCAGAAACTGTTACAGTACTTGTCTCCAAGTCGTGAGAGTAGGTGGCTAAGAAACAAAAAAGAGAAGGAAGTCAACTTTCTATGCAGTTTGGAGTTTTTGAATTATGTACTGTGTGTACATGTAATATCTACATAAAAGGAAATAAAGACTTCTATTTTTAGCTTTGGGGTAAAAACAAAGAAGCAGCAGCAGAGACATTGAGGCAAGAATGTGAAGTAGTTTGGGAAAGAGTGGGGTTGAGAAGTCAGGGAGTAGACTTTCATTATCTGAAATGATCTGTAACTAAAGAATAAACTAGCCCTGGTTTGGATGCTAAGCTGGAAGTAAAGACTGATAACTGAGCCAGATAATTCAGAGGTTATTCAAAAATTTCCCTTATTTAGAGGTAAAATCTGTGAGGTATTACTTGTTCTCTATGAATGTCATTTTCACCTAATGCCTACATTGACAAAGACTCTTGTGACTTTCTAGAATAGTCTGCAGTTTACAGTGGTCTGAAACCCTGGCTGTGCACCAGATTCTCCCATGGGGTATTAAAAATATAGAACTGTGTGGTCCCTCCCTGGAATCAAGAATTAGAATTTCCAGTGTTGAGTTCCAAAAAACTGCTAGATTGCAGTTTTTAAAGGCAGGAGTAGGCAGGGAGAGAAGACTGGCTTAGTACCAGGAAAATTCAGTGGAGGAAGTGAGACACCTATTCTAAAATTGGATCCTTTTTTCCCCCCACCATCTTTCAGCGAGGTCCTGTGAGCACAGTCTCAGAAGAGCTCTGTGTGCTTCTTGCCAAACATTATTCAGGAAAAAAATAATAATAAAAGCTACCATTTATTGAACACATTTTATTCCACCTCTGTTAGGTGCTTTAGATCTATTTACTTTAATCCTCACAACAACTCAAGGAGGAAGCTACATCTGTTTTACAGATAAGCATCTAAAGTGAGAAAAGTAAGATAACCGCCCAAAGCCAGGAGAGCAGTAGATCCACATCTTAATTACTCTGCTCCTCTGCCTTTAAGTCTCAGAACACTGTGGGCTCAAAATAAATCTGAGGCTCTGGGAAGCTGCTGGGGATGAATCTGGAGGGTCAGGGCCACATAGCCAGGAAACTTTCTGGCTGTGTACCTTGTCCTTGGGGACGCTCTCTGCCAAAGGCTGAAGTCTTGAGTTTCAGTTCATTAGTGTACTGTCTTAGACTCCAGATGTGTGCTTATTTCTGCAGGATACCTCTGTTTTCCTATCCACGGCTTTACCTTACAGTGATCTGCTAGCCGAGAGGTGAGGAAATTTATTTTGTAGAGAAGCAAGTGATCATAAGTAAGAGATCTGAGTTACCACCTGCCCTGCTCCCCCTCCCCCCCCGCCCCTGTACTGACAACTAGGAAAATTCTAGCATTAGCCGATTAGAAAAATTGGGGTTACATATACTCACCATCTCTAAAATCCCTGCTCTTTTTGGTAACCTCTCAAGATGTTAGCGCTTCTGGTCCTCAGTCCTCCTCTGTTTTCTTATCCCGATAAGCTCTGCTCATCTCTCCTATCGAAGCTTTTCTACTGTTTCCAAAAGTTGTCATTCTCACCCCAGAGCATCCATTCCTTGGTCTTTAGATCTTTGAAATTTTCACAGAATATTTTTTCTACCTCTTTATTTTAACTAAAACTTGGATTTCCACTGAGTACAGTAGTTTGCCTACAGTTCTTTAGATAGAGGTAGCTCATTTTCCTACAAACCAAAAACTTCAGAATGGCTGCTTCTGTGCAGTTGTTCCAACACCTTTGCATGAAACATGCTTTTTGAGGCTCATGACCTCCAGCTAGATATTTTCTAACTTACCTCATTGCTGTCATCATTGCTTCTTACCCTATGTTATTCATTGGAGATTTAAAAACCAGGGTCACTTTTTTCTCCTCCTTGAATCCTGCTGCATCATCCAAAATGACTTTATAGTGTTCATGTGGTTGACACATTCATCACCCTAATTTCTAAGTTCACTAACCTCCTTATCATGGGAGACGATGGTTTTCCTTTCGTTTTAGCCATTATTCCCACTGGACTTTGTCATAAAGAATTGTTGTACCATGAAATCTTAAATTTAAATAACCCTCTTTTTGATATATCACTTCAAAGTATTTTTTTTTAATGTCTCTAACTCCATCATGCCCAGATCCCAATCTGTCAACATTTAGATGTTTGCCTTTTCCACCTGTTCAAATGGAAGAATTTACTTTAAATAATTCCACAACTTTTGAGATTGGAGCCACTCTAAATTCATGGTATCCAAGCTCACTAAACAAGTTCCTGCTTGCTTTTGTCAGTCACCTTTTACCTTCATGAGATATTTCAGACATTTTCCACTCTTCTCAAACCCTGACTCCCAATTCCTGCCCCATTTCACTTCCTGTAGCAAACCTTGCAGAAACAGAAGGATTCCCCACAATGTTCTAACTCTCACAAAACCAGCACTACAAAAGTGTCTGTATCCCTGTCCATCCTCTCCTTTTTCTCTGAAATAGTGTAAAAGGCTATACTTTGTATCTAATTCTAATTTTCTAATCTATATTCTGGATCCTATCTCCTTCCATTAACTCAGGAACCATGGTCCTATTGCTCCTCCATTACATTTTCAGCCTTTGTAATCTGCTTCTCATCAGCAAGCATGTATTTCTTTTCCAACTTTAACAAAAACTAAACCAAACCAAACACAAAACTTCTCTTCCTTGAGTTTTTTCTACCTCCTTCACGTGCTATCTAATATATTCCCAAATGAACATTGTCACCATCACACCATTAAAACTGTTTTCCCCAAAACAAAACATACTTGTTCCTAAATGCAACCCTAAAAGCTTTGCTTTCACATTAAAAGCTCACATGCTTTGAATTTGTAGACAACACTTGCTATCTTTTTTCCACTCTCCCACACCATTCTTTCTAATCTTTTTTCTAGGGATCCTCCTCTGACTCTTCTTTAAAAGCTATTCTAGGTTTCTGTTTTAGTCACTCATCTTTTCCATTTACTGATTTAATGATATGGTATCATGCTCTTGACTCCCAAATTTATTATCTCCAACTCAGCCCTCTCTCTTGAAATACAAACCTGTATACATCTAACAGTCCACTGGACTTCCCTTACAGGATCCTCCAACTAAATGTTTCAAAACATAAACTTTTAGTCTTTCCCACTACCCCCTTCAAACCTCTTTTTTCCTTTTCTCTTTCCAGTATTAACAAATGACATCACCAACAATCCAGGTTCCAAAGCCAGCACTCCTTTCTCTCTCACGTTATATTCAATTCATTCCCAAGTTTGGGAAGTTCAGTTTCTGAAGTTGCTCTTTAATAATTCCCTTCTTGCCTATCTGCACCGCTGCTTCTCTGATCTAGCCACAATCATTTTTCAACTGGAACATTACATTAGTTTCCTAATTGAGGTTGGATCTTCTCACTTCCAATCTCACCAATTCATTCTCTAGATTTTTAAAAAATTATAGATTAATTTCTTTCCTAATACTTTTCCCTGGATCCTCAAATAGGTCACATATCCTTTATGCTCTATCAACTCTAATCTTTAGGAAGTAGACCTCATTTCCTTATTGCAGATAGACACACACACACACACACACACACACACACACACACACACACTTATACTCACTTCATGCTTCATGCATATTGAAGTGCCTGCTGTTTCATGTTCTCTTTTGATACCTTATATTTTGCTCAGGTACCAGTTTTTTTTTTTTTTTTTTCAGAGAACTTCCCCATTTATCCCAGTGCCTCTTCTCTTGCCTCCGATACAGTGTTTTGAACTGGCTGTTGTCACCTCCTGTTCATCCATTAGTCTCACCTCAGGCACTTCTTAGCCTGAAGCCCTTCCAGAATCTATACCAGTGATTCAACTTCAAATAGAATCCATCCTTTCTCATAATCACTACTTAGGCAGTCACTGTGGCCATTCCAAGAAATACTTGGGGGTGGAGTGGTGGAGTGAGAAATGAGTTTAATTTGGGATGTTAGGTGTTTGAGATGCCCTTTTTTAAATGAAGAAATGTATAGTAGATAGTTGGGGATAAAGGTCTGAAGCTTGAAGAGGTTTGAGACTGGGATACAGATTTGAGAATTTTCTGAATATAGTTGATAACTGAGGCCATGGTGGGCATGGGGGGTGAGATTTCCAGAGAGGGTGTGTAGGATGAGAAGGGAAGAGAAGAGAAAAGAGAAAAGAAGTGAGCAGGGGAGAGGAGTGGCTGGGACAAGACACTGAGTGTGATGAAAGTTGGTTGGCTAGTCTTGGTTCTTTTGATAATCAGCATCTTAATTTCCTTCTGGAGAATTACCTCTTTCTCCATTGTGTTCATTTTCGGTATGTTGAAAGTCAATTACTCTGCCCTGCTCTAGTTACAAGATAAGATTAAAATCTCCTAGGTCATTACATCTTGAGTAGAATGGCACAAGGACAGGAAAATTAAAAAAAAAAAATAGTTGGAGAGTATTTATTTTAGATCACACAGCCTGATGAGAGTCTCAATTAGTCCTTGTAGCTCAGATCCCTAAGACTGCCTTGGTGTCCCATCCTTTTTGTAAATAAATCTGGTTCTTAAGCCTTCACTTTGAGCCAGAAAGTTACAGATATGCTTCCAGCAAATTCTGTTCCTGTTTAACATGGTGAGAGCCAGTTTTTTTTTTCTTCTTTTCTTTTTCTTCTTGCCATCTAAGAACTCAGTTACACTAAGAAAAGAACATTCTTGGGATGTGCATTTTTATTTAGGATACTGAGAAGAGATTCCAAGTGAGATGAAACAACATCTAAGAGTATCACTCAAGATGTTTCAAAAGCCAAGGAATTGTGTGAAACAGAGAAATGAGTATTTCAAACTGAAAGTCGTTAATATTAGGCAATTTAACTATTTTATTGGTTTTATTCATTGAGGGGACATGAAAAAAATATGAATAAATAAATTTTGAAAGATCTGTTGCAGTATCAATTTTACAGTTTTAATTGTTCACCAGTTTTTTATTTTAAATTATTTTCTTCTTATAGGCTGCTTTATTTTGTTTCTCTTTTTATAACTTTTTCTTTGAATGCATAACTATTTTATATTCACTTTTCCTAGATTATCAAACTGTTTAAGGTTTATATTTGTCCATATATAAAGCTTTATTATTTCATAGTTTTAGTATTTTTGTTATTGCTGCTTTAAAGATATTCTTCTATTTTGTTTTTTCTCTTTGACCAAGAAGATCTTTAAGAGTGAGTTTTAAAAATATTAAAGTATTTGATGTATTTTATTTTACTTTATAAAAATAATATTTCTAATATTTTTGTATTACGGTTAAAGAATGTGACATTATTTCTTGTTTGTTTTTTTTTTTTTTTAAATCACTGAAGTCATGATTTTGGTGTGGTATAAAATACATTTTCTTTTTTTTTTCTGGCCATGCTGCACGGCATGTGGGAATCTCAGTTCTCTGACCAGGGGTCAAACACGAGCCCCCTCATGCATTGGAAGTGTAGAGTCTTAACCACTGGACCGCCAGGGAAGTCCCTAAAATACATTTGCAAATAAATGTTCTGCAGACACTTGTTTTCAGCTTCCAGAGTTTGACACATACAAATATAAACAAAATTTTTTTCATTATAATAGTCAGTTGTATCCATTATTTCTGGTTTCCATGACCTATTATGAAGCTGGGTGAGTGGATGAAAAATCTCTCATTGTGATGGCATTTCCATTGGTTCTTGCAGTTTTAGTTTAATTTGTGAAATTAAAATATAAAGATTTATGAGAGTTATATTCTCCACTGTGAATTATATATGTGTATTACAATTATATCTGTGCATTATAATCATGTCTATAATTACAAAGTGCCCTTCTCTTTCCTTTTGCGCTTGCCTTGAATCCAGTGTAGTCTAACATTAATAGCTGAGCTGATGTTTATTTTGTGCTTAACAGTCTGCTCTGTATCATTGTCTAGTCATTTATATGCAATCATGCTCCTTCACTTCCTCTTAGACAGCTTATCTTTGGATACAGTTTTTTTTTTTTTTTTAAACAGTATGAACCCGTTTTTACTTTTCTTTTAATAGGTGAATTTGTCCACTTACCCTTATAGTTATGTTTGAGTTCAATTTTGCTGTATTAGATTTCGACTTTTTACCAACTTTTTTCTTGAAATGCCCAATTCCCTGATTTCCATGACATCATCGAGGTCATTCTTTAATCCTTCCCACTATCAATGATTATAATCATAACCACTGTTTTAAAGATGAAACTACATGGTAATCTTTCTGTCTCTATGTATGTATGTATTCATATATACAATATACATATCGATATACTTACACTGTATTTACAGGTGCATGTGTATATGTTTTGTGTGTGTGTGTATGTCAGTGTATATGTGTATTTTATCTTTACAGTAACCCGATGTAGCATATACTTTTTTACTGTGGCACATTATTGATACATTTGTAGAGATGAGAAATCTAAATTTCTACAACATTAAGCAACATCCACAAGTGAATTGGCAAATTGGTAGTCCTGGCCTTATAACTCATTGCACAATGCGACCTTTGTAGTCTCAACACTCTTGTGCTACTTTAATTTTTCGTTCTTGATTTGTTCTACCTCTATTCTGTATTGATTGATTGATTGATTCATTCATTCAACAAATGTATCTTAAGCAACTAACTATAGTATTGTGGGCTCTGGGGACAGGCAGTGAACAAAATGGACAAAAATGTTTACCCTCATGAATCATAACTAAAATGTTCATCTTGAGTGTGCGTGTTATGCTGGAGCAGGGGAGTAAAATGGTGAAAGGCAATGCTAATTTTTTTTTTTTTTGGCTGCTCAGCATGTGGAATCTTAGTTCCCCTACTAGGGACTGAACCCATGCCCCCTGCGGTGGACGTGCAGAGTCCTAACCACTGGACTACCACGGAAGTCCCAGTGTTAACTTGAGGGAGAATCTGCCTGCCTAGAGTTATTTTAGGGTAACTTCTGATTGGAAGTGGCGCTTCCTTCTCCTGCTTAGGGATTTGTCTCTCCTTATTTTTCACAAGAGAACATAAATGCAGTCCCCATATTAGATGATATTGAAGCACACATTTTCCTATGGACATTTATAATGCAATAATATAATTAATAATAGTTATCTTTGTTTATACTAGTTTCTAGAATGTACACAATCAACTTTATCTCCCCCTAGCAATCATGTGTTACCTCACTCCTCCATTCTAGCATGCCATACATCCTGGTTTGCCAACTACAGTTCTGGTTTCACCTCTTGTTTGAGCATAATCATTGGTAATTATTGCACTTTTTTTTTAAATAAGAAAGCTTCTTAATTACTCACATTAAAAAATTTTCAAAGATGTATGGCCACATAGAAAAAGCAAAGTGCGGAACAACATATGTGGTATGCAGGCATTTGTCTAAAATTGGAAGAAAGGAAAAATACACACATATTTTCTTGATGGACATGTAAACTGTCTCTGGCAGGATACACAGGGAAGTGATAACAACTGGTTGCTGAGTCTGGGAGTTTTTGCTGTGCATACTTTTCATACTTGTGGATTGTGTGATGGTATTTCCCTAGGTAAAAAAATAAATAGAATTTCAATTTAAAAGAAACAAAAGTAATGGTTAGTGAAATGAACACAAATGAAATTCTAAAGAAATTATAAATGATTAAAGTCCAATGATGAATATTTGTGAAAGATTATAAGTATTCATTAAGAAAGTTATGCCCCTGAAGCCTTTCTGATCCTTCAGGAATTTGATTTTGAACGTTTTCATCCTTTGCCTATATTATTGCATCCTTGCTCCTTTTAATAATAAATTTTATTTTCAGAATGGTTTTAGGTTTACAGAAAAAATTGAGAAGACAGTATAGAGAGTTCTCATATCCTCCACATCCAGTTTCTCCTGTTATTAACATCATATATTCGTATGGTACCTTTGTGCAATTAATGAGCCAATTTTGATACATTATTATTAACTAAAGTCCAGATTTGATTCAGATTTCCCTACTTTTATCTGTTGTCCTTCTTCTGTTTCAAGATCTCATTCAAGAACGCACATTAAATTTAGTTGTCCTGTCTCCTTAGGGTCTTGGCTGGGAGAGTTTGTCAGACTTTCCTTGATTTTAATGACCCTAACAGTTTTGAGGAGTATACGCAATTATTCTGCAGTATGTCCCACTATTGGAATTTATCTAGTGTTTTTGCTCATTACTAGACTGGGATGAAGGGTTTTAGGAAGAGAACAGAGGTGACGAGCCATTTTCATCATATCATATCATGGGTAAATGCTATCAATATGATTTAGCATCGTAGATATTAACTGTAATCACTTGACTGAGGAAGTGTTCATTAGGTTTTTCCATTGAAAGTTACTTTCTCCCCACTCTTTTCCGCACTGTACTCTTTGGAAGGAAATCACTATGTGCAACTCGCACTTATGGAGTTGTGATTTATGCCCCCACATCAAGGGTGAAGTATCTCCACAAATTATTTAGAATTCCTTTGCAAGAGAGATTAGTCTCTTCTCTCCCATTTATTTATTTATGCATTCATCTACTTATATTGGTGTAGACTCACACCTTGTGCCTTAAAAACTGTCTCCCGTTTAGACGATGAATTATGTGTTTATTGTCTTTGCCTATGAATCACAACCCCAGCCCATCTTATGATTGTTTTGCATAGGCCTAATCTTTGTCACTTGTTTTACATTTCAATTGTCTTGCTCTGTGGCACATTCTGTACTGTCCATGTGTAATTCTAGACTATTGTGGGGAATAAATAATTTCAAATGCCATGCAAAAGTACAGAGGAAAAACAAATATCCAGAATTATGTTTTTGGTGGACTGCAGAGGTATTGGCAACAGACTTGTGTGTCTGTTTATCAGAAAGAATTCATGGAATAGCATAAATCTGAATCACACACAGATTTGTTTAAGAATCCATGTACTTGCAACTTTGCTATCAGTCATCTCACCCTTGAAAGGACAGCATAAGTTACTCTAGACAGCTTCAAGGAAGATTTAATTTCAGATTGATGTGTTCCACTCAGGTAGTCCATTCTTCCATCCTTTCAGTCAGTCTCACTGACATCGCCCCAAACAAACAGACATCCTTGTTTACAACTTAGCTCCTAAGCAAAACCCACTCCAGGAGCACAGAGCCAAACTTAGGGCAGAGTTTCAGTGCATGTATGTAGTTTTATTCACTACTCCTGGTCAGTCACCCACCCTGGATAAGACCTATATGTGTTTCCCAATTTCTAGAACCTTAATATAGCTCATCCCCAAATATTAACTGGCTTAGAGCTAAAAAAAAAAAAAAAAAGTTTTACGTAGAGAGTTATTACATTGACTTTTCTGGTCTCCTTCTCTTCCTTCCTTCTCTGCAAATAAAGTTGCTGTTAAACATTTGTGTATAGTGTGTGGACTTATGCTTTTATTTTCCTTGAATAAATACCTAAAATTGATTAAGTCATATGGTAGATACAACTTTTAACTTTAAATTGGCAAGCTGTTTCCTAAAGTTCTATGCAATTGTAGATTCACAACACCAGCATATGAGAGTTCCAGTTCCTCCACATGCTTGGCAACCCTTGATAAGTCAATTGTTTTAATTTCAGACATTCTAGTGTATCTGTAGTCATATCTCATTGTGGTGTTACCAAATGGCTTTCACTGGTGATGAGTAATATAATCTAGAAGAACTGTTTCCTTTTTTAAAAGCTATTCTTACATTCAAGAATATTTTGTTTAACCATAATGTTGTAGAACATTTTGGAAAAAAACTTTAGAAATCCTTTCCAAAATTTTATTTAGAATTATGTATAAGTTAATAATTTTTAATTTGTTCATTTAACAAACATTAAGGACTTCCTAAGTGGTGCAGCGGTTAAGAATCCACCTGCCAATGCAGGGGACATGGGTTCGATCCCCGGTCCCGGAAGATCTCACATGCCGAGGAGTAACTAAGCCCATGTGCCACAAGTACTGAGCCTGCACTCTAGAGCCCGTGAGCCACAACTGTTGAGCCCATGTGCCACAACTACTGAAGCCCACGTGCCTAGAGCCTGTGCTCCTCAACAAGAGGAGCCAAGGCAATGAGAAGTCCGTGCACCATAACGAAGAGTAGCCCCCACTGGCTGCAACTAGAGAAAGCCCGTGTACAGCAATGAAGACCCAACACAGCCAATAAATAAATACACAAGTAAATAAATAAGTAAATAAATGAATAAATAAATAAATAAATAAAATAAATGAATTTATTTAAAAAACCAAACAAACATTAAGTAACTTATATGCCGAGCTCGCTGCTAAGAAGGTACTGGTTATACAAAAGTACTACATTGGATGTTTGCAGTCTGGAGAGTGGAACAGATACGTTAGACATGGTAAAGGTGACATTATAGTACGTGATTATATATTTCGGTTTTGATGTCAAGTGAAAATGAGGAAGGAAAAAACACCGAAGGATCTCAGTATTTAAGATATCTAGAAAGGGGAAGTCAAGGAAAGAAAATAGGAAGCAGAAATTAGAGATTGGAGGAAACTAGGAGAGAAAAAATTTTGAACAATTCAGGAGAGGAAAAGATTTTCAAAGCAGGGCATGGCTAACGTGTACAAATCTTGAGAAGCGGTCCACTAATATGAAAACTGACATGAAACTTTAGTAAACTAGCAACCTAAATGTATTTTTATTTTAGTATAGTGATACAAGTGG
This sequence comes from Hippopotamus amphibius kiboko, assembly GCF_030028045.1. Lineage (NCBI taxonomy): Eukaryota > Metazoa > Chordata > Mammalia > Artiodactyla > Hippopotamidae > Hippopotamus > Hippopotamus amphibius. The sequence continues at coordinate 15,442,530 of NC_080195.1, forward strand.
AGATCTGTCTAGAAGTAAGCCAGAAAACTGTTGATTTTTAGAAAGTGTTAATCAAAAAGATTTTGAATTTTCCTTTATATAGGTCACATATCTTGATTTTACAAGTAAGATATTTAATTTTCATTATTTTCGGCTGGGTGTTGTTGATAGTCATACACACTATTGAGATTTTCTTTTGTATCATTTCCTTTTTTTAAGGTCATTAAAAAAATCCAAATGACATCTTAATTATTTTATTGTAAGCAAGCAATAATGCTTTGTTCATTTCTTTTCGAATATTTATTCCCAGTATTTCTGGTATATCTTAATATATCATCCAGATTTCAAAAATACTAACACTTGGGGCAGTAGTTGCCATTCTGATTTTTGTCCCAGTTTTAAAGAGAATGACTGGAATTTTGGATTGAGTTTAATATTAACCTTCAGGTTAAAACCGTTTTGTTTTATTAAGGAAGAAACTATTTCTTCCTGTTTCCAAATATTTAATTGGGAATAAATATTGAACTTTTACTTAGTATTTTTCTGACATTAATTGAAATTATATATACACACATACCCACATATACATGCATATATGTATATATATACACATGTATGTACACTATCTATCTCTCTATATATAAATCTCTTTTAACCTTTGGTAATGGTGTTCAACTTCAGCTTATGCTGGCCCCATTCAGCTGCAGATACTTAAGACTGTGTACTTGGCCCTGTCCTGGCAGCAGTATGTGAGTGATTTGGACCACGTCTGGTGTCAGAAATTAGTGTTATTCTCCCAAGCCTAGTATTCACTGTGACTGCACTGAGCTTTCAATGTGCATGTCCGTTTCCTGGTTCCTGCGCTTCTTGCTGACTCTGTATAACTGGGTGTTGTGGGCGCTGTGACTTGTCCCGTCCTTTTGGCCCACCATGGAGGTCTTCAGTTTGCTGGACAATTTTTCCTTCTTCATCCACCTGCATCTCTAAGAATGAGGATGTGGTGCTTCCTGAAATCTCCCTCCCAGTTTATTTGAAAAGCTCCCAAAGAAAATAATTTGAATCCAGTTTCTTGTCTCAGAATTTCCAATTGAAGGAACACAAATGATCACTCTAGGCTGCTATTTTGCTTTCCTGATCACTTATTGATTCGTCTGACAAGTACGAAGTCCTGCATGCAGTCACACTCATTTGGCTGTAGTTTGAATATTCTTTCATTCTTTTATGTTAACCAGTTTTCCATTTTTGTTTTTCTGTGTGCAACCCCCCACCCCAAATATGAAGCTGGATACTGTTTGCTGAAATCTTGTTCCAAAATGAATGACTACTTTTTTTTTAAATTGGAGTATAGTTGCTTTACAGTGTGCTAGTTTCTGCTTTACAACGAAATGAATCCGCTATATGTATACATATATTCCCTCCCTCTTGGACCCCCCTCCCCCCTCAGACAGATCTAGGTCATCACAGCACCAAGATGAGCTCCCTGTGCTATACAGCAGGTTCTCACTGACTATCTGTTTTACACATGGTAGTGTATATATGTCAATCCTAATCTCCCAGTTCATCCCACCTTCCCCTTTCCCCGGTGCTGAATGGACTACTATTTTATTCCACATCTTGGTCACTGGGATCATACTCCTTTGAATATGAGATACAGTTGAAATTTGCTACTCTGCATTGTACACTAATTTGTAATGTTGGCTAGCCTCTAAGGAGGCTAAACATTTTGACCATTAGATTTTAAAATTATATTTTCCTTTCTGTCTGATCTTAGATTTAGGTAGCAATTTTTATAAGTTTTGCCCAAAATATAGGATAAATACATTAAATGGATCTCTTATTTCTCCCTCCCTACCTCTCCCTCCTGCCTGCCTGCCTTCCTTCTACTTTGGGTGTTTGTTTAAAACATTCTTTAGTTAGTAAAGTTTATTGTTACTTTTTTCTTAGGAAAAGTATGTAAATTTAGGGCTCTAACTTTAAGCACTATTTTGATTAGATCCTGCAGGAACTAATATGAAATATATTGATTTTCACAGTTTTCTAAAAAGTATGTTATTATGCATTCGATTTTCTCTTGACCAAGGTGTTATTTAGGAAAAAGTACTTTTAAATTTCCCAGTGTGTGACATTTGGTGTTTATATAAATTCATGTAATTAACTTAGGGATTCTACAAGTTATATTTAATATTTAAAAAGTAGTATAATTACATCAAAAATTGTGAAGAAAGATTAAAAAAGCAGATCCATCATGCTAAAAAATAATTACTTAGGTCCATTTAGTAAATTTCTGTCATCTTTTCCCACATGCATACTTGTTTTTGTGGAAGTGTACAAATAAGTACTTTTTTTAAAAAAGTATATTATTTGTCTTAATTTATTTCTACCAGTTGCTCCAAAATGATAGGAAGTTGTTATCTACCATTGTCATAAGCATTTTCCATACTGCTGCATGTGTTTATAATTATTAAGTATATTAGGATGCATAATATTCTACTGATTGAATATGCTATAATTTGATTATTTCGTTATCACTGGGCATTTAATTTATTTCTATTTGGGTGCTATAATAAATAATGCTGACTTAAATTTATAACTTTTTCAGTGTTTTGGGTTATTTCCTTAAGACAGACTTACATAAATGGGGGTTCTGGCTCAGGAAATAGCAATATTTTTTATGGTTCTAATAAAATGCCGAATTGCTTTCTGAAAGTGTTAGGGCATTTAAAAACACAATCAGATATACGTGAGAGTACCCATTTCTTTGTTCCCTTGACAGCAGGAAATATTATCATTTAAAACCATTTTTTTCTAATTGAAGAGATTTAAAAAGGAAATTGTTTTTATTTGCATTTCCCTTTAATTTTTCATAAATGTGTTTATATGTTGGCATTTCCTGCTTTTGAACTGTCTGTTCATGTCACTTGACCATTTTTCATGTTCACCTGGCATATCCTTCTGGCTGGACCTTAATAGTTGTTAATAAAGCATCAGTGCATTTTGTTTATTCATGTACTGTATTTTATTCTCCTCAGATACAACTGTTAATGAGCTCATTGATCAGAATGGTGAGAACAATATTTGGTACTTGTTATGCAATACAGACTTTAGAAGATATATTAAATGTGCCTCACTTATGTTCTATTAAAGTAAATACATTCACACACTACATTTAAGTTCAGAATACATGTTGTAAAAATTATAAGGTTAGTTTCCCGAAGAGCCAGAAAAACATAAAAGTCTTATAAATAGCCACCATCCAACCATCCAACTGTCACCTTTCAGTGTAAACATTTATGAATTAATCATTGGTTTTTCATGTGATTATCAGTTGGTTTGCTAGATTGCATAAAAATCATGCCTATCTGAATCTTGGAAAAATATATTAAATAAAAGAAATTAACAGATAGAAAAGGGAAGATGGCCTGCTGTTGGCTCCAAGCAGTCTCTACCCATACTTCTTTCTCCTGTGTGGCAGTCAGGGGTATAGAAGGGCTCCTGGGGTGAGGTGAGGCACAGTCTTTTTTTTTTTTTTTTTAATTAATTATTTATTTGTTTGTTTGTTAACTTAGGCTGTATTGGGTCTTCATTGCTGCTCGCAAGCTTTCTCTAGTTGCCAGGAGCAGGGTCTACTCTTCGTTGCAGTGCGCAGACTTCTCATTGCGGTGGCTTTTCTTGTTGCAGAGCACGGGCTCTAGGCACTCGGGCTTCAGTAGTTGCAGCCCACAGGCACAATAGTTGTGGTTCACAGGCTCTAGAGAACAGGCTTAGTAGTTGCGGCACACGGGCTTAGTTGCTCTGTGGCATGTGGGATCTTCCCAGACTAGGGATCAAACCTGTGTCTCCTGCATTGCCAAGTGGATTCTTAACCACTGCGCCACCAGGGAAGTCCAACATTCATAGTCTTCATTAACCAAACTGAGCTGATTGAAATATCTTAGCAACAAATACATGTTTGCTATATTGAAGTAATTTGGTGAATGGGAAAATAACATTGGTCTATAATGAAAGACTAATATGTGAGGTTCAGACAGTGAGTTCTTAAATGTTCAGTTTACATTGTTGTTAAGAACTGAGAGCTAAGGAAATCTACATACTAAAAAGTACAAAAGGACAAAAAAAAAAAAAAAGCCCAACCTTTCAAGATGGCCATTATTTGCTCTTCAAAGATCAAAATTGCCTTATGAAATTAAAAGAGGGGGAAAACACGAACTGGACCACATATTTCTAAGTAAACATTCTGAAGCACAGTTCTGAGTCCTGTCTGTCCAGAGAATAAATTCAGGCCTCTCTAAGGCTTGGCTCAAGCCTGCCTTGCCAGCTGTGTCTTCACCAGTGAGGCACAGTCATTTTGACCCATGACCATTAGCAGTTCCAGGATAAGGACCCAAGAAGATTCTCAATCCAGGTGGGTCAATTCACATCCTCAGGCTGGTGTGCCTGGTCACTGTCTCTGGAGTGGCATCTGTTGCAGCCATCAAGGTGTCTGGGCAGGCCCTCCCATGCTGATTGAGTTTCTGCGGCTGCGTTTTTATATTCTTCTGTGTCTCCTTGAACGCAGGATGAGGTCTTGTTCTTTTGGCAGGGATTAAAATCTGAGCGTAGGTACAGTCTGGGGTGGAGGTTTTCTCTTCTATTTTTTTTTTTTTTTTGAATTTGGTCTCTTGTTACCCCAAGAGTTCCTTCCCCTCTCCTGCCTGCCCACTACCCCATAAGCACCCCTCCTCTGTGGCTGTTCAGTTACTCAGAGAAAAAGAAAAACAAAAACGAAGCAACAGTGGTTTGGGAGGCAGAATCTTCCCCTAGCTCTCTGCTCCACATCCATTTTGCCCTGTGGGTTGTTGAAGGGAGTGAAGCCAGGATTTCCATCTGGAGTCTGGCCCAACCTGTAAGAGACCTCTTGGAGTTGTGTGAATGAATGAGGGCCCCAAAGCGCTTAGAACAGTGGCTGGCGCAAAGTCAGCTCTTAGTAAATGGAAGCTATTATCTTCTCTATATAGGTTAGTTCTGTTTCCCATGTTCTCCCTGGATAAAGTTTTCACATAATTACCAAGGATTTCTTGTTAGAAATGGTGGCAATGAAATTAAAAGTATACCCAGTTGAACTCTGTGTTTAATGCCTGCAGTATTTAAAAAAAAATTTTATTTCTGTAAATTCTTTTGAAACTTTTTGAATTATTTTTTTTCTTTCCTTCACTAAAAGGAGACGGAAAAGCAATTTTTTTTATCCATAGTTGTAAATACTGTAATTAAGAATTAGACTTCTATTAAAGTGGAAGGCAATCAGTGTTTTAACTTTAGATCGTGTACAATGTCCAGCGTATAATAGTTGCTTAATAAGCAATAATATCTTACGTAGCCCATGTTTCAGGTTCATGCAGTTCTAAGTGTTTTACCTATATTAACTCATTGGTCTTTTAACTTACTTCTATAAACTTGGCAGCAATATTTTTGTAATTTTATAGGTGAGAAACTGAGACAGAAATTTGTTCAAGGTCCTTAAGCTGGTGTAGCACATCTGGAATTCAAATCAAGTTATATATATCTCTTTAAGAGTCTATAGTGTTAATCATTACATTCTGTGGTCTCTAAAAACATCTAGTGAGACACCGGGTGCACGTCAGATATAACTTTTGTTACTAATTTATACTATGGGCAACGCCATAGTCTTACAGTGATGGAAGAGCCCAATGATTAATCAGTGAGTTCTGAAAAAAACCCTATCTATATTCTGTGACCAAACTACTCAGCCTCTATCCCTGAATTTAAGCTGCATATGTTTAGCCTATATCCTTCTGTGTTCTCACTGACCCTACTGATTATCATTCTGGTGGCTTCTTGCATTTCACAAGTTGGGGAACAGACTACCTTACAATTTGTCTGTTAGACCTAGTGGCCTGCAGGGGCAGTAATTAGAATACGTCTGTCAGTATTAAGATTAGGAAGAGCTGGAGGATCACAGCTGTTGATGTTGGAGAATGTTTCATTTAAAAAGTCAGCTTTATTAAGGTAAAGTTGACAAAGTTGAAATATATTTAAAATGAACGTTGTGGTGATTTGATACACATATACATTGTGAAAGGATTCCCCTATCTAGGAATGTGTTAATTAACATATCCAATCACTTCACATCTTTATCTTTTTTTTGTTTTGTTTTTGGTGTGAACATTTAAGATCTACAGTCTTAGCAAATTTCGAGTATATAATACAGTGCTGTCAACTATAGTCATCATGTTTTATATCGAATCATCAGACCTTATTCATACTATAGCTGAAAGTTTGTATCCTTTTGCCAGTCTCTCCCTATTTCCCCCACCCTCCTAGCCTCTGACAACCACTTTTCTGCTCTATTTCTGTGAGTCTGACTTTGTTTGTTTTTAAATTCTACATATAAATAAGATCACACAGTATTTTTCGTCTGGCTTATTTCCGCTTAGTGTAATGTCCTCAAGGTCTATCCATGTTGTCTCAAATGGCGGGATATCCCCCTCTCTCATGGCTGAATGATATTCCATGGTATATATACCACATCTTCTTTTTTTTTTTTTGGCTGGGTTGGATCTTTGTTGCTGCGCGTGGGCATTCTCTGGTTGTGACGAGAGGGGGTTACTCTTCGTTGCGGTGCGTGGGCTTCTCTTGTTGCAGAGCACAGATTCTAGGCATGTGGGCTTCAGTAGTTATGGCATGTGGGCTTCAGTAGCTTTGGCTCTCAGGCTCTAGAGTGCAGGCTTAGTGGTTGTGACGTACAGGCTTAAGTCTTCCACAGCGTATGGGATCTTCCCAGACCAGGGATTGAACCCATGTCCCCTGAATTGGCAGACGGATTCTTAAGCGCTGTGCCACCAGGAAAGTCCCATACCACATCTTCTTGATCCATTCATTCATTCATTAATGGACACTTAGGTCGTTTCCATATCTTGGCTATCTTGAATAATGTTGCAATGAATGTGGGAATGTAGATACCTCTGTGATATCTTGTTTTCATTTCCTTTGGCTATATACCCAGGAGTGGGATTGCTGAGAACATTCCATTTATCAGAGAGCCCACAGGCTGTTCTTCAGAGGAATGGATTAGTTATGGTGCATTTGGAAAAGATTGAGAAAAGCGAGGTGGGTTTCAGTCTTTCCTATTTAACCACCCACTAAAGGGAGAACTCTATCCACAGTATGTGTGCCCCATACAGTCTGTGTGAGACTGTACCAAAGCTGGAGGTACAAAGAGAAAATCTATCAAAAGCATTCTGACTTTTTATAATTATCAATAATGATTCTTCATTAAAGAATAAAAATTTCTAGGATGAATGCTAAATTATGTGGGTCATTGTATAATAGTCACAAACCAGGAGTCTCTTGAGCAAAGACTGTGTATAATTACCCTAGTTTTGACCATTTATGGGAATAGTTTCTACGTTTGGGTATTTCTACCAGTGTACCTGACTTTTAGCTGACTAATGCTCATTCCTCTTCCTGAATTGATTTTTGAAGTTATTGCATATCTTTAGTTCCCATCTTTTAAAATCCCTGATATTCATTATTTCCTTGAATAGGACTCCAAGAGCATTGTCAGCCTCAAGGCTCTCCGGCTATTCAGACCTCACAGCAATAAGACAGCCTGGTTTCCCAGCCAACAAAGATGCATACATTGAGAGTTTTTTGGACACCTGGGGCAAATATTGTGAGCTAAATATTCAAGCTATTTTTCTTTTGTACCCAAGAACATCATTCATAGGGGTCCTAAACTCTCTTAAGTTTCCTTAAGTCTCAGGAATAGTGAGTGGACTACATTTACAAATTCATTATCCCATGAATGTAGTGCCAGAGAACCACAGCTGTCTTTGTACCTGGTGCATGATGATTTCTTGATGCTGAAAGGAAGGCTGGCTTTTGGAGGAAATGGCTCTATGGGAGGTGTTGATAAATTCTTCCCTCTTCCACTTCAAATATGTAACACTGTGTAGGTCTATTACTGTTTAAAAATGGTAGAGATAAAAGGTGGTGGGAATCCAGTCACACTGAAGATATTTACTTAATATGTTGATTTACTATCTGGAAGACTGTTTAACTGTCAGGATAGACCTCCGTCCCCCTCTCTCCAGAAGGCAGGAACTGCAGAGGAAGAGGATCCTTATCTAGGAATTTAATAGAATCCTTAACAACAACAGTTTTAAAGACTGTAATACAGTTTCCTTTAGTTTCTGCTTATGTTTTTGAGTAAATAGTTTTGTTTTTCTTCTGAAATTGTTTTACTAGTTTGGGTGTAGGGATTTTCCATGAGTTTCTGTTCTTTGTTCCCCAATTTTCCCACTCAAAATGGCTTTCATCTTTCTTCTTTCCTTACACTCTTCCTTATTCCCTCCCTTATTTATTCATTCATTCATTTATTTATTTATTTATTTATTTATTTGGCTGTGTTAGGTCTTTTTTGCTGTGTGCAGGCTTTCTTTAGTTGCAGTGAGTGGGGCTACTCTTCGTTGTGCGCAGGCTCCTCATTGCCGTGGCTTCTTTTGTTGCGGAGCACGGGCTCTAGGTGCATGGGCTTCAGTAGTTGCGGCACATGGGCTCAATAGTTGTGGCTCATGGGCTCTAAAGCACAGGCTCAACAGTTGTGGCGCATGGGCTTAGTTGCTTGTGGCATGTGGGACCTTCCTGGAGCAGGGATCGAACCGTGTCCCCTGCATTGGCAGGTGGCTTCTAAACCACTGCGCCACCTAGCAAGCCCCTTCCCTACCTTTTTTCTTTCCTCCCTCCCTCCCAACCTTCCTTCATTCCTTCCTTCCTTCACTCCTCCCTCCCTCCCTTTCTCTCTCTTCCTCCTTTCCTCCCTCTCTTTCTCTTTTTCTCCCTTTCACTATTACTTATGATCCACCTACTTCTTTCCAGGCACAAGAAGTATTGAATTATAGTCTGATCTTAGATTCAGAGTTTTGTGGAGAGCCAGGGCAAGGAGGTAAGAACTGAGATTGACTTAATACAGCCATCAGATTTGGTTAGTATTGGTTACTAACCCATGTCCAAAATTAATTTAGGTTGCTTCTAGAATATGAGTATGAAGACTAATAACAGCACAGTTTTTTTCTTTTTTTCTTTCAGTATCATAGAAGTCCTGTTAGACACTTGTTTGAGAATGGAATTTATTAAAGATGTGGAGTCCTTAGAGTCCTCAGGGCATCTTTGGATTAAGAAAAACAAAAAAACTATTTTTTAGTGGTGTTTTCACTCTTGCTCTTTAAGTGGTGTCTGTAATTCCCGTTATAACTTGTAGCTACCTGTTGTTCCATATTGAGCATATCTTTTTAATATTGAAGTCACATATCTCTGTCTCAAATAATAAAGAAATGCATACGGTTGATTCCATGAAAAAGTTTTTCAGTAAATAAAGCATATTGTCCAATTTAAGGAAGTGGTGTAAGGACTGAATTTTTAAGTATATTAAATGTGGCTTAGGGGAATTAATGCAGTGTATGTCGCAAGAAGAAATCCTGCTTTGGAAACTTAGCCTTGATTTAAATCCTCTATTTCCTATAGCGCTCCTCATGGCCCTGACCTTGGGGGGTCAGTCTGTGGTATCTAACCTCATCTCCAGTTGCCATTTCTATTTGCAAACCCTCAGAGGGATAACGCAGATCAGTGGGCTCTTCTGCTTGATGATGAGTGTGCCAATATGCCATCCTGGTGTTCTTTTTTTTTTAGCTCTTTATTGGAGTATAATTGCTTTACACTGTTGTGCTAGTTTCTGCCGTACAACAAAGTGAATCAGCTTTATACATATATCCCCATATCCCCTCTCTCCCGCAACTCCTTCCCACCCTCCCTATCCCACCCCTCTAAGTCATCACCCATCATCAAGTTGATCTGCCTGTGTTGTGCAGCAGCTTCCCACTAGCTATTTTACATTTGGTGGTGTCTACATGTCAATGCTACTCTCTCACTTTGTCCCAGCTTCCCTTCACCACCCACCCTGTGTCCTCAAGTCCGTTCTCTACATCTGTATCTTTATCCTGGTGTTCTTTTTCAGTATTTTCACTTATATACGAACTTTCCCTTTGACTGAAAATTCTCAAGGGCAGAGACAAACCACTTTAGTTCATTTTGTATCCCACGTAATAAGTTCTAAAGAGAACATGAAAAACCGTGCAAGGCATTCAATTTTAAGACAGCTGTCTTTCATTTAACTTGTGCCCTCCTTTGCTTATTTCTAGCTTCATCCTTCCCCTAAACCTCAGGCATTTGTTAGCATTTATAATATATAAGAGTTTAAGTCAAAATTTTACCAGCTTAGAGATTTAAAAAACACTTAAGGGCTTCCTATGTGGCACAGTGGTTAAAGTATCCGCCTGCTAATGCAGGGGACATGGGTTCAATCCCTGCTCCAGGAAGATCCCACATGCCACGGAGCAACTAAACCCATGCGCCACAATTACTGAGCCTGCGCTTTAGAGCCCATGAGCCACAACTGTTGAGCCCATGTGCCGCAACTACTGAAGCCCATGCACCTAGAGCCCGTGCTCCGCAACAAAAGAAGCCACGGCAATGAGGAGCGCGTGCACTACAGTGAAGAGTAGCCCCAGCTCACCACTAGACAAAGCCCGTGTGCAGCAACGAAGACCTAACACAGCAAATAAATAAATAAATAAATAAATAAATACAAAAAACCACTTAATATCTAGCTAATTAAAAGTTTGAAAATAAGTCAAAAAATCATAAAGGATGCTGCTCTACACTGAACAGGGGCATGCTAAAATCACTGAGAAAATATAGAGCTAGGAAGAGTTTGCACTTTTGATCACTTCTCTTTCTATTTGCTGAAAAGTGGTGTCAGACTTACAAAGCTTTAAAAAGTTGACAATAAGTGATATTTGATAAAAAAAAAAAAACCTTGTAAGCAATCTTATTTTACTCAGAAAATAATTGTCTTGAAATTCAATTTCATGCTATAATTATACTCAGTATGCTTTATTTGAAATCGTAGACACAATAAAAATAAAGATTTCACTTTTATACTCTCATTTCTTATTTTAAAAAATAAAAGAAAGGCTCCCCCCAAATATAATGAAGCTATTACAGAAGAAATAGGGTAATCAATTTCTAATATATAGCACCATGGCAATGAAATGAGCTATAATTTAAATAAAGTCATCTTCTGTTAGGTTGGCAAAATGCAAAGAAAGCATTTTACTAGCATCTCATTTCTCTCACAGTCAGAAAGATGAGGCTAATGAAAGGACTATAAGGTTAATAACAATCTCATTTTGTTCTACCATTTATTCTCTCAAAACATAAAGCAGTGTTTTGACAAAGTCTTCTTGCCCCTTGCAAACACGATTTCAAAGTAACTTTTAGAGATGAATTAATTTCCCCATATAAAAGTGCAGTATGAATTGGTTAAAAATAAAAGACTCCAAAACTTGAGTTCTCTTGGTTTGGTTTGTACTATTGCATGGCATATGCCACTTGATTTTTGTCATCTCTGAATCTTCGTTCATAATCTGAAGAAGTGTTGAGTGTCAAATCAATACTACTTGTGACTAAAAATATGGTAATTACTAAAGTGAGATTGCCCAGGAGCTCATGTATGACTCAATTTAGGGCCACTTTTTGGTTTTTGGCAGAAATAAGAGATTATAATATTTTTATGAACATTCTGTGACTTCTCTACCATATTTCCTACATTACTTATTCCAAACCTCCCCTTCTCATTAGCTTTCAATTACAAGTTTCTTCCATGTTCTTGAAAAATTACCTTCGTTTCTTTCTTAGGAGGAATAGAAGTTATTTTGTTAGGAGGTCACTAACCTGCATCTTAATGTTAATCTCAGTGTATTTTTTTCTTTGACATCTGTTTGAGTTTTCTTCTTTCTTAAAAAAAGAACTAAAAATCAGAGTGGGATAATGAGAGGAGCAAACATTTTAGAGCCTGCTAAACTTGTGAGACTTTCAGTCAAGAATTTAACCAAAGAAGCCTCAGTTTTCTCACCGTTAAAGTGGGCATAATGACACTTACTGCAACAGATTATTGTGAGTTACCTTATATAGTAAAATGTGTATATAAATATGTATAATAAAATGTGTAGCCTATATGTGGTAGAAAATGCATAGTAGCGCTTATGAAAAGATAATGTTCACTCCTTTTTAAGTGCAAACCTCTCCATTTCTTTTTCTTCCTTCCTTCCTTCCTTCCTTCCTCTCTCTTTCTCTCCTCTCCTTCTCTCCTTCTATCTCTTCCTTCCTTCCTTTCTTTCTTTCCCTTTTTCTTTCTTTTTCTTTCTTTCTTTCTTTCTTCCTTTCTTTCTCTTTCTTTCTTTCTTTCTTTCTTTCTTTCTTTCTCTCTCTCTCTCTCTCTCTCTCTCTCTCTCTCTCTCTCTCTTTCTCTTTCTCTCTCTCTCTCTCTCTTTCTTTCTTTCTTTCTCCTTCCTTCCTCCCTCCCTCCCTCTCTCCCTCCCTCCTTCCCTCCCTTCCTTCTTTGCTTCTTTCTTTTTCTCATCTTAAACCTGGCTCTTGCCGTGGTTTCTCCTTCTTGGTTTGGAGTTAAACACAGGCCTCTCTCCATCCTCCCAAACAACTTCCCCCTCTTGATCTTGCAGAGATACTCAAAAGCCATCACCCTGCTTTGCTGTCTTCCTTCTCTAGAATGTTAACAGCCATTGTCTCCATTTCTTCCTTCCTGTTCTCCTTTCATTCCCTGAAAGCTGTTTTGTTTGTTTGTTTGTTTTTCCCCACAGAACACCTTAGAGACTGTACTTTCAAAGGTATCTAACAACCTACCAAACTAGATGACCTTTCCTCTGTCCTCTGTCCCTTTAATATCAGCAGAATTAATGCTGGGAACACCTTGCTTACTGGGAATGATCATCTTTCTTGACAAATAAGTAACTCGCCTTGGAACTTGTGGTTATTCCACACAACACAAAATATATATATTTCATTACAATTGCAATTTATGTCAAAAAAGTTTTGGAAAGAAAGTGAATCTATATTTTATAATAGAGTATGTACTGGACTGGTACTGTCATTTCTTAAATGGTTTAACTCTTCCTGTTAATAAAAATAGTGAATCCATTTTCCTTGAGAAATCACACAATATGGTAGTGTATAGCTTTTTTTTTTTTTTTTTTTTACTTTAACCTTTCTTTTAGTCTTACCAAATGGTCTCAATTCATTTGATAGAATACTCAGCTCAAGACATTTGAAACTCTGAACTTAGGTTGATAAAAAAGCTTCCCTTTCCCCCAGATCAGGCATGCTAGGCTGGAAGCAGCTTAGTGAAAGGGCCCTGCTTGGTCGCTGCTACATTTCTTCACCTTGTGTTCGATACGTTTCTTCCTCTCCCAATTAGCTAACTGGAGCTTCTGCTGGCGCAGCACAGGGAGGGAGGAAGGTCACACCTGACAAACTCTGAGCTAGCAGCACAGAAACCCTCTTGTGCTCCATCACCAACTGTCAGCCGTTCTCTCACTTCTAGACACCCTGGGCAGAAGCCAGACCCTCAGCCATCAGCTCCCAAACACAGCAAGCTCCTCTTGTCTCCTTTGAAGCCAGCCCACTCTCACTAAGCCCAAAGCCAGGAGGAGGTAGAACTATCCTCCAGAGGGAAAGGGTGAGGACTGGCAACTCAGCAATGGCTCCTGTCAAAGAAATACTGTCGCTGGTCTTCTCCCTACTCACTGCTCAGACCTCTTCTCGTATCCTTGACCTGAATAAGGAACTCCATGGTTGTGGATGGAGATGGTTCTTAAAAACTTTCTTTGAAAATCTGCATATGTTGACATGAGATCTCACTTTGAAACTTCAGCATAATTGCATCTTGGTACCCAGCAAAGCGTTTACTTTGAAAAACCTATTACACACACTCATGTACATTTACTGTAGACACCTTTTAACGTTAGTACTTTCTTATCTGTTTCTACAAGAGGATATTGAGGCTCAGAGATTTTAAAGATCTTGCTTAAGTATACACAACTAGAGTACGCTGTGAAACAGGGATTCGACCCTAAGTCACGTGATATCAAAGGCTGTGATTGTACACCCTGTATGTGTCTTTTACCTAACTTTATGTGGTATCTCCTGGCTTCTCAGAAACGACCCCAAGCTCCTGGGAAGTAAAGTTTAAGGTAAATACATAAACATTTCCCAGTTTTTGTTTAGATGCTACCACATCTCCAGGACAAGGCCATGGATGTTGATGATTTCACAGGAAATCTGTAAATACAGGTGGTTACAAAGTCACTTTAACTGTATACATAAGGAAGAAGAGTAAGCAGATGTGGCTTCTGCCCGCAAGAGGCTGTGGGCCTTTAAATTATTCATTTATTTATTCAACTTTTCAATAATATTAGTTGAGCACTCAGTCACAATAATTAATAGGAAAGACCAAGCCTCTCTCTCATGGAGCTTGTTGTTCTGCTGGAAGAGATGGGTACATATAAAAGGATTGCAGGTTGTAACAAAGGTCGGGATCTATTAATCAAGGTAAGCGGGTGGTATGTGGCTGTGATGTTGAAGAAAGGCCTCTTTGACAATTAGTTTGGGCTCATACCTGAAGGAAGAAAAGGAGCCAGCCATGTGACAAGTCAAAGGAAGACTCTCAGTCAGGGGTACAAGGAGAGCAGTATCTGAGACTGGGAGGCATATGACTGATTCCAGTAACTGTTGGAAGATGAGTTCAGGGCTCTGACTACAGATGGTCCACAGTGGACCCTTGGGCTTGAGCCACATGGATGGGGCCTGCACTGGCTCCCGTTTAAGTTCCTTGTGGCCTCAAGTCCAAAGCACTGGAGGGTGTTAGCAGGTGTCCTTTACCTGTGCATGCCACCAGAGGCATCTTGGTTATCTTGTCCACTCCAACCACTTTACTGTAATGCCTTAAGTATGCATAGAATGCCCATTCTTCTCTGTTTTTTTCATTTATAATCCTCACAGCAGTTTTCAAAGCAGATTGTTATTATCCATGTCTCAAATTTAATATTATGCTCAAAATGACAGAGTGACATGCTTGTCACTTGACAATGACAGACTTTCCTTGATTGAATTTGCTTATTATTTCAGAGGAAGTGCCTGGAAAGAGATTTTTATGTGTTGTAGAGGGCAGAATTCTCAAGTTCCTCATTCCTGGTGTAAACACATTTTTTTCCAGTTAGTCAAACACTAATCGAGGATCTGCTGTGAAAGGAGCTTGCAGATGTAATTAAGAGTTCCAAGTCAGTTAATCTTCAGATAGGCAGATGCACTGGGTGAGCCTGACCTAATCACATGAACCCTTTAAAAGAAGAGAGTTTTCTTTGGCTGGTCACAGAGAGGAAGACAGAGAAGCTTGCTCCAGCTGGTCTGGAAGAAAACAGTATTCATGGTGTGACCTGCCCAGAGAGCAAATCATAAGGCAGGGAATGGCAGGCAGCCTCTAGGATTTAATAGCAACCAGCAGGAAAAGGGGACCACCATCCTAGAGCTGGGAGGAAATAAATCCTATGATTCACAGTGAACTTGGAAGAGGAACCAAGCCCCAGGTGAGTACACCTGGCCAAACCTTGATTTCAGCCAGGTGAGATCTGGAGCAGAAAATCTGGCCACACTGTGCCCAGACTTTGACCTATAAAAAATGTGAGGGAAAACATTTGTGTTGTTTTAAACACCATTTGTGGTAATTTGTTAGATAGCAAGAGGGAACTAACACACATAGGCTATTCACAGATTTTAGGGACTCAGGTGATGCAAAGGAAACATGTGGTTTTGAAGAGGGGTTTCTGCAGTAAGTCTCTGAGGAATCGGTCAGATGGCCAAATAGTTATTTGAAATCACAGATAAAAGTCAACGATATGATGATCTGTGAACAGCACATGGAACATTTCAGACTCATTCTTTATCTTCCTATACTTCCTTTATTACCACAAATATTTGAATTCAAATAAGATCACTGTGTCTGTATTTGTTCCTCATGCTTATTCCCACAACAAATGCCCTTACCGTTAGGAATGCATTTATGATTAGGAACGTGCTTGTATGTTCTCAAGTTCCAGTCTCTCCTTAAACATGAACAAATTAACATTCATGGCCTTCGCCAGAAGAACATTTACATTCACCATATACAAGATTATATGGGTAGCACAAACATAGGTTTCTTGATAACTTGCAGCATTGCTTTTTTAAGAGCAAGTAAAATATTAAATAATTCTGAGTAGAGGAGAACAACTTTTACCAATTTCCCATATTTTTATTATGTACCTATAGAGAATAATATGAAATGTAGTTTGTCAAAGATAAAGTGTATTTGATCAGTGGAGGATGCCAACCTCAGGTGGAAAAACTATAGATTTCATTGAACGATCAAATACGTTTAGAGCATCATCAGTGCTGACATGTGAAAGGTGTATCTTGTCAATTTTCGTCTTTGAGGAGCTACGGGGCACTTACCAGTGCCTCCAGAGAGTGTTGAAAATATGCTGAGTATCCTGTCAGGAAATAGTGGCTTTCTGAAGGTTTTCTTAGTTGTTTTCAGTAGCAGGGGCATATAAGAAAACATTGGCTCTTGTTTTTGCCATCACAAATTGGTAAGCAGCTATGAAGATATGAAGAACACCATCTGGGTGATGGTCAGCTGGGCCATGTCCACATAAGGAAAAGGAAGCATATCTTTGGCAGTCATCTAGCAAAGTCAACCAAGGAAGTGAGCCAAGCCAGATACCACAGGCTTAAAATAAATAACTTCCAGGGTTATTTGTACAGCAAATTAGTCAATGCTTGATTGGAACAGATACACTTATTGTGAAAGGCAGATTCAAAATCTTGGTAATAAAATATCCAGAGGGTGTTTCTGTGATCATCCAGTACAACCTTTATGCTGATGCTTGTTGAAAACTTCCAGAGCCTAATCATGCACTTGTAATTTCCCCCCGTTCTTAAATGGGATTTATCCTAGAGGACAAAATGCTAAATTTAAAGCTCTGTTTAAACCTAAACTTTAGTTCTGTATTTTTGAACCGGTTCATTTTCTCTGACAGTACCCTTGCACATTTTAGTGCTGTACTTTGCTGAAAAATGCCTTGGGATGTGTTTGCATCAAAGGTGCTATAGAAGTTTATTTGTATTGTACTCAAAGTGAATGCATTCTCTCCAGATTGCAAGCACAATCAATAAGATGAATGAGTTTCTTGAACTCATTTAGTGCCTTGTCTATAATAGTCCCGTTATCAAGCTACCATGTAACTTGGCAACTTTTCATCAGGGATGGCCTCCAGACTGAATAAGCAAGAAGGAAATATAGCCACTTGCCTTGGCACTTCATGTTATACCTGATGCTCTTGGCAGGCTGTGATTGAAAGTAGGTCCTTAATGCATGGCCCTCTTAAGACGTCTTTTCTAAAAACTTTCTGCTTTTAAAAAACATGTCTACATTATAGTTGAAAGACTTGTGAGTTAGAAAAAGGCAAAACTGGACTTGAAAAATGTTGTTCCACTCTAACCTTTAATATTGCCTCTGTATTTCCAAACCACTTAACTCAGTTCTCTTTTCTACCTGGATGTTTTGTTGAGCATTTATATTGCCAGAAAAGGGAAGAAAAAAGGATTAATTTAATTTGGGTCACTAAAATCATTTCCCCAGAAATTTAAAAACTTTTCTTGTATAAAAATTCAAGCCCAAAGATTCTCCTGCCATAAAGAAAGACAACATGGACTCTGCACTATAATTTGTGCGGGAGGGGTATATACATTCTTGTCCAATGGATCAGGCTGAACCAGCTCATTGCTGAGTTAACACTGGCTACATTTCAGTGGGAAAATGATCTTAACTCTAGCAGTCAAATTTGGGCTGAAGCAACGCCATTTGCTCTTTTCAGATGTCACACTGGTGGAATAAACTTGATTTCTCCATGGTCCCTGGTCCACAGTCCACGCATTGGGAGATAGCCTTAATCTACCAGTATCCATGATGAATTTTAGGGCATCTGTAACCTGCTTAAAACTACTGCAAATTGTTATATCTATGTGCAGGTGTGGCTGTTTAGTGGTAATTAGGTACTTTGTTTTTATCAGATTCTCAAAGAGAACCATTGACCTTAAATGCCTAACTTTTGGTAATTTTTTATGAATATAAACACAGACATAAATATACTATTTTAACAAATGAGATAATGGTTCTATGCCTCCCTTAGGCATAACCACTCTTTTGGGTAATTCATGGTAACAACTTGGTGTGTATTATTCTTACTTTTCTCAACACTCATATTATCACATAAAAAGTTTGCATATTTGTATGTATGAATGTATATGCATATATTTGTATTTATGGAGGGCTTTTGTTAAATGTGTGTTATGCACTATTTTTTAAGTTCAATACTTTGTAATGGAAATTCTTCTAAGTAAATGGGTATAAAAACAAGTTTGCTCTTGTTATTGGTTACATGGTATTTAAGGCAAAGGTGTGACCTCATTTACCTGAATATCCCCCCAGTTGGTGCATGTTCACTCCCTCCCCACTCTCTTTTCTGTCAGTATAAACAGTGCTTCAATAAACACCCTACACATGCATCTTTATTAACTGTTGCTCTCACTGTTATGGCAGAGATTCCTAGAAATAGCAAGGCTAGGAGAAAGGGCTTTTTAACATTTTAATAAATGCTGCCAGACATAAAGATAATAGCACATTTCCACCAGCATCATATGAGAATTCCCTCTCACCTTTCTATGGTAGGTTTAATGCTCTTTTAAAAATTTTGTGTGCCTAGGGTTTATAATATTTCATTTTTAGTTAAATTTGCATTTTCTGATTACTGGTGGGTTTAAACACCTTTTAAAATACCTACTGGCCATTTGAAATTGCCTTTTCAGGGCTTTGCTCTTCTCATCCTTTGCCATTTTTCTATTGGTTTCCTTGTCTTTTTCTTATTAATTTTATAGATTTTTATATAGTGTAGCTCATTAACCATTTAGTTGTCATCTGCAGAAAAAAGTAGAAAGATTATTTTTCAAATATTTTGATTTTTTATGGAATCTTTTGCTATAATTTAATTTTTGAACGTACAATTAAATATGTCTATATTTATGGGAATTTCTAAGTTCAGAAGCCTTCCCCAACCTTGATAGAGTGTTTTTATAGCAAATCCTGAGATAAAGCTCTTTGCAGTGTTTATAGCAAATACTTGGAGAGTGTAAGTTTGGACAAGGATACTTTCTACCTGTTTATCATTAGGGCTTAATTTATATTGATAGATACACCATTTTTTTAAATTGAAGTATAGTTGATTTACAATGTTGTGTTAGTTTTTGGTGTATAACACAGTGATTCAGCTACACGTATATATATACATGTTCTTTTTCATGTTCTTTTCCATTATGGTTTATTACAGGATATTGAATATAGTTCCCAGTGTGGTACAGTAGACTTTGTTGTTTCTCTATTTTATATATAGTAGTTTGTATCTGCTGATCTCATCTCCTAATTTATCCCTGCCCCACCCCCTTTCCCTTTTGGTAACTCTAAGTTTATTTTCTACATCTGTGAGTCTGTTTTCTGTTTCATAAATAAGTTCATTTGTGTCATATTTTAGATTCCGCATATAAGTGACATCATATGGTATTTGTCTTTCTCTTTCTGATTTACTTAGTATAATAATCTCTAGGTGCATCCATGTTGTTGTTGCAAATGGCATTATTTCATTCTTTTTTTATGGCTGAATAGTATTGCATTGCGTATACCTAGTACATCTTCTTTATCCATTCATGTAGTTGTGTCATTTAATAAAGAGTTTTTAATAACTTGCAAGTTTTATCCCAAATGTATTACCACTGTCAAAGTTTACTATAAAAAGTTTACTTATGCATTGTGACAGCTCTGTTAGGATCTTGTCTTGTACTGGCATTTGGACAAAGTGAGAGAGTAGCATAGACATATTTACACTACCAACTGTAAGATAGATAGCCAGTGGGAAGTTTCTGTATAACAAAGGGAGATCAACTCGATGATGGGTGATGCCTTAGAGGGCCAAGACAGGGAGAGCGGGAGGGAGTCATGGGAAGGAGGGGATATGGGGATATATGTATAAATACAGCTGATTCACTTTGGTGTACCTCAAAAACTAGTACAAGAGTGTAAAGCAAATATATTCCAATAAAGAGCTTAAAAAAAACAACAAAAAACCTATTGAACATCATCATCCATCATCTCTCCTGCTTCTTCCCCTGTGGTTAGGCCTCCATGGGTCTCAGTGTTTGCTTCTGTCCATATAATTTAGAAAGTATATTTAGTATCTTAGGAATGTATATCTGTTGTGGTGTAGAAAGAAACATTTCTAGCCTCTCAAGTACAAGCTTCACAGATTATCATCCATTTAGTGTATTGCTCAATATCTTATTCATTCATTTAACAGGTACCTTTTAACATTACATTATTTATCATCAAAATTTTTGTTGTTATTATAACTCTATGAATCCTTGTAGGAATTTATGTGTTAATAGTTGAGATGTTTTGCTCCTAATGAATGACAATGTATGGAGTCCATAGTGCAAAACTTGTTAAAAACAAAGTTTATTAAAATTTTCCTTAAATGTTGAACAGAAAAACAAACCAACAAACCAACCCTCATTATTATCTCATCATTATCTTTCTTTATACAAGCACAAATATTGACAATCTTTTTTTTTTTTTTCCCCTTTTTCCTTTTCTGGCTTAAAAAATAAAGATAAGGGAAAGAGGAAGTTGCTGAGGAAATAAAAGCATCTCAGGAATGTAGCCACAGAATAACTAAGTAGGAATTTTAAGGAGACTGATTATTAAAGCTTTGTCTGAGAAAGAATGGGAAGAGCATTAAGGTATTTGATGCCAGCTTGTTTGAAGACTTAACATCATAATAAACAGGTTGGCTGGTTTCAGACCCTAATAAAGGGGAAGTTTAGGAAGTTGTGTAATTAGAGGGCTTAGGCAGTGAAAATGTGATGCACTAATATTTAATGCCCACATTACAATATTTCCAAGACCAAGGGCAGTTTGATTTCTGGATGTCTCCCTGCCCATGTGAAATATTACTTTCTGGAATGTCTCTTAGATGTGCGATGCACACTACATGCATCACAAGTCCATCTCTTTGATATCATCACTATACTTAGAGTCACAAATCTTTCTCCTTGGCTCTGGATGCCTGTAGATGTTGTCCCCAAAGCTTCCTGTAGGAACAACATCATTGCCACTGTCACATCTCATGAGACCAAGGCCCATGCCATGGTGTCCCCAGGGTCTTCACCTCTTTGTACTTCCAGGGCTGCCATTCCTTGACTGCAGGGCTGTGATTGGGTTCTTTCTGTGGTGGTAGGGAGACAGACTCAAAGCCCTGTTGGATGCTGTGCTGTTCCCTGGGTACACGGCCAGAATCTCATAATGGCTCTGATCACGTGGAATGTCTTTCGCCTGACCCTTAGCTTCAGATTTCCCCTGGGCATCAGCTCAAAAATATAACTCTTCACTTGAACACTCAATAGTTTTTAGAGACACGGAGATCTCAATTCATGCTTAACGTACATTTTCCCTAATAATAACAAGAACAACAGCAGCAGCAACTTGCATAGATGCAACTCAGCCTATTACACAGATGATTTCTCCCCCATTCTTGTGCTGAGCAGTTTCTCTTCTTGAAGCCGTAGATATCAGCTGCTTTGCATTTGCATAACTAAATAAGTCATTCAAGTGGTTTCCAGAACAAAAGAACAGTGTGTCTCAAGATTTTTTTTTAACCTTTGGCAAACAGACCATTATTCTGTTTTAATTTTTTTTTCTTTTTAACTCCATTCAAATTTCAAAGAAGCTCAAAGTGCCTTGGATTCCTCCTTTTTCCACCTCAGAAACTCCCTCAAAGAAAAGCTCTTTCAAGCTGTGACCTGAGATGGCCCAAGATGGCTGGGGAGGAAGAATATCTCCCTTTAAATGAATTAGTTACATGTAAAGCACTTAGAACCATGCCTAGAAACAGGCAGTGCTCAGCCAGCTTTAGCTCATATTATTCCCTTGCTCTTCTAGCCCTATTTTAGAGAACCTGGCACACCCTTGCTATTCTACTCTTAACAATCGTTAAGAAGAGAAATGGGATCCAGCTCTAAGGCCTGGCTCTGGTGATGCAACAAGGCAGCCAGTTCTAGCATCCAAAGGTCACTATGGTCTTTGCCTTGTTCCAGAAACTATTGGAAAGAGATGTTCACTCGGTAGAGAGCGTCTCCAACTGCATGCAGTCAGGCATGCAGTTTAGACTCCAGGGTCAGGCTGTCTTTCCAGACCTTATGTTTATGGAACCAAGATACTGGGTTGGAAGGTGGGTCAGGACTGCAGGTTTAGATAGCCACGAGGCTCCTAGGAAGAGCACTGGGACACAATTCAGCAATAAGGATGGAGGGTGGAGGCCAGTCGCTTGTACCAGATCTTCCTGGATGGGAAGACAGCAGTGCAGAATCCAGAGTCCAGCTGTCTAGTTCCAAGGCCAGCTCCGCCTCTTCCTTGATGTGTGACCTTACACAAGGTGTCTCATCTCAGTTTTGTCAAGTACATTTGGTGCCCGCCATTGGCATTTGCCATCTGCCTCTACAAATATTAAATCATGTGCTGCTGCAGCTGCTGACTGCCAGTGCCCCCCCTGAAAGGTGTTCAGGGTGGAGAGCTGGAATGAGGCACTCTGCGCTCTGCGGAAAACTGGCAGAACAGGGTCTTTAGATAGTCACATATTTTTGGGAGGCCAATTCTTGTATCTCCTCATATCTAGAAAAACACTAAAATCCTTCACGGTGACGACTGCTCCTGTGACCAGCAGAAGCCTTCTGTAAACAATATGAGCTTGATTGAATGTTTTCCCCATTCACCAAAACCACATATATACCGAGCTTCCCCACTGTCTCCTTGGAACAGTTTCTCAGAGCTATCTGGGATGCTGTCTCCTGGGCTGCAGTCCTCATTTTGCCCCAAATAAAGCTTAACTCGCAACTCTCACGTTGTGCATTTTTTTTAAGTTGACAGTTTCTACCTCTGTAAAGAGATACTGACTGTCCTACTTCGGAGGATTGTTATAAGGATTAAGTATCTTATTTATGCAATATGTTTGGAACAGTGCCTGGAACATTGTAAGATATTAGCACTTGTTAACTTGTTATCTATCATGGGGTCTTGAGAAGACCTGGGACACATGGCAAGAGATCTACCCAGCACTGGTCATAGGGATAAAAGGCCCTGCACAGGAAAGGGAGCTTGAGGGCTTGTGGAACATGGCAGTGGCTCTGCAGTTGGGGAGAGTAAGTTCATGATGGGGACCCAGTTAGTGGTGTATTTCTTGCTTTAATCCTATTTACTTGAGGAAAATCCTTATATATTAGCCAGAGTTCTCCAGAGGATGGAGTCATATATGTAGATAGATAGATAGATAGACAGACAGACAGACAGATAATAGATTTATTATAGGAATTGGCTCATGTAGTTTTGGAAGCCAACCAACAAGTAATGTGATCTACCAGCTGTAAGCTGGAGAACCAGGAAAGCCAGTGGTATAATTCAGTCTGAGTCTGAAGGCCTGAGAATTGAGAGGCCAGTGATATAGGCCCTAGTCCAAAAGCCCAAGAACCAGGAGCACTGAAGTCCAAGGGCAGGAGAAGGTGGATGTTGTGGCCGCAGAAGTAGGGAGAGAGCGAATTTACCTTCCTCTACTCTTTGATTTGGGCATTCGGCGGATTGAATGATGCCCATTCACATTTTGGATGGCCATCTGATACACTCAGCTCACTAAATCAAATGACAGTCACTTCGAGAAACACCCTCTGGACACACCCCCAAAACGTTTCACCATGTATCTGATCATCCCTTGACCCAGTAGAGTTGACACAACATTAACTACCATGTCTTTATTTCAAGTCTTTACTAACACAAATCAAGGCCCTCTTGGAGGGATTGTCTCAGCTCCCCGTCTGAAATTCCCATCGGCCCTGCCTCCTACCTGCCGCAGTTCCTATTTCCTATTTCTGCTTTACTTTTTGTTCTTCTTGGCACCGAACATCCATACTGAATAGAATCACTCACATACTATGTATTTTACCTATTTGTTATGTTTATTCTTGGAACGTAAGCTCCGCAATAACAGGATTTTTCTTTTTTTCACAGTTTTGTCCCTTTATCCTCAGCACCCATAGCAGAATCTGGTACATAATAAGTGCTCAGTACACATTAGTGGAAAGAATGACTGAATGAATTAGCGAGTGGTGACAGGACTGCGTCCTCATGTGGAGACACAACCATGGATTTAGCTGGAAGGATGAGGGGAGGGTGAGATAGAGGCACTCCTTTAGTCAGAGGGAGGCTATATCACTGGAAGAGGTGCAGTTTTTACCACATATTTCTTTTCAGCTCACCCAGAGTTAAACTGGCTGGGTCTCACAGCCATAAGCCAAGATTTTGAGTATTAACTACTTAATTGCTCCATGATGGTGGATATCACAGGGACTGACATAATAAATGGAATATGCTATAGAGGAAATTGTGTCTTGTCGCCTAGTCACATAGATGCCACCAACATCTTTAGAAAACGTGCACGTTCCCTCCTAGACTCTAAGCTTTATGAGGGCAAGAGTGATGTCTACTCCACTGTAACTCCCACACCTAGTATAATTCAGTGTCTGTTATACAGGAGGAGGTAACTACACTTATTTGATTAATATATAAATAGTAATAGTAACTTGATTGAGGCAGTACATTGAGAAGACAAAAGTGTTTTCTCATAGCAAACTGTTAGTGATAAAAAGCACTGGATTGGCAACCAGAAAGAAGTCTAGTTGAACAAATTGTGAGAAGTTGGCAAAATTCCTTAATCTCTTCAAAACTTTCATAAATATGTATGTGCATTAAGTGAACTATAAAATTATGCTTTGTTATTTAGAATGGAAAACACCACTTATTTTTGTCCTTCAAATAAATCAGAGCGTAAGTGACCTGAAGCATCCCAAATTATTATCTTGTTACATAAATGGTATTTTAAAGAATCCATTAAATCGTTTATTCTGTATACTACAGTAAAGTAGTAATAACCTAGTTTTTACCTACAAAGTGCACATAAAATGATATAAATTTTGCAAGTTGGGAAATGCTATTAAAAAGTAGCCTGTGAAGTTGTATTTTAGCTTTGTTTATTTCTCCAGTAATTACAGTTATCAAAGTTTTGGTTTATTATCTTGTTTTGGTTTTAATAGTATGACTTTACAGCTTTCAAGTTGTCACTGAGTTTTTTCTTTCTGTAGAGTCATATAAGATTTTGATGAACTCTTTGTGTAGCCCTTGTTTTATTGTCTCGGGTTGTTATTGCTAAATACTTTAGGTCAAGCATTTTATAGGATATACTTATTCCAAGTAAGTAACTCAGTAGGAAGCTCATTTCTGCATTTTTCTTTCCTGCTTGCTTATCTACTATGACAAATGCCCTTTCAAAAGATTAACAATGTTGAATGTTTAAAATCTTAGGTGAAGTGATAAGAAATTAATTTGAACCACAGATTTTGAATGT
Source organism: Hippopotamus amphibius kiboko (assembly GCF_030028045.1). Lineage (NCBI taxonomy): Eukaryota > Metazoa > Chordata > Mammalia > Artiodactyla > Hippopotamidae > Hippopotamus > Hippopotamus amphibius. The sequence continues at coordinate 15,468,008 of NC_080195.1, forward strand.
TTAATAAAAGCATTAGTGTAGAAACCAACCAACCAAATAAAAAACAACCAATTTATTATTTTGACACATCCCAAACCAAAAAACTCATTGTAAATCACTATAATCTTTTCATTTGTGCCATTATGGTTAGCAGTCTGCCAGTAATTCCATTATAAATCCAATTTTCAGAGAGAGTCTACTTGGTAATAAAAATTAATTCTTCTTTAAGAGTTTTTTGTTGTTGTGTTACAATACTACGAGATTATTGTTCCTAAATTCATATGACTAGAGAATACTGCTAGCATCCTCATCTCCACTCTGCTGCTCCCCTCCTCAACATTAGGGTAGACAAGTGACCAGAGAAAATTTTTTTAATTTCTCTTTTTGTGTCTCTATAAACTACTTAACACACAATGTTATTGTTGCTATACATGACATATTTAAGTACTTGATATGCTTTTTTTAAATTAATTTATTTATTGGCTGCATTGGGTCGTCATTGCTATGCACGGGCTTTCTCTTGTTGCTGTGAGCAGGGGCTACTCTTTGTTGTGGTGCGCTGGCTTCTCATTGCAGTGGCTTCTCTTGTTGCAGAGCATGAGCTCTAGGTACACAGGCTTCAGTAGATGCAGCACAAGGGCTCAGTAGTTGTGGCTCCCAGGCTCTAGAGCTCAGGCTCAGTAGTTATGGCACATGAGCTTAGTTGCTCCTCGGCATGTGGAATCTTCCTGGACCAGGTATCGAACCCGTGTCTTCTGCATTGGCAGGCAGATTCGTAACCACTGCACCACTGGGGAAGTCCCTTGATATGTTTTCTTAAAGGAAGTAACAATCTGATAATAATTACTTTCTGAGTAAATAGTATTAATATAAACAAATTCAAATTTTTAATATAATTCACAGTAAGGGTCACATTTTGGATAACTGGGAGATGCTGTTTTAAGTTTATTATTTCTGATCCAAATCCCTACATTCTTGTGTGCATAGAATAATAGGGGTAATGCTAGCTCTGTGGCAACAACAACAAAACTCCCCACACAATAGCAGTTTATTTAATGCTTTTGGAACAGTCCTAGATGGGGAGCAGTCAACGGGGAGCTATCTTCTATACAATTGTTTAGGGACCCAGTTTGGAAGAGACTATCATTTTTTTATTTTGGCTGTGCTGTGTGGCTTGTGTGATCTTAGTTCCCCGACCAGGGATCAAACCCAGGACCCTGGCAGTGAGAGCACTGAGTCTTAACCACTGGACCGCCAGAGAATTCCCGAGACGATCGTCGTCAACACATGGCTTCCAAGATTGTCATAGTTGCCCTAATTCCTGGTATCTGGAAGAGAAAAAGAACACAGAAGAGTAGGACTTACAATTGTGGCTTAGTGGTCAAAAATTCACCTGCCAATGCAGGGGAGGGGACACGGGTTCGATCCCCAGTCCGGGAAGATCCCACATGCTGTGGAGCAACTATGCTTGTGTGCACAATTACTGAAGCCCATATGCCACAATTACTGAAGCCCATGCACCTAGAGCCTGTGTTCCGCAACAGGAGAAGCCACTGCAATGAGAAGCCTGGGCACCACAATGAAGAGTAGCCCCTGCTCGTCACAGCTATAGAAAGCCTGTGTGCAACAACGAAGATCCTAAGTAGCTATAATAAATAAATAAAACAAACAAAAAGATTATAAAACAAAAGAATTAGCATACTCTTAAAAAAAAAAGAGAGAATGACTGAGAGTTTTATGGGTCAAGCCTGCAAGTGGGACACATCACTTGCACTCCAGTTTCACTGTCCAGAACTCCTATCAGCAAGTGTGGCTGGTAAAATATAGTCAGTTTATTGCATAGGAAGAAATGCTGAAATATGAAAACATAGAACCTCTGCTACAACCTGTATGACTGATTCACAGCATTGAGGGCAGGAATAACATAACCTCATTTAAACTTGTAAAATAAAGGTAGCTGTGTTTTTTATCTACTTTCTATAAATTATTATCTACCTTGGACAAATGGATGTTTAGTCAAACTTAGGTAAGGTTGGATTACAGAGGAAGATTATTTAAATGTTTCATTTATTTATTTGAAAATATATTCAGAATTAATCTTTTTCCTAGAAATACTGATTTAAAAAACTAAGGTTAGCATGACTGAATGCATATTTTTTAGAAAATAGCTTAGAACTTATTTCACCAGATTTTCCAATACTAATTACTCTCTGATCTGAGCCATATGACAGTTATTGATCACTAGTACAGTGGACGCTTGTCATAGTCAACCTTTTAGAGATCAAAGTCTGTTTTATGATAGAGCTGCTTTGTTTTTAATAAATTTATTCATTTATTATTGGCTGCGTTGGGTCTTTGTTGTTGCGTGGGCTTTTCTCCAGTTGTGGAGACCAGGGGCTATTCTTTGCTGTGCTGTGCAGGCTTCTTATTGCAGTGGGTTCTCTTGTTGCAGAGCATGGGCTCTAGGTGCGCAGGCTTCAGTAGTTGTGGCATGTGGGCTCAGTAGTTGTAGCTCATGGGCTCTAGAGCACAGGCTTAGTGATTGTGGCACGTGGGCTTAGTTGTTCCACGGCACGTGGGATCTTCCTTGACCGGAGATCGAACCTGTTTCCCCTGAATTGGTAGGTAGATTCTTAACCACTGTGCCATGAGGGAAGTCCCTTTGATAGCGCTTCTTAAATTAAGTAGACTCATGGAAACCATGTGGAGTGCCATGACAATCTGTAATTAATAAAATATGATACCAATGAGGTAACTATTTCCTTTTAAATATGGCTTTGTCAAGTAGATTCTTTCGTGAGTCATGTTTCCATGGTCTTGATAAAGCAAATCCTTATTTTCAGCCAATGCATTAAGACCACAGACATACTTTGGGGGTCTTGGAAACTGTTCCATTTGCTCCCACAACCTGAGTGTCACCATGATCCACTAACCTTTTCCACCACAATAATGAGTGACCAGAATATATCAGAAATAGGGAACACAATGATGAATAAGGAGCTTATGGCCTAGTGAAGGAACAAACATTTACAAGGCCTTTACCCTCTCCTACTGCAGTGGTAACAGCATCGATTTCACAGCAAAGAGCAAATTAAGGAGAGGTGTGCTGCCTAAACGTATCATCAGAATTAAACACCAAAATTGGATAGATGTGTTGGTGAGAAAGACACCTAACTCTGTCTGGAAGAAAAGTTTTAAGTCCTGGGCCCATGCATACTAATGAATGCCCTGTTCGAATTCAGAGTTCACCAACAAGTGAAATATGTACTGACTGGTAAAAATTGGATATTCACCATGAGCAGAAACTATTTTTAAAATCCTAAATTGTAATTCCTAAGTAAAATTATGATAGGCCTTTCTCTTCTTCTTAAAGCTCTGATATACTTCTCATCTCTCTCCCTAAACATGTAAATATGTATTAGGATCTGCAGAGAAGAGTTCTCCACTATTCTGAATTTTACACATCTAATCACCAGCAATAGCCATAGAGGTTAAGAGTGGTCTGACTGCAGAAATATTTAGGGACCATAACTAAGCTGAAATTATGGTTAGAGTAAGAGTAGCCTTATTGTTATCCGTATATCCTCTGTATCTTAGGATAATAGACAATCAATGAAGGCTTAAGATGACCTCTCCTCCTCTCTCCCTTCTGCATATGGCATTCTCTAGGTTGTTTCTCCCACCATGAACTCATATTGCAAAATTTCTTTTGCTATTTCATTCCATCAAAATGTATCTTTTCTGGAAGTGATACAAATGAACTTATTTACAAAACAGAAACAGACTCACAGACTTAGAGAATGAACTTATGGTTACTGGAGCAAAGGTAGGAGGAAGGGATAGTTAGGGAGTTTGGGATTGACATGTACACACTGAATGGATAACCAACAAGGACCTACTGTATAGCACAGGGAACTCTGCTCAATATTATGTAACAACCTAAATGGAAAAAGAATTTCAAAAAGAATAGATACATGTATGTATATAACTGAATCACTTTTCTGTACACCTGAAAGTATCACAACATTGTTAATCAGCTATATTCCAATATAAAATAAAAAGTTTAAAAAATTTTATCTTTTCTGAACAAAGCAGGAGATATAACCCTCCCAGACTTCAGACAATACTTCAAAGTTACAGTAATCAAAACACTGTGGTATTGGCACAAAAACAGACGTACAGATCAGTGGAACAGAATAGAGAACCCAGAAATAAACCCACACACATAGTGTCAATTAATCTTTGACAAAGGAAGTGAAAATATAAATGGGAAAAAGTCTTTTCAGCAAGTGGTGCTGGGAAAGTTGGACAGCTGCTTGTAAATCAATGAAGTTAGAAAACACCATCACACCATGCACAAATATAAACTCAAAGTGGCTTAAACACTTAAATATAAGACATCATAAAACTCTTAGAACATAGGCAAAATAGTCTCTGACATAAATTGTACCAGTGTTTTCTTGCGTCAGTCTCCCAAAGCAATAGAAATAAAAACAAAAATAAACAAATGGGATCAAGTCAAACTTACAAGCTTTTGCACAGTAAAGGAAACCATAAACAAAATGAAAACACAGCATATGGAATGGGAGAAAATATTTGCAAACAACGGGACCAACAAGGGCTTATTTCCAAAATATACAAATAGCTCATACAACTCAATGACAAAAAAACAACCCAATCGAAAAATGAGCAGAAGACCTAAATAGACATTACTGCAAAGAAGACATATACATGGACAAAAGGCATGTGAAAAGATGCTCAACCTCACTAATTACTAGAGAAATGCAAATCAGAACTATGATGAAGTACCATCTCACACCGGTCAGAATGGCCATCATTAAAAGGTCTACAAATAACAAATCCCTCTTACACTGTTGATGGGATTGTAAGTTGGTGCAACCACTATGGAAAACAGTGTGGAGATTCCTCAGAAAACTGAAAATACAATTACTATTATGATCCACCAGTCTTACTCCTGGGCATAATCTGGACAAAACTGTAGTTCAGAACGATACACGTGCCCCTATGTTCATAGCAACACTGTTCACAATAGCCAAGACGTGGAAGCAAGCTAAATGTCCATCAACAGAGGAATGGATAAAGAAGAAGTGGTACACCTAGGCAATGGAATACTACTCAGCCATAAAAAAGAATTAAATAATGCCATTTGCAGCAACATGGATGCAATGAGAGATTATCATACTAAGTGAAGTAAGTCAGAAAGACAAATACCATATGATATCACTTAATGTGGAAACGAAAATATGGCACAAAAGGATCTATCTACAAAACAGAAACAGACAGACATAGAGATCAGGCTTGTGGTTGCCAAGGGGGAGAGGGGAGGGAGAGGGATGGACTGGGAGTTTGCGGTTGATAGATGCAAACTATTACATTTAGAATGGATAAACAGCAAAGTCCTACTGTATAGCATAGGGAACTATATCCAATCTCCTGGGATAAACCATAATGGAAAAGAACAGAGAAAAAATGTATGTATGTGTATAACTGAGTCACTTTGCTATACAGCAGAAATTAACACAACATTGTAAATTATTCTTCAATTTAAAAAAAATTAAAAATTACCTTTTCTGTATCCCACAGTGTGACACTCATAAGATAATCATCTAACATAGCCACAGCAGTATATTTGTATACTAAAGACACACATTTTTAATGCCCGAAGTGACTCCACTAATAGAGAACTTAGAAAGTGTGGCTCACTGGTGGTAAAAGTAACTGTGGCAACGAGATCATTTTAGTGCCTTGTGATAGGCAGACTTTTAAAATGACCCCCAACGATCCCCACCTGCTAGTATTTGTGGCCTTGTGTAATCCCCTCCTCCTGAGAGCAGTCTGAAATTAGTAACTTGATTTTAACCAACAGAATATAGTAAAATCGATAGAATGCTGCTTATGTGATTAGATTATAAAGTCTGATTTCCAGTTTGTTGGTAGGCTTTCTCTGTTGCTTTCTTGGCTTGCATGTTTTGATGAAGAAAGCTGCCATATAGGAGAGGCTCACATGGCAAGGAGTTGAGGATGGCTTCTGGCCAACAGCCAGCAAGGAACTGCAGCCCCGAGTCTGACAGCCCCCAGAAAATGAATGCTGCCAAAAACCATCAAGGGAGTGTGGAAGAAAATCCTTCACTAGTTGAACCTTCAGATGAAACCACAAACCCTGGGCCAAGATTTTGATTGCAGCCTTGTGAGAGACCAAGAAGCAGAGAACACAGCTAAGCCATGTTCATAATCCTGACACACAGCAGTAGGGAAATAATAAATGTGTGTTGTTTTAAGCCTCTCAATTGGGGTAATTTGTTATTCAGCAATAGAAAACTAATAGATGCCTCAGACGGTGTCATTTACATACTCCGTTTACTTAGATGTGACCTCCTAAAAGTAGGAACTGTATCTTTTTTATTTTGTTGTAGTTGATGCCAACCAGTCAATATTTGTTTATTAAGTGAATGAACAAATATATTTGTGTGTGTGAAACCTCTAGTCATCAGTCCTCTGAGCTGTGCAGCTTGGGAAAAAAGTGCATCCTTGGAGTCTTCTTTTGCTTGACTCGGAAGGGTGTTAATGATTCCATTACATTGGAAAGATCAAGGGATAAGACCATGTGGTCTTGTGTGTCTTTGCACCAGTTCCTATCAGCAGACCCTGCCAGATTCCCACAGACTTCCTGTGTATTTGTATCATGACAGAACATTTCCACATGTGTATATTTTGTGTCTTTTAATTGTTACAGATTTAGCTTTCTTTTACAGATGACTATATTCTAGATTTCAGAAGTACATTATATGCTTGTATATATCAGTGTTTTATCTGCTTAATTACATATTTATTATAAAGCTTTAATATTCTATAAGTGTATTATCTTTTGCTTTAGAGCAAAAGAAGAATTACAATATACAAATGCACAATAAATTTGCAAATGTAAAACCTGGGGTATAGGCTTGTATTGCTTCATGTTTATTATTAAGCAGTTAAATTATAAAGCCCACCCTGCTGCTTTTAATAGAGCACCCAAATTGATAATAAAGAACAATAATGACAAAAATCAACTGCAGGGTTTTAAGGCTTGCCGAAGGATGGAAGTGCTCAATATTTTGAAATGAGGGTATGTAGGAATAAAGCAAATTCAAACTGATGTGTTTTGCTTTCAGCTGAAGAATATGAATTAGAAAAATCTAGAGTTGGAGATAGGGTACTTGCTGTCTCTGTCGGAGATTAATGTTTATTCAGCAATAAACTACTTCATTGTAAACCATATGTCTGGAGAAATTTAGAGACTCACTGACTTTTCATTGCAGCATTTTGATATATGGGTGTTGTAAGTTTCTGAGGGCTTCTGTTAGTAGCATTTTGCAGTTGTTTTGAAAAACTTTATGAACAGAAAGTAAAAAATTAAGTAAATAAGTAGAACATTCAATAATTATGACAGTCAAAAAATTGAAATATTTTCTAAAATAACTGTAATCGAGAATAGTGTATAATTTCATGGAGGTTCTTAATTTTAATTTTAGTGTATTTTTTAACCTGTCATCAGTCCACCTAAATCAGATATTTGTTTTAAATACAATGGTTTTTAAAGGCTTTTCTTTATGTATCATAGAAAGAGTAATATTTGAGCCACTGCAGTTTATTATATATAATGATTGTTAGCACAATTACATTTAATATAATAGAAGATAGGTTTGTATTGTTCTTTTTACTATAGATTTAACTTTGATATGTTTTGAAGACAGTTGTCAACTATTTTTCCCATTGAAATTAAACATCGTAAATTTCTAGTACTTAATACAATGAAAGTTGCATAATGATATAAGGTCTGAATTATTCTCCAGAAAGAATCTGTAGAGCCGAATAATACCGCCCTTGAAAGGAAGATTATTTAAATAGAATTAGTGCAAATTTTGTCTCTATAGTGAGGCATGCGTAGTATTAGAACCTAATGCGTCATATGGATGGAGTACTAGGTGATACTTGATAAAATAGTATTTATAAAATGCCTAATACAATCTAGGTATACAGTAAGGGCTGGATAAACTTTGGATTCTCTTCGATGGCAGAAGAGTCTTCATTTTACCCAAGCTTAACTCATGTATACGAAGTTTGTCTCCATAGCTCATCTGATCTTCCTCATGAGCCTCTGTATTGGTTTCCTAGGGCTTCTGTCACAAAGTGTCACAAACTTGATGGCTTAAGACAACAGAATTTTTTTGTCTCACAGTTAGAAAGTCTAGTAATCCAAAATCAAGATGTCAGCAGGACCATGCTGCCTCTGAGCCTCTGGGTAGAATCCTTTCTTGTTTCTCCTAACGTCTGGTGCTCCTTGGCTTATAGCTGCATCATTCTGGTATCTTTCCCTGTCATTACATGGCATTGTCACTGTATGTCTTTGTCTTCTTCTCATAAGAGCAACAGTCAGTTTGGATTATGGGCCTCCCCGACTCCAGTGTTACTTTTCTTAACTAATTACATCTGCAACAGCCCTGTTTCCAAATAAACATGTTCTGAGGTACTGGAGGTTAGGACTTCAACATGTCTTTTTGGAGGACACAGTTCAGCCCATTAACAGGCCCCATACCTTAAAATTAAAAAAAAAAATTAAAGTATACATAGAATATATAATGGAGTTTGTTATAATCCAGAAAATGCAACTTGTTTGCAGTTAAAAAAATTGCCTCTTTTTAGATAAAAGTATGTTCTCTTTGGATAATCGCGTAGTCTCTCAAGAATGGTGAGGGAGTATTATTAGAAAAAAATTGGAAGAATGAGTAGTCTGTGCAAATGAGTGTGATCTCAATGTGATGATTCTTATAGAGATTTCCTCTTTTTTTCATAACTACTTGGCATTTTGTGCAGCTACTTAGCACCTGTCCAAGAGGATTGAAAACTCTTGGTTTAACACTGAAGGTTAGATTTACAGGTGGCTTACATCTATACTCAGGGAAAGTTGGGAAGCATCTTAAGATTATTATTGGAGGCTCTGCTTGATAGATAAGAAATGCAGGCTGCAACTAGGCTAGAATATTACCTTGTCTAAGAGAGTGACGGTTATTATCAATATTAGCCTCATAAGCTGTAGCTCCAGTCCCACTGCTTAATTGGGAAGTCTAACTCAATTGGTTGTTACCTCCTTATTAAGCCAATTTATAAGCATTATCTTTAACTGCAAGGATCACTGAAGAATATTGCAGTGTTTAGATTGAAGAGAAGTTTGCTTATGCTTGTTTTCTTACACCGATTTCCAGGCACACATTAGTGGTCAGTACCTGTCTGTTGGTTGAACGACGTGACAACATCATGCATAAATTCAGAGTGAAGGCATGGATGGAAATAATTACAGAGATGCCCCAGTAAAACACCCCATGCGTTCCTAAAGTATAAGGCAAAAGTTACTCCGTCTTAGATTATATTAGCTATGTTAATTCTTCACTTGATTATTCTCCATGTGAAGACATAGGAGGAGGTTATTGTGGTCTGTTCAACCTCAAGGTGCAATTCTTTTGTTTACATGTACCTTACATATACCTGTCGCACATACACATACTATTTATTCATAGGGTTTCTGTATTACATTCATATGAACATCCATGTGATTCCTGAACTAAGGGAAATATACTGTGAAACCCATTTTATCTTTCTTATTTCTAGGTCTGCAAACTTCCAACTCTTCATGTGTCTGTCAAAAAATGTTCATACTTTTCATATTTAGGTATTTTAAAAGAAGAGCACAGCCCCCTAGAGAGTTTCAATTAATATTTTTTTGTTATAAAATTTCCAAGAACGAAATCCTTCATTTTATAGAAAATGTTTTCAGGACATTATACTAAGTTACATGAACATAAATTTCATGGTTGAATGCTAGTGGTGGAAGGGACCTCAGAGTATCCAACTAAACGCTCTCATGTTTCAGAGAAAGAAACTAAACCACAGCAATATAAAGTGTGTTTCTTAGGTCACATTGCCAGATAAAAAGCTAATGCATTTAAAATGAAAATCTAGCATGATAGTTTTTTGGGGTGGCTTATTTGTTATTGTTATTTTTAACAATTTCCTGCCTCATTTTTGCTTGTGTCTACACAAGCATTTTATAACAAGAACACATACAACAAAATATTAAGTCATAGAAGAGTAGAAACAAAAATTTAAATAAGTCAAAATTTTTAAAAATGCAGGCTATAGATGCCTACATATTAGCTATCATTTGGGTCTTTTGTTCAAATTTACTATAATCCCAAAGTCTCAGCCCTCCCCAGCTTGTGACTAAAAAATAAAGCCAGTTACCCTTAACATACAACTTAATGATAGTATGAGGTGCCAAAAGCCTCATTTTTATTTTTATTTATTTTTAAAGATTTATTTATTTATTTATTTATGGCTGTTGGCGTCTTTGTTGCTGTGCACAAGCTTTCTCTAGTTGCAGCCAGCCGGGGCTACTCTTTGTTGCGGTGCACAGGCTTCTCGTTGCGGTGGCTTCTCTTGTGGAGCATGGGCTCTAGGTGCATGAGCTTCAGTACTTGTGGAGCACAGTCTCAGTAGTTGTGGCACATGGGCTTAGTTGCTCCTCAGCATGTGGGATCTTCCCGGACCAGGGATTGAACCCGTGTCCCCTGCATTGGCAGGCGGATTCTTAACCACTGTGCCACCAGGGAAGTCCTTAGCCTCACTTTTAGAAATTGTGTCCTTTCAGAGTGACCTTCCGCATTTCCAGGAGGTCTCCAGAGTTTGCTTCATGTTTACCTGGGAACAGTTTCCCCAAGTTCTCCATTCTTCTCACCAAACCCCCAGACAGCTGGCCATGCAGCTGCTTTGGTGGGCATGGATGAGTCCATCCCCTCTGCCACATGGGCTGTGGGTTCTCCACTCTTCCATCTGAAGAATGGGACATGTTTTACCTTAATTGCCCGCAATACAATGGGGACGAGATTAAAACTTTAAATAAAAAATTATCAAGTTTTTCAATAAAAAAGGAATTACACACAAAGAATCATATACGACTATTACAGAGGCTCAGAACAATCATGAACTCCCTTGTAGACCAGCTCTCAGCCTCACTTCCAGTGGTTAGAGCAGCTCCTATTCACCATTGGAAATGTTTCAGAAATTTTTGCACCTTAGATCTAGAATTCAGGTCAAAAAAGGGTCATAAACCCTGAAGGAGAAGGAAGCTTTTTTCATTGTAGGACTGCTTCCCCAGTTCTCATCTCCTCCCCTGGTACTGATACCCTGTCAGTCCTTATAATGGGTCCCATCCTCAGGCACAGCGTGTTGTATTTCCTAATGGCAAGAACATGGACCTCGCAGAACTGTTTTCATTAGTGTATTTTCCGAGTCTGGTTGACTAAAGCTTATTACCAGGTGGGGGATATGAAATGCCTGGACTGTATAGGGCAGTACCAAGCTTAGTGCAATTTTATTTTCTCTATATAAATGATTCAAAAATTGTTATAATCGAATCATACCCAGGGTACCTTTCTCAGATTCCTTCTAGCCAAAGCAAAATTGTATTTACATAATTCATGTGATCAGAGGAAAAAAATATTAGTTCTTTTTCAGAAATGAATGCAGCTATCTCATTAGGAACATGTGTACTACTCTTAGGTTTAAAGATATGAGAGCAAAAACTTCCTACCAAAACCAGCTACAAAGAAAAAGAAGATAATAATAGGTATCAGAAAAAAGCTTTATTAAATGAAATCTATAGCCAAGTGAGGAAAAATAATTTTTGGTTTGAATTATCAGAATATTTTGTTAATATTCCAGGTTTCTATTGTCATGAGTTATTTATGCACTGAAAGCCTTTGGTAAGAATTTCCTGGACCGTATTTTGACTTCATTAGGAAGGCTGAATGGGCATTTATTGTGGATTTCTGTCTTGTATTGGAGATTGGGTTAAAAGTGCTCTAAAATAGCCTCTGATATAACAATGTATAATTTGGGGATTTTACAAGTCAATTCAACCAAAGTAATAGATAAGTGACTTCTCACCAAACTATGGGCCTGGAAACTAGTATTCACTCAACAAACATAGGTCACAGCATCTATGGCAAAATGACATTCAACAGTTACAACACTTTTCACTTTTATGTTAGTATTCCTACTTGTAAATTTCTCCATAGGTCACTTTCTTCACAACCACTGGCTCAGAAACCTATCCAAGTACCATTATTACTTGGTATTTGTAATCAAGCACTATGGTTTTGGCGTTGTGATGGTTTTCATTTGTTCAGTTTTGTTTTCTTGATGATGCTTGAATATGCCGGTTGATTGGCTTTCCGGTGTTGACAGTCATAAATAAAACTGAATTGACAAGTGAAAGAGTGCTGGTATTTACAATGACAAGGTCAAGTTTTACTTGTGATCCTTTTCCACTTCTCATACAAATAAAGCACAGACAATTTTGGAACAATTGAGAATTTATATTTTTTAATAAACATATATTTCTGACAAACATTTGTTTTATATTATATCAATCCATGGGCTTAGTCAACTAGAACAATAGCATTCTCATATTAAATTGTGCATTTAATATCTTTTGGAATTATTTTATATATACATTTATGGATTTTTTCTCCCATGAAACCAAGACTCTGCCTCTATAAGGAAACTTAGCAAGTTTCTAGGTAGCTCAAATTGTTCAAGCTCTTGAGGAATTTTTCTACTAGTATTATAATTTACAGTGTGAGAATTAGATGAACGTTTAATCAGTTTTGTTTGTATTTTTGTGGACACTATGCATCATTTTCTTTAATGTTATCTTGAGAGGAATTTGGTGCAATTATTAAACATATGAGTCTTTTATCAAAGTGTGAAATATGTAACAAAAAGGGGCAAATCATAAGACTTTCAGTGTGCCGAATGATCAAAAGTGACCACACAGGCCACCAATAGCCAGATGAAGAAGTAGAACATCAGCAGCCTCTCTGAAGTCCCCACCAGCCTCTTCTTGCTGTCACTATACCTCACTCCTCCCCTCTGACAACCACTATCCTGATTTCCATCAACAGAGATTAGTTTTGGCTGTTTCAGAACTTCATGTCAGTGGGCTATAACAATATTCTTTCTTTTCAGTCTGGCTGCTTTTGCTTAATATTATGTTTTTGAGGTTCATCTTTGACAGTTATTAATTTTCATTATTGAATAATTGTCTATTGAGTATACAAAAATGTATTTATTGATACTACTATTGATGGACGTTGGGCTTTCTCCTAGTTTTTAATTTGTGTGAATAATGCTGTCAAGAACAATTTTTTGCATGTCTTTTGGTTCACGTTAGTACATAGCTCAGTTGAGCATATCCCCAAGACTAGAACCATAAGCATTGCATATTTTACTTTGGTAAATAATGCCAGACAGTTTTCCAAAGTATTATAAAAAATTAGCTCTCCTCCAGCAGTTTATGATATCTAGATCCACTATATTGTAGATATGATTTGTGTTTGTTTAGTTTCAGCTATGCTGGTAATGGCGTTGCATTGTGGTATTGGTTGATATTTCACTAATTGTATTAGGGCTTTCCAGAGAAATAGAACCAATAGAATATATAAATATATAAGAAGAGATTTATTACAAGAGTCAGCTCACATGATTATGGAGGGTGAGAAGTCACACAGTCTGCTGTCTGCAAGCTGGAGAACTAGGAAATTTGGTGCTGTAATTCAGTCTGAGTCTGAAGAGCTGAGAACCAGGAGTTCTAATGTCCTAGGGTAGGAGAAGTTGGATGTCCCACCTTGAGAAAGAGAGTGAGTTCATCTCAATGGAATGAATGATGCCCACATTGGTGAGGGAAGATCTTTCCTCACTCTGCTGATTCAAATGCTAAGCTCTTCTGGAAACACTCTCACAGACACACCAGAAATAATGTTTTACCGGCTATCTGGGCGTCCTTTAGCCTAGTCAGGTTGATAACATACAATTAATCATAACACTAATTCCGAGTGAAGTTGAGAATCTTTCCATGTGTTTGTTGGCAGTTTGACCAAGGCAGTTCCAGTTTATAAAAGTTGCCTTGGTGAAATAAATCAGCTTCCCCTTTCACTTCTAAGAACGTGTCCCTGATTTGCCATTTGGATATCCTTGTTTGTGACTAACCAGTTATGTTTTTTGCTCAATTTTATGCAGAGTTGTCTCTGTTTTTCTTATAATTTGTGTGAATTGTGTATGTATTCTGGAAATGAATCCTGTATTGGTTATGTTGATTGCATGTACCTTTCTCTTATTTGTGGTTTGCTCTTTGACCCAGCAGTTTCCTTTGACAAACAGAGGTTCTTAAGTCTAATGCCATTTCAGTTCTTAGGAATAGTGGCTTTGTGTCCTGTTTTTGCCTACCGACGGACACAAAGATACTCTCCTGTTTTCTTCTCCTTTTACACTGAGTTCCTGTATTCTTTGGTTTGTGACTGAGGAAGAAGTCAAGATTAGCTTTTTTCCAGACGGAGTACCAATTTATGTCTGTTTATTAAAACACTGTCTTTTCCCCACTAGTCTGCAATACCATCATTGTCGTTTGTCAGGTATTTATGTTTGGGACTCTCTTGTTCTGTCCCTGTAGTATATTTCTAATTCTTTCACGAGTAACCCATTGATTTAAATAATTCATATTTAAAATAAGTTTGATCAGCTGTGTAAGTTCTCCAACTTTGTTATTTAAGGTTTTCTTAGCAGTGTATATTACATATACTGGGTACTATATATCATTTTCTTATCCCTTGACCTATCAAGGCCATGCATAAGTGTTTACCAGAAGATAATAGATACACAACAATTTATATAAAGACTATCACAGAAAAAATTTTAATGCCCCCCCAAAAAAAAAACCAAGTTAACAATCCAGTACAAGGGATCAGTTTAAAAAAAGGATAATCTAAATAATAGACAATTGTGTCATTATTAAAATAATGTTTTATATGGATATTTAATTGAATTAGCAAAAGTTAAAAGTTATATCTAATATGAACTCTAAATTAGTATACAAAATGGTATAATCAATATAATCCCAATTTTATAATATACTTCTAAAATATATGTATATATGCATGTTATGTATACACTGTGTATATAACATATATATTCGAATAAATATTAATAGACGTTTATGTGGCTGTGCTTTAGGACTTTGGGGAATGCTAATTTCATTCTTTAAACTTATATTTATTTTCATATTTTCAGGAAAAAAATCACTTTATTAGAAAATAATCTTCTGAATGTAAGGTTGTCTTTTACGTCCAATTGTGTGATTATTTGTTTAATAACTGCCTTCTCTCCTAGATTATTCTATGCAGGAACAATGTCTGTCTTGTTCTCTGCTAACCCCCACTATTCCCAGCACCTGGAACAATATGTAGGACAGAGTAAATACTCATCAAGTATTTGTTGAAAAACGTTGCTGAATAAACAAGTATAGCTGTTCTATGGAATGTTGGTCATCTGAGTGCTTACGATATGCCCAACCTATGGGAGAAGCCTTGTTTGATGCTCAAAAAATGTATCTGAGTAGCATGTTAGCATTAGTATGTTTAAAGCCAAGTTTTGGAGGAATGAGGCTGAGTGGATGCATTTTGATGGGGATGCAAGAAATGTAGTTATCTTGCAGGTGAGGAAAGCAGGCATTCTGAGTGGGAGCTGCCGGGAGAGGGGCCCTGGCAGTCAGAGGTGAGAGTGCCAGTACCGAGAGCCTGCAGGATGGGCACAGAGTGGAAAGGCCTCACCCTAACTACCTGTTTCAGCATTTTGCATGTTTCGGGAAGTTTGTCTCACTACTCAGCAAATTCACAGTTCCTACAGAGTCCTATGTAATTCTTAAAATGACAGGATTAATGACTACAAAGGGCATGCTAATTCTCAGGACTAAATTCTCTCATGACACGCAGGTCAATATTGTCTTGGTTTGAATCATTATAGGAAAAAATATTATTTCTGAAGAATATTTGAAATTAAACAACTTCTTCCATTTGTTTATTTTAAGTAAATGAAATTTGACAGGATGCTTTGTAATAGAAGCCCAGTAACTACCAGACTAGTTAATAAGTTTCAGTCATCATTCTAGGAAAGTTGAGAGTCCATGAATGAGAAATTGTCATTTTTACAAAGAGACATATACATTTTGAGACACTAAATCACAATTTTCCAGTTGCTACTCATTAATCAATTGCTTAATTAATAAATAACCTGTTAAATGGTTTGGCCTTCACTAGTTAGAATCACTTATGCAAATAGGAAATATTAATGTCAAATTAGAGCTGATGTATAAGTAGTTATGAATAATTTGATGGATTATAACAGTTCTTTTGTAGTGTTTTGAAGCACTCAGATTGCATTGAGCAGACTAATTGTCAGTATTTGCATATTACTTTAGTTAACATGAGGGCTATTTTAAAAATCGAGTGTTTTGTTCTCATTGTCCTTCTATTGGAACTGATGGATAATGTCTGGTGTATTTGTCTTGCTTCCTGTCATTCCATTAATTTTTTTTTTATTTGATCATATATGACAAAAAAATTTTGTTTTTTAATCTTTTTGGTATAGGAGAAGAAAATGTGCTTAATGAAGTCTGTTCAGTTGGAATCTGATTTTTAGGAAGCAGCAAATAAGATTGATGTAAGCTATTTGCTAGAACTTGCAACCTTACTCAGCCAGTATTCAAGGCAGTAAATGTCAGGGTGCCACTCAAAGCAATGAACTTAATAATTGCTTATCAAGGATGACATTAGCTCTGATAATATTACAAATGAAATGCAGGCTACTATGAAACTGTATCTTTGCATTTTTTTTAAGTTAAAAATAAAAATGGTACTGATTAACCCAGTGACAAGGCAAGAATAAGGATGCAAATGCAGAGAATGGACTGGAGGACACGGGGTTGGGGGGGGCGGGAGGCGAAGGGGAAGCTGGGATGAAGTGAGAGAGTAGCATAGACATATATGCACTACCAACTGTAAAATAGATAGCTAGTGGGACATTGCTGTATAACAAAAGGAGATCAACTCGATGATGGGTGATGCCTTAGAGGGCCAGGACAGGGAGAGTGGGAGGGAGTTGCGGGAGGCAGGGGATATGGGGATATATGTATAGATACAGCTGATTCACTTTGGTGTACCTCAAAAACTGGTACAAGAGTGTAAAGCAATTATTTTCCAATAAAGAGCTTAAAAAAAGAAAAAAAAGGAAGACCTGCTGAAATCCATAGCTGGGTATATGATAGTTGTTGACCCTAAAAGATTCCTCTGTATTAACTCCATTAGGTTGTTATGGCATTTTTAACTGCATGATGAAATGAAGTTGATAGATTCATTACGTTTTCAATAAAGGACAGGATGGAATATAAATTCATTGTTAA
The DNA here is from genome assembly GCF_030028045.1 of Hippopotamus amphibius kiboko. Lineage (NCBI taxonomy): Eukaryota > Metazoa > Chordata > Mammalia > Artiodactyla > Hippopotamidae > Hippopotamus > Hippopotamus amphibius. The sequence goes on from NC_080195.1 coordinate 15,485,337, forward strand.
AACTGAATATTTTTCTCAACAGCTAAAATGTTGCCACAATTATTTCAGCTCTCAGGAGAAAAAAATGTAGTGCTAGCATTTCCTCTAATTTCTGAATTCTTCTATAAGACAAATGTATTTTCAGCTTGCATAAAAAGGATGGATGTTTATGGGGACATCGGATCTCCCCTATTTTAAAATTGTGTATGTTCTTTGTATTTCCTTATTTATAATTACTTTAAGATAACTATAATTATCTTTCTCAAGATTTGATACATTACAGCTATTTTAAAAATCATTGAATTTTTTTTGCCAGGTAATTTCCTTAAAATTGGGTAATATAGAAAATACGGGCTCAAGATTTTGACTAGAAAAATAAAATTATTCTAATTAATGGTTACTGGATGTATAATGAGATGTTATATTGCTTCCTTAGTATTTATGGAGACTTCAAATATGCTATGTTCTGCATACAGTATATTAAGTAGCTCATGTCTTAAATTATATTCAAAAGATTTCAATGTATTTGTTTCTTTTTTGTCTGCTTGATATATCATTTTCTGGGAGGAGTATGTAAAATCTCCAACTACAACTATTGACTTAATTTCTCTTCAGGGAATTCCCTGGTGGTCCAGTGGTTAGGATTCTGCACTTTTACTGCTGAGGGCTCGGGTTCAATCCCTGGTTGGGGAACTAAGATCGCGCAAGCTGTGTGGTGCGGTCCAAAAAAACCCAAAGCTTTCTTTACAGTTTGATTAATCATTGCATGATATACTTGGGGCCTGCATGGTTAGGTACCTATGTGTTTATGGTAGGCATCACAGGGAACCTCTTGTATTGTTCGCTTTATTATTATATGTATATATCTAATATTCTTTTTTTCCAAAATGATATTTTTGCTTTAAAATCTGTTTTGTCATATACTAATATTTCTACCCTGGTTTTCTTTTGGATCGTATTAGTTTATCTTTTTTTTTCGTCCTTTGATTCTCAATTGTCTTATTATTAATAGCAGTCTCTGTCTTTAGTAAGAAAGCACCTTAGGATTCTTTCATGTCCCTGGGTTTACTAGTGCCCACACCCACCCCCAGCCACATCATGTTGATATTGACTAAATTTTTGTTCTGGTTTAATTTGAATACATTTTCCTTCATTTTGTCCTCGCTTTATTTTTTAAAAGAGAATAATGAAAAAAATACCTTATCCATTTGTCTTTAATTCTGGGAAATTTATTTCCATTATTTTCTGTACATTTTTCAGCTTCATTTTTATTTTCCTCTCTTTTGAGACTTTCATAATCTAGATGTTGGCATATTTAGTTCTAGTCTTTATTTTTCTTCGATTTTCTATTATATCTCCTTTTTGTCTTTGCTGCTTTCTGCAGAGTGCCTAAACTTAGCTTTCAGCTTACTAATTTATTTATCAGCCACGTCTATCTTGTTATTTATCTGAAACATTTTGTTCTTCATTTCAACCGTTATATTTTTCATTTTTAATATTTTTATTGAGTTTAGGTTTTGTAGAGCTTTGCTCTTGTTTTATATTGCTATTATCTCTTCCATCTTCCAAAACATATTTATGGTGCTTAGTTTAGATTCTTGATGCATCTGTTCTCATAATAATCTTTCTGATGCATATATTGTCTCAAGGCTTAGCCCTTGGAGCTCTTCTCTTTATATCTACATTCTTTTGCGATCTCATACTATTTCATGGCTTTAAATATCATTTTTTTTATTGTGATGATTCCCAAATGTGTGTATCTAGTAGAAACATCTCCACTGAGTTCCAGACTCAGACTACCTGCCTGCATGACATCTCCATTTGGGTATTTAATAGGCATCTTCAACTCAAATGTCCCAGACTAATATCCACATCCTTCCCATATACACCAGTTCCCTCTGTAATCTTCACCATTTCAATTAAGATATTCCTTTCTTTCAGCTGTTTAGAGCAAGAAACTTTCTATCTACGTTTTCTTGACTCCTTTCTTACTCATCCCGTGTCCAGTTTGTAGAAATCTGTTGCTTTACATTTACATTATATCCATGATGTGACCAAGTTGTACAACCTCCACTGCTTTATCTATGGTCCAAGCAACCAGCTTTTGCATGGAGTATTGCAATAGCCTGCTTGCCAGTCTTCTTACGTGGACTTCTGCCTTTTTCTAGTCAACACAACAGTCGGACTGATCCCGTTAGAATGTAAGCCAGATCATGTCATTCTTCTGCTCAATATTCTAATAGCTTCCTGTCTCATGCATAGTAATAGTCAAAGACCTAACTGTGATATATTGGGTTCTACTTGATGCTCACCCCCTGCACTTAACTCTCTGACTTCATTCTCTGCCTCTGTTTCTAATTCACTCTGTTGTAACCACATTGATCTTGTTCTTCCTTAAATATGCCAGACTTCTTATAGGAGATGATTTCAAAAATCATCTTGCAGTGAGGTCTTCTATTTCCTCACTCACCCCCCACTCAAATTTTACATTGTTAGCCATTTTGTCTCTCCTCCCTAATTCATTTTTTTTCCTTAGCAACCATCCCTGCTTAATATTGTATATACTAATTTAACTTACTTTTCATTTAAGGTATCACATATATTAAAATTCTCCCCTGTTAGAGGACAGTTCTGTGAGTTTTGACAGATGTATACAGCAGTGGGACCACATCAGAATAAAGTTATAAAACAATTACCACTGACTGAAAAATTCCTCCCTGCCTTTTTGTCGTCATCCCTTCCAGCACCCTAGCCCCTGGTGACGGCCGCTATTCTTCTTCACTGCAGTGTTGCCTTTTCTAGAGTGACATATACTTGGGATCATACTGAATATCGCTTTTTAATTTTGGCTTTTTTTCACTTAGCATAATGCACTTAAAATCCAACTATACTATTGCATGTTTCAGTAGTTTATTCCTTTTTACTACTGAGTGGTATTACATTGTATTGAAGTAGTATGGTTTGCTTATCTAGTCCTCATTTGAAGGACCTTTGAGTTCTTTCCAATGTTTGGAGACTATATAAAAAAAGTCACTGTAAACGTTTACATACAGGCTTATACATGAACATACATTTTAATTACTCTTGGGGGAAATATCTAGGTGTAGGTTCACTTGATCATGTGGTGAGTATATGTTTAGCTTTATACAGAATTACCAGACTCACTCTCAAAGTGGCTGTACCATTTTGCATTTACATCAACAGTGTGTGAGCTGAGAGTTTCATTTGTTCTTCATCTTCAGCACCAATTGGAACTGGGTTTTTTTTTTTCTTTTTGGTCATTCTAATTGGAATTTAGTGGTATGTCATTATTTTAATTTGCATTTCTCTAGTCAGTAATGATGTTGAACACCTCTTCATGAGCTTATTTGCCATCTTGATATCTTTCTTGGTGAAGTGTGTGTGCAGATAGTCTGTCCATTTTCTTATTTAGGGTTTTTCTTTATTACATTCTGAGAGTTCTTTATATATTCTGGATACAAATCCTTCACCAGAGAAATTATTTGTAAATATTATTTCCCATTGTATAGCTTGTATTCTATTCTCTTAGTATTTTTCAAAGAACATAGGTTCTTAATTTTAACAGAGTTCACTTATGAATTTTTTCTTTTATGAATTATTTAGAGTTTAACCACAGAAGTACACACAGTAGGGAATATATCTGTATCTCTACATTTCTCTCAACTGCAGCAAAAGAGAAAGATAGATTTATTAAAAGGAATGGGCTTTTGCAGTCGTGGACATTGACTGAGCTAGATCAAAATATGTAGGGCAGGCGGCTATGAAGATAATGATCAGATAGCAGTTTTGAACCCACGGGCATGGGTGACAGGAGTCTTCCATGGGCAGGATTTCTTCTCTCCGATTGATCGTTGCTAGTCTATAGAATTCTGATTGGTGTTTGTATATGGACCTTGCATTCTGCCACCTTAGTAGATTCTTTTTTTTTTTTTTCTAGTAGGTGTTTTGTAGTTTCCTTTGAATTTTTTGCTCAGATAATCATGTTACCTACAAATAGCAATAGTTTTATTTTTTCCCTTTCTAATAGAAATGCCTTCTGTTCCTTTTTCTTCACTTATCACACTAGCTGGGACCTCCGTCATGATGTTAATTCAGAGAAGTTTAAGTGTGTATCTCTGTGTTGTTATTTATCTTATTTATTGACTTCCTTCCATGTCAGTGTCAGCGCCATAAGGCAGGGCATGAAGGTGATGCTGTTTCTTGGCGTAATTCTCTACTTTATCTTCAATGCCAATAGCAGTGCCCTAGTAAGCATTCAATAAATGTTTGATGAACAAATTATTAGGTTGTTTCGTTTGCTTTCTTTTTCTTGATGTAGTGTTAGTCTCTGTATTTTAGCTTGTAAACTCAGATTCTCATGTTGTATACATACTGAAGGCCAGATCCCAGGCTGGTGAGTTTAGAATAGGGAAGATGCGGTCCAGACTGGAGTGCCAGTCACCTAGAACCACTGTGGACTATTCATGTTTGCTGGCACTACATCAGGCACATCTCCCTTAGAGAGAAGCAGCACGGGGAGCAGACAGCTTCCTTAGGTTGAAGCACACATATTCTGGGGCTTGAAGACCGTGAATGGAGGGTGAAGGTTTAGCAGCAGGTGGCCATTCTCACTGACTTATATCCCAGCAGGGATTTCCGACCGTTTTCATATTACTCCAAGGGTACCTGCATGGGTGGTCTGATTTGTCCTTGATATTTCTCCAGTGTAGAGTCATGGAGGGAAAGCTTTTAAAATATTTTCTTCAATCCATTTACCACTACACCCAGCTGCTATGCCCTGGCTATCACAGTGCACAGTTCAGTCCTGCCTCTTCCCTGCTACACTCTAACAAACACTAGTTCAAGGCAGTTTTAGGTTTCAGGGTATTCTTTCCTTCTCTCTCTCTGACTCCCCCCCTCCCCCTCCCTCCCCTCTCTCCTCTCTCCTCTGTGTCTGTCTCCCCCTTCTCTCTCTTTCATTCCGTAAGTAAAAATTTTAACTCCAGAAAGCTTTAAATAGATGTACAGAGAATAGCGTAATGTCCCTGGTGACCCTTGATCCACCTTAAACACTGCCAGTGCTGCTGAACTCGCTTTCACCTGGATGATTCTGAGGGAAACCCCAGACATCTCATCTGTGTGGGATTTGTATTGTGTCAGTTTTGTGAAGCTGCTGCTGTGTTTTCCAGAATTCCCCGCCCTGCAGGGTTCCAGGTGAGTGTGGCCCGCGGAGACACACGTGAGACTTGGAAGGTAGACGAGAAACTGCCATGTTCATTTTAGGATGGAAGGGTCAGATCAGGGCACAGGGTGCTGTTGTGGCTCAGACATGGTGTCACTTTCCTTCTGTTGTGGACAGAGCTGGGCTTGCGCCTCCTTGTGCCCGGCCACACCCTTTCTTCTGTTTCTTCTATTTCTGGTCCAGGTGCGAGCCTAGCCCCACATGAAGGCATCTCCTTGTCTTGTAGGAACCCTGTCACTGACGTTGAAGGCTTGACTGTGGTTAGAGACCAGTGTGGGTTCCAGTCTGTCCTTGTGTGAGTTCTGGCCCATTCTTTCTTTCTTCTTCTCTTTTTTTTTAAATTTTGATTGAAGTATAGTTGCTTTACAATGTTGTGTTGGTTTCTACATAGCAAAGTGTACAGCAAAGTGAATCAGCTATACATATATCCTCTCTTTTTTGGATTTCCTTCCCATTTAGCTTACCGCAGAGCATTGAGCAGAGTTCCCTGTGCTATACAGTAGGTTCTCATTAGTTATCAGTTTTATACACAGGATCAATAGTGGCCCATTCTTACAAGCTCCAGTTTTGTCTCTCTTCACCTATTTTATATTCATGTTTCCTCCCTAGCTGCTTGTCCTGAAGATTTCATTCTCCAGTACCAGACACAGAAACAATAGCCTCAGAGCCTGTGTGACCAGCTCCCATAGTTGCATAAGATTAATTAGAAGTACCATCTAAGGTAAACCTTCAAAAGGAATATGCTTGAATTAGGCAAAGAATAGAGGGTAGGACATGCTGGGTCCCTACTATCTGTATCTCCGAGAGGTCATCTTCTCTGATTGAACCTTGACTGAAACAATATCATTTCATCTGTAAATATCTGTGTCTATAAAAATTCAAATAAATTTTTGTCTAAATAACAAAACCCTAATGCCATGCCATTTTTTACAACAAGCAAAGTTTAAAATGATTCTCTTCACGTCCCCTCCGTTGCCCCCCTCCCCCACCTTCCCATTCCTACTTTAAGAGTCTAACCTTCCTCCGTTTTTCCTAGAGAACTGATTTTGGGGGAGAAACTCAGGCTACTTTTCTATCTTAATAGCCCACTAAAAATATATTATCTGATGAAATTTTATTGGCATTTCATTGCTTTAAATACTGTTATCTTCAATGAAAGAATAATTAAGAGATCAGATAGGCTATAATAATAATAATACAGTATTATAAATGATTTGCAAAAAGCATTAGCCTATTCAGAATAGTTTGTGATTGACCACTTTAGTCACTTTTTAATGTATTTACTTTCTAATGAGATTATAAAGTTAATATATTAATATGATGGCAGAGGATGTGTATCTAAACTAGCATAGGAACGATTGTACTGATGGCTCTAACAACAATAAAACCCCTCAATTATTATTAGAAACTCTAATGTATCAATATTGGCTATATTGCTTGATAAAACTCCCTGGATATTGCTCAATTGTCCACTAATCCTTGACTGCAAATTTATGAGCCCCAAGAAAAATAGAATAAAATTTGAATCTTTTAGTGTAATGATTGTGACTCTATTTGGCATTGGAAGTGACTTTTGAGCAAATCAGGTTATAATTATTATTAAATTTTATTGAAGTATAGTTGATTTACAAAGTTGTGTTAATTTTTTCTATACAGCATAGTGATTCAGTTATACATAGAGAGGGAAGAGATAAAAAAAAGAGGAAAGAAGAAAAACTTGGAATTTAAAGGAGGTTTTATTTATTTATTTATTTTATTTATTTTATTTATTTTTAAAGCTCTTTATTGAAATATAATAGCTTTACACTGTTGTGCCAGTTTTTGAGGTATACCAAAGTGAATCAGCTGTATTTATACATATATCCCCATATCCCCTTCCTCCCGCGACTCCCTCTGTGTTGAAATAACAATCAGAAAGGAACCAAGAATGAGATTAAGCAGTGGGTCAGAGATGATATTAAGATTTTGGTAAATACTGAAAATTATAATTCTTGCCCTGTCTGAAACACATAAGCAAAAAGACTGCTATTGAAATGACCTATTTGTTATTTTACAAGACATACACACCTGCTAACATTGTATTTGGTCATCAGCTATCAGGAATAGTTTTCTTTGTTTTATAACCAAAATTGGATGAGTACCCTGAATTAACTTCTAATGCAGAATAAAAGCATGTTGGTTGTAGATTTTATGACAAAGACATTGATGCCAGAAGTAAAGGCCCAGACTCCCAAATCATCCTGATATTCATACCATATCTGTATGTGGTAAGGGGCTTACTCCATAGTTGTGGAATTTCAGGATGGGGCAGCAATATTAGGATGTTGTCTGTAATGAATATTTAAAAATTTTTCACTGGAAAGGGAAAAACAAACTTTCTGGGTAGTATTTGCTGGGAAGCCTAGAAATTAAAATTAAAATCTCATAGGGCAAAGTAAGATAATTATTTTCCTCCAATAAATGTTCCCCGATTACATTTCTAACCCTATTTAAATGTATGAAAAATTAGCCATCTTATTAATGATTATTTCAGCTTGTTCCAGCTTTGAGTTAAACTGATTGTGTAATAACTATTTCCAGCTTTAAATTAGGAAAGCAGCATCATCACCACAGTTAAAAAGCAAACAAAATTCATTGAATCTTCTTGTGTGCCTGAATAGTTCCAAGTATATTTCTTTAAAAACAAAAATATTCAGTTTTTTTCCTCAAGGTTTTTTTCTTTTTTCTTTTTTTGATTTCAAGATTTTTTCATTGACGTGTCGTTGACTTACAGTGTTGTGCCAGTCTCTACTGTACAGCAAACTGACCCTGTTATACACATATAGATATTCTTTTTTTATACTCTTTTCTGTTATGGTTTTTCTCAGGAGCTTGGATATAGTTCGCTGTGCTATACAGTAGGACCTTGTTGTTTATCCATTCTAAATAGTTTGCACCTACCAACCCCAAACTCCCAGTCCATCCCTCTCCCTCCCTCCTTCCCTTGGTAACCACAAGTCTGATCTCTCTGTCTGTGAGTCTGTTTCTGTTTTGTAGATAGATTCTTTTGTGCCATATTTTCGTTTCCACATGTAAGTGATATCATATGATATTTGTCTTTCTCTTTCTGACTTCACTTAGTATGATAATGTCTCATTGCATCCATGTTGCTGCGAATGGCGTTATTTCATTCTTTTTTTGTGGCTGAATAGTATTCCACTGTATGTAAGTACTACATCTTCTTTATCCATTCATTTGTCAGTGAGCATTTAGGTTATTTCCATGTTTTGGCTGTTGTGAATAGTACTGCTATGAACATAGGGGTGCGTATATCTTTTTGAATTATAGCTTTGTCCAGGTATATGCCTAGGAGTGGGACTGCTGGATCATATGGTAATTCTATTTTTAATTTTCTGAGGAACCTCCATACTGTTGTCCATAGTGGCTGCACCAACTTACATTCCCACCAATAGTGTAGCAGGGTTCCCTTCCTCAAGGTTTTTTCTAATTTAATTGTTTTCTTTTTGTTTATTATAAAATTGTTTAGAATTTAGCTAAATCTAGCTATATATTTGGTTATATATTAGAAGGATATGTTAAAGAAGTTTAGTACTATTGAAACAGCACATATTCTTTAATAAATGAATGGACACAAACATTTTTAAATATGTATTTAAATATAGACATATCTGTAATTTATCAATTAACAGTTATCTGAAAGCATTACTTAAAATGTCATAATGTTAGTGTAAACATTTCAAATCCACCTACTAATTAAATTCTTCAGAAAGATTTTAGTTATTAATTTATAATACTAACACCCTTTTGAATTTGTACTAGTTCATTAATCAGAGACTACCCATGTAGTCGAATAGAGGTATTGATAGCACTTTTACAGTAAAGTAAAAGCACTTTCTGTGCCTTCCGCAGCCAAATGAAACATATGTAGACCTGGGGTGGACTTGCTGTTTAGAAGTGCAGGTAAATAAACATAGAAAGGGGTTGCATTTTTCATGTTTTCGTCCTTTCTCACTCAAGGCTAGGGGGATTGCAGCCATTTGATTGAGATTTATTTGCAACATAGGATCATGAGGGAAATAAATAGTTTATTTGAAATGACCTTTTAGTTTCGCAGTCTGATGTATTGTCGTTTATAAGGTACATCATCTCTAGCTCAAGACATGTCCTTCCAGGCCCTAAAGTAGGACCCCCAGGGAAAAACAAAGTTAAAGAAGACAGGTATCTGTGTTCATATTTGCAAATGCGTTAAATTCCCCTGGGAGAAAGGAAGATATACCAGTTTTCAACAGTCTAGTGCAGTGTGCCAACATTATAGTGTAGCAATCGTATTTATACTACAGTTTGAAAGCTAATAGCCACTAGAATTCTGTTCATTTTAAGGATAAGCTTTCTCCCATAATACAACATAATGTAACATAACATAGCATTGCATACCATGGTATACCAGTCTGTGACCCTGTAATAGCCAAAGGAACTAAAAGATATATATGTATATATATCTTTATGTAATATACATATAAAATGTTTTTCCTAGAATTATTAAATAATTCAATATTGAAATTTTCAGTTAGTTCGGTCTAGCTTACAGCAGTTATTTTAAATATTATATTTAAGTCTGATTAAAACTTTACCTTATTTTCTTCTTGGCATTCACTCTAAAACCTAGTTTTAAGCTCAAACTATGAAAAAAGATACTTAGAATATGAGAATAAAGAGCTATTCAGAGGGCAGAGTAAAAAAATAAAGTTTCTTATATTCATATTTTTCCATATCTAGTTAATGTTTTGAGGTTGGAAACTGAAATATAATTTGTTATGAAACCTAAACTTAAATCATGTATTTGTAGGAATAGATTATTTAACATTGTTTTCTTTCAGTTCATTTGAGAGGGTTTTTGTTTTTTGTTTTGTCTTGTTTTTTGGCACATGATATGCCAGAATGTCCTATAGGTGTGAATCTCTTTCAAAGAACTTATAGTTTATTGGGAAGATAAGCCACACACAGAAACTCAAATATAATGTGCAAAATGAGAAATATCACGAAAGAGATGCACACAGAGCACTTTGAAGTTCCAGGCAGGAGGGTAGGGTGGCGGCAGAGGGAGTTGAGAACCTTTGGTGATAAGATAGGCTTGTCCAGTTCCATCGAGTGCATTTTCAAATAACAGAGTTAGTTGAAATAGAGACTGTACAGGAAGAATATATGAAATAGGAAAATAGGGTAAAAAGCTATTTCTTGGTAAAACAAATCACTAATAATTTTAATTTGTAAAAATCCTTATTTGCTTGAGAAAAAAGATTTAGATAATATGTATAATAAAAAATAGAAAAAAATTATATTAATAAGTATAGAAATGTCCATCTTGAAGAGCTTAAAATAGTTTTATAAACTGTCACATTCTTATTGTTTAATATACAGAAATATTTTGAACACTTAAAAATTCAGTATTCAAGATGATGACAATTAGCCTGGCAAAACCTGAAATCTGTACTTTTCTTGTGCCTTGAAAGTGTTGTTAGACTCTCTCTCTGATTAAGCTTGTGGCATCAGTATTCGGGTTTATCACCTGTGCCTCATAAAAACAAGAATTCTTAGAAAGGAACAGGTTGGTAGATGGTAATGTTCAATCAGAGTAAGACAAAATGAGAAGGAGCAGAGATACACGATTAGGTGTGCTGAAACTCTGTGGTTGACTGCTTAACAAGGTTTTTTTGTCCTCAGTAGAGTTAACAAATTAATTAGATAAAACTGCAGATTTAGCAACAAACAAATGTGCGTAGCTTGTAAAGCCAGCTCTCCTCTGGCACCTGCCTCACCCCTCCATCCCTTTTCCTTTTACTGCTCCCCTGATCTACACAGGCTCCCAGGGCCAGCCCATGCTATTTCCCTCCATCCATCTTTGCACCAGTTGTTCCCTGTCCCTGGAAAGTCCTCACGTACCCTCCGCCTCCTTTGCACATTGAACTTCTCTTCAAGAGCCAGGTCCACTTGTTTTTTGTCCCCAACTCTACTCCCCTCCCGCTCATTAATTAAACAAATAATTACTTACTGAGTAGCAGCTAGATGCCAAGTGGTGTGCCCATTGTGTGGCTCCAATTGCTAATAAAAGACGAGTTTGCTTTCAGGAATCCAGGATCTAGTGAAGCATCCCTGTGGTGGTGGGCCACACCACCTTGAACTAACTCACCTGTTGCCGGGTGTTCTTCTAGGAGATTTGACATAAATTCACCTGTTCAGTCCTCACAGCCACCACGAGGTGGGTCCCGTTCTCCTCCACATAGGATGCAAATGATGTCATTGCAGACGCAGCTCTGCCTGCCCCTTAAGAAGCCCTGGTTCCTTTTATCTCCAGGGGACTTGCCTCACATTTGCTGAATATCAGGCTCCTTGGATTCTTCTGTTTTTGCCTCTTGCCAAGCTTCTCCCTTCCCTTACTGTGAGCCTGTGAGTTTACTGCTCTACTCCAGCTACCCTGCACCTGTCCCAGTCAGTGCGGGCTCTTAGGACTCTGGCACTGTGCCTGAGACATCACTCTCCCTGCTGTACTTCATTTCAAGTAGGGGCCTGGCCGTTCCCTGTCTCCCTGTGGTGCTACAGAAACTAGGCAGTGATTTTTAATGAACTCTTCAAGGAGTATTTATGGAGTCTCTGCCTAAGGCCGGACACCATTCTTGGTGTCAGAGATGTAGTGGTGAAAAAAGCAAACAAGTCTTATTCTCTAGAATATATACTGGAAGGAGGATTAAAGTCAAACCCTTTTGTACCTTATTGCTCCAGGTGAAGTGTTCATTCCTGAGTCCAAAACAGAAGTTGCCTGGATTGTATCTATCATAGTAATACAAACTAGCATTTCTTTTGTGTTTACTGTGAACCAGTCTCTATGTCAAGAAATTCATTTTATTAATTTAATCTTCTAATAATCCCACAGAGTCAGCACCATTGTTATCCAATTTTATTATTTTATTTATCATCTCATTTTAAAGATGAGGAAACTGTGGTCGAGTGGTTTGAGGCCATGTGGCTAGTAGGAAGGGCAGGATTCAGTATTTTCTGTCAGGTGTCTGCCCAGATCCTATATGCTTGGTAAATATCTTCAAGGGCAACAAGAGAAGGGGTGAGATGTGGATAATAAAGAGGAGGTCAGAACAACGCCTTTCACAATGGGAAGAGGAGATAAGTTTGTTAGCAGAGAAGATCTATCCCTTGCTCTCTGGTGGAGCCCTGGGAAGTTGACAGGACCTCAAAAAGAAAGTATGCCGAAGGAGATCGAACCCCGGACAAGCTTTCAGCATTGACTGAAATTCTTATTTGCCACACATGGCACAGAGACAAAGACAGGCATCAGACTAGAAAGGCCCTTATGATCTTGAACCATACAGTTATCAGCAGTGAACAATGAGGCTTAAGAATAATGGACCTTCCCAATTTGGGGGTCACCACTGGGTTTGGTCCTTTGAGGGAGAGAGATTCCTAATAATTTTTGTACTTAAATTTCCTGCCAGCTCAATAAAATGGAAGCTCAGAATGAGATTCACTTTTATTAAAGGAAATAAAGGCATGGCCATACCTTCCACATCTGAGTTTATGGTTTGAGATTCACCACTACTACACTTATATCTTGACAGAGTGCGGATCCTGTGCAGGATGCACAGAGGTGGATAAAAAGTAGTGACGTCTACAGTTAAGTGGACAAAACTAATATTAAATAAACAATACACAATTAAAAATATAAATTTTGAGAAGCGTAATAAATATCTAGGATGCTATGAGAGAGGGTAACAGGGAGGATCCCACCAGAATTAGGGGTCAGCGACAGTCTCTCCTGAGGAATGACCCCCAGACAATGAAGATGAGGTACTCGGGAGCATGGGGAGGGGGGGAAGGAAAAGATTCTGAGCACAGAGAATAGCACAAGGGAAGAGTAGGAAACAGTCAGCAGGACTGAAAGGTGACCTGGATGCCTGACCATAGCAGGGGAGGAGGAAGGTGCCGTTGAGCTGTAGCTGAAGGAGTAGGCAGTAGCCAGAAACCGTGTCACATTATAGATTTTCAACTTAACCTTATCTGAAATGGGGAAACATTGATGAGTTTGCAGAATGGGAGGAAGACATTTAGATTTACTTTTTTAAAAGATCATTGGAGCGGGGGGTGAAGGGGAAACTGAGACGAAGTGAGAGAGTAGCACAGACATATATATATACTACCAACTGTAAAATAGTCAGTGGGAAGTTATTGTATAACAAAGGGAGTCCAACTCGAGGATGGAAGATGCCTTAGAGGACTGGGGCGGGGAGGGTGGGGGGGACTCGGCGGGGGGGGGAGTCAAGGCAGGGAGGGAATACGGGGATATGTGTATAAAAACAGATGATTGAACCTGGTGTACCCCCAAAAAATAATAAAAAATAAAATTAAAAGAAAAAAAAAAGATCATTGGAATAAAGAGTAGAAATGGTGTGACTGAAGTTGTTGCTGTAAGAATGGAAAGAGATACAGGTGGCTTACACTGCGGGCCGTGGGAGGTGGTAATGGAAAGAGCTGGATGTCCTTGAAATTTATTTAGGAGGTATACTTGATAGGACTCAGGCAAGTGTAGGGTATAGGAGGTGGTGGAGAAAGTATCAAAGAGATCCCCAGATATATGAATGATGGAGATGACTTTTACAGAGGTGGAGTAGAGAGACAGATTTCAGAAAAAAGATCCAGAATTCAGATGCAGGCATGCTCAGTGTAAAAATGTGTGAGGAATCCAAGAAGGCATTTCATCATAACGAATATCTGGGTACTTTTCATTTGTCAGATAAAACCCACAATTAACTTATATACATACTATAGCTCTTTTGCTCTTTGTCTAAAGCAGGAGGAATCTGAAGACCATATCTGCTGATTCTATCTTGAGGTATTGATGTAAGCAACTGGGATAAATGCAAATTAAATCCACAAAGCTTCCGGAAAATACTATAAGGGCATATCTGCTTCTACAGAGTCATGTTTATATTAGTAAGCAGAGTTTTGTTTAATTGCCCTACTCATTAGCCCAAGATAGACTTTAAGTCTAAGTCTTAAAATAAGAATAGTTGTGTATTGAGAAAAAAATAAAATAATCCACCATTTGATTATCTGCCCCTAATCTGTCTTATCTTCAAAGCCATAAAATAAAAGTGAAGGTGCATAAATTAAGGAGGTTTTCAAATAAATATTCACAGAATGGTGATGTCTGCATAAATTTATTTGAATAGTAAAGACACAAGTTGGTTTCATTTACAGTATTTAGGAGCTACTGTTAGGAGCGAGGCAGTTCTCTTGTTGAGAGCCAGTAATGGTTTTTTTCTATGCTAAAATCTCAAATACCATATTCATTTTGGTTGTAAGGATTCCTGTTCTTCCATTTTATGTATTTGTTTTCTGGTTTTTATCTCCTAGATCTTAGACTGAATGTTGTGACCAAATGAGAACTCTAGTTTCCCGTCTTTTACTGTCACACACCATTTCTGTAACCTAATCAAAATGTGGTATTTTTTCCAAAGGCATTGCCATATTTTTCTCTCATCATGACACTTAATTTGAAGGTGGCAGACTGGAAGATGCACTGTCCTGTGACAAATTTGTAAGCCATGAATTGATCTCTGCTCTACACACAGCAATATGCAAGCGTGGTATCTTGCATCTTACCATAAATCATGTTTTACTTCTTAGCTCATAGACTTTCTGAGAGCTGAGTGGCAATGTGGAGACAGATGGGGGTCAGTTCTTCACTGTCATCCATTGCTGCTGGTAATTTATGGGTAAGATATAACACCTGTGAGTTATGATGCTCTTGTTTGCTTGAGTTGTCCTGTTCTGAGGAGTGCAGTGCCTACATCACAATGTTTTGAGTGTTTACTATCATGTACTGCAAAGAAAAAGTCAAAGAAGCATGGCATTATATTCATGAGCTATAAGATTCATCCAGTCAAAAAGCCATTTCCTCTTTTGGCATGATGCCTTGGGGCTGAAGCACAAGGATGCTTCAGGTGTAAGACTACAAGTAAGACTGACTGAACTAAGTCAGGTTCTTCACTTCATGGTCATTAAGAAAACTGAGAGGGATTTTCTCTCTCATCTAAGAAATGTCTTCCTTAGATGGAATAGTTTCCCTTCTGACCCCATCACCCCCTCCCCCACCAAAAAAAAAATAAAGAAAATATTGGCAGGAGGTATTGTGTCCATGTTGTTATGATAATCCATTTTTTAAAAGTAAACATAAGCAATCTGTTAAAAGGGATGAAAGGAGAAAGTAGCTCTTTGAAAAATCTCAAGTGCAATTTTATTCTCATCACATCATTTTAATTTGCAGAAAAAAGTACAGTCTTAAGTGCACTGGCATTATTATCATTAATTAATATTAATTGGGCATACACACTCTCAAGTTTTCAAATTACACTCTGATTATAAGTTCAGCACTTCCTATGCTCTTTACAGTCATTAATGGTAACATGGCAATGTGTATCTCTGATCTAAGAAATGAAACACAAATCTACAGCATCAATTATGAAATGATAGATTATGTAGTAGTAGAGCGATCAGTAGTTCATGAATGACTAACATAAAGGAGCAGGGATGTGCCACAGCAAATGTTAGTTATGCTTCTCCCAGCCCATCCAGTCATCCCATCCTGGCACACATAGCTAGTTTGGAAAGTGTGTTTTTTTTTTTTAATCTTAGATTCTTTAGACTTTTCACAGAGTAGGCACTCAATTTTTATGCAAATAAATGAACAGATGAATGGAATAGGAAAAAAAGGATAACAGAAATATATACTTCATAGGTCAAAGCATAGGTCTTATAAATATGATGATCCATTTTCCCAGTTTTGTGTAATTTAATATATTTGAAATAGAAACCACACAAGATGATTCATGAATTATAAGTATATATATTCTGTCTTCAAAGTCTGTATGTTACAAGCTATCAATGTTAAATAGGCTTTTAAAATATAATCTCAAATAGGGGAATGTGCTAAAATATGGGAAGACCATATACACAGTGCTAATGCACATCTTATTAGAAACCCTTTGTTAAAAAAAAGTCCGAGTAATCCAGATGTCCAAAATAAAATATTGTAAGTTCCCTGGATAGGGGTTTATTTTTAGAAAAAGGCTTTCTTAGTCTATGTAGAATAAATATTGATGAGCCATATTTATATTTGCTCTTAATCCCTTTACATTATGATATCCAGGAAGATACGTGTGGAGTAAAAGTAAACTAACTCTGACATTGCTTTCTTTCAACAGTTTTGTTCTCAATTGTAATTGCAGCAGTGAAAACAAAAAATCAGATGTAAACAAAACTCTTTTCTTCACTCTAACTCACTTCACAATAGCTTGATATTTTAATTCCATTATATAGTTTATTATTCAAGTGTTATATATACACTGAAAAAAAATGGAGGTGTGTAGGTGAGATAGATTAGGCTGGTATAAACTTTCAGGCTGTAAATCTTTGAAAATGTAGGCATTGTGATACTCTGTAAACGAATTCAATTAAAGTCTTAAGAAGTAGCTTACAGAGCTGACTATATCTGCCATAAAAATGTCAATACTTGGCAACCTTCTGTTGCTTCTTTCTCTTTCTGGTCTGTTCAGGCCATTTCCCATTTTGGAAATTTCTGGGTCCCAAGATATCAACTTAGTAATTTCATTGAACTTCACCTATTGTAGTATATTTTCCTTCTTTTTTCCCCCATAAAGTCATGGAATTGGGGGAAATAAGAATTAGAATAAGAAAGGGCAGTAATTTAAAAAAGTAACGGTAAATTCTACAAAATACAATAATATTTCATGGAGTTGCAAGTTATGATAAAATTCTAAAGTGGATTTTTATAATACGGCTTGTGAGCTTTCATAAAGTCAATGGTAATCATTAGGAGGTAGGATGAATGCACTAAGATTAAGTAATACTAAATTACCAATACTTTTTTTAATAGTCATTTTGAACAGAAAGATTTTGAAGATGCTGTAAGCATTATATATCTAAAATTCAATAAACAATTTGACAGAAACTTTTTTATTGAATAAAAGGCATGTGATTGTATAAATTTAAGGTGTACAGTGTGTTATTTTGATACATTTATATATTGTAAGATGATTGGCATTGTAGTGATATTTATCACATTACATTATTACAGTATACTACTCTTAAATTGGAGTATAGTTGGTTTACAGTGTTGTATTCGTTTCTGGTGTACAGAAAAGCGATTCAGTTTTTTCTATATATGTACATATATATTCTTTTTCATATTCTTTTCCATTATGGTTTATTACAGGATACTGAATATAGTTCCCTGGGCTATACAATGGGACCTTGTTGGTTACCTATTTTATATAGAATGGTTGTATCTGTTAATCCCAAACTCCTAATTTATCCCTCCACTATCCTCTTTCCCCTTTGGTAACCATAAGTTTTATTTCTGTGTCTGTAAGTCTGTTTCTGTTTCATAAATAAGTTCATTTGTGTCATATTTTAGATTCCACATGTAAGTTATATGGTATTTGTGTTTCTCTTTCTGACTTAATTCACTTAGTGTGATAATCTGTAGGTCCATCCATGTTGTTGCAAATGGCATTATTTCATTCTTTTTTTTATGACTGAGTGGTATTCCATTGTGTATGTATTACCACATCTTTATCCATTCATCTGTTGTAATTATAGTATACTCCTATTGTCTACAGTCATCATACTGTGCATTAATTAGATATCTATGGCTTATTTACTACTAATTACTAGTTTGTACACTTAAACACTATCAATCTTATACCCTCACCTCCTCACCTCCCCCCATCCTCTAATGATCACCATTTTCTCTGTTTTTACAGGTTTGATTTTTTTTAGATTCCATGTATAAGTGATATGATGCAGTTCTTGTCTTTCTCTGTCTGGCTTATCTTAATTTAGTGTGCTCAGGTTCCATCTATGTTGTTGAAAATGGCAGACTATCCTCTTTTCTCATGGCTGGGTAATATTCCATTGTGTACCACATCTCTTTTAATCATTCATCTGTTGATGGGCATTTGGTTTGTTTCCATATTTTGGCTATTGTGAAATAATGCTGTGATAAACATGGGTGTGCATTTATCTCATCAAAATCCTATTTTCATTTCCTTTGGGTATATACCCAGAAGTAAAATTGCTGGTAGATCTATTTTTAATTTTGGGGGAACCTCCATATTATTTTCCACAGTGGTTAGGCCAATTTACATTGCCATCAATACTGCACAAGTGTTCTCTTTTCTTCATGTCCTCACCAACATTTGTTATCTCTTATCTTCTTAATAATAGCCATTCTAATAAGTGTGAGGTGATGTCTCATGGTTTTGTTTGCATTTCCCTGATGATTAATTATGTTGAGCATCTTTTCACATGCCTGAGAAAGATATTTTTGACAGTTCTGTGGGCAAAATAGTGAAATGTGTACTGGATGTTTACCCCAATGAATTTGCAACTAACTGAAAGACTGCATTACTTGAAAATAAATAAAAATAAATATTTTTATTGGTGACTTATTATTATCTTGAATAAGTGTCTGGATAGCCTGCTGCAGGCCTATGTCTTTAGCTTGGTTATATTCACTATTTCATGGCATGATGATCCAAAGAGGAGATGGAGACAATCTAATGAGATAAAACTTGTAGGAACTACATAAAAGCAGGGTTGGGTGGATGTAATTAGTAGTACATGTGAAAAATACTTACAGCTCTCCACTTTCATTCTTTTGTAATTTAGGTTCTTTTCTGTTCTTTTTTTAAAATACTTGGTTGAAAGTAGGCAATCTGTTTTCTTGAACTTGCAGTGTTGCAGAAAGGTTAGAGCAAATAGCACTGTCTTTTGGTGTAGCTGACTTTGTGCTAGCCTTTTTTTTTCGGCCGTACCTCACGGCTTGTGGGATCTTAGTTCCCCAACCAGGGCTTGGAGTGGAGGCATGGAGTCTTATCCACCGGACCGCCAGGCAAGTCCCTGTGCTAGATTTTTGCACCGTGAAAAGTAATGGGTCATGTGGTGTGCGACTGGGGGAAAGAGGAAAATGTCAAATTCAGATATTTAATTATTCTAGAATTAACAGGATTGTGAAAATTCTTCCATAACCTGAATGTAACTTCTCTTTTAAAAATTATTCTTAACATACATAATTAACCTTCATTAAAATAAAATAAAAACTTTTAAAGTAGGGGATTTGCTGTAAGTTGGATACATACTTTATGCTAATAGCTACATATACTTATACACTGATGAAAACCACACAATTATAATTGATTCATTAAGGAGAAACAGATAAACTCAGTTGTAGAGTTAAACACATTTCTGAAATTAAATGGAAGGCAAATGTAGGAAAAATGTTACCTGAAAATGAGACCAAATCTTTTGCAGTAAACTATTTTTAGTGGATACTCATAATTAATTTTAAAAGATGAAAATACTATGACGTCTTAAATATAGTAAGTTCTGTCACATTTTAATGAGAGAGTAATATTCAACAAAACTATAAAACCAATGATGTGTAAAAACCATGGTGCATAAAATTCTAATACAGATTTTTAATTCCTTTTGGTAAAATGTAGTTAAAGAGTCACCATATTAAATTGGATTGGCATTGTCTGCAGACTCTTCTTTCCTGAGTCCAAGGTTAAATAAAGAAGTGTCTTGAGAATTTAAAGTTGAATCTAAGGACGAAAAGCTAGCATCTCCCACAATTTGGTCATGTGGACTGGCTGTAACTTCATTTGACAAAAAGTAGTGAGGGACTTCCTAGGTGGCGCAGTGGGTAAGAATCCGCCTGCCAACGCAGGGGACACGGGTTCGAGCCCTGCCCCAGGAAGATACCACATGCCATGGAGCAACTAAGCCCGTGTGCCACAACTATTGAGTCCATGTGCCACAACTACTGAAGCCCACGCGTCTAGAGCCCGTGCTCTGCAACAAGAAAGGCCACCGCAATGAGAAGCCTGTGCACCACAACAGAGAGTAGCCCTTGCTCGCTGCAACTAGAGAAGGCCCGTGTGCAGCAACGAAGACCCAACACAGCCAATTAAATAAATAAATTAATTAATTAATTAAAAAAAAAAAGTAGTGAGGATCCAGAGCTACTTGAATAATGCAGTAAAAGTTAATGTGTGGGTTTCCAAACATCTCTGATGAATGAAATTAGAAATGGACAGACTGTCTCAAAGTCTACATTTAAATGAAGGTGAGGTAAACATTGAATGTCTGTCAATGTGCCTATGTGGCCATTACCTTAAATGTAAAGTGAAAAATTACACCATTAGTTATACCTTTTGAAGGAACTTATAGACCTTGGGCTGGCTCTAGAATAGAACCATGGAGACTGACAGAAGCACTTAAAGTAGAATTTGATTAGATACTTGTTTAAAACTTTCAGAAAAATATATCAATGGCAAAATGTTGAATGCTTAAATCAGACATCCTTTATTGTAACTGAAATCTCTGTTCTTGCTACATTTCATTAACACCATGATTATGGAAATTTGGTTAAATGTGGGTGCAAAAGAACAGTTGCATCTTAATAGGGCTAATTCCAGATGCAGTATTTTAGATGAAGAATTGTGTAGAATCAAAATTGAAGCTTGTGCACAGTATGGCTGTACCTTTGTTCTCATCCCATGTTTGCTTGCTTAGCTTTTGTGAATTTAAACTACATTCCTAATAAAGGCTTATAAATATTATCATAAATGTATTTTCTTCCCTCCAAGACATTTTTGACAATGGATAATTTATTACCTAGTTGTGACACATTTTTAACCATCTTTACGACTGTACTCCTTTGGAGAAGCCATCCTTTAACCTCCTTTTAGTAAATTTTAACCAGGTTCTTGAACCACTAAAACACAAGCTAAATACACACACATTTGGGATTTAATAAATAATTCAGAATTTGAGATGGAAAATTGCTTTGTTGAATAGATGTATTAGAAAGAAATTTAACACAGTGAAATAAGTCACCCAGGTCAGAAGGCTGCCCCATTTGATACTGATTCCTAAGAAGTTGTAGGTGATATAAGTGGTACATGAACACTTTGGCAGGAGACATGTTTCTTTGTTTGTTCTGAGCTGTGCCTTATATACTTGCCTTGTATTATAGTTTCAGAGTTAGAATCACTTTTATACAAGAATACTGAATGTTTATATGTTCCACCTCTGTAATTTCTTTACTCTTCAATCGCCTTGCGCCTACAGACATAACTGCAGTGAAGGCGATCTCTCCAGGATGCCTGGAGCTGACACAGCAGGAGGGAGAGTCGTGACTGCTGAGAGAAACCCAAAGAACTGGTCTCATTAGGCTCTTGTAGTAGATCTCTAGAACTTACTCATCTTGCATTACAGAAACTTTAAACCAGTTGATTAGCAACTCCTCATGTCCCCCTCTCGTGGCTCTTGGCAACCATTATTCCGTTATCTGCCTCTGTGAGTTTGACTCTTTTAGATACCTCATATCAGTCAAATCATTTAGTATCTGTCATTCCTTGTCTGGCTTATTTCACTTAGCATAATGTCATCAGGATTCATCCATGTTATCTAATATTGCAGGATTTTCTTCCTTTTTATGGCTAAATAATATTCCATGTATATACTACCTTTTCTTTATCCATTTATCTGTTGATAGATATTTAGATTGTTTCTGTATCTTCTAGAATTTCTTAAGACTTGTTTTGTAACCTAACAATCCCTCTTTAGACCAAATGAACCTAACAGACATATACAGAACTTTGCACCCAACAACAAAATATGCATTCTTTTCAAGTGCACAGGGAACATTCTTTTTCCTGGGCCACAGAAGAAGGCCGTAAAGTGTTAAAAGAAGATGAAAACAATTCTAGGGCTGAGACCATGAGGACACATTTCTTTCTATACTCTTATAGGAATCATGACTTTACTCCAAGGAAATGCCAAATACAACTGATTCCATACTGGGCTACTGTTTCCTATGATTAAGCCTTACAAAATTAATCCATGTGTTTATGTATAGTTTTAAATTAACTCAGATACAGAATTGCTTTAGAATGATGAAATTAATTCCTATAAAAAGCAACCTCCTTGCTGAAGCTAGGAAAACAATGGTTGGAACCTATGCTGTACTACATAAAAGGGAGCTGCTGAAAATAGCCATCTCTAAATGAGGCTGTAAATTTGTTGATTGGTTTGTTGGAGTCTTTTTCTCTTTCATTTTCCAAAAGAAGGAGTAGATGCATGTCTGGCAATTTTCTATTTTTTTCTTGCTTCCCAGATTTAGTTCACTGATTGCTTGATTTTCTCAGTGTTCATCTTTCAGAAAAGTTTATAGCAAGCAGGTATTCTCTGCCAGTCTGCTTCAGAAGGCAGTGGTTAATGGGGGTTGTGTCACTTCCCCAGGGGCCAATCAAATCAACTTAGTTACATGGGCAAGTCAGTTGAAAGAAGACAATGCTGGGCTTCCTGGGTGGTGCAGTGGTTAAGAATCTGTCTGCCAATGCAGGGGACATGGGTTCGAGCCCTGCTCCAGGAAGATCCCACATGCCGTGGAGCAACTAAGCCCGTGTGCCACAACTTGAGCCTGTGCTTTAGAGCCCGTGAGCCACAACTATGGAGCCCATGTGCCACAACTACTGAAGTCCACCCACGTGCCTAGAGTCCGTGCTCCGCAACAAGAGAAGCCACGGCAATGAGGAGCCCATGCACCACAACAAAGAGTAACCCCCACTCACCACAACTAGAGAAAACCTGCGTGCAGCAACAAAGACCCAACACAGCCAATAAAAATTAATTAATTAATTAAAAAAAAAAGACAACGCTAAGTACTGACATGAATTTATTCCCCACCTCCTGCCCACCCCTCACCCCATTGTCCTCAGGAAGCACCAAGGAATTCTAAACAATTATCTTATTAGTCATAAGAAAATTTCCACTCTGCAGACTTTCATACCACACTTCAAATGAAACTATTGAGTTATCTTAATGGAACATGGTTTAAACATTTATCATGTTCTGTATTAATGGCCTCTTTGTTCCAAGCATACCATTTAAAAATTAGTGCTAATATTTAATCATGCTGGTACCTAAGACATTCATGCATCAAGCATTTAGTTGTTTCCTAATGTGGACGCTAAATTGTTTTTGCCTCCAAAAAGAGACATGCTTTCTGGAACCCTAATCTAGAAATGTGATCAGATACTGCATTTGACCATGGATGAGAACTTGATATTTAATTGTTGGCAAGTAATAGAGAATGTATATGTGCCACACTTACATAACAAATCAAGCACACGTAAGTCAGCGAGCACACAATCTAATGTTTGAGAGCTTAAAAATCTGAAATGTCAAGTGATATTTCTAAGAAATCACCCAAGTTATATGCAGTGGTAAAAATGAAAAGATGGCAGCCTTATAAGTCTTAACATTAGCATCATAAATTTCATTCTCTTTCCTACCTTAAGATTTTTTCCTAGTTGCTAGAAGTAAGAATGAAAAAATTGAAGACAAATAAATGATAGTGTGTTTATTTATGACAGTTCCCAAATTTCAAAAAAAAAAATTGGTTACATTTGAAACCATTACCCATCTGGAGGCAGCTGCCTTCTGATTTCCCGCAGAACTCTATGGGAGAGACTGACTTAGAGAAATGCTTATATAGAAAAAGTTTTCCTCTCACCTGTTGCCTTCTTTTCATTTTTACAGCGTTAGTATTTGTTCATGCCTGTGTTCTTTCTCATGTGGCTCTTCTGGACTCCAGAGTCTCTTCCTTCAATCCAGTTTTTTATGCAACTGCCAAATATAGCTTTCTGGGGGCAAAGATTAGAGATCTTGGCCATTTCTTTGTCAGAAGCACTAGTAACAGGAAGCTTTGATCAGACACAGGGAAGAAAAACTCATTCCGGGGGAAAAGGGCATGAAAAGAACTAGGAGCAAATGAGGGTCCAAAATAATGGATCAACATGTGAGAAAATAATTTCAGTCCTTAAGGTGGAGTGGATGGAGGACCAGGACAGTAAGCAGAGAACTCAACTGTGATTAAGAGGGGGTCTCGTAAGATAAACCTAGGCCCAGGGCTGTCATGTTGTAAAGCACTTGGGGGTGCCATTCACGTTGTAGTTTATGTGACTGGTGCCCCCGAAGTTGTAGAGTGTAGTGACCATACAGAGCATCCTGTCAAGGGTTATAAACAGGGTCCCTGTTTAGCAGAGTGAGTGCTGGGATTTAGAAATACCAGGCCTTGGTCTTGAAGGGAGCATAGACATTAGCAATAACTGCAGAGTAGTGTGGGCACAAAGGACTTTGCAGTGATGGCAGAGGCGGTAGATCTTTGGTCTGGTAGAGTGGTTTAATTCAATGTAGAGAAAGAAACTCAGGTGTAATATGGTTGAAAAGAATGTTGGCTCTGGTCCCAAATTGCTTGGGATTGTTTTCTGGCTCTGTGACATTCCAGGCTTTGTGCAATTTACTTAACATCTCAGTGCCTCATTTTTCTCATATGGTTGTTCTTAAATGAATAAATGCGTATAAAACACTTAGAACAAAGCCTGGTCCAAGGTGAGCAATCAATAAATGTTGGCAACTGCCTTTGGTACTGCCCATCTCTCAGAGCAGAGGTATGAGCCTGTGACCGGACAGTCTTAGGGAATCCAGCTTGGAGGCAAAAGGGTGAGGAAACTAACCAGGGTTAAAAATATGAAAACCCCACTTTAACACTTCCTCAGGTTCCTGAAGCAGATTCCTGGCAGGTCTGGGAAGACATCTTTTTTCACTGGTCCTCCTTTGCTATCTAATGCCTTTTTGTGAAGAGACTAGAACCTCTTCTTAAAACTTGACCCATTCTCTCTTCTTTAGATCTGGTAGGTTGACATTCCCATTTTATGAGTTTGCTGAAAGCAAAAAGAACTATCACAATCACCTTTTACTTGAAGATAGTTTTGATAGTTAATGATGGTTTGTAATTAATCAAAAGAATGGAATATTGGAAACAAAATCATCATATGAACCAGGCATTTATTGGGTTACTATGGATTCCGCCCCAAGGAGTCCCTTCTTCAATTACTGATCAGCAAACTTTTTGGGTCTGGCACCTGACTTCTGGAATGCAGGTACACCAGAGACGGGTTCTCTGTTGATGGGTCACTATGCGTTGTGACCTAGCATCCCCAAATGGTGACTGCTCAATTGACAAATGGCACTTGGCCCCTTAATGATTGGTGTATTGAAACATGTAATGCAGCTAATGCCCTTGTTGCTAGCCTTCCAGAGGGAGGTAACATAGTCTCTGTTGGCTGGATTTCAGGTGCTAGAAAAGCCTGTGATTGGCTGCTGCAGTTGCAGTGTTAGATGATATTCAGTTAGTGGGAATTAGAAAGATACCACATAGTTAAAATTACATCCATTACCTTACAAGCAGAAGGGCTAGAGGAATAATATATTTTAGTACTTACTAGTTTGTTGAAGCATATTGCCAATAGTTCTTTTGTTTGAGAATCAATTCTTTTTCCTAGTTCAAAACATCAGTACCATGGCAAAGGGCATTTAGATAAGAGAAAGAAAAATTTAATCTGTGTATGCGTATAAGTGAACGAAAAAAGAATTATAAGCTATATGTCTCTTGGAGTCTCTTCTTTACCCTTAATATCTAGAGAAGATGAACTTAAAACTCCATTTCTGTACCTTCTGAGAAGATCCAGTGCCCTCTCCAATAACTTTGTGAATTTGTGGTTGTAATCGTGTGTGTGTGTGAGTGTGCACAGCGTGTATGGGGTGATTATAATTAGCGTAATTTTCTGGATTCTAATTCTTGTCTTTGTCAGATTCTGCGCTGCTGTTCTTTTATCTCCAACCTAGCATTCACACAAATGTTGAACTCATTCCTAATCTTGGTTTTCCAACCAAAACCACAATAAGACAAAGCAAAACAAAGCAAAAAATAAAATAAAAAACCAAAAGGCCTTTCTTTATGTATAGCAGTAAGCTTTTTTGGAAGATCCAGTGAGACACAGAAAGATTTTTATCACTGCAGTGCGAACAACTCAAAGCCCAGCAGTAAGCATCCCTGTTCTTAGAAGTTCTACCAATTTTTCATAGGGTGTTGCGCTCTCCTCCCTGTCCTGCTATATGTTAGGGCAGTTAAATGTGTGCTTTTCTGGGAGAGACTGGCTAGCTGTTTACCAAATCTGTTTCTTCTTCTTGGCAATACATTTTCTATATGACATTTCTTGGCTTTTTTGAAATTAAAGCATCCCTGTCTTGTGCTGTTGTCCAATGTCTTAAATTATTATGACTGAATATATGATTATTGTTCAGTGTCTTAAAGTTATTTTCTCTTATTTTGGCTAATGTTCTAGTTATTTAAGGAGGGAAAGTAAATTCAGTCCCCATTACTCCATTTTGGCTGAAAGCTTAAGTCCAGTTTGGGATTGCTCAGATGGACCATCTCAGCTCCTGGCTTCCCTGTGGTACCAGATGAGGTATCTTGGCAACTGCCTTGCGGTTCAGTTTCTCTCTGACCTACTTACTTCCCATACAAGTGTTACTGAGAAAGCTCCTCAAAAAACCACTTGTGTGCAAATCTTCACCTGTAGGTCAGTGCATTGGGGAGCCCACCCTAAAAAACTTCTCATATGTAATTCTGCAGATCTTTGCCATCCACTTGCTTGCTTTAGATGAAAATTTAGAAGACCGAATAGGAGATGGTAGAGGCCAAGCAGGGAGGAACGTGGGAGCCCGAAGAAAAGCCAGTTCCTCAGTCACGAATGTATTTTTGATTTTGTTACATTTGCGTTTTTTTGGCTGCACCATGTGGCACGTGGGATCTTAGTTCCTCGACCAGGGATAGAACCCATGTCTTCTGCAGTGGAAGTGTGGAGTCTTAACCACTGGACGGCCAGGGAAGTCCCAGAAACATCTATTTCAACTCGATGTGAATAAGAAATAAACTACTGTTGTGTTTGGGTACATAGGAGATAAATTTGTTGGAGATATAGGAATACGCACATGTACAAACACATATATTGGACACATGCTGGAATTTGTTAGAGTAGCCAGCATAACTTTTATTAGTATAGTTGTCAGCTACCTGGCAGGCACGTCTATCCTAGGTGAGTTAAAAACTGTCTCAGGGGCCTCAGCTCCATCACTTATTCAATGGCTGCCATCAAGGCTGAGCTCTGGATCAGTTCCAGATTTTAAGGCACGCACATGCCTTTCCCTTCCAGGATCCTGCCACCTTCCATAATGCTGCACAAGCATGACACACAGGTCTCAGCACCTAGGAGAACTACAGTATGTCTGTCTTTTCACTTTCCATTTCCTTGAGTTGGGCCACTCTTTTCTGCTTATCAAGCACCAGCCTCTCTGCGCCCTCTAATTCTCAAAGGCTTGATGTGATTTGACCATAGTCTTAAGCATGACCCTTCTAATCAGAAACAGCTACAGTTAGCTTCAAATCATGTTGTCATATGAATATGCATATCCTAACTGGTTAAATAAATCTAAATTCCTTTTACATAAAAGGAACATAAATATTTCATGGGTTTTTTGTTTGTTTTTAGTTAATTATTATTACTTCAGAATCACTGTGTGAGCTAAAGAAAAGATATCTTCAGGTTGTAGACAATGTACAGTGTCTGCCTTAGATCCTCCTCTCATCGAACAAAAAATGTCTAGTCCCAGTTTTTTGTAGGGTGCAGTTACAGAGGCCAAGGATGTGGCATTGGACTAGGCAGTGAGATACCCACTGTTGCTGAGTTTATGTTTTAGACATTATAATACAATAACCTGAGGGTACTTGGGATGCCATGAAAAGATGGTGATATTGAATGACTGTTAGCTTTTCATTCTTTCCAGTTTCCTATCCTAGCAGTAAAAACAAGGAAAGTCCATAGGTAATCCTCTTATCTGTGACTACAAAGACACTGCTAGAGTGGTAAAATTCCCATATGGCTTGGAAGTAACAGGAGAAAATGGAACTGGCTTGAGAAATAATGTCTACAAACTAAATATGAGGGTGCAAGTGTTACTAAAATTTATTGAACATATATTAGATGGCCGGGCTTTATATATACTCTCTAATAATAATAGCAACGCTGGGACTTCCTACGTGGTGCAGTGGTTAAGAATCTGCCTGCCAATGCAGGGGACACAGGTTCAATCCCTGTCCCAGGAAGATACCACATGCTGTGGAGCAGCTAAGTCCATGAGCCACAACTATTGAGCCCATGTGCCACTACTGCTGAAGCCCACACACCTAGAGCCCATGCTCTGCAACAAGAGAAGCCACCAGAATGAGGAGCCCACATACCACAATGAAGAGTAGACCCCGCTCACTGCAACTAGAGAAAGCCCTTGTGCAGCAACAAAGACCCAACACAGCCAATAAATAAATAAATAAATAAATAAATAAAATAGCAACACTGATTATGCTAATTTTCCACATGATAAAATTGAGAGAGGCTTGCCCAAGCCTAGATAGCTAATAGAGGCAGAGCTTCAAGCTCTAAAACTCAAGTTCTTTTCTAGACATTGCTGCCTCAGAGAAGAAACTGAAAAATTTTACAAAAATTAAGCCTAAGTTCACGGGCAACATATCATGAGAGAAGCCCTCTCACATTTCCATGAAAATGCAGAAGTTCCAAAGGCATCCTTTC
Organism: Hippopotamus amphibius kiboko; assembly: GCF_030028045.1. Taxonomy (NCBI): domain Eukaryota; kingdom Metazoa; phylum Chordata; class Mammalia; order Artiodactyla; family Hippopotamidae; genus Hippopotamus; species Hippopotamus amphibius. The sequence continues at coordinate 15,514,206 of NC_080195.1, forward strand.
CCACCACTATAATGGGCCTAATGGATAATGACTAATAAGCTAGACTTTTCTCCTAGTTTTGATTACATTGTTTCTCTAGCTCAGTGATGGGCACATTATGTCCATAGGGCAAATCCAGCCCATTGTGTATTTTCCTGTGGCCCATGAACTAAGACTGAGTTTTACATTTTTAAATGCTTGAAAAGAAATTTTCAAAGAATAAGTTTTATGATACATGCAAACTATGTGACATTCAAGTTCCAGTTCCATAACTTCATTGGAACACAGCCATGCTTATTTGCTTTCGTGTGCTCCATGGTTGCTGTGGTGCTACAATAGCAGAGTTGAATAGTTGTTATAGAGACCTTATGGCTCACAAGGCTTCGAATATTTACTTTCTGTTTTTTTTTTTGACAGAAACAGTTTGCTGACCCAAGCTTTATGAAGACGGTCTTAAGGGCCACTCATCTCTAGCAAGAACCTGTTCCATCTCTTTTCCATTTGTTCACTTGTTTCTTCATTCATTTTTCCATCAAAAACTTACTAAGTTCCTCCTTAGTATTAAGCATTGTGCTAGGCACTGGGATTAGAAGGGCAAAAAAATTAGAGAATTACTAGAAGCACAACAGAAAGAGGAAAGAAGGAGGACGTTACAGGATGAAGGGCATGTGAAGGCATGGGGTGATGCGGTAGTGTTAACGATAATGGCCACCCTTTAGTGAACAATTAATATAATCATTTCTAGTTTACATGCAGCACGAGGCACGCGTTGTGCTAAGCCCTTTACATGATTATATCATAAAATGCTCAAAGCTATCCTTTCAGGCAGATTAATCATTAATTAATCAAATTTTATAGATGAGGAAACTGAGATTTTAAATGGTTCTGTAACTCATCAATGGCACAGCTAAACAGCACTGTCATCATGATTCAATTCATGTCTGTCTTACTGCAAAGTCCCTTTGGCTATACTGGGTAGTTGCTTTCATAAGCATTGCAGTCACACAAGCATCTGACAAGATATATATTGTTATTATGTGTTATTGTTATTAGAATCAGTTTTTTAAAATAGTATGCTAGTGGTCAAGTATGATATCGATAGAATGATTTTTGACATCTGTAATGTTAGAGGTGTAGGGTTTTATTTTTGGATTATTTATACTGACAGGGGCATAAGGGAAATGCGGTGTTCTTTCCTTCCCAGTAAAATTGTAATTATGACAGAAGAGCTCTCCTCCTTTGCTCCACAATTATCTGTCCACATGCAGTCCCCCCAGGGTGGAAAAGATGAAGCAGATCACTGGAAATGGGTTTTGGAATATGATTTGAATCTGTATCCTAATTTTTCCATTTAAATGTTTATAATGGCTTTTCTTCATTTCATTTTAAACTTTATTTTCCACGTGTTCTGAATAGCTAGATATGAAATTTCTATTCTCCTACATCCAAATTAGGTATTGAATCCAGTTTTAGATAAGTACACAGGAAAGTAAGACTCAGAGAATTATGAAAATCTGACTGAAGTCATACAAAGCAGTAAGTGATAGAAAAGGGAATTTAACACAGGTTTGTCATGAAATAAATAAAAAGCAAAAACAAACACAGAACACTTTGTGCCCTAATACTATAATAGCTTGAATTAAAAATATGGAATAGTGAGTGTTTTAATGTGACTAAGTAAAGACAAATGGATAAGGATGGTAGGAAATGAAGCTAGAAAAGTAATATGGGCACTTTATCATTATCTTAAATTTCAGGCTATTCTGGGTTTTACCTCGGGCAGCTTGTAATTTCAGCTCTCAGAGGAAGCCACCTCATTAGTGAATAGCTTTGTGTGTATATCTCCATTTCTAATATCTTTTTCTCCTTTATCTCTAGAGTAAGGGATATTTTCTTTAATTTATGATTACTGCACTTCTCGCCCCTTACCCTCTCCATTAGCAGGTGGCTAAGTCTGTCCCATATGTCCCCCCTCTATCTTTAACAACGTTTAAGACGTGTAATTATGCTGTTAATTGGAGGGGTAGGGGAAGATTATGAATCGTTTCCCCTTTCATGCCCTGGAAAAATTCAATATATATTGCTTCTTCTAGCCATTATGTAAAGATGAGTTAACATGTTTCCAGAATTTGGAAGTTATAAAGAAAGAAACAACATGAAATGGATGGGATCAGCTTCTGAAGTGTGACTTACTTTAAGAGATCCATTCATCTTTGACTAATTGGAAATACCTAATTCCAATTAAGTTTTGTAAGGCAGTGTCTCATGAAAATATGAACAAAGTATTTTGTGACTCAGCCAAGTTCATTGTAAACTTCCTTAAGAAAAAGAAGTTTTAATCAAAGATGCATCGTCTGTGGAAAAGGAAAGATTAAAGCAGAGATTTCGCAAAGATTAATTTATTTCTGTTCAGAATAGGCATGGAATTCTTAGAAAAATGCATTATTTTCAGCAGAGCTGTATTCTTAGTTGTGTGAAAAGATATTTTTAAATTTCAAATTTCACTGTGATATAAACTAAATATTCTTTCATTTGCTCAGGGTCCAAGTTGACCAATGAAGATTTCAAAGATTAATTCCATTTCCACAGTGATTACAAGGGAGAGTGGACATCGGTGTTGAAGTAGCTGAAAATAGATAAATTTGCATCCTAATTTTAGAGTTAGCCTGTCTTACTGAGTTCACTCAGTGCTGTGTTTCCTGAAAAGTATTTTGTTTTCAGACCAGCCCCTCATCTGCAATGAGAAAGATATGTCCAGCCTGTAAGGGTGAAGGGCCCCGCCTGGACTGACAAGGAGATTTTCCCTCCTTGACAACTTTGTGGTCTCAAACGTATACTTTTATGGTATTTCACTTTCTTGTCCATGTAGCTCTTATGTGTAACCATGTTTAAATGGTGACGACACTGATGGCAGTTTATTTACTTAAAAGGCCCATATTCTAAATTCACTGAAGAATAACACAAAAACAAAAACAAAAATGGAACCTACCAATTAGTGCTTATGGCACTACTGATGAAAACATTAACAGATAGACTGGTTTATGTTCCATTTGACTGGCGTTAGGGACAACAGAATCATATCTTAATGATAAAGAGAAAGCTAGGAGGGAAGTAAAACAATCAGCTTCCATATTGCATTTCCTATTGAGGTGAAACCAAGAAGTTAGAAGAGTTTTAGTAGTGTTGCTTACATCAGCAGATCAGCTATTCAAACAAAAATAGCGCCTAATTCCATTTGTCTGTTTGTTAAGATTTGACATCACTCCAGAGTTCAGTTCTTTAGATTATTTCATTTTGAACTATCCACATAAACTTGTTTTTAATGAGAGATGACCTCCCAGATCTCCCGTACAGCCTTATAGGACGCGATTTTAGTCCGAGTTGAGATGCTCACATCAGTAAGAGCTACTAGTACACTTCATCAATCTTGTTAATGCGCTGACTGTTGGCCTCTCTCTAGTGTGACATCCTGGCACCCTTGATCTTTTACAGAAAGGACTTAGTGCTGGCATTCAGTGGAAAGTTCCAAATGGACTTAATTGGAATTTTTCAGGGTAAGATAGAACGTTCAATTTTTAGCTTAATGATGATGCTGGGACCATAAACATACCAGATTTGAGTTCAGTTAAGGTAATTACATGGGCAAAAATGAAAGTGCAATTAGGCTATTCCAGCATCTACTAAGTGCAGTTATTGAGAATACTAACCTGGGGAAAATAGATTCATTCTTTAAATTTGTTATTTAAATTTTAACATGCCTCATGGGTTTGCTTCTCTTATTTTCACCCACTGAGGGGCAGGGAGGGGGAGGGGGAAGAAGTATCCAAGACACTTTCCAAACAATAATTTCAACTAGTCTTTCATAGGGAATATAGTGTTAAAAAGTAGATCTAAAATATATATCTCAAAAAAAGATAGCTTTTAAGAAAGTATCTTCTCTTTTATAAACAATGAAGCAAAAAATGTGAGAGAAGTGTATTTTTGTGTGCTGTTTGTTGAATTGAAGGAATAGTCAAGATGTAGAAAAGAAAACAAATGAATTACCATAAAAGTTTGACTGTTTTGGCCAGGTTGATTATTTCCAGGTTAATTACGGATGAATCAATTGGTCTGTCACACAAAAAAGTTCTAATTGTTAAACCATCCCCATTATCTGGATCACCAGATGGTTAGTCTAATCACTTTGATTCTTAGAATGATTGAATGAGGTTGAGATTATAAGCCCTGGACTATGGCAATGACTGTAGAATACATACATGGCAATTTTAGTTGCTCAGTGAAATACAAAATAATACCCATTTCTGACATGTCAGTTTGACAGAGTTGTTAGTTTAACAAAGTGAAAGTATACATTCAAGGAAATTTGAATTTGCTTAAAATTTGGCAGTTGTGGTATCTTTCATGCCAGAGGACTGATGTGTGAAGGGGATATGGTTCCTCATCCTGGTTCTTCTCCAAACTGAGTCTTCTCAGGTGCTTTTTGTTGTACTGGCTCAACCCACCATAAACATGCTATATCATGAACTATCTTGTGAGTCCTTTTAATTACTATATCTACATATACATACATGTGTATATATTTTCCTCCCAATATTAATTTTGGTAACAGAAATTTATCATATTTATCATATAAAATTTATCAATTTTTTTTTCAATGAAGTATATATGTCTAAGTACAGGAAGGAAGTCTGGGAAGCTAAATTATTACTTCTTCTATACTGCATTCAAGAACTGAATTTTTCCAAACATTTTCATCTCTTATTTTCCTGGTGTTATGAAAGATTTTATCTACTGAATCAACTGCATTTACTAAGTAATGTAAATAACAGTTTTCTATTCACCATGTATATTTAATTTTGTATTATTTAATCCGTACAACAATCTCAGAAGGTAAATATTACTACTGTTCTCATTTTTATAAAGGAGAAAATGAAGGTTAATTAATTTGCCCAACATTGTGCATCTGTTAAGTGGCTGAAGCAATGAGTCTTTCTTTCTCAGTTAGGAGAAGCATATGTGTAGTTAACAGTTTGCATAGTGGAGTCAGATGCATTTAGATTTGAATTCTTACTCCATCACCTACTGGCTATGCAACCTTGGGCAAGATACTTAATTTACTTTTCTAACCCTTGGTGAATTCATTTCTAAAAGGGAATAATAATAGTATCACCCCCTGGGATGTATTCATGAGGTTTAAATGGGATAATGCATGCAATTTTTTTAGTGCCATGCCTGGAAAACTTTAAATTCTCAAAATGTGTTTATATTATTACAAGTATAAAGTTAGTAGAAATTCAGCTCAGGGGAAGTACCTTATGTTTTGAATTTGCCTGTGCATTTTTAACATGGGTCTGTGTATGTGAAACTAAGCTTTTTGACATACAAAACATAATCTTAGAACTCCTAGAATCTTGAGAGGTAGACTGGAAACTTTTTCTAAGAGCATTGTTTATCAGTTATTTTTTATTTCATGGCTTCTTAAATATTACTAAAATATCAACTTAAGAACAGGCGAGAATAAGTGAGCGAATGCTGGAGTAAGAGCAGAGTGTGCTGATGAAAAGATGCCCACATACGTAAACATTTAAAATGGAACTTTAAAAATCCCATTTTATACTTTTAACCTATGTCTAGTATGAATTATGAGTAGAAATCCTATGAGATGTTTCAAATTAACTGATAGAGTCAGAAGTACAAGCAGTGGTATTCGTTTGCTAAGTCTGATGTAACAAAGTGTCACCAAATGAGTGATTTAAACAACGGGCATTTTATTTTCTCACAATTTTTCTGAACACTGGGATTCTGAGGTCGAGGGCTAGCAGGGTAGTAGGGAAGAATCTGTTCCATGCCTCTCCCCTAGTTTTTGGTGGTTTGTTGGCCATTTTGGCACTTTTTGGTTCGTAGAAGCATCATTCCAATCTCTGTCTTGATCTTCACATGGCATTTTTTCTGTGTGTTCTCTGAATCCAAATTTCCCCTTTTTATAAGCATACCAGTCATATTGAAGCACCCTATTCTAGTATGACCTCATTTTAACTTTAATTGCATCTACAGTGACTCTATTCCCACATAAGGTCACATTCTAAGGTACTGGGGGCTAGGTCTTCACCATATAAATATTGGGGGAACACAGTGCAATCCATAACATCAATCATCACAGAAGGATATGATATGTAAATTTTTTTAAAAAGTTAATGTAACAGGAACAATCATAGTTTTGTATTCATTTAAGTTAAAAGTTACTTTCAGGAAAAATCAACTAATGTTTAAATGGCAAGAGTGCATCTGGAAAGGATCTGAGGAGTTTAATTAACCACAACTTTAAAAAAAAGCTGACAGATTTATGTGATTACTAAAAAATATTAAAGCAAATAGCACCTGCATTATAAGAATTAGAGTGTTAGAGTAAGGGAAAATGCTAATCACCAATAGAATGTGTTCCGGAAGAAACAAATAATGCTAACTGGTGAGAGTTATTGCTAAACTTAAAGAATATTCTAATACATTTTTCTGTTCAGTTGTGGAACAAGTAGTGAATTCCTCTTCAGTGGAAGCATTTAAGCAGAGGTGGGTAGCCATCTGTCACAGACACGAGAGGAATTTGGAAAAGTTTCCTAGGAGAGCTAACACATCTGCCCCGTGTTAATAGGGATTAAATGGCACCTGTAGGTCTTGACTTCCCCAGGGCTCCCTGGCTTTACTGTACATCTGTAAACCCTGTCTGGTTCTCCCTTGTTCCTCGCAAGTGCAAGAAGTAAAACACACCAATCATGTCTTTGAATCATCCATCCAGTGTATTAAAATGGTATACTGCTATCTTTTTGGACCCTTAAGCTTTTGAAAACTGCCAATATGATGACCACCATAGCATTGGCTAGCACCTCTGTCACGTCACCTGATTATCGTTTCTTATCAGATCTGGTCTCTTTAACAACTTCAGGTGTGTGATTTGGTATTGCTAACTATAATCACAGTGCTGTACATTAGACCTCCAGGACTTTTTCATCTGCAAGTTTTTTTTTTTTTTAATATTCACAACTATCTCTTTTTAAAATAATTAATGAATTAATTAATTTTTGGCCATGTTGGGTTAGTTGCGGCATGCAGGATCTTCCTTGAGGCATGTGGGATCTTTTGTTGAGGTGCACGGGCTCTTCATTGTGGCACGCTGGCTTCTCTGTAGTTGTGGCGTGCGGGTTTTCTCTCTCTAGTTGTGGCAGGCAGGCTCCAGGGCGCGTGGGCTCTGCAGTTGTGATGCACGGGCTCCAGACGGGTGGGCTCTGTAGTTTGCGGCATGCAGGCTCTCTAGTTGAGGCATGAGAGCTGAATAGTTGTGGTATGTGGGCTTAGTTGCCGCGTGCCGTGTGGGATATTAATTCATTGACCAGGGATTGAACCTGCATCTCTTTCATTAGAAAGTGAATTCTTTACCACTGGACCACGAGGGAAGTCCCCATCTGCAATTTTTTACCCTTTGACCAACATCTCCCCAAATCCCCCACTCCTGAGGCACTTTACTTTGATGCCAGAAATTAAAGAATAGGTCTTTAGTCTCTGGTAAAAATGGTGAAAGCAAAGCAAGCAAGACCCAGGCTGGTAAGAATTTGTACCAGAAAGTTTATACAAATTGAGATTTAGATGGGACTAGTTTTGGTAAATAGGAGGGTATCTCAGTCCATTCTGGCTGTTTTGACAAAAGCACTGAGTGCTTAAACAACAAGCATTTATTTCTCATGGTTCTGGAGGATAGGAAGTATAAGACTTTGGCACTGGCAGGTTAGGTATCTGATGAGAACCTTCTTCCTAGGCTGCTGTCTTTTTGCTGTAACCTCACATGGCAGAAGGGGGCAAGGGAGCTTTCACAGGCCACTTTCATAACACTAATCCCATTCATGAGGGCTCTACTCTCATGACCTAAGTACCTCCCAAAGGCCCCATGTCCTAATAACATCTCATTGGGCAGTAAGTTTCGATAAATGAATCTGGTGGGGTGGGGGAGGGGAGGAGAGAACAAAATTTCAGATCGTAGCAGAGGGTCATTTAAGGAAATAAACAAGATTCCATTTGGTACAGAGTTTCATAATGAAATTAGGAAAAATTATTATTGTCTATTGAAGGAGTACCATAAATCTCTCCTAAATTGTGTCACCAAAACTGCTTTACTTTCTCTGATACCAGAGGCAAGAGTGTCCTAGAGTCTCGGGGGGGAAGCTGAGCCTATTAAAGGAGACTTAGTAATTATCTATTATGGAGGAGAGTGCAATAAGGCAAGGGGACAAAAGCCAAGGTCCTCATAATAGCCCTTGGAGACTTGACTGCACTATGTCATACTACAGGTTAACTTGAGGACTTACTGGAAGTAAAAGTTGGAGAGAAAGTCACTAAATACCTTTGAGCAAAGACTTAATTCTACTCTTAAACCCATGAAGCGAGTCAGTCTTATGGTGAGCTACAAAATGGACAGTGGCCGAGCCAGAATAAAGCCAAGTGATCCATTGGTTGACAGGTGTGGATGCCAAGAAGGTCTTTATTATAATATCCGTGTGTTTTTTAATCTCTCCAGTAGTCTGTATTTTCAGACAGAAGTGCTTGTAAGAAGTTCATGGGTGCACTTATTTTGTTTTGTAGGAGAGGTGACTTTGGTACTAGAGATACTGTAACTTGTTGATTTGAAAAGCATAATCTTGTCAACAGTCCATATCTCTGCAGAAGAGCTTAGAAAAGATTAGAAACGGAACATCTTCCAGATATACCAAATTTAACCCAAAGAAAGGAGTGAAGCCTACTTTGGAGAAAACCGAAGGGGACCTTTTACCCGCTTTTCTCCCCTTTTCAGATACCTTCTCCTGTGCATTTAGTAAGCAAAGCTGAGGGCCTGGACAAACTCTCTGGAGCTTCAGTTTTATGCCTCTAACATCTCCCTATCAAACTGCACCATTATCTTTCTCCAACCTGAAAAAAAAATTTTCTTCTTTGAGCCACAGGGTGAGGTTTTTCTGGTTATCCTTTCAACATGTAGCCAACTGTCTACTTATGTGTTGTTTGCTATGTATTTTCTGAAGTTGCAAGGAGAAGAAATTGTATTTACTTTTTAAACTACTTTTGCTAAAATATTATATTTATGTAGGTCAATAGAGCCTATTGACCTATTGATGTCTCAGGATAAAATGGACGTATATATCTGATTATATGGTTCTTTGAAGTTTTTACAGAAAAAAAACATTCAAATATTTCTTTTCAAAGTAAATATTAGGCTTCTAGAAGCAACTATACAAATCTGTGTACTAGTACCTCTTTAAAACTTTCTACAGGTAATATTTTATAATACCATCAAGATTTTTTAAGAGAAATATTTGAAAACAACAAAAAATGAAATGGCAATTTGATTTTGAGGCACCTAATGTTTACATGTATAAGTAGGAAGAATTTTTCTATTTTATGGTATAGAACTCAGTTTAAGGAAGGTAATAAATTTGGAATTCATAGTCAGGAACAAGGCTGACAAAAATATATCATACAGCTCAATTCTAACTTACCAAATGTTAGTTTTATGTTGCTCCTTCCTCTGATTTTTATTCTCTTTAAAGTAATTTCTGTCAAGGCATTAAATCCATAATTTAATATATGCCTATTTATTATGTAACACTATTCTGTATACTCAGCTATATATCCAACAGCTGTTTATTAAGAACCCACTATATACACACCATTGTGTCAACAACTGTGAGGCACTGAACAGGTCTGACATGTGATCTGTTCTCCTGGAACCTTCATTCCACCAAGTGAAGCATTGAATAAGAGATTGTGATGCTCTGATGTGCAAGATGACTGACGGCCCTCATCCAGTCTAGGAGATAGCCTTCCTGGAAGAAATGACATCTATACTGAGAAAATGAAGGATGAAAGGGAAATAGTAAAGAAAAGATAGTATGGAGTGGGGTTGGAAGAAAGCATTTCAGGCAAACAGAATAGCATAGGCAAAGAAAGATATAGAGCCTTGCAGATATGTTAGGCTTCCAGCCTTTAACTTGGGGAAAAAATGGAAGCCATTGAAACCTTTTATCATGAAAGTGACATACAGGCTGCTATGTATTGTACATGTGATTGTACATATGATGCAGTGAATAAGAGTACCACTTTTTAAACTGCAGTATAATTGATTTACAATAGTATATTAGTTTTGGGTGTACATCATAGTGGTTTGATACTTACATTTCTAAATCATCACCACAATGTCTAGTTACCAACTGCCGCCATACGAAGTTGTTACAGTATTACTGACTGTATTCCCTATGCTGGAAGAGAACCACATTTAAGTGAGTGCTTAGTCACACTGTAGATGTCCTATATGTATATATTTATTATGATTTTCTGGTAGATGGTGATACAATGTTGTAACAAAATAAGTATCTTATGACAGTGTTTTGATAGATGGAAGTAAAGTGTCTTGAATAAAGTTCCCTTTAAGGATTCACACAAAGGCAATGCATTCTGGTTAGCAGCAGGCTCTGGTGGTACCTGTTTGCGTTTTAAAATACCCCTCTGTAGTGAACATTTGGAAAACCAATAGGAGGAAGACAAAAGTGGATGTGGGGACACCATTTAGGAGACTTTTGTTTTGTCCATGTGAGAAATGATGGTGGTTTGCATTAGGTGACATAACAGTTAAAGAGGAGTAGATTTGAGAGCTATTTAGTAAACAGAATCGACAGACCTTGATATTTGAAAACTGTAGATTGGAGACTTCCAGATTGTTGACACTTAATTTATCAATTTCACGTGTGATTTTAACAGAAATTTATCATTTAGCTCTCAGACTTTCAGCTTCTGTTTCCGAACTTTTGACTTCTTTATTCGCAGTTGAAATACATCTCTTGGTATTTTGCTTCAATCGCCTTAGGCTTTTTTTTTTTTTTTTTTTGCCTGCCAAAACTGCTATACAGTTGGTGTCTGTTATGATCCTGAGTTCCCATTTGACCATCTTGTTTTTCACATCTCTGCAGCTGCTGAATAGCTAGGTATCTGCTATTTCCTCTCCCTCCCTTGTGCTCCCAGAAGCTTCAGCACCTGATTTTTCTTGTAATTCATTTACTACTTTCCTCTCAGTTGTCATAAACTTCAATTCCTTTATTCCTTTTGAATTTTTCTGCTGTTTTATGACTAGAGTTTCACTGCCTTCTAACTTGGTGCTGGCTGAAAATATCATTAACCTGCTGCCGTATTCTGTCTTTATCCTTAATAACAATGTTGGCTATTTGGTGACCTGATACCCACCCTGAGCAGCAAGGCAGCCACTTCCACCCCCAGTCCCCACCATACACAACCCCCCCCCCCACCCCGCCCCCAGCTCCCAGGCTTTGCAATTGGAAACTCTAGGCCTTTGTAAAAATTGTTTCTCCTAAGCGCTGATGGTGACCCAATTCTGACTCATTAGGTTTTATTTGTTTTGTTTTGTTTTTAATCTGGAAAAACAACAAAGCTGTTTTCATTGGGAAACAAGCATTCAACCCCCCAAGAGGAAACAAAAGCTTGTCAGCTTGTGCTTCTCAGCCATCAGCCTGTTATCTGGGACATTGAGAAACACTGAGGAAAAGTGTCCTCTCTGTGACTCATTAGATTTTATTTCAAAAAAGAAATCTCATATACATTCAAATGTCAGGTATGAATTCCTTCCTTAATAAGCTATGTAATTGAGCAAAAAGTTACTTTATCTCAAATGTTTAAAGCCTACACATTTTACTGTGTTTCTTTGGCAGTCAGTTGAATATAACCATTTCTTTGTATGATAATTTCTAATTTATCAGAAATTATAAAAGTGGACTTCTCATTTGGTTTGTTTGAGAATTTTACTTTAATGCAAAAGCAAAAATGTCATAATAAATTCCAATCAAGGATTTATTTTTTTTTAATTTAATTTTTTTCTTTTTTTCAGATCTTTATTGGAGTGTAATAGCTTTACACTGTTGTGCCAGATTCTGGTGTACAACAAAGTGAATCAGCTGTATTTATACATATATCCCCATATCCTCTCCCTCTGGAGCCTCCCTCTCATCCTCCCTATCCCACCCCTCTAGGTCATCACCAGTCATCGAATTGATCTCCCTTTGTTATGCAGCAGCTTCCCACTAGCTATCTATTTTACATTTGGTAGTGTATGTATGTCAGTGCTACTCTCTCACTTCATTCCAGCTTCCCCTTTTCACCTGCCCCCGCAACTGTGTCCTCAAGTCCGCTCTCTGCATCTGTATCTTTATTCATGCCCTAACCAGGGATTTATTAATGAACAGAAACTATTTACAAATTCCATTGACATATTTGATGGGGTCATATTTGCCACATGACATGTTGACTTCTGATGGCCAAACTATGACCTGAGGCATAGTTTGTCATTGACCGTTTTAGATTTAGTGTGTTCTTTGCTTCCTAGAAAGCATATTAGCAATAAGGACTATGGGAGGTATCTTTTAATAACAAAAGTATAAATAAAACAGTGTAGAGGTCTCTGGTTAACATATGGTTAAAAGATTGTTCAAATTAGAAGAAAAAATAAAGCCATAACTAAAGTATTTCATGTAATTGAGCTTTTAACTGCACACAGTTCTCCATTATGAACTCTGCATTAGAAAATATTTTCTCATTACAGGTGATCACAGCTTTTTAACTTTCTTCCTTCTATTTTCTTTGATGCCACTTTTTGTACATTTAGTCAGTAAAGTGTGTCAAATGATCAGATTGTAAAAAACAGAAGCAGGTGACACATAAAGCAGTCTCATTTATTATACGGCATTCTCTAAAAAGAAATATGGAGGTAGGGGAATAATTGTTTCAAATTATTTGGGGATTATGTGTAGATTTCTGTTATGAATTGCCGTCTAATTTCTTTTTGCATGAATTGCTAAATCAGTTGTATTTTAACCACACAAATGAGTATACTTCCTAAAAAATTACTTAGCTCAGTCTCTCCTTTCAGTTAAGTTGTGGGATATTTGTATAATGGATACCTCTGCATACATTGGTTTGCAAGAAAATGTTATCATGTTGGGGCATTGATTAGAATTCATCAAGAATTCTAGATCAGTGGTTCCTAGAAAGCAGAAGCGAGCTTGTTACAGAGAAGCTTCAGGGATGAACTGAAATCCAGGGTCAGAACTTTAGTACTAGCTTTCCTAACACACTTTAGAAAGAGTGTTAGGAAAGCTCGTTTAGAAGTCAGTTGAGCAGATGAGGAGCAGGAGGGACAAAGGGACATCACTAGCAGATAAAAGGACACAGTGAGGTAGTCAGAAAATATCCAGGCCAACAGCTAGGTCTTTTGAAGGTTTAATAGCAGAGACATGTAACAAAGACCAGGTTTGAAAAATCAAAATCATTGAAAGGTATTTAAGAGATTTTGAGAAGTTCCTTAGAAAATGTTGTTGAGTACTTCTGGTTGGGAATTCACCAATGAGCTTCAAGAGATTTTGTGAACGTACTAAACAGGCATGCAAAATGGTGTGTATGTCTGTGGGGGGGAGGGGAGGTTGGGGGGTGGAAGGAGGGGAATTTTTTTTTTCTGGGTAGAAATTACATCCCTTTCATTAGATTCTCAAAGTCATCTCTGACATCCCAAACAACTAAAACCACAGTGTTTTAAAGGATCTCTGAGATACCAAGGATATGAGTTTTCATTAAATTATGATATCTGGTAGAGAAATATGCGTAAGAAAGGAAGATCTACAATCACACCTTGATGAAGACCACTGCCAGCCTCAACTGAAGACATTTAACTGTCAGTCAAACAAATGTGACACTAATTTTCTATATTCTGCTCAAATTTAATCTACATTTCTGAACACTTCTGCATTCTGTAGAAGGCAATAAAATTAAAGAAAATTATCTAAATGTTGGAAGAGAGATTGGGTACCATAAAATATTATGTGCTAGACAAATACTCCCATTAAAAAATTCAAGAAGGTATTTCAGTCAACTTAGTTAGAAATAAAGAAGCAGACAAAACTCCAGTGCAACTAACTGCTGTGAGGTGACTAAATGAAATGTCTTATGCTGGGGAATACTGTTAAATTTACAAATTCTCGTTATAAGGAGACATTTAATATTTCTATTTTATAGATTTAGTTCTTATAACAGCACTGCAAAATGTCCATCACTCTTAAAACGTCAGCTAAATTTTCCTCCAAAGTAATATATTCAAATTGAAGTTTTAGCAAAATTGACATATTTGACATATAATTAATCCTCATACCTAATTACGTTACTAGATTGTTTTTTTCCGCTGGAAATTGGCCCAGTATATGTGGAAGTTGCTTCCAAGACATGTATTTTAAGTCATTAAATGTTGCTTCAAGTTATTAAAGTAGTTACCAATATTGCAAACAATACATTAAATTAAATATTTTGTGTTTATAGAAAAAATCAAAAAGTAAAAATGTGCACATGAGACATTTAATTGTACGTGTAACCATTAATTTACAGTAGAAACTCAGATTTGTAGATGCCAAGCTGAATATGTAGAGTGGGTATATATTATTATTGATGGTACTCTACTGGTTTAAAAGAGGGATTTTTTTTTTCACAAAGGGTAACTTCATATCTGTGACTTAACTGGCCTGAATTGGAATTATGCTAGGAAGATGGCAAAACACAGAACAATTTAGACTAATATTTCAATTATTCTAAATGCCCATGAGGTTAGATAAACATTTCCAATTAGAACACAGTGATGATATAAGTTTTTTTATTCCCTGTTTTTCCCATTGTGTCCCACTAAGGTATATACGTTTCCCACTATTTGGAAATAAGTAGAAATAGTACTGAATAGATTTTTATTTAAAAGCCAGCAAAATTCTTTTATTATTATTTTAGTCTAAAGTTTTATCACACTGAGATTTAAATGAAGGGAAAATTGAAAAAGAAAAAAAGATAATAATTGATATAAATAGCAGAGAAGAGTAGAAAACAAGACTGCTTTAGGCTACTAATTAAAAGAGACAAGATAATTTGTAATGGGTGTGGATTCAAGAATAAAGTGAAAAGAATACAATAAATTATTCTTGATGGAAATTAAGACTGCTTTTAGTAGTAATTCTTATATTAGAGTGTAAGTATGACTAATTAAAATAATACCCACAGTTGTCAAGTAGAAATATGCCTGTGAAATTAGCATATTAACAAGACTCATCTTTTTCCCAAAATGTACCATTATTCTCGGAACAGTGTAACACATTTAATAGTATTTGAATCCTATTAGAAATGATGTAAGCATTTCATTCCAAAGGATATTTAAAGCCTTTCCAAAGAGCATATAATTTCCATAAGACTAGATAAAAATCTTCTTATTCTTACTGATGTTCATTACCCCAATTTCAAGCACATGCAATTTACTGCCCCATGTAATGCTGTTGGTGTTTTTTCCAATTTAAATGAAAAGGCTATGGTAGACAGCTGAAGTGAAGAATACGATGGCAGAATTTTTGCTGTCAGGTATTGGAGAGGTGTACTTGCAGAAAAAGAATGGACAGTGTTCATCTCAGTATTCTCTCTGTTATCTTCTGTAACTCGCAAAATCCCTGTGAAGTCACTGTTATTATTTCTACCAATTTACAAATGAGAAAACTGAGGCCTGGAAAGGCTCTGTGTTTGTAACATTTCCAAGTTGGCATAATTGGTACATGGCAAAAATAGCAAATATAATTTGAACAGCAAACTTGGCAAACTGCAGAAACAATATGTTTTGGCTTTCTCTCAGATATTAGAATAATTGATCTTGAGTAAAATATTAAACAGCTAAATATTTAATTTCATGAATCACTTAAAGATACTATAGAAATTAAGTGAGAATTTGATAATATTTTTAAAATTATGTTTTCCCATTATATATGTTATGGGAGATAATTAGAGCAAATATAAAAACAAAGAAGGAAAGAAAAACACTATTTGAATAATCCAAAGAAAGCCTCTCATTTTTTTTGTTAGATTTTTTGATAGATTTAGTCAAATTGCTTTTTAAAAAGCTTAGCCTACCTATGATAGATAGATATATATTAAAATGTCTATGTTACCTTAGCCTGGGAGATGTATTCACATTAAAATATTTCATTTGCATTTATTTGATCACTAGTGACATTGAGTATTTGTTCCACAAGCCTGTTAGTGTTTCAGTTCATGTTTTGAATTATCTGATTTGTTTTTTTCTTTATGTTCCTAAACTCACAATTTTGGCAAGTTGTCCAGTTGGTTAGATGCTTGGGATGCAAATTACATGTGCATTTGAATTCACCAACTTCTTAGGTGTGACCACTTCTTAAGTAGTGCTCAGCGGTCCTCTTTTTTCCCCTATGTAATACAATTAAATTGTCAGTGTTTGTCTATTATGTCTGGTTCCATGTTAAGTGTGAGAGTTTAAAGGTAAATAAGTCTGAGTCTCAGCTGATGACATAGATCTTAAAGCTGCAGGAGGACGTATAGTCTTAAAAAGACAACTACCATCATGTCTATATAAATATCCCCTGAAGGCAGGTATGAAACAGTTAATCAGGGAATCCTCATAGAGGCCCTTTCTATTTGCTTTCTTTTTCTCCCATTAATGCTGTCAGGAGAGAATATTGAAAGAAAACATAGGAAATAACCGAGTATAGTCTTCTCAGTCAGTGATACATTTTTTTATATGATGTTTAGTAGAGGCAGACAAATATTCCATTTAGGTCAGCAGGCGACATTTATAGGAATGCAGAAGAATTATACTTTTGCACTTGTTCAAACTTGTGGAGTGACCAGTGAAGACAGAAATAGCCAGGACTGTTTCTCTTATAATTAAAACAATCATTTATTTTGCCCAAATCTGAACTTCCAGCTGCAGACAGAGAAGAGGAATCTGTGACTGCCCTATGAGTCCTCAAACTAAGGAGCCAGTGATTCCTACCTCAATAGATGCTTTAGAGTGGGGATCCATCTAGCACAGGATGCAAATAAAGATCAGTGATAACAGAAACTAGAGTGATGGTGGAAGATGAGGATTTAGAGTGAACTCTCACCAATAGATATTTTAAATAGCTTGTTCTTGCTAGGCAGTGAATGGTGGTTAATGCCAGAACAATATTTTATAGAATCTCTCTGTCTCTCTCCCGCACATGTATATATGTATATATGTATGAAAAGAACATTAGAAAATTTCATTACGAAGAACATATTCAGGAAGGTTTTTATTTTTTGGTCAACATGGCGGTTGCTCTGAACCTCTTGCTGGGCGGGCGTTTCCGTGCAGCAGCCGCTCGCTGTGGGTTTGCTCCCAGGGGGGTCGTGATCCCAGGCTCCACTGGTCGCAAGCCGGACCCTGATTCCGACTGGGAGGCGGAGGAGCGGGAGCGGCAGGAGGTGGAGAGGTACCGACTCCTTCCCGGGCCCGGAGCCTGAAGCAGGGCCTTGAGCCTGGGCACCCCAGACCACGCCCCCTTGGCGCCGGGCGTCCTGCAATGGCCCTTATTTCTCACCCGTTGTCAGGGGCTCAGGGGCAGGTGTTAGCTCCTTCGGGACCATGGCTCCCTTCACTAAGGATGTATTTCAGCACCCGTTTAAAGAATTCAGCAGCAGCTTATGGGCTGTTGTTGTTGTCGATAGATTTCTGGGGTGGTGTTCAGAGCAGGTCTAGGCTGGCAGACATGGCCAGGTTGTCCTTGCGAAGAGAAGGGGGCTGGGCACTCTGTGACTTAGCCCAAGGCTCTTAAACCACCCATCTGGCTTCCACACATGGCTTGTGCCATTGCTTCCCTCCCCCAGCGCCCTGAAACGACAGAAAAAAGCCATCCGGTTCCACAAAATTCGGAGGCAAGTGGAGGCACTGGGTGCCCTGCCCAGGACCCTGACGTGGGAAGCCAGGGAGCAGATCTGGTATTTACACAGGGAATTTGCAGTCTTGGTCAGTTCCCAGATTGGCTGAAGGCTTTGATGCTAGCACTGATGTGATCTGAAGGGTTTTAAAAAGCGAGTCTGTACCCATGTTGGAGCAGAAACTGAAGCAAGATCAAGAAGTCCTTAAGAAAATTGGGCTTGTCCATTTGCTCCGGCAGCTCCCAGGCTCTGGGGAGACCTCAGCACTGCCTTCTGCAAGCCAGTCTGTGTTGGGCTCTTTGCTGATGCCAGGGGATGAAGCCTCATCCAAAGCCCATGGTCACAGCACAGTTTTGAAAGTAACAGAACTGAACACTCACAGTACAGATACACCAAGGAGACGGAAAGAAAGGAATAAAGGAATCCAGGGCCCGGAATAGAAGAGCTTTGTGCCTGTTGCTGCTGCCCTAGGTTATCTGAGAGAGCTGCAGAAGTTCTCCACCAGCGATTGTGGGGGTGCCAGAGGAACTGACAGTGATGGATTACCAAGTGACAAGAAGCTGGAAGAGGTGAAGGCAGGGGAGTCAGGTGACCAGAACGTTAGCAAGAAAATCGTGCAGAGGGGACGGAGAGTTCTTTGACAGCAGTGGGCACTTCCTGTACAGAATTTGAGCTGGAGCCTGCCTCGTGGAAATGCCACGTGAAACACAGCTGGGCAAGTGTATTTAGCTCTGCCTGGATTTCTTTGTGTGGATTATCCACCTTGGAATGGGGGGAAGTGACGAGCCTGGAATGTGGGATGAAAGAGCTGCTTGGATTTGAAGCTGACAAAGGGCAGAGAACTTGACAGGGTAGATATGTATGGGAGCAGGGTGAGCCACTGGCTGGGTAGATTCCAGCCTGCTGGAGCAGTGCTCCTGCTGTGACCCACGTGGATCTACAGGACTCACCCTTCTTGCTTGGGCTCTCTGTATGTTGAAACCAGTCTGCATTGCATGTGTTGTTACAAGTTTGTGTGCTCTTTACAATATGTTTGAGAGGAAATTAAAAGTTTGTCTTGTCACCACATTTATTGTTGTTCTTGATTAATGAACACTACCAGTTCTGGAACTGCTTAGTCAATTGATTGTTTTCATTATGTGCAAAATAAAGTAAAATGTAGCAAAACAAAAACAAAAAACCACATTCAGCATTAAGTTACGGTTACAGAAAAATTCCTGGACAGGGCAAATACTTTAGGACATTTGCTCTTTTTTTTTTTTTTTAAAAGAAAAATAAATTTATTTATTTATTTATTTTCGGCTGTGTTGGGTCTTTGTTGCTGTAAACGGGTTTTGTCTAGTTGTGGTGAGCAGGAGCTACTCTTGTTTGCTGTGTGCGGCCTTCTTATTACAGTGGTCTCTCTTGTTGCGGAGTATGGGCTTGAGGCATGTGGGCTTCAATAGTTGTGGCACGCGAGCTCAATAGTTGTAGCTTGTGGGCTCTAGAGCACAGGCTCAGCAGTTGTGACGCGTGGGATCAGTTGCTCTGTGGCATGTGGGATTTTCCCGGACCAGAGATCAAACCCGTGTCCCCTGCGTTGGCAGGAGGACTCTCAATTGCTGTGCTATCAGGGAAGTCCCAAGACATTTGCTCTTACAACTGGTTCCACAGTGTGCATACCAGAATCCCAGAATGCTATATGAACAAGACTCATTCTTTCTTTTCTTTATTCCTTTTTAAATAATGGTAAAATATATATAATATAAAACATTATTTTAACCATTTAAGGATGTATGCACTCAGTGGCATTACTTTCTTGAGTGTGTCAGTTTGACATATTATACTTTTAAAAAGATACATATAAATTGTTTTAAGAATACATAGAGGGACTTCCCCAGAGGTCCAGTCTTTAAGACTTTGTCTTCCAAGGCAGTGGGTGTGGGTTCAATCCCTGGTCAGGGAGCTAAGATCCCACAGGCCTCCTGGACAAAAAACCAAAATATGAATCGTATTCCCCTATTGACAATCACTCCAGAAAGTTCTCAACTTTTCACTTCCTCTGGATAAGTTACACAAGTATGTGTGTTTAAATGGAAGAATAAAAAGTTTCCAGGTTTGTCGCGGTGCGTGTGAGCCTCAGAGGGCCCAGGGGCCCTGTGGGACGAGGCTGTTCCACTGCCGGGTCCCGCCGCAGGGCTCAGGAGCCACCAGGGTCCCCAGGAGCTTGGGTTTATGTGGGCTATATCTCTCGGCGTTTGTGACATTGAAAATTAAAACTGAGACGTTTCAAAAATATGCATTCATTTGAAAATAACCCCATTGCGTGTTAATACAACAGTTTAAAGAAAAATAACTGTATTTTCCAAAACAAAAATATTTAGTGAGGAGAGTGGCATTGTTTTACATTTTTGTAAATCTAATGTCTGACTTAATTGAAGATGGTTGGATTCTGCATCTGTCTAAGGTGGTCTGTATGTGTGGTTGAAGTAGTCACACAACGTGTTGTTGGAAAAGGGAGGCATGCTTTAATATCCTTTTATAATCGTTGTGGATGTTCTTTCTTGATACTGCACTGAAATTGGACAGATGAGTGTTTCTTGCAGGTTAGCTGGAGAAAGAAGAAATGAGTCCATGTAAACAGGTGAGGACCTACTCAGTTCTCACCTGAGTTGACAGACTGGCACCCGCGTCCACTGCCAGGTTGACAAGGACTGTGGCCGTGTCAGGTACTCTCATGGCGGAAGCTGGGTGAATTGTACGTGGGGATGTCTGTAGCATTTTTGTAACTTCTTGTGAGATTTAAACTTTTCAAAATAAAAGTTATTTTGAAAAAGAAAAAAAAAACAGAAGCAATATTGTAACAAATTCAATAACGTCTTTAAAAATGGTCCACATCAAAAAAATCTAAAAAAAGAAAGAATATGTAGAGAGCCTTTATTTCTGCTTAAGGAGATGAAGGAAAGCTAATGAGATGATATGACATCCAGCTGGGCTTTACAGAGTAAGTAGTTTACCAGACAGACGAGACAGGGAGAAGTGATGTTCCAGACAGGGAAGAGCAAGAGCAGTGGTGTAATCATAAAAACGCACGACACATTTTCAGGGGCAGCGAGTAATTGGTCTGAGCAGACAAGAGCTTAGACTATTATTGAATTAGTAGGAAAAAGAGGTTTCACTTTAATCTTTTATTTTTGAGGCTCTAGTCTGTGAGATAAGAGATGTGGGGTCTGTTTCTTACTTTACCCTCTTAACCTCTCCTGAACTCAATATCTACACATACAAAATGAGAGGAGCTGGACTAAATTGGTGTTCAGCAAACATTTTCTGCAAAGATTTAGGGAGTAAAAATTTTCTGCTCTGTGCATCATACAAGCTTTGCATTTGTTGCCACTACTCGACTTGGTCTTGACAGTGCAAAAGCTGCCACAGATCATCTGCAAACAAGTGGATGAGGCTGAATTTTACCTACAGGCTACACTTGGTCAACCCTGGATTAGATAATCTCTAAAATGCCCTCCTGCATTAACGCTTAACAGTTCTGTTAGTCTATCTCTATTTTCCAAGTTCTGTTTTTCCAGATAATATTAATCACAGAGAAGTATATTTTGAGATCAGGGTGAAACTGAATATCATTCCTCAGTTGCTGCAGACAATCAGTGTGAATACTCACCTTTCTGCATTGAACGATCTGAATCCCAAACTCTTATACAAGAGGACAGAAAAAAGTCACCAAGTAGCTAGAGCACATGTTTATGTAGAGTAATAAAGTAAAACAGGATATGCTACCCAAAATATGTCTTTGGCATACTGATTATTTTGAATTAGTTACTTTTAAGAAATAGTTGGTGCAAGAAAGACACTCTGACCTTCCTTTGTCCCCCTTGAAAGCTGAAAATAAATCTCCCATGTGGAAGGTACTTTCCCTGTACGAGGAGAGTAGAGACATCTTTACTACCAGAGTTGGGGAATTTAGTGCCAAGAAGGCTATTATATACACAAAACATGTTACTTCGTCATTAGTTTACTATCCCAAGCCCAGACCCTTTTATCTTGTCAATTCTTCACAAATTTATTGTTTCCGTGTCTAAAAGGCATAAAAGCTGCCTGCTTTGGTCACTTCTTTGAGTCTCATATGGGGTGCCTAGACATATGAAATTAAGTTTTTCTCCTGTTATCTGTTTTATGTAAATTATTGGGTTAGCCAAAGAACCTGGAAGGGAGAAAGGGAAAAGTTTTCCGCCTCTACAGGAATATGACTAATCTTTTTCTGGGAAAATGTAGATAATATAAAATATAAGTTAATAATAATTTAACCTTGATTATAGCTATAGGGTTTATTTTAATGGTAGATATGTTCTCAGTTATTTCGGTCTTGTACACCAGCAGCAAGGGAAGACAACTCTCTGATGTACTATTCTATTTAGTGTCTTTATTTAGTCAAACTTAAACATGTGTTTGAGTAATACATAACTAATGAGATTTATCAAGAAAAAATAAGATTATTAACATTTACAGTCCATTATAACCTAAAGCAGCCCTGGAGGTGGAATAAAAGCAGTTCTTATCCTAATAATTCTATGGAGGCAGAAACTCATTAAAATAGTTTTAATAATTTTTGCGTGTCTTTCTATAGAGGGAACACATATTGAAGAGTTGCATGGAAGGAATTAAGGGAGGGAGGAAAATTCTGGACTGATGGAAGACTTTGGCATATCAGTAAATAGTATCAAAACAATGAAAATGTCATCTTAAGAACTAGTTTCTTCAGCGTCTGAATGCAGATTATAAGATATATTGGTCTCAGTTTGCCTCACAAGAGTGTTTCAAACAAAGATGCAATAATATTTGAAAACAAACAATTAAAACACATTTTTATATTTTAAATTACATGTCTCTTTTCATCCCATGTTTTGTGAGAATAAAAATTCAATGTGAGGAGACAGAAGTTCAAGGTCAGAATTGAGAATAGAATGCACTAGAAGGTCATTATAAAGAGCTACAATTTTGCTGTTTTCTTCTATCAGAAATAGAGTTTAAATTGGGCACATGGCCTCCCAACTAGAGACCACATTAGTCTCTGTCCCTTGCAGCAATGTTCACTCAATGAATAAATATAAGTAACTGTGCCATGTCCACTCTTCCTGCCAGCTTGCAACCCTGATGGCCAGCAAGCTTAGTCTAAGCTTGTTTAAGTTGGCAATGCTGCCCCTGGCAGCTAGAGTCCCTGGGTGACTTTGTAGGTAGAGCTGCTCTATCATCCTGAACTCATTAGACCAAAAGTCAGTAGACTCTTCCTGTTAAGGGTCAGAGAGTAAATATTTCAGGCTTCATGGGTCATTCAGTCTCTATCACAACTACTCAGCACTTCCATAGATAATACATAAATGTAGGAGCATAGCAGTGTTCCAGTAAAACTTTGTGAACACCAACATCTGAATTTCATATAATTTTCAGGTATCACAAAGTACCAGTCTTCTTTTGATTTTTTTCAGTATTTTAAAATATAAAAATCATTTTGGCTTGCAGATCATACAAAAAGAGGCAGTGGGCCAGGTTTGGCTCACGGATTCTAGTTTATCAGATTCTGGACTAGATACTTTTGGGAGAAAGAAAGAAACTTCACTTCTTAAAAGTCACTCTATTTTGAGCCTTTTGGTTACTAAAAGAGCTTATCCTTAACTCTAGCTTTAACACGATTACCGGCTTGCATTGCTATCCATTCATTCAGAAGTATCTTCTCTCTCCATTCGGACTAGGACACAAAGAAGATGAGCTGCCCTATTTCTTCTTCTTTAATTTCTCCCTACTCCTTTCCTTAACAACTGGCATGGGATGAACCCGCCAAGACATCATTAAGAGCATGCTGGAGACACCTCTGGGTGTCCTTAAATCACAGCAATAAGTCAGAATGCTTCCTCCTTAAAGACATGTAAGTGTGATTAATTCCTCACAAATGATTTGCAGACAGTTAATTTAAGTAAGTTATGGCCCACTGTATGGACTGAATTGTGTCCCTCCCAAAATTCATATATTGAAGCCCTAACCCCCAGTATGATTATACTTGAAGATAAAACCTCTGAGGAAATAATTAAGGTTAAACAAAGTCATAAAGGTGAGGAAGAGACCCCAGAGGGCTCTTTCTCTTTGTGTGCACAGAGGAAAGGCCATGTGAGGACATGGTGACAAAGTCCCCTTCTGTGAGCCAGAAAGTCCCTACCAGAACTAACCCTGCTGATATCTTGATCTTGGACTTCTAGCTTTACGAATTATAAGAATACAAATTTTTGTTGTTCAAGCCACTCAGCCTGTGGTATTTCGTATGGCAGCCTGAGCAGACTGATCTGTCCATATATGGATCATCATACCAATATATGGTTATGGCAATAGTTTGCTAGTAAACTGTTATTTTCTGTACCTTTTCCTCTGTCCTTAAGCCCACTAGTCACAATGTGTCAATAGTTTTCCATATATTCTTTCCTTGGAGGAAAAGAAAATTCAATAAGAACACATACATCATTGCCCAGCTTTGACTTTCAAAATAAACTCTGAAAAGGAACAGAGAGAAGAAATAACAGTCTTGAAGGCCAGGCTTTCAGTTGCAAGATCAAATGGAGTTTTCAAAATCCCAAATTTCCCTTTAAACAAGAGCCATATTCAGGAAGTCTAAAAATATCAATTTCTTGGTATATGTCAGAGACTATGTAAGGATATAGGATATGGTAATGAGGACAGATTTCTATGATGGAGCAAAGAAAATAATAGGTTTTCCTGGGTTGGAAGAAGGAACTTGGGGTGGATTTAGTGGATGTGTTAAAGGAGGAAACTTCAAACCAAGTGAGTTTAGACATCTCAAGGGGCCAACAAGTACTGAGGGCAGAATCCCCTTCCCCACTATGCCTGTCCTTTTATAATCCTGTTGCCCTTGGATGAATTCTAAGAAAGAAGAGGAGGGGAATGTCTTTAAGAGTGGGAAACAGTCCAATCTTAAATTTTTAATTGTGAGAGACTGAAATATTAAATTTGTTTAAATATTTACCTAAGAGTCTAAATTTTAAAGCAGGAATGACTGAGTTACCTTGAAGTAGGAAGATTCAGGTCTTTTCAACATTAGCAGAAGCTAAACTGTGTGGAACCAGAGTAAATTGAGTTCAATTATGAAAAAATTAAAATGTTATGTCTGCATAACTAAATTTTATCTATACCTTTGCTCCAGCTGCAGTTATTGGCTAATATCAAATAAAAAAATGCCTGTCAACATTTAAACTATTTTATGAAACAGTCCTGATAAACTTATAAACAACTACTATTCATAATAGTGACTCAGAAATGCTGCAAGTTTCTGAAATTCTTTCTGAGTCATGAAAGTCATGTTGTGTTCCATGAGTTTGCTATGTTAAATGAATATTTCTATAATCTAAGCATTATAAGTTGGTGATATGCATAGCCTACTAAGCAAGATATTTGGTCAAATGTAATGTATTTTCCAGCAATTATAATAATGAATATTTTAATGGGACATTGTTACTTTTTTTATGCTATAATGAATCTTTTCTCATATTAGTATTCATTTTAAGAGGCTGATTGATAAATTTTGATCATGCCATTCTTCTGACACCTTCATTGGCTGTCACTGCCTGTCCATTTTATGAAGCCCATGCCCAGCATGCACACTGGACTCTCCCTGACATAGCTCCAGTGACCATTCTTGTTGTATGCTGTTATTCCATTATTTAAATATTTACTAGAATTGATTATTTGCTGTTCCCCAAGATCCCATGTATCCTGATTTATTTTCTTTGCTCTTACTTCCTGGAATGCCTTTGCCAACCTTTCTCAGTCTCTCTCTTTTTCCCCGCCTCTCTCCTTTACTATTCATTTCATCAGTCTCCAGTGCATCTTCTTTCTGAAGAACATTTTGATTTACTTTATTGAATGTCTTCTTAATATCCCACAGACCCCTTTTAGATCATTCCTAAGCTTTATCCTATTTTGTTTATATCTATTGTGGTATTTTCTTATCTGTACCCCATATGGGAGGTTCCTTGTATGTAATTATTATTTCTTTTTCTTTTAAATCTCTTGGCCTCATATTATTATATTGAGCATAATCTGTGATCAATCAGTACATTTTTTGGAAGTAATCGAACAGTGACCCCTAAGATGCCTGTCTTCAGTTTAAAAATTCTGTTTGATCTGTGAAAGAATGCTTTGGGGAAAAAAAGAAATGCATAAATGTGCATGTGATTAATCACATGTAACTCTCTTCTCAGATTTCTTCCTTGGTGGAAAAAAAAAAGGTGCAATGTAAAAGTTTGAGGACTTTATATGGCTCCCCAAGGACACAGAAAATGAGGGAAAGTGATTAAAGGGAAAGCTTCTAGGGGTAGAATAGATCCAGGGAAGGAGGAGTTACTACTGATGGCTAAGACTATGAGAACAGATTGTGAATAGGAGGGAGTGCTTGTAGTCAAGCGAATGAAAGAGGACAGAATTTAGAATATAGTTGTCTCAAGGCCACAACCCACATGAGAAATGAAGGGAGGGAAGACAGTGATACTCACATCCTAAAGATACAGCGCAGAAATACCGTACGTGAAGTTAACTGGATGCAATTAGCTTTCTTGATAAAGGAAGTTGCAATTGAACACGCTGATATACTGGATATATGGTGGAAACAGAGTTCTTACGTATATGCTACAGCCATCTCAGTGTTAGAAGTAAAGCAGATTACTGTGCAAAATTCTGTCCAAGTAGGCTAATTGTCAGGTTTATATATGCCTATAGTGGTTTCTCATTTCTTCACCTTTAGGAGAGCTAATCAATGAGTAAATTGGTACAAGAAATTAACACTATTTTTATACTGTACCTTGAGAAATCAACCAAGACACTGAACTGAAAGGAGCTACTGTAGACATGAAACAGACCACTCAGAAATCACCATGGCTAGCGATACCACTATCAGAGGGCCATTTCTTGTGCCAGAAGAGGGCCCGGCTCTTAAGTATTCTTATAATTAGGACAATTATTAAGTGTAGAATTCTGCCTTCTTAAAAATATTCTTCATGGGGAACTACAAGGCCATCTGTAGGGAGAGCCATCTAGAGAGATTCCTTTTGGCCCCTCCTTTTGGAGATGCATTCTTACTGCCCACATTCCCAGATGCTTGCTTTTATCCTAGGCAAGTGAGGATTTCCCTTGAGTTTCTCCAATAGGCTCTTCCTGGTCATTCCATATTTATTTCAAGAGTGAGTTAGATTACGTCTGAAAATATACTTTGCAAGTTGTGAATTAAGTTTTAAAAGGCAAGTTTAAAAAAAAAATCTCTCAGCCTAATGGGACCTAGAATATTTTCAGTGAATACCAATAATCAGCTCTTCACATTTTCTTGAAAAATAGTTTGGACAATTGGGGTAATTTTCTTTATCTTTGAAACATTCATTTAGAACTGACCTCCTCATCTCAACTACACATTCCCTCTTTTCAGCTTTGGACTTTGTTTTCATCCTGCACTGTCCACCATCAAATCACTAATGAAACATTTTCCTCTGTGACCCAGTTTTCAGGTTGCCTCCAACTACTTCTACTGTTATTGTACTTCAGCTTTACTGAAGTAAAATACTAGGAGCTCTACTCTCTTTAACATGCATTTTATCTCAAATAATTAGCCCTCTCCTCTAAGGAACAAATACTGAAAAATAATATTGTGCCAGACTTCCTAGGTGGCGCAGTGGTAATGAATCCACCTGCCAATGCAGGGGACATGGGTTCGAGCCCTGCCCCGGGAAGATTCCACGTGCCACGGAGCAACTAAGCCCGTGTGCCACAACTGTTGAGCCTGTGCTCTAGAGCCCGTGAGCCACAACTACTGAGCCCATGTGCCACAACTGTTGAAGCCCATGCGCCTAGGGCCCGTGCTCCACAACAGAGAAGCCACTACAATGAGGAGCCTGCACACCACAATGAAGAGTATCCCCCACTCTCAGCAACTAGAGAAAGCCCGTGTGCAGCAACGAAGACCCAACGCAGCCAATAAATAAATAAAATAAATTAATTTAAAAAAAATTAATATTGTGCCTGGGAAATGAAGAATAACTGTTGATGAAGAAGGTTGTAAGTTATGTATCTCAACTAATGCAATTTTCTTTCCATATAATTACTTGATAACTCCTCTCAACTCCTGCTCTAAATTCCCCACACCACCCTCCCATCCTGACTGGTGACCCTTTTGAATGGAATTTTATCAGTCAGAGTGCTCCAGAGAAACAACCAATAGGAGCTCTCTCCCTCTCCTTCTCCCTCACCCCTCCAGCTTCCCCTCCTACTCCCCCTTTCTCTTGCTGGAGTTTATTATAAGAGATTGGCTCATGTGATTATGGAAGCTAACTCTATGATCTGTCACCTGCAAACTGAAAACCAGGAATGCCAGTGGTGTAATTCAGTCTGAGTCAGAAGGCTTGAAAAGCAGGGGAGATGATAATGTAATTCCCAGTCTGAGGGTAGGAGAAGACTGATGTTCCAGCTCAACAGTCAGGCATAGAGAGAACATTCTCCCTCCTCTGCTTTTTCATTCTACTCAGGACTTCAGTAGATTGAACGATGCCCACCCACATTGGGGAGGGTCATCTGCTTTACTCAGTGTACTGATTCAAATGCTAATCTCATCCAGAAACTCTCTCACAGACACACCAAGAGAGAAGTAACATTCAGCTCAATATCTGGGAACCCCATGAGCCAGTCAGGTTGACTGGCATTCATTTGACTAGTATCTGTCTTCTCCACTGTACTGTAACTCCATGAGGATAGTGGCCAAATCTGGGTTGTTTACTATGATATCTGTAAAGTCTCACACAATGTCTCACATGTGGCATTTCTGAATTAGTGATTGGATGAACTAATGACTAATCAAAAATCTGTGTATTCATTTGTTTCTACTTACTGCTCTTTCTTTCATTGAAACAATTATTGTATATTGCATGTAACATCTGTCTTTTTAAGAACTTACATGCAGATATCCTATAGCCTGTCAACTTTTAATTATAATTCTAAAAGCTTTTCTTAGTGGTCATTTTCGAGAAATAAATAAAATGTACATTATTCATGCATTCATTCACTCAGCAAAAGTAATAGTCACTCAGGCACTGGGATTATGAGGATGAAAAAATAGTTGATTGCTTTCAAGTGTGTACAGTGGCATGGATCAAATAGACAGTTGTAATAAAATATCATCTATTAAGACACAGGTATGCATATGAGGTAACATTTTTTGAATACTTGTGATGTTTCAGGCTCTCTGCTCACACATAATATCTTATTTTTCACTACTGCCCCCTGAGTTATGTATGCTTTAGTATCCCCTTTTTCCAATGAGAAAACTGTGTCTCGGTGAATTTAAACCTCTTGAAAAATTAATACATTGTTCAGGCTTAAGTCTTTCTGATTTCAAAGCAAACAGTTTGTGGTACATTGTGAAGAACCACTGCTTTTAACTCTCTGTGTTTGGAGAGCACCCCTAACGTGGTGAAGGTACATAAGCAAGAACCGTAACAGTAGTAACTGTATCCACTATTTATTGAGTCTGTACACTGTGCCCAACATTATGCTAGCTTTCTTTTTTTAACAAAAATAAACTCATTTTAGCCTAAAAAAATAACTAAAATATTGGTATTAACATTCTTACTTCCTATAATAAGCTATTGAGTCTCATCAAGTTTAAGTAACTTGTCCAGTCATATATTTATGAGAGGATGAGCTAGGATTTGAAATCAGTTCTGAGGATTATAAATCTATACTTTTAACAATTTTTTAAAAAAGAGGCTCTTCTGGGACCTTTTCTTTGTCATTAACATGGGCCAGATGAATGTAACCTGGTTGATGACAAGTAGACAACAGACTGCAGGATTTTAAAACCATACTGTGTTTCAACACCAAAGTCTGAAGACTTTTCTTTTTCCTGGCTCCATATGGACTCCTGGGCTTTCATTGTCCTCAGATATTTTTTATATCCTCTACATTGTCAGGATAATTCAGACAGTATTTACCACTAATCACCTGGTGTGGAATATCCAGCTTCTCCCTTTGGGAAACTATGGAATATTGGTTAGTATGAATATTATCAGCAAGGACCTCAAAGGCCCCTCATGTTCCTCTTTCTTCAACCAAAATTCATTCATCCATGGACCAATCTGCTCCTAAATTTGTAAACAGCTGTCCAGCAATAAACTCACTAAAATGAATAATATTCTGAAGCAATTGCATGCAGTTTCACAAATGCTCTTATTGTCATCCTTCCTGTCTCAGTGGTGTTTATGGGCTGTAAAGGCAATGAAAAGGGGAGAATAACATTTTTTTATAAATGGGAACATGGTGACTTACACTTCAAGGTTCTAATCACCCTTTGAGCTCTTAAAACATCTATTTGTCTTTCTAATTTAGCTAGTGTGTCTCTTGAGCCCCAAGCACATATTCTTTGTGCCTGGTACAGTGTAAGATCCATCAGTGTGAAACAAATAATTTATCTTAATAATGAGTGCTTGCAGGGGTGGTCCCACAGTTATTGAAGGGCACCTTGGCAGCCCAGGGAAGTCTGCTTTGAAAAAATATACGTGTGTGTCAAATAACAATTGTATATTAAGGCAGATCATTTTAGTTGATAGGTCTTAAGATTCCTGGTCTCGAAAATAAGGATTGTTGGACTAGATGCTTCAGGTGCTGAACTAGAAATTCATGAAGCTAATCCATATATAATCTTTTACAATCTAAAAATGTGTTTAACTTTTAGATATTCTATTTTTCCAGATTCCATTCATTTTCCATTCAGGTATGTGCTATCCACTGGAACCTGATTAGATCTCAGTATGTAATATATGAGTATCTTTTCTTTCATCCCATCATCTTAATCAATTATATATTGAAGAACAAGTATACTTTTTAATAAAATGGTATAGTATGCACTGGCCTAGTATGCAGGGTTGCAAGAGTCCCACATAATTTTGTTCTTATTTCTAATAGAACACCTAGCACCATTTATATATTTAGGAGGCTGTGGTGGAAGGACAAGGGACTTGGGTTCCAAGTCTGGCTGTCATCACTTATAATGTACCTATATTGCACTTGAATTTACCAAGTTTGTTAAAATGTACTGGTAAAGTGTAAAGTGTATGCATAACTGTATTGTTTAATGAGCTTGAGGGGAAACATTTTACCTCTTTAAGCTCAATTCTTTTACCTGTATAATAAGGGTACTAATAATGACCTCTAGGATTTTGTGAGAATTTATGTAAATTGCCTGATGTACAGGAAGTGCTAAGTAAAGGTTAATTTCCTTTTCTCCTCCTTCTCTTTATCTTTGTGTTCTTTCATTCTAGCAGTCCTTTTTAATCTGTGCAAACTTCCATATTATTTAAAACATCCCCACGCATTAGACCTGATCGAGTGGTTCTGTCATCATAAATCTGAAAGTACTGGAATTAAAGTGGTTATGTATATAGATAACTCATTTTTGAAAAAATATTTCTATTCTACCCTTATGTTGCAATAAGGTTACCATAGTGCCTGAAGTCATCATTGGATGAAGGAATTAAATACCGCTGCCGAATTGCAATGGTGATACCAAGAGTGGGGGAATCAGTGAGTCTAAACAGATGGGGATAGCCTTTCTCCTTGGAGAAATAACCAGTTTTGGGAAAAATGTTTTCGAACTTCATACTTAACCTTGGGATTTCTGCTGTAATCTTGGTGAGAAATACTATCAGAGTGGGTGGGCCGTCATTGCTGAAAAGACGCCTTATTGAGAAGTAGTGTTAGTGAGACAAAAAGAAAGAGCAACAGCATCATAAGCCATAATCATAACAGCTCATATTTGTTTTCATAATTTCCTTATGAGATAGTAGTATGTCCCAAGGCAATGGGTTAGTTCAAGTCCTTTCCACCCATACCTATGTGTGCCTGCTGTGTCTAAGGCAGGGGAATTCGTGTACCGTATCCAGGACTAATTCAGTCTGAGTAGCACTGAAGGGATGCAGAATTAAGAGGAGAATTTCTGGGGCCCAGGGTTAAAAGTGTAGGAATAGCTTTGCAATGGTCAGCCTATTCATCCAGGGCCCATATGAGGACAGAATTCTACAAGGAAGGTAGAATGTGAAGATGAGGAGAAGTTTACACATGAAGAATAAGAGTGAACTGAAGATAAACTTCACTAATTCATAATATTTTTAGTACAACCTTGATACTGATTAATGGTAAACATTATCCTTTTTTTAGAGATAGACAACATAATATAGTGGAAGGATCACAGGATTAGAAATAAAGAGTATCTTTGATAAATCCTAACTCAACCACTTGTAAGATATGCTAGCCCCTTGACCAGTTTGAGCATTCATTTTTGTAGCTGTAATATGGAAAGAATAATTTTTGTTCTGTTTCACAAAGCATCTTAAAATGCTTTGAAAATGATAGACTATTTAAATACCAGCCATTATTGTAGATGTGCTTAAGATAACATCAGTGACATCTTTCTGGATCCCCCTGGATAGTTAAAAGTGACAACAGCGTTCCTCTTTACCCTCGGATATAGGAGAAATAATAAAGGGGTGTTTTTTTAGGTTTGCCTTTTATTCAGGCATTTATTCACAAATGTCTGAGCAATTAAAACAAAGGAGAAGGGTAAGATGCTGGTGAACACTTGGATATTATTTTCTGTATCACTGAATGTTAGAAATGATTATTGATGATCCTTTTAATACAGATTGTTACCTGAACTTTCTACAAGGGGGATTAGCAGAAAATGTTTTTGACTTTTTTTTTTTTTTGCCAATGAAGCCTACATGTATCCTTTATAGCTTGGCCTTAATTAATACTTTGCTCATTCAACAGAGATAACATAGACCTTCTAATATGATATTTATTGAGTGGTCATTGTAAAAACTGCACTGACTTAGGCACTGTGTGGAAGGCAGAAGAAAAAAAGAATGTTGTGAGTAAACAGGATGTTTATGAACCTTCTACTATTTCAATTAAGTACTTTCTCTTTCCAAGCAAGATGTTTCCCATCTTATACAGATACTGTCTTAAGTTCTGGAAGAAGTTGTCCTCCATAAAGATAGCTGCCATCCTAATTACGTTAAGTCATTCAAATAGCTTTTATCAGAATTATTTCTGCCAGTAACCTGGGTGGGGAATCAAGGACTCTGCTGTTTTAGTAGAGGCAAGAAGTCAAGGAAGATACGGCATCTTTCTCACTAGTAGCCTAGGAGGAGAATATATGCAGCTGTATACTCAGGGGTACATATCCTCATCTTAGCGAGTCCAAGCTTGTTCTGCTCACTGCACGACAGGCCAGTGCATCGGAGACGAGGTGTTGAGGTAAGGAATACGACTATTCAGAAAGCCAGCAAACTGAGGAGACGGCAGACTAATGTCTCCTAAAAAACCATCTTATTGGGCTGTGGATGCCAGTTTGTTTTATAGAATCAGAGAGGGAGGGGCTGTGAGGAAGTTAGGTGAAAGGGCCATCAGTCTTACAAAAGATTTCCGGGAATGACCAGCCTTGGTGAGGGGATATGTTAATTTCAGCCATTCACACAGGTGGGCAGGGCAGATTGTCCCCCGGTGGGCTGAACAGAGGCACTTTAGTTCAGCATTCAGGCAGAGGGGCAGGGTTCCCTGAGTCAGGCCATCATGGATGATTACAATAGTAAAAGCAACAAAATGCAAAAGTTAAAGTCAAAGAAACAGATCCAACATGGAGTCCATTTAGCTCTACACGGTAACACGCACTTCTTTTATTTTTCGGTTTTCCTGTCAATATTAGAAAGCTGTGCTATTTCCTTCCCTTTCCTCTTTTATCTGCGCCAGACAGGAGAAGGGAATTTAAGGAAATGCACAACAAAGCGGTTAGAGGGAAGATGGAAAAAAGGTACACGTTGAGTTTGAGTGTGCTGGAACACTGATGGGGATGTGCTAGGGAATATGTGGAGAGCAGAGTGGGTAGAGAGTAAGAAGGGGCTCTGAAGACACTGAGTACAAAGGACAGAGAGAAATAAAGGATGCAAATGAGATAGAAAGACTAGGGCTCAGAATGAGAAGGACCAAACACAGACCATTTTGTTTGGTAATTCAGAGCTCATTAGTGCCTGAAGCTAACTAATTTTATTCTTTTCCTGCTAATGATTCAGATCTCTGATTATGTTTTCCCTGAAAGGAAGTGATGGGACTCTAATTTAAGAAGAGCGTCTATAGGTGAGGTTTGTGTGTATTTTCAGGAACTGATCCTCTTTTTTTTCTGCGTTTTTAACATACTTCAAAAGCATCTCAATTCCCTCATGCTCTTTCTCTATCACATCTCTCTTTCATTGAATTTATCTTGGAACAGAGGTCTGTTAATAGTCACTTACTTTGAGATAAGCATGATTGGTGAGTTTAAAATTGTTTTCTCTCCTAAGTTCCCCCCCCCCCCCGCCCAGTTGGGGGTGGAGAGTGCCAGGAGACAGATGAATACATCTCGTGTTAGAATTCCATATATAGATGATATTGGTAAAGTTAGTCTAAAGTAACTCTCTATCTTCTAAGGGAATATCTGATTGAGAGGGAAGATTGTGTAGTAGTTAAGGACATGAGTTTCGAATTTGCCTTTGGGCAATTTGATTTCCCTGAGGCTGTTATTTTTTGTGCAGAAAATGGAAGTAATAATAATCTCCATTTCATAGAACATATTTTAAGAATTTCATAAAAGAAATTTTTTTACACTAGAAATTGTTCAGTTGTTCAATGTATTGTATCACTATCATTATTATTATTCTCCAGCCCCTTTTGGCTGTGGGCACTACACTATAAACTAGATATTCACGGTTCCCCAGTTTCTGAGCCAATTTGTCCTAAAATGGTTTCTGACTTGACGGTGCAGAATGTGGAATTGTTACTGGATGAATCTCTGTTACTTCTGAAGGGAGCAGGCTGAAACAGCCATCCCCTAACTTGACTTCTGATTTTATCTTTTGGAGAATAGATGGGACAGGGGATGTGTCCCTACATGCTGCCATTCACCTTTCCTTTCCTCTGAGGTTTCCTATTAAGAGAGTTTTTCATACAGAGAGTAATACTCAGTGAGATACCAACCACCAATTTATTTCTGGCTAAACAAATACTCAGTAGACCCTTTGGAAGGCTTTCTGATTAAAGCTGCCTTTGAAAACCTGCCTTTGGCCAGAAGTCCCAAGCGAGGACTCTTGCTTAATCTTACTTTCCCTTTAGTCTGAGATGCTGGGTTGAGAATGTCAATGCTTGCCTTCCTGGCCTCAGGCAGAGATGATGGGAGAGAATGGAGGAGAAGGAGCATTTCCAGGTTGGTCTTTAAAGAGCAGCCCCTACTTGATAGCTCACTGTTGAGAGGCCAGTGGCAGAGAGTGGCAGGTCTGATAACCACAGGGACTCATGAGCTAGGAAGAGCGCAGGTGAGACCTGGGATCTCCTTTAACACCCAGTTATGCCATCTATCTGCAAAAGAGGCCCAATGAACAGCCAAATTGAATATGAATTCCTTCTATGGGCAAAAGGAAAGAAAGAACATGGCAGAAATATGGTGGTGGGCACTGTCTCCTTTATAAAAACAGTATAAGATTTGAAATACTATATCCATCTCAAAACCTGAGTGGATCATTCAGAAAGAGCTGAGTCTGGCCCCCACTGCCCAGACAAGAATTTTCCTGAGTCCTCACTAATTCAAAAAAAAAAAAAAAAAAAAAAAAATTTTTTTTCTATAAAAAATAGATCTGAACAAATTTAAGGAAATAATAGAAACCACATATGTGAGGAGTTATCAGTAATGAAGAATGAATAACTGCATTTCTCTGTGCTAGATGGCATCATGACACACAAAAATCAGTAACAATACAGAATAGAAAGAGAAACAAGTTAAAGCTGTGCAGAGAAGCTCATTAATCATTTTGTGTATATAATGCAGTGTCTTTTAAAAAATATAATAGATACCATTCTGACATATATTATACATTTCAAATTAGTGTTGCATTAATAGTGCTCACAGTAATTATTTTAGAATCACTAACATTCTTTTATTTGCATCTGTTACTTAAAAAAAATATCACTATCAGTTTCCTCAGAGATCTATCAATGCAATTAGTATTTTGGTGTTGGCTTCAAGCCTTTATTAAGGTCATATGCTCATTTTTCAAAGGAAGAAAAGTATCTCCACTGTATAGAAAGATGTCTGTGGAGAGAAATCTCCCATAGGCACAGTTTTAATTTCAAAACACAGGCCCCAATTCTAGCTAGTATTAGGAAAAATCACATCGTACAAGGTGTTAGCACTAGTAAAGGAGTAAGGGTTCTGAAGGCCATTTCCAAGACAAGAGCAGCATTGTTGAGGGTAATCTCAAAGGATGACTAATTTCAAAGAGCAGTGAAGTCTTTCTGCTTCAAGTACAGGAGCAAGCAGGAACAAGATTGATTGTCATGTTTAAGTGCAATCAGGGTGAGAGAAAAAGTGAAAGGGCTTTTTAAGAGTTGAAGAAAAAGACGTTAAGACAAAAATCAGTGGAGATTAGAGCTTTTGTTTCATAGCTGTATCTGCTTTCATTTATACACATTCTTGACTAATACAAATTACATGGTTACTTAGTGACATGAAAGTGACTAATTTTCCTATTAGTAGAAAATACTGCTAAGTATACAAATACGAAAATGTCCACTGCTTGTCTCTTTTAATTTATTCTGCTAATGTGTCAGGTTTTTGTTTTTTTTTTAATTTTATTATCAGTGTGAACAACTGGCATCTAGGTCAGCTCTGTTTAATTATTATTACAATTAATCCATTCGATAAATATTGAGTACCCCTCATATTTGGGACACTAAGATACTTGTTAATTACACAGCAGTGAATCAGTAGATAAAATCCGTGTCTTCCTGATGCTTATGTACTAGCAGATGAGATGAAATAAATATTCAGGTAAAGAGTGATACACAGCCACATGCTATTGAGCATATAGAATGGTGTTTCTATCGTCTGTGGAATGAGGGTGGCCTTTCTGAGACTGAAGTATGGATCAGAGTTAAGTATGGCAGGGAGGGGGAGGTAAATTTATTTGGCATAAGACATTGAATTAAACACTATAGTAGATAGTTATAAATACTTTAATTCTGCACTTATGGAGCTTACAATTCAGTAATAATGATAATATTTAAACTTATTGAATGTTTATTATATGATAGGTATTATGTTAGAAACTTCTTTGTATTAAATTCTTTAATCCTCATAACAACTTTAAAAACCATTTATAGATGAGGAAGCAAAGGAACAGGGATGGTAAGTAGCTTATGCAGATCTCTGAAGTAGCAAGTGGCAGCCCTAGGATATGAACATAAATTGTGTGACTCCAGATCTTGCACTCTTGATAAGTACACCATCCTAAGAGAAGATCAACACACATCATTGCAAATATGCAATTAACTTCAGTGCAAGGAGTGACAAGTATTATAAGAGAATCCTACATGGGAGCTCGGAAGATCTAGGAAATGGTTTGGTCCAGATTGAAATCATTGCCTTAGTCTTTCCTCTCTAGTCTCTCTCTCCGATGCACTTTCTTTAGGCATGTTAGATAATGCAGAGTCTTCCCTTGAAGTGAGGTTGTTCTCATTGGTTGAAAGAAGACCCATGACCTCTATATGCCTGTCATATAGTCTGCAAATATACAAAAAAGTGAAGGAAAACTTATATTTCTCTTGAGGGAAGTCCATTCCTCTTCCTACCAACAGTGGGTTGCCGAAGCTCTTGCTAGCTGGACCAAAACTATTCTCAAGAGGCATTTCTGAAAAGCTTGACCATTACTGGTTGACATCTCAAAGTGATGTTGTAGTGGATCCTGTGTTGCTAAAATTGAAGCATACTTGCATCATAATAACTAAAAATTTGACTTTGACTACCAAGGACAATGAGGGGCCTAATATTATATTTTCAATTATATCGAAATATTTCACCAATCACTATCCTTAAACACTTTATGTGTCTAGAAATACAGGTTATTTGCTGAAACTTAATCTCACTGGGAAGCTTTGATGCTCTGTACCAAATTAAAACTAATTTAACTAAACCATCTATGCTGTACATTAATATTAAGCAATTACATTAAATGGAAGCACTGTGAATATGTTAATTGCTTTCATTAAAAAACTGATTTCCTTAATTACTTTCTAAGCAAATATTCTCTCCTAAGCTATTTAAGTGTCTGCAGTACTCAAATTCAATAGGTAATGGGGGTGTCAATTTTATCAAATACATATTTTTAAAAATCTATTTTGCTTTGCATGTTTAAAAATGTATTTACAAATCTAGAATTGAATGTGATTTTAGGTGATTATTTTGATTTGAACAATGCTATACATTTTATTGGGTGAAATAGTATCTCTCATTTTTTATCCTTTAATATCTAAGGCTCCTGAAAACACCCACTTTCTCTCTTCCAAAGAAAAGATCTCTCTTGTCTCAGCATCAGTGTCAACTGCTTTTCAGATCTCCACGGTTTCAGTCTTGTTAAGAACTAAGGTAGCCCTTCAAGTTCACAGAGAAGGAAGGCTTAGGAGATATAAAGGGGATGGATGAATAGATAAAGATGTGATATATATATATACACACACACACACACATACATGTCTGAAATTGAGAAGGGCTTCTCTAATGATCAGAACATTGGTCTGACCAAGGAGTACCAAGGATGAGCTAGAATTTCATATGAGCTTTGCAGTGTGGAGACTTCGAGTCAAATTAAATTAAAGAAAGCGAGAAAATGTACTTGTGAGTTTCAGGACTGAAACTGATATACACTATGTTGTATAAATTAATTCCAAGTTTTGTAATTTCTCTATATTGTTCTTTTGGAATAGTGGTATACTTTAAATGTGCGATTTATGCTGGACTAGGGACAGTGACCTGGAAAGCTGGTGCTTTCAAATGGAACATGATGTCCCAGAACGTTTTCTATTCAAGTTTGCTAGACATTTCTTCTCTTGACTTTCAGTGGCCATCTTTTCCAGGCAAGTGGTGAGCTAAGTTCACTGTGACCCTTAGTTGTGTGTGTGTAACTGTAGTAATGTTTATTGCAGATTAATTGACTCTGGCAAGCAGTTTCAAAGCTGGTGACTATTTACCTTTTTTTTCCCCCCTTCTCTCTGTTTCACCTGACAGTTTCTTTGAGTTAATTATTTGCACTACAGGAAAATTAAAATGGTGTATGCAAGCAATTCATTGGTGTATCAGCTTTCTAGTTTTTTCTTTGACCAAATTTCACTGTATGCATTTGATAAATAATCTATATAGTGTGCAGTTTGGGATTGAGCCATTTTCAACTTCGTTATAGATTGAAGTTTAGCCCCTAGTTTTTGTTCATTTAAAATAGGTTTCCGTAGTTTTTAAGAATATGCGTTTACTCTGCTACTGTTTCACCAAAGTGTGTGTGTTTCTGAATACCACCAAAGACTCAGTTTTAAGACAAATGTTTTTCACTCCCCCACCCCCCCCCCATTTCTCCTTTCCTGGGAGCAGCCAAAGGCAAAGTAACAATTTAAATACAACTTATAAAATCATTCTTATCTTATTTCTCATAATATGGTTTTTGTTCTAATATCTGGTTTGTTCTAGGCCTCCTTTCCTCCTCCTCTAAGTCTGAATCAGTATCAGTTAGCAGTGCTTGGCCAACACCCCTAATTGGTTTTCTACTATATTTGAGCTCTACCTCACACATTAGCAAAGCTCCCTCTCATTTACAGCAGTTGAATAGTGAATGAGGATGAGTTAGATTTCTGCTGCATCTTAATTTTGGTACCCATAAAATAAAAAAGATGAAGGATTTCTAAAAAGGGACCAAAGACCACATCTTGAAGCTCTGTGAGCTGCTTATCCTTAAGGCTGACATTGTCTAATTCATTTCACTGAGATCAGAGTGCTAGAATTTGAACCCAGGTCTCTCTTATTTCAAATACGTTACATTAGTCTGTATCAAGTATTTTCTTATTATGGGATGTCAAGAACTATATTAATTGAGACTTACCTCGTAGGTGTAACCGAGTGTAGAATAATAATGTTACTGCTTTTCAATAACTATTAATTTGATACAAGTATGATAGATTCTCACAGTTTAGCCATTTTTTGAACAGAAATTACAAGAAATTATCTTGCAAGACATTCTGTCCAAAACTTTGATTAAAATAAGTATAATGAAATAGATTTTATAGAAATAAAACTTAGGGTTCAAAAGGAATAACACATGGCTAAACTATGCATGAAATTTCTGTTAGCAACTTTAGTATGCATATCCAAATTTTTTACTTTTTTAAAAAACCCAACTCCTTTTCCCCCAGTTTACATTGGGGTGTATTGAATAACACTAACCAGATGTAACTTAGTGATTCTCCATAACTATTTCTCCAACAACTGCTTGAATACAGGGTAAAATCAAATACAAAATTCAGATTCACTTCAAAGACTTACCAATGTTTTAATAAGTGACTGGAATGATCAAAATACACAGACATTTTTAAGACCTTTGAATAACTTCTAAATGCTGTTGGCAATACTTTATTAAGGAGACTATGTTTTTTCCTAGGCAATGAGTTGATCTGGTATTCTAGTCATCTTAATTGGAACAGTGAGATACTTATAATAAATATTTTTCTTGGTCTAAATGTAAAGACTTTAAAAAACTTCCAAATTATATTGGTTACAACTTTTTTTTTGTACAAAAATGACTTTATTAAATACATTTTTGTAGAGACTTGTGTCTTATAAACCAGAATAAAAAAAGAAATCAACCATGTGCTTGAAACCAGTTGCCTTGAATATCAATCTATGGCTTTTAAAGTTCTGAATAGTTAAAGCTGAGATGCATTCCTGTAACTGATGGACTCTCCTCATGGACTAGAGCTCATTCAAATGATGCTCCTAAATAATCTTCCAGTTATAACAGAGGCGCATGCAAAAGAGAAGAAATTTCACATTCAGTCAGGGTACAGGAGGAGAAAATTCTTCCTGTATAATGGAAATGATAACCTTGAAATACTTGAGCACTCATCCTTGAGAAAAGCAGAGACCCAGTCCTATATATGATGAGCCTGTGAAGCCCAGAATCATAGAGTAGATTTAATTTCATGGCATCTGGCAAAAGAGCATCAAATGGTCACTCTAAACTCTGAGTAGCCTGTTAATCATCCTCATTTTAATTTAAATACATATATAAGGCTTCTTTACATGAGCAGACCTTAAATATAGGTAATTTGTAGGCACAATTCTTTACAAAATATTTGAACAAAATTTCTAAAATTATTCATGGTTTTATCCTATCGCACAGTTAGATTCTATTTCATTACAAAATGCATATCAAGTTGAAAGGTGTGAAATTATTTTTTAAGCTGGTACTATAAATTATATGCCAGAAATATAGGGTGACTTTCCCTGGTCATAGCAATAGGTACCAAGTTAACTTTTTGAAAGCACATTTTTAGAGGATACTTGGACATCAGCTATCACACTGAAGCAAGACCCAAGCATCCTATAATGTTGGTGCATTCCTGCTATAGTCAGTAATTTCCATATAGGGCAGGGTAATACATTAGAAGCCAAACTACACATCCGAGTCCTAGCTTTGATAATTTTTAATTTTTAAAGAATATTGGGTGATATTTAGTGTATGGGAAAGTTACTTTATTATCTGCAACATAAAGAAAATAATACACATCATAAAAGATTGTATTGGGTATGCACTGAGGTGAGGTATAATATACAACTGTAAGGTACGCAAGACTTCTTCCCCCTTTACTTCAGCCCCAGAGAAGAGAAGCATTGATTGAATTTGGGGACACAGCATTGATTGAATTTGAGGACACAGATTGGCCTCACGTTTGCCAGTGAGTAAACTCTGCATTAAAATGCCTGTACATAAGTATGACCTTTCCTATCTCTGCAGTGCAATGACAAAAGCCTAGTCACCCGATGTTGTTATCCAGTGTGGCAGCAGGGAATATAGAGCTTTTGGCTTTGCTAGGACTCAGGCAAGTTTTCACTGTGGTGGGCTGAAATGTGCTCCTTTTAGTTAGAAAATCACACAGTATGGAGGCTGTTGGATTGTTCTGTTTTAGTTAAAAATAAATTAGACCTAAAGAGTTGTGTTGTGACCACCCCAGGTTATTAAAGTTCTCCACAGTGAAGTTGGCCATCCCAGGCCTAGCTAAAAATAGCCTGTGTCCCTTGGTCTATTAGGCACTTTCCATTTTTTTTTTTTTGCACCTAAATATCCTTTGTGGATGTTGTAGAGAGAGGCAATTCTGGTATTCCTGGATCCTCCCCCACTGGCTAAATACCATAGTATTACATTGAATAAAGTCTTAATTCTTCCATTGATACCAACACATGTGATGGTGGGTTGCTTAGTGTATTTCTGGTAATAATTACCACTACTATTTGTTATTAATATGACCATTTTTCTTTGATTTCCTAGTATGCTGAGGAAAAGAATGTTATTCAATTAACTTTTCACTAAACTATAGGACATTTTGCTCTTATTAGTCCTTCACCTGCTCCCTAAATGTTACAGTTCCTTAATGTTCTTTCCAGTTCCTCTCTTTTTACTTTACAGCATCATCTTGTACACTTTTATGACATTATCATCTCTTTATTGTTTACTTTCAAATTTGTATTAATCTATTATTCTGTCTTAATCTCCTCTTTGAGATTCAGTTTTATGTTTTTCTCTGACTACTGATGTATCTACTGGATTTCCCATAGGCATCTTAACATGGCTGAAGCCAAATTCCTTTTTTATTATGACTGATATGTATTTATCTTCCCATTTTAATGGTCAGTTAATAGCCTTATCATTTTCCAACATTCCATCTCGTTGCATTCTGTCCCATCCCAATCCATTCCACTCCATTCTGTTTCATTCTATTCTATCCCATACTCTTCTGTTCAATTCCCTTATCTTCACTTCACTTTCACATTCATCCAGTTGTAATTTCACTCTATTCAGTTTGTGAATAGAGCCACTACTCTATCACTGCCTTATGTTAGATTCTCATCAAATGTGGTTTTGTTTATTTCAAGAAACTACTTCCCGTATCTAGTCTCCCATTCCAATTTTTCCTCCATTTTGCTCCCAGTTATTTTCCTAGAAGAGAAAGCAAAACTGTTAATGTCTTGTTTAAAATCTCTGATTGCTTCCTGTAACCTACTCAGTAAAGTCCCAATTATTTATTATGTTACACATGGTGTGTAATTATCTGTTGCCTACCTAGTCCTCTGGCCTCATTGCCACAATATTTATCTCATTGACCGATGGCTCAGAACATGCCATTCCCAAAGGCTAGTAAATTTTCACAGATTATTCCTTTCCATCTGGATTTTTCCCTTCTTCGTCTGGCAATTGCTATTCATCATTTAACTCAGCTTAATTTCCTCCATTGTGAAGCTCTTCCTTATTATTCCCTAGTCAAGTCGCTCAGTAGGCACGTTAAACCTATATTACAGTACTGTGACATTAATCAAGTACATAGCTCAAGAAAAAGAAATATTTATTTGTTGGTGGATTGGTCAAGTAGCAAAGAATTTTTCCAGTTCTATTCAATGTTTTTTTACAGAGCTAATTTTAAAATCCCTGCTTTTATCACCAGCCCCCTTCCCTCATCTCAGCTCCCTAGCTGCTCTGCAGATCCAACACTTTATAAGGCAACTTTTTCATAAGGTCACATCTGTAGATGTATTTTAAACTCTGAAAATAAAGATTAAGAAGTA
This sequence comes from Hippopotamus amphibius kiboko, assembly GCF_030028045.1. Classification (NCBI taxonomy): domain Eukaryota; kingdom Metazoa; phylum Chordata; class Mammalia; order Artiodactyla; family Hippopotamidae; genus Hippopotamus; species Hippopotamus amphibius. The sequence continues at coordinate 15,557,776 of NC_080195.1, forward strand.
TTTGAAATGGATAAAAATAATTCAAGAGAATTTGTTTTCTTCAGCATTAGTTCAGTATGTCAGTTTTTAAAAAAATCCATATATCTTTTCTTCGGCTATACTGAAATATAACTGACATATTGTGTAAGTTTAAGGTATACAGCATGATGACTTGACAAATGTACCTCTTGTGAAATGGTTATCAAAATAAGGTTACCTCACATAATTACCATGTTGTGTGTGTGTGTATGTTAAGAACATTTTAGGATTTACTCTCTTAGCAATTTTCAAGTATACAATATAGTACTATTAACTATAGTCACCATGCAGTAGTTATTCATCTTATAACTGGAAGTTTGTACTCTTTTACCAGTATTTCCCCATTTCCCCTAACCCCCAGCCCCAGCAGCCACTATTCTACTCTCTATTTCTATGAGTTCAGCTTTTTTAGATTCCAGGCATAAATGACATCAGATAATATTTGTCTGTCTGACTTAATTCACTTAGCATAATGCCCCTTATTATGTTTTTGATGTCATAATTTACCTATTTTATGCTGATATAACATATAATAAAAAATTATTATAGCTATAGTTATTTTTAATACTTTTGTCCTTTAAACATTTTGCTAGAGATAACTGGTTAACACAGCACCACACTGTAGCATTAGAGTATTCTGAAGTTGACTGTATTCTAACCTTTATCTGTGTAGTCCTTTTTCATATGTTTTCATGTTACTAATTAGAATCCTTTTATTTTAGCTTGAGGAACTCCTTTCAGCCTTTCCTATATGGTGATGACATCCCTCAGCTTTTGTTTGGGACAATCTTTATTTCTCCTTCATTTCTGAAGGACAGCTTTGCTGCTGAGAATATTCTTGTTTGGCTTTTCTTTTCTTCCAGCACTTAATATTTTTTATTAGATAAACTGCAGATCTCCATGTCTTTGGGGTCAGTTACTGGAAAATTATTTTTTTCCTTTGCTGGTGTCTTGTTTCATTGATTTTTCATGTTCCTTGAAGTCTGGCATTTCTGTCTTCACATTTCAAGTAGCAGTCATCTCCTCTGGTCTTCACTGCCTGACTTAAGCAGAGAAATACCCTCCACAAACCCTGCTGGTGATTCCGAGGCCTTCTCAGTCCTTTTATGGGTACACCTGCTGCGTACTTCTTGCTCCCTCTTGTGGCAGAATCCTTAAGCTTGTATGCTGTGTCTCCATCCTGTGGAGCCTGGTCGTGTGCTGGACAACCTCTCTGTTGCTTCCCCAAGGGTGGTCTCTCCCGGGACCACTGAGTCAGACCAGCTTTCTGCGTGTGCTCAGTTGGAGCAGCGGCAAAGCCGGCCGGGGCCGCTCTTAGAAGCACACGTGGGGGGTAGGCTGAGCCGCCGGTGGAGGGGTGTGTGGGTGAGGCCTGTGAAGCGCGCGCGGTGCCCCTAGGCCTGCAGAGGCGAGGCATCTCTAGTGGCTCGTGGGCAGCTCCCGATGGAGTCCCTTACAAGGTTAGGAGGATCCCTTTCCTCTTAATATGTTCCATTCTGAGCCGCTGCTGCTGTTCTCCCAGCTGCCACCGCCCCCCAGTTGTGCAGCTCAGGATTCAGTGCCCTGAGGAAGTGAGAGAGAAATGGGCCTCTTTGGCAGCATCCTATGCAGCTGGGGGGCTGGGCATTCGCTCACAGGCTCTCAGTTTTCAACACGTGAGAAATCATGGGCCCAGAAGTCCTTTCCTGGCACTGAGTTTTGTCGCCTGGGTGTACGAATGATGCTGTGAGGTCAAACCGTTCCTCTCAGCCCCTCCAATGCAGGCTATCTGGATTTAATTTTTTTTCCCCCTGAACAGTATGCCAGAACGTCTCAGAGGGACTCCTGAACATCCACAAAGTCTCTCTGGCCCGTGGATGATTGTCGAGTTCAGTGTCCTCCCAGGGCACTTGGACCACTGCTGAGGAACTGGAGCTTGTTCGTGGGCCACATGGAAGTCCACAGCTGGGACTGAGGTCTGCACTCCTATTATCCGAAGCACAAGTTGGGGAGGCTCCTCCCAGGTTCCCTAGCATGTGGTGCTGGTGACAGAAGCAAAGCCAAATCATGCTGTAGCTGAGTGCTCAGGTATATAAAGTTGTTTCCAGATCTATAGTTGAGACCATGGTCAATGAGTCTACCACCTGGGTGCTGCTGGGCGCCTTTCCCAAATGGCTCTCCTCCTTCTTGGACTGGATCCTACAAAGGCTCTTCTGTCCATGGATGGATGCCAAGTTATTGTTGGTTGGGGGGGGGGGGACACTTTTTCAGTCATCTTGCTGACATCACTACCCCAGTATATCATTTTTATGTAATGTGTTTGTGAAATGATTCTTTAATAAGCATCACTGTTATATTTATGGGAAGCCATGAAATCAGTTTAGTGTGTAAAGGTAAAGTAATGTAACCTCAAAATCAGAGATTTTTAAATGCTGAGCTGTGATCATTTCCACAGTTGAGTCATATTTTTGGGGTTTTTTTTTTTTACTGTAAATCATTGCTGAATAACATTGCATAGATTTAAAGCCAGAAGCCGTAAGTTTGTGTAAATTGGTATCCTTATAAAATTTTCTCCAAAACTGTTCAATAACATATTGAAATAGAGTGCTCAAGGACTATCTTTAATATATGTGTGTATGAATGAAAAGTTAAATGGATGAATGGATTCCTAGGATCTGTCTTGGGAGGTAAAAAGACTAGGGCAACTAAGTTGAATTCTGTTATTCTGACAAAGGCTAATAACTAAACAACTGGAATATTGCCAGAAAGTGATTTAAACTGTGGTCATGCTGCAACAAGCATCCATTTTATAAATAAACAAAAACATCTTGTTCAGATGGCTAAAAGGTGTCTTCAGTTCAGAACTGACTTAGTCTTTGGTGAAATACTTCTAATTAATCTCATTGTTTAATTAAATCCATGCTTGAGAGACATTTTTCAACCAAAGCCTCCTAATTGTTTATCAATGGGTGTGATTCACATTCTGCTTTATCTGTGAGCTTCCTTGCGAGCTCTTTGAAGACAGCCAAAGCGAGAGGAAAAGACATTAGGAACACTTTGGAACGGACTGTAGTCAGTGGTAGAGCAGCAGCTGGTAAGTCACAGCACCTGCTGGAACAGAATACAGATTATCTTGTTTCCTTTCCTTTATTCTTTCTTTCTTTCTTTTTTTTTTGGCCAGGAACAGAGTGCCTCATTCACATATAATTAAGAAAGACCTCTGATCATCCTAGCTATCCGTGGAGTTCTCTTATGCATGTTTGCCCCTGCTCTTGCTATTCATCTCGTGTACTCTCTTTTACAGCCTCAAAAATACCTTCTCCCTTTCCACATTCTCATCATATATTTTTCAAATTAGCAATTTATATTTTTGAAATTGAAAATAACAAGCACAAGGTAAATAGTACATCATGTTAGAACTATTGCATTCAAATATACCACTCATATGTAGTTACTAAAGTTCTCTTTGCAGCTGGAAATTGAGGTGATTATATATATGAATATACTTGATATGTCATTATAAGAAATGATTATATTGCTTAAAAATAGCTCAGCTTAGACTTTGTCTTTTTGGACGTAACATAGGAGTCAATTCCTTCAGTATCCAGCTTGTGAATCAAAACACCACAGGGCCTTTGCTTCTTGGACCGGTGGAGAATCAGGTGTGGATTGGTTTCTAATTTAATGAGTTTATCAGGATTGGTAACGATTTAAATGTAGTGCTTTTTATTTTAAAGTTGACTTTCACCTTGTTAGGACATTAACAGAGTTAGAATCACTGTGTTTGCTTTAATTAATTGATGAGAAAATCATCTGAGTTTTTTCTTAAAGCCTGTTTCTAAAAGGCATGTATTATATCTAATAGTTACTGTGAGCTATTAGATTCTCTCTTTGCTTTGGTTTATAGGAGACTTAAAGTTAAATGTATGTGGTATGTCTAACATAATACACAGGTTTAATGACATCAAATAGTTACAAGCCTTGCCCTTTTTAAAAAAAAATCTAAATTTTCATTTTTCCATAATTTATTTGTTTTGATATAGTCTATGTACTGTGTAAATAAATAAAAAAAGTAAATTTTAAAAAAGAAAAAAAATAAAAAGCACGTATTAGCATAACTGAGTGTCCAGCACTGTGTGAGAAGTTATAGAAGACACTAAAGAAATAGTTTCTGTGTCTTGATGGAGATTATAATCTAGTTGGGAAAAAAAAGATGTATACCTTGAAAAATTAGAAATAAACTCCAAAATGTATTTGGTTTACATTTCAGGAGTCACAATTCCAATCCTGATCTCTAAACCGTGATTCAGGCCTATAAGTTCTGCTGACAACAGAATATCACTTATATGCTATATTAACCTTTCATGATTGACATTGCAGAACTGAACAGATGACTTCCTACTCTCCTTAACAACTCCCTTATAAACTTACCTTTCTACTAGGAATAATAGCAAATTTTTTTTCAGGTGACTAGACATTTTAATCTGCTTTAACTCTTGTTTTCTTGCCAGCAAGACTGGCATTTTTTACTCTAAAAAAAAGTTTTCTCTTGTCAATCTTGGTGGCCTCAGCTATCTCCCTTATGTTTGTTGCACCCAAACCCATACCTGCTGAACTCAGTTACATGTAAGGCATTTAGTTCATGGCTTGGCACCTGCTAAATGCTGTCAAGGTTTTGTCTATTATTGGTATATTATCATCATTGCTATTATCACTCATTGTTATATCAGATTGCCTCAGAGCAAAGCAAATGCACGTAATCAAATCTTTTCATCCTCCTGTGTTTTTTAAAATGTAGATTACTAGGTTTAATCCTAAAACTTATCAATCTTTTCCCCTTCATTATTTAAATCGAATTGCTATTAATTGTTTGCCAACCTCTGTCAAATCCTCGCATACATTTTCTCCTCCGTGTACCATATTCATCTTGGCTTAAATACTCATTTTATTTCACTTGGATTTTGCTGTAGACTGTCAGTTTTCTCTTTGCCATACAGTACATCTTATGTATGGTAACCAGATAATTTTTTAAAGCATAGTTGCATTTATGTTACTTCTGTTCTCAAAAACTTTCAACAATTCCCTTGCCTATTGAATACAGTTCACAGTCCTCAACTTGACATTGATTTTAATGCTCTGCTTCCGGGTGATGTTTCTGGCTTTATCACCTACCGTTTCGTCCTACAGTGCAGCGCATCTGAATAGTGTTTAATGCTCATTTATTCAACAAGTGTGTAGCAAAGACTTCACAGTAGAGCAGGTTTCATTCTAAGTGTCCTGACACACCGTGAGTCAGAAAGACTTAAGATCACTGTTCCATGAGACACATAACTTTGCTCACACCATCTCGACTTCTACCTCTGAGATATTTTTATGCTCACTTATCCACTCATTTATCTGATATGAAATCGATGTTTTGCCTTCTTATTTACAAAGCATTCTGGTCATTCTGACTGAAAGCTCTCTTTTTTTCATGTTCACTACGTTTATTATATCTTTTTCATCACACTCAGCATTTTCACTCTTGGTCTGCTTTCCATTCAGTGCATGAAGATTCCCTGAACCCTGGAAAAGCTATGTTGAAGCTTGAATAGTCTTTCTAAATCTGGGGGGGCTACTTTCTTCAACCACATGGGCCTTTTCACAAGTTTCTCATACGTGCAACCAGTTACTTCTGAGTCTACTTTTGCAGAAACTTATCCTTGTAAGATTAAGGCAACTACAGACACAGTCTGGTATAAGTGGATATTCTATACCATTATATTTTTTCTATGAATTTTGTATTTTTTCCTCACTTAAATTTCTTCAAATAGAAGACTGCAGAAGGGCTGTAAAGAGGTGAAGATCAGCAGTTGCCAAAATTTGTAAGCCAAGGAGAGTATATTGTTTGAAATATCCATATAATTGAAGAAAAAGTGGTATTTTAGCTTGGCTTATCTGTGTAATAGATCCGACTGTCCACTTCAGGGAATATGTGCAGACACAGCTTATGTTGCAACCCTGTCTTAACCACTCATCCTTTTTATAATTTCAGCAGCACAAATATACTTTTTTTTATTCCCTCTCATATCATATTACCACAGTCACCAATTTGCTGAGGAAGTAGTTTCAAAAGAATCCTGATTTGCAGAGCACAGGTTTCCTCAGCTCAAGGTTGTATATGTCCTAAAGCAAAAATAAAGTCCTTTTCAACAATTAAACTCAGTGGAGCTGAGTGTACAGTTCAGGGAACTTTAATAGCCATTTCTTGATGAACATAGACCACTTCCTTCTGATTAAGTTTGTATATAATCTGGCAAGGAGGTGAGAAGCCCTGCCTCATCTTCACCTACTGTTCAAAGTGACTTAAAAGCAAAGCAAAGAAGCTGTGAGTTATTCCTGTTGGAAAATTCTATCTGTAAATATTATGTTTGAAATTATGTGTAGCGAATTCATTGGAACAAGCTAGTCCAATAATATTTTCTTGTCAACAAAAGTTATCAATAGTAAGGTGAGCTAATTATAATGGCCAATTTTAATTTAAAATTGATCACTGGTTCCTTTTTCAACATGTGTGATTTGTCAAGGGTAGTACCTAGATTTGCGGTCTCTGAAGACAAACAGTGGATTTGAGTCCAGTCTCTGAGATTTTCTCCTTGTGTGCCCTTAGATGGTTCATGCACTTAATCCTTTTTCTAAGCCTTCCCTCCCTTCATAGTAAAATAGGGATAGTAATTCTACTTATCTCAGAGAAAGTACTCTATAAATTTTAACTCGTATCATTTATTAAGAAGGCATTAGCTATATTGAAGGAATGATGATCTCTTTCAACATTCTTTTTGACCTTTTTATATATCTGCTGATTTAATGCATCTTTTTGAATGAAAATATATAACCTATTTTTACCTTATTCATCTGAGAGCAGCCCTATTTAAATATACAACTAGTGCTTCTTCTCCCCAGTAATCAGTGAATAATAATGGCCATCCAACAGTTAGAGAATATGGTTAATTATGTGTCATGAGGTTTGACTTTCAGTGCCAAATAGCATTTTTAATGTATTTTTAATAGACTTTATTTTTATGTGCAGTTTTAGGTTCACAGAAAAATTGAGTAGAAAGTACAGGGTTCCCATAAACCCCTCTCCCATCAATAGCATTTTTATTGAAAGTTTAATTACAGACTGAGGGTTACTTGCTCTTGTGTAATCCAACATCTATTTGTTTTTGTTTTTTTTTATTTTTCTAAGTTAATGTTATATATGTCCTAGTTGAAAACATAAAAAATATAGTATTAAATTTAAGGAACAGATGCAGGTTATTTGTATTTTAGAGCAGTAGGAAATATTCATGAAACCTATAAAAAATCCGAATCACCAGAAAAACTAGGTTTAAATTTTTGTGTATGTTGATGATACTCTGTTTATCAGTGTACCTGTGGACATAAGTGAAAGTTATGGATCAGATGACACAGTATCCATTCCTATAATCTGAGAGTTCTGGGATAGGTTAGAATATGAAATGTGACTCATTATAAAATAATTTTCACTTTTCATGGAAAAAGTGAATCAGCAACTCTTGTAGAATGTGTTTGCTTAAGGGGAAAGTCTATTACAAATCAGAGAAGAAAAACACTGACTGGCTATACAAATGTATTTACATATTGGCACAAGCAAAAATTCTCAGTTATCCTACATATCACTTTTGTTCCACTAGGTATTCCTCCTAGGACAAGCTCTTGCCTCGCAGACTCTAGTGATTGCTGCAAGCTTTAGTGAGATCAGAGAACTAAAACTTAAACCCAGCCATTCCCTCATGTTTCTAAAAACACGGCTCAAAAACTTCCTGGTTTCTGCTCTGTAGCAGACGCTCCCACCCCTTCCCTTGGGTTCATACTACTCTGACTATTAGGGCCAACTCCCGCCGCCTCCCTGTTTTGCTGTTAGCCTCTATCCAAACAGTTTCAGACTCCCAGCAACATAAGTCTTAGGGGCAGTGTTTTGTGAACGTCACTACCCAGTCCCTAATGAAATTTGGCCTGAATCTGTCAATGGATATTAGGATGGATTTCATATTTAAAACCAGCACAACCATTGGTTACAAAAACTTTCCAGAGTGAGGCTTTTTAAAAGAATGAGAATTTCCAAGTAGAATTCTTTAATTGTTTTCTTTCCCTTTTATGGGTTTTGGCAGGGGAACTACATAGTTTTAAAATATATATATATTTCTAATTTTATTTTTTTGAGTTTCTTGAATATGCTCTGTATAATTGTAGCTTTTGTGCATTCACATTTATTTTTCTTGTGGCACTAATACGTGGTTGTGTGTGTGTGTCTGTGTATAATATTGTCCCAGAAAAGGGAAGAAAACTGTTTCACGTGGAAATAGTATGTATGTGCACCCAGAAGCACACACAACTTATAATTGTGTAATTATTATGATGAACAAGCAGGACTTTAGGATGAAGTCAGAAGGTGAACTTATTCCTTCCTCCCACTCCATTATTTCTTTAAATCTCTTCAACCATTTTTCTTCTGTCCCTTAAATTTCCATTCACATGGCTTTTCTGATTATTCACATATGCCAAAAATATGCCCCAATCACTTTTAGATAGAAAGTCTCATCTCTGTAATTGTGGAATCCAGTCCAGTGTAGAAATCAGTGCTGCAAATTCATACCAAATGAAAGCTTCTCATCTCTACCAGCTTGTTCTGCTTCAGACCTGAAGCTGATGGTGGTAGGATGAGAAAGGCATATCCTTTGTCCTTAATTTTCCGGTGAGTCCGTTCACCCTCTTACCCACTCACAAAGCAGAATTAGAAGGAATGGAGAGGAGGAAAGAGGGTGAGAGGCAGGGAAAGTCTCACTGCTTGGCTTTTACGGGACCTGGTGTGAGTTTATTCTGGCTGTACATAGGTTTAAAGCTCTCGCCCATGGTTATTTTCGTGGGTTTCATGCATGTTCCCCTCCTGACCCTCAGACTACAGCTCCCTCAGCTCAGGCCTTGCCTCTCCTGCCGGCTGCTTATGGCTGCACTGCAGTTTCTGCAGCAGATGGTTCATCTCCAGTTTCTTTCTGCTGAGAACATCTCATTTTTGTGGAACCTCTTTTGGGCAGAATTTTGTATTTTTTAACTGTGCAAGTTAGTGTGTCTACACTAGATTTCACACCTAGTTGCTGTGGGATAGATAGATAACGGCACTCATAAGGAGTACCATTTCTCCTTAAGCTTGTCTTCCAGAAGCCACTGTAGTTAGTCTCTAGCTTTTAGACTGTTCCTTAAGTATAAGTTACCAGTTCTTCATGTCATGTCAGCTTCAGGGAATACATATCATGTGTTCTCCAGCAGGAGTTATTGAAGCCCCTTTATTAAGGTAAGAGGAGAGGAAAGCAACCCTGACAACTTTCCAAAGAAATACTCTAATTTTCAACTCATGGCGCCTCAACTTTAATGTATTTTCAAATTCAAGAAAGGGTGATAAAAACAGGTTGCCAACAAGGTCTTCTTTAAGCCCTCTAAGGACAGTTTAGCACCTTACTTTGGGATGTGGGGAGTAATTTGCTGCTGCTGTTTTGGGGCTTCAGAAAATTTCATTTAAATATTCTGTTACAGCAGTGTCATTCCCCTCCTTTTCTGTCTTATTTACTTTTTCATACTCCATCTGTTAATTTCTAAGAGAGTCTTTAATTTTGCTCATGATTTTATATATATATAATTTATATATACTTGTATTTTCCCTCTATTTCAAATATCAGCAAAATGGTAGTCATATAACCTACATGTTATCATTTCTGTACGTAATTACACGCCATTACTTTGTTAGTTGTTTCAGTAAATGTATCTTAAATCTTTTAAATTAACCCCGAAGCTCTTTGAAGCAGAAACCTTGTCTTGTGTGACACTTGTGCTATAAAAATTTGGAGGAAAAATAGAGTGAATCATTCTTTCATAAAATTATTATGGAATAAAAATATTGTAGCTTAATGAAAACAACATTAACTTGGAGTTACTATGCTGGAGTTCGACCTCTAAATAGTGCTGTTATGTTATCGTCAATTAGCTCTGTGGGTTTTGGCAAGTCACCTTTTCTAGACCTTAATCTCATTTTTAAATGAGGTAATTTGGTCAGATTATCTCTAAAGTTTCCTAACCTTTAAAATTATGTTACTTTTCAAAAATAAAATCTGTTTCAGAAAAAAAAAAAAAAAAAGCTCAAAATCCCGATTTGCTCGAATACAAAAAAGGGACTAAGTTAAAGCATCACTTCCAGTCTTATTCATAAAAAGCTCTAATAAATTTATTTCTTTTTTGATATTTGAGTGTGTTTTCCATATGTTTGAATTTGCTGTGTACAGATTAGATTATGAAATGATTCATCTCTGGGAGGATCCAGTGCCTTAGGGTGTGTTCTTGATAATCTGCCTATTGAAATTTGACTCTTAGTAACATATGTCAGGTAAATACTTTCATAATCTGATTTTTAAATTCCAAATAATATTAGATGAACCCAACTAAAGGCTCTTAGAAATAAATCACAATGGACCACTTTTAAGAAATACTCTTAAATCAACTTTAGATATGCGTTCCTGTAGCTTAGCCACCAAAATAATAAGCACTTTATCAAACCTCTCTATTCATGATATGCACTCTTCTAAGAATTATTGGTCTCTAACAACATTCCCAAAGAGCTACCAGACAAGCTATTAAAATGCAAACTATTGCAAATGTACTCAGAATATAAAACAAACACAAATTGTCACAGTCATTTACATCCATTTGCACAGTGAATTTATTTTATTTTACAAATAACTGATAGATTAGTGGAAATAATACTCAACCTCTCATGATTTGAAGAAAAGGGATGTGTACCTTTAATAATCTCAGAGGAAAATATTTCCTGGAGATTGTTAATATCTAACATTTTGTGCTATCAAAAGACATGATTTTGTTTTACATTCTTATTTGACATTTATTTGAGGTTTATTCAAGAATTCTTTGAAAAGCTGCTTGCATATTTGGACTTTTAAATACATTTAAGTTATATTTGAAGTGATCATTGTGGGAAATAGTTCCTGTTTTAGATCCAGTTGGGGTGAGGGAAGGTCATCCTGAGGGGAAGACATGAGAACGGAAACTCTAAAGAAGTAAAGGATTTTTCATGTGGGCATTTGGGAGAAGAACATTCTTGACCTCTGCATGAGAAAAAAGGTGTGGGAAGCCTCTGAAGTGGGTCTGTGTCCCGTGAACTCAAGTAACAGAAGGAGACCAGGGGCAGAGGAGCAAAGGAGAAATTTGAAGAGAGAGCCAGAGGCCACATTTTTAAAGTTTCAGGCCATGGTTAGATTTGGTTGAGCGATGAGAGGCCACTGGAGAGCTTTAAGGAAAGGAGTGACATGATGTGACTTAGGCTTGAAGAGGCCCCTCTTGCTGCTATAGGGGATGAAGAGTAGGAGCAGCGAGAAATATTAGGGTCAAGTACCCATGAAACATTTGTGTCAGTTGGGGTCTTCTGAGATGCAAATGCCAAGCAGGATTATGTGTTGCAAGATCTCACTAAATAACTGTGAAGGATAAGGGACAGGGAGCAGAGGTAGACAGGGAGAGCCTTCAGACGGCAGTGAAAACGGAGACCTATGAAAGGAGAGGGAAGATCAGACTGCAGCCTGGGCTGAGCAAGTAGTGGCCAGCCCAGTGGCGGTCCCCTAGTAAAAGTCGCTCTTTAGAGGAACCTTATGTCAAGCAAGAGTGACCCTGTACTAGTTCCCCCTCCTTTGCTACTGAGCCAGTCATTGAAAGAGCCCGGGGAAAGAATGGCCTTGGAGACAGAAAAGTGTGGCAGCTGGCGGCGGTCAGTCACTATGCTGCTTGAAGGGAGAGCTGATCGGGGCACTTTCATGGCCACCACAGTGTGGGTGTTTTGGATTAGTGGTAGTTATGGCAGTTGTGCAGGTGGTGAGATTTGGTTTTAGTTCTAGTATATTTAGAGGAAGGAAACAACAAATTTACTAAAGGATAGGATGTGAGGTGTGAGAAATTTTTGACTGGAGGTATTGGACAAATGGTTATGACAATTTTTTTTTTAATATTTATTTATTTGGCTGTGTCAGCTCTTCATTGCAGCACGTGGGCTCAGTAATTGTGGCATGTGGGCTTAGTTGCCCCATGGCATGTGAGATCTTAGTTCCCCGACCAGGGATCAAACCTGCATCCCCTGCCTATAGGAAGGCGGATTCTTTTTTTTTTTTTTCTTTTAAGAACTTTTATTGAGATACAATTGACATACAATAAACTGAATATATTTAAAGTGTACAATTTGATATTTTTTTTCTTATTAGTAATGTATATATGGCAATCCCAATCCATCCCACCTCCCTACCCCTGCTTTCCCCACTTGGTGTCCATATGTTTGTTCTCTACATCTGTGTCTCTATTTCTGCCTTGAAAACTGGTTGATTTGTACCATTTTTCTAATATTCAGGAAGGAGGATTCTTAACCACCGGACCACCAGGGAAGTTCCAACAATTCTTGAAACAGAAACTATTTGGAAGGAATGTGTTGCAAAGTCAGGGAATGAGCAGGATGGTGGGGAAAGCAACAGTTTTGCACATGTTAAACCTGAGATGGTTATTAAGCCTCCAAGTAGATTTATTAAAATAAGCACTTGGATAAATTTCACTGGGCAAATATTGGACTGTGAGTATTAATTTAGGAGCCATAGGTGGGTAAATGGCTTATAGAGTTATAAAGGTTATCTACACGGTGAGCACACTTAAAGAAGAGAAATTGGTAATTCATGAGTCCCGGATGCTTTATGAGATCTAGAAATTGGAACAAGGAAAAGGATCTAGCAAGACAGCAGAAAGAGCCAGATTGGAGTAAGTAGTAGTAGATATAAAAAGTGAGGCTCTGACTCAGAGATTGAGCCATGCAGATGAAAAGGAAAGGACAGATTTGAGAAATATCCAGCTAGGATAGTCAAGTAAAGAAAGGACTTCAAGAAGGAGGGAATGGTCAGTTGTTTTAAATACCGCTGAGAGGCTGAAAGGATGATGGCCTCTAATGAATCATTGGCTTTAGCAGTAGGGAGGTCAGTGGCAACAGTGACAGAAGTGATTCCAGTGGAACGTTGGATGGAAGCCTTATTGGCAAGAATGTAAGAGAGAATGAGAAGAAGGAAGTGGAGACAGTGAGCATAGTAACTGTTTTGAAGAAATCTGCTGTAACAGGGAATAAGAAATGGGGAATCAGGATTGTCCTTCCAAGGGAGAGGTTTTCATCTTAAGATGGATCATAATTACATCATGTTTAGATGCTTCTAGGAATGATCTATTAGAGCATAATTTATGGTCCGGAAGAAAAAAGGGGAAAACTACCTGAGAAGGATTCTTAAATATCTGAGAGGGATCCAGAATGTAAGTGAGACTAATTTGGCCTTAGAAACAACAAAGGTCATTCATCTATTTAAGCAAAGTGTACAGGTAAGATGCACTTAAACTGAGTTATTTGATGGTGTAAATTTGTAGACGTTCTCTTCTGAGTGCTTTAAAATCTCTCAGTGACAATGATCAAAGTCATTATTAGGGAAAGAGCTGTAAAGCAGGCATGTTGAAGGTTTGAGGAAGAAAGGCATGAAAGTCATTTAGGAGGGAAGGCCAGTCAATTTGATAAATAAATGTAATACTGTTGTTGGGAAGTCCTGAGTGTCCTCTTGAAGTTTATTTCCTCACAAGGTGAGACCAGTCAGTATATTTAGTGTTTTTCTCCATTCACTTCTAGTTACTTGGGTGTTGACAAGTAACTGGCATAGGTTGTGTATTTAATCACTGTTGTGGTTTTGCTAGGCAGATGAGACAGGCAAAAGGCGAGGAAATTGAGAGCAAAGTAAGGGAGTGATTATAATGAACGGTATGAGACTTAAGGTGGGTTGTGAAAGAATTGAGAGCATGATGGTAGGATAAATGGAAAGTGGGTTTCCAGATTCAAAATATTGAAATTGGGGATGGAAAGTGAGATAGACAGCAAGAAATTGTTCAGAGAGTGGGATTCTTCCAGTTAAGATTATGGAGGAGATGGAGTGCATTTGGGGTGTGAAAAAGGTCTAGGAAATGATAGTGGTAGATAACGTGGGAGGCTAGAGTGGTGGAATAGAGGGGGACAAAAACTGAGCATCCTGGATATTGGTAAGGTTGTCTGCATGGATAGAGAAATCACCAAGAAGAGTGATAGTGGGAAAAATCGCAGCCTAGTGGCTAAAATTATCTATGATGAAGAGGATTATAAAAGACTGAGGAGTGTGACAGAAGTCTAGTCTCAAGTTACGAGCTTTGACACAATCGTAGCTTTTAGACAGGGACCAGGGAAAATGGTGCCCAGCAGTGCATAGGACGTAAGAGGGAAAAGCACTCGTCTGTCGAGGGCATATTGGTTTCCTAGGACTACTGTAGCACATTACCACGAACTAGGTGGCTTAAAACAAGAGATTTTTTTCTTGCACAATTCTTGAGGCCCAAAGTCTGAAATGAGTGTCAAGGACAAAATCAAGGTGTGAGTACAGCCATACTCCCTCCAGTGGCTCAGGGGAGAATCTGTTTCTTGCCTCTGCCAGCTTCTTGTGACTTCCAGCATTCCTTGGCTTGTGGCCACAGCCCTCGAATCCTTTAAGCCATCATCTGATCTCGATATGCTCCATCTTCATATTGTCTTCTCCTCTGTGTGTGGTAAGATTTCCATCTGTCTCCCTCTTAAAAGGATACACCTGATTGCTCTTAGGACCCACCTGGGGAATTCAGGATAATCTCCCCATCTCAAAATTTTTAATTTAACAACATCTGCAAAGACTTTTTCCCCCCTCCTTTTCCCTCCATAGGTTATGGTCACCTGTAAAGGAAGGTGGACAGTTGGCTAAAATGTGTCTCATATGTCAAGACTGATGACGCCACACACAAACCAGGAGGATATGAAACCGTTCACTACTTACACAGTTGAAGATTCTGAGGAGGGCAGGTAGGACTCTCGAGTAGGTCTGAAATGGCTGAAAAAGCAGGGGAAGGAGACGCTTGAGTTTTTCTTGTGGTTAAAGGGTGGGCCAGGGTTGAGTGAAAACTGTGTGCAAGAAGGGGATTGTGTGGTGTGACTTTCCCACCAGTACCAATGGAGAGAGCATGCAGACTTTCTTATAAGACTGCCCAGGTGTGGGTACAAGTGAAGAACGAGGGGTGAGGCTTGATAACTGTCAGCAGAAACAACAAGAAATGAGGTCAGGCTCCTCATTACCATGCAAGGTAACATTTCCAGGTTCCAGAGATTACGGTCTGGATGTGGCAGTTGGAGTTGGGGCAGTGGTCTTCCAGCCTACCATGGTGGGCTACATAAGCATTGTACTCTTGTATTGATCTAGATTCATGTACAATCAGAAATTGAAGGAAATAGTACAGAAGTTAATGCTACAGGGGGTTTTTAATGAGCTGAAATCCATTTGCCTCGTCCGTCAGTTTTGTTCGTTGCTTTGTTCCCAACTTTGACAACAGAGCCTGGAATATAGTTTGCGTTCAGTACTTGTTTTCTGAATGAGTGAATGGATGAAAAATGGACATCATTTCTAATACAGAAATCATCGGAAAATAACAACAGAAGGTTGGACTTAAAGTTTAGGCATTTTCACAAAGAACATACACATTACTATTTTATAAATGCTGTATAGTGGAGGAAAGAAAGTTTGGAGCTAGCGCATCGCTTATATGCTCACCCATGTACTGACCCAAGGAACGAACTCTCATGACCAGATGGAGAATTCTGAGGCAGAATACCCTGCCTTCTACCTGACATAGCTGTGTTTCGTTTATCTTACCATTTTCTGTCCTCATGTCTCCACACAGATGGTCTTCTGGCCAGCTGCTCTGTTGTAGGTCACTGCTCTGGCTTCCTAACCACTCTGTTACTTAAAAGATAAGTATCACACGGAAAAAGTCTCCCCAGGTGTAGTGTGGAAAGGAAAGCTTATTTAAAAAAGCAATTAAGACATTAACTGAAAGACACACACACAGAGACAAAGAAGAGAGAGAATAGAGATATAATATCACAGGGGCTCTAGCTAGAAGGTATTGGACCCCTGAAAAGTGAGGGGGAGAGAAAGAGAGATAATTACTCATATCAATTAAGCGAAACCAAAGATATTTCTTGCTCGCTCTTTTTATTCTCTAGCGGTTAATTAAAACAAAATATAGCCCCTGTATCTTCACATTTTCTCACGGTGGGCACCCATTTACCAAATCACTCATTTGCAGCGTGTCCCACGCTGTTTCTCTCTTCTTCAGAAACATCCAGGAATTGATGGCTCAGTTGCCCTTAGCCCATCTTTTTAACCATTCCTATGCCTTATGAGATGGCCCATCTTGAATTCTTCTTGTTCAGCGGATGTTAAACAAGCAAGCTAGGAACAAACATGTCATCTCAGCTGTCCTGGCCCAAGCATTCAGGGGCATAAGCAGTTCATTTCATCATACACGGTGGGTGTGTTGTCAGTGAGAAGGTGTCCATTACATCTGTCTTGCTCTTCTGTCTTGATACCATTATTTGACTCCTTTAAGTCTGATGAAAGGAGGAAGTCTGAGAGACGTGTATAGAGGCTTCAGATGTATTGCTTGACATGATACACTCTGATACTTTTGGTTTTTGTCCTCCTGTCAATGTGCAACTATCTTCCTCAGGTGAGTGCCTTAGCCCCCAAGGCAGGCCCTGGAACTTGCCCAGAGTTACTATAGAGAAGTCTACTCTCGGGCTTGCTCATGGGCTCAGAGAATCTTTCAGATCCTTCAGGATTTCAGTTTTCTTTAGTCTTGTTCTGCCCTCTATTAATTCCCCATGATTCTGGATCTTCCTGGTTTGCATTATTTGTTGGTTTTCCCTTTTCATTTTGTCCTGCTCTGGGCTTTCGGTTTGTGACAGCATGGAATTGTCTGAGCCGCAGCACTAAGTCTCACTTCCTGATCGCTTTATGTGTTTGGCATTTTGAATGCCTGGGGTGATACAGGGACAGTATTTCTCTGGACTTCAGATTCAAGACTGGCAGTTGTGAGGGAAACGATGCCACACAGGCTCTTTCAGAGAAGGAATGGGGTTGATCCAGCCACAGCATCTGAGAAGGGTAAAGGTCCTTGAAATGCAGTCCTTTGTAGGCAATGCTTACAAATATCTACTCTTTTATTACTGTGTAGTAAAGCAAGTCACACTACAAATGGCCATTTCCCAATATAAAATGTCCTGTTTTGCTTGATCTTCTACAGTACTTTGGCCACTGGTTATGTACAAGGATTTCAGCTATTCTGTTTTCAAACAACAGTGGTCTTTTAGGTCTAACTATCAATTTAATGGCGCCAATGACCGTCAAAACAAAGAAAATTACATAGTAAGTCTGTCTTTCTTTCAGAAAGGGAATCATTTGCATTCATTGTGGTACTGGCCATAGTCTTTTCCCCCAACACTTCCGTAACCATCATTCACACAAGAGGGTGAACCAGGAATGCAAAGGGCATTTTATTTTCAATGTCTTGTTTCAAGTAGGGAAACTTTATATAGCATCATTTATAGTACAGAGTGAACCAAGTAGAAAATAATAGCTTTCTAGAAAGAGAAAAAAAGAGTAAGCCCCATGGTGGTGATGAATGATGTGCACATGTACTAGACACACAAGTACACAGGAGAGGGAAAACTTTTATTATACCTCGGACTGTGTGAGGCTTTCATTTAGTGGAGTTCAAAGCACTTTAGTACTTTTGTGGAATAAAGAGAAAGGTAACATGTAGGAAAAATATAAGGAAATAAAATGTCACTTGATTCAACAGTATATTTTAAAGGGAAAGTTATATAATTGAGTTGTACCAATGGAAGTTTGGTTTAAAAATCCATTACCTAAGATGGATGAACGTTTTCAGGGCCCTATACTATGTTGTAGGAAGACAAAACAACAGATTGTATCAAAAAGAATGAATGCTTATATTGTTGTCATTAGTTGTTGGGTGCCTTTTAACCTAGAAACAAACTAAACTTGATTCTAAAAATAGCTTTATAACAAGGTTTTAGAGACTACAAATTTGAAGTTTGAATAGGCAGAATGAAACTATTCAACTCCTTTCCCTGTAGTGTAAAGAGCTCAACAAACATTTACTGAGCTCCAGTCTTCTAAGATACTCTTCTAGGTCCTGGAAATCCAAAGATAAATAAAAATATGATACTCGACTCCAGAATGGTTCCAGCGAATAGAAGAGACAGAAACATAAACACATAATGTGACGAATAAACAGTATTTTTTGTAGCATGGGATATATGTTGCGACAGTGATATTCGAAGGGTGCTCTCTGAGTCTAGAGAGGTGCACTTATTTCAACCTGTCGTGAATATTCAGAAGAGTGTTCTTGAAGGAGATGGTCATTGAATGTGGTTTTGAAGGAGACTGAGTTTGATATATAGTAGACAAGTGAAAAGATTGTTTCTGACATGCGGCAATGTAAGCAAGTGTAAAGAAACATAAAATAGCACAATATATAATCAAGGAACTAAAGACAAGCCACTGTTGCTAGTTCGTGAAGCTCATTGCGGGATTGGTAGGAAACTGAAGCTGGAGCTTGCTTTGTATGCCATGCTAAGGAACTCAGATTTTATCCTTGATGCTACCTTCCTCCAGACATTTTTGATTATACATCCATTTTAGTAAAACTTTGTTGAATAGTCACCTCTAATATATCTACGTGTATTTATAAAGTTCATACATGTTATGTTGTCTGTGTATTAGATATTAGTAATTTATTTCATTTTGTAGGATAAAATAAAAATATGTGAAGTTTCTAATATTTTCTTCTACATCCCAGTTGTCTTTTCAGTCCCCTTAAGGACAGTCATGTAGGTTGTTTATAGGTTTTTGGGGGAGTGGGAGGGAGGTGATCAGATTTGTCTTTTTAATCATTTTTTCTGTCCACAGCATGGAGGATGGAGTTGAGGTAAACAGGGTTGATGAAAGGAAGACTGATAATAACCAAGGCACTGCAATAGGCCAAGCAAGAGAAAGTGAAGCTCTGACTGAGAGCGCTCGTGGAAGTGAAAGGAGAAGGTAGATTTGAGAGATATTTTGGGGTTAGAATTGAAAAGACCTTCCCACTGAGTGGAGGTGAGGAGTGGATCTGAGAGGTGAGGGTAAAGGGTTGGGGGAAGGAAACGTGTCAATTTTGTTTGTGTGACCAGAAGAGTAGTGGTGATGTTGAACGAGACAGAATGCTGTGGATAAACCGATTCAGGGGTAAGAAACTGAACTCATTTTTATAGAGATTTGTTTCCTTTCAGTTTTCTCTATCCACAGCCTTCCCAAATGTGTTGTTTTTCTGCTAAACAACCTGTGTATCATTCTCCTTTCTTTTCGAGATCTCCACACTTTGGTCCAATCTGTGTTCCTTCGCGAATACATTGTCTTTCTCTTAAAATACAAGAGCATCTTTTCCAAGTGCCGCCTTGTTATTTATAATACATCTTTTATTCTAGTTTTATAGATGAGTTATTTCCCCCAGTATTTTATTTTTAGTCAGTACAGGCTCTGTTACTATTTAGAAATAAATGACCTCATAGTTTTAGTGGCTTACTATAAATAAAGCTTATTTTTTGCTCATGTAATTTCACTTTATTTCAGGTGCTTTTATCCCAATTTACATTTCAAAGTGGGTCGCAGACCAAAACCACCATTCAAGTGCAAGTGATTTATTTTATAGGTGATCCCAAGAGAGTAAGAAAGTGAGACAGGGAAGAATAAACAAGCCAAAAAGGCTCCATTTTCAAGCAAGTTATAACTGTGGACAACTAGAGTTTAATCTTCCTGTGGAACTCTAGATGCCAGAGTGAAATATGCACCCGAGTACTCCCACCCAATGCTCAAGGGAGTTGTGATATTCATACATCAATTTCCATCAGCCATTGGTTGAGGCTGCACCAAAGAGTGTTTATTCTCCACTATTTTAAGTCTGGAGGGAAAGTGGCCAAGATGGCTTGAGAGACAGAGGAAAGCCCTCATGGAAAAAATGCATGTGCTGGCATTTGCAAGTCAGAGAGGAGTACACTGATATGGTAAGAGTAAAGGGATATGGAGAGAAACCCATTAAATCCATCAAGGAGTAAGCAAAGAAATAAACAAAGAAATGGGAGAAAAACACTGTTGAGATAATTTAATAATGTTACCACTATTTCCTTCAAAGTTTAGCTAACTCTGTCTATCATCTACTTGTGATAGCTAATGTGGAAATCTTACAGCATGCATTAATTTGAATCACACATTTGTAGTTACTAGAACACATCTTATTTTTTATATCACTGTGCTATTTCCCCATTTATCCCCAATTTCTCTATGTATGAAATGACTCATTTGTCAAGACCTACCTTAAATGATATGTCTTTTATAAAGATTTCCCAAAATTTTAGTCAGAAGCAATCACTCCGTACTGGGTGCTCTTGTAGAATTTTACCCATACTTTCATTTTGTCATCTTACCACATTATATTCTGACTTACAATCTATTTCTTAAACAATTTTGATCATCCTCAAGGTATGTATTGTTTCTTACTCATTTTTACTTATCCTGCAATTGTCACTCACAGAAGGTTTGGCACACATAATAAACAAATACATAAATAGTCACAATAGTTATTCCCTTGCAATTAAGAAAGTTAATCTTCACATTCTTCAATGTACTTTTGGAAATCTCTTAATAAATATTTTTTTGTAAATATAGAGCATTATTATTATATATGTTAAGGAATTTATAATTTTTAATGTATAGTTACATATAAAATCACTTATTTTATCAAATGCGCATGATTTTTGGAGTTAAGAGAAAATTAATTTTTTTATGTTTCTGTTTCATATTGGAGTATAGTTGATTAACAGTGTTGTGTTAGTTTCATGTGTACAGCAAAGTGATTCAGTTGTGCATATACATGTATATTATTTTTCAAATTCTCTTCCCATTCAGGTTGTTACATAATATTGAGCAGAATTCTCTGTGCTATACAGTAGGTCCTTGTTGGTTATTCATTTTAAATGTGGCAGTGTACATGTCAATCCCCAAATTCCTAACTATCCCTCCCCCAACCCCTGCCCGCCCATAACTATAAGTTTGTTCTCTAAGTCTGTGAGTCTGTTTCTGTTTTGTAATTAAGTTCATTTGTATCACTTTTTAAAGATTCTGCATATAAGTGATATCATAGAATATTTCTCTGTCTGACTTACTTCACTCAGTATGACAATATTTAGGTCCATCCATGTTGCTGCAAATGGCATTGTTTCATTCTTTTTAATTGCTGAGTAATATTCCATTGTATACTTGTACCACATCTTCTTCATCCATTTCTCTGTTGATGGACATTTAGGTTGCTTCCGTTGTAAACAGTGCTGCGAGAACAGTGGGGTGCATGTATCCATTTGGACCATATTTTTCTCCAGATATGTGCTCAGGAGTAGGATTGTAGAATCATGTGGTATCTCTATTTTTAGTTTTTTAAGCAACCTCCATACTGTTAAGAGAAAATTAATTTTTAACCTCTAATAAATGTTACAGTATCCTTGGAAAGAAAGCATTACTGAAATTAAGCTTAAAGGTGTTATTTCTTTTTAAACAGCAAGAAGATTTAATAAAGAGATGTAAGGAGTAGTCACAACTTAAGAGCATCCACTTAAAATTGTAGAAAAGAGTTAACGATGCTACCATTTAACTTTTTAAATGAAAAGCAAAATGATAGAAATGAGAAACTTGGAATATTTGTGAAGAAAGTATGGAGAAACAGTTTCTGTTTGGTGCTCTGCTCATTATATCTGGTGGTAAAGTTCTTTTAAATTCTATATAGTTTAAAAGGCAGGTTCAGTATATGTGTAGCAGCATTGCTTTTGAGACAATTTGTTATAAGAGAAATTCCACTGACATCTCATGCAACACATAACATTACACAGAGCATCCTGAAGAGTTAGAGTTTTTTAAAGCAGTCATTGGGGCTACATTGCCATAATTAAAGTTCTTAGGCAGTTTTGCCAACATCCCAAACCACCTTCAATTTTTCCTTTCGTAGTAGTGTTTATCATTTATAAAAAGGTATTTCAGCCTGTCTTTTCTAGGCCAGAGTTGGTCAAGGTTCATGGTCAGAATAGATTGCTCCCAGAATTACTGCAAGTGGTCTTGGGCAGTAGCAGAGCTATGCTGGGGCACGTGTATATATATATTTATTTGTTTTATATATAGCTTTACCCATCTTGAAGCAGAACTGCATATGCTGGTCTTAGGTTTGATGAATGAGGTGTGGTGCAGACGAAGGAAAGTTGAACATCTCCCAAAGCCAGACCTCTAAGGTTCATAAATTATTTATAGAATATTTCAGTGTGCTGCTGCAGTGGTCAGGGCCAGTTTCTAATATGGAGAGAAGAGCTCTCTAATCACACCCTTCTCCTCAACATAAAAAAGATTGGCATTTAACAGAGAACTGTAAGCCAAGAACAGGATAGGAGTGTCTGTGAGGGTAAATCTCCATTTAGGATGGGAGTTGCTTATTTACAGACCTTGAGAGTTTCCTGCCAGTTTCATGAACCTGCATAGTAACAGCAATAGCATCTTAAATTTATCTAGTATTTTTTCCATAATATCCTGAAAATAGTTTTAATCTATTACCAGCACTTAGTAGATCTTTAAAACAGTAAGTAGAAAGTGGGCACACACTGTCTCTGGGTTCCATATCAGAAAACTATTACCATTTTTGAGGGGTCAAAAATATGTAAGTTTAAACATTTCAGTGCCAGGGCAAGTGGTTGGAATTGACCAATAGCATTTTAAAATTTAAAAATATAGTCAGTGATTATACCATTGGCTAAGAAACTGAGACTTAAAGCATTTTCTAGTATCTACAGGTTTTCGGATCCAAAAATGCAAGTAAATGCAAATCATCAAATTATCATTTATAGTCTCTACTATTTACAAACATAATTCCTATAATAAAACAAATTAAATTGTCAGTGTGGCCATGCCATAGTTGACATGGTATTTAGACTTCCCAACTGCATGTTCAGAAAACAAATGAAATAATCATTTGTTGATAGAGATCTGATTCAATTGCTAAAATCACTGACAGCAGAGTCTGATTTTAGTCACATTGCATTGCTTCATGTTTAGACTCTGCTTCAGAAGGTTCATAAGGGAAAGTATCTGTAGACAGTTAATCAAAAAACATATAGTTTATTGCTTAATGGTTCCCAAAACCCTAAGAGAGAAGGTTTTATTAGCTATACAACCTTTGTCCAAGAGAGACCTTAAGGATTCCTTTTAAAACAACCACAAACAGTGGGAGTTCCTAGGAGTCAATGGCACATGGTCAATTTTGTGCATACCAGGAAGTTGTAGGTTGGAGACAGAGAGCAAAAAGTTAAAATTCCCTTCTCTTTGGGAATCACTCATTGAAGTTCAGGGACTGGTGCAATACAAGGGACCTGAGGCTGCCTCCTACTGGAAGATCCTTCTCTACAGAAACATCCGGGAAAAAAAAAAAAAAAAAAGGAAAAAGGTTATAGCTCGAGGGCTGCCTGGGGCACAGTACAGCCTGTGGTTTATTTGGGAAGTAGAAGTTAATAATTATATCAGCTTCTTGGGTGAAAGGACCTTGTCTGTTTGACATATGTTTAAGGACACTGACATTTATGTGACTCAGAATAAATATTCATTGAATGGATAAATAAACAAATGAAAGCTATCTACATATTGCTGCTCTTCAAATATGCCCATATATTAACAAGTAGCTGATTTTCTAGTTAATTTAAGCTGATTTTCTCATTGATATTCTTGAACTCACTCATAATTGAGTATTCTCAGCTTTAAGAACACATATGTGTGATGTTAAATACTTTAAATAGGGTTTAGTAATTTTTTTAATTAAAAAATGCTGGCATAAGCATTTGAATTTTTTTCTAGAATTAGTTCATTGTCTAAAAATTTATTCACCATTAGACTGGCACAGTGATTCTCAAGCAGGGGTGATTTTGCCACCCAGGAGATATTTAACAAAGTCTGGACATATTTTTGGTTATCACAACTTGAGGGAGAGGGTGCTGATGGCATTCAGTGGCTAGAGGCCAAGGATGCGGCTACACATCCTACAATGCACAGAATAGCCCTCTCAACAAGGAGTCCTCCAGGACAAAATGCTGATGTTGATATCATGTTATCTAATCTTTAGAATTCATAACTGGTAGATTTTCATTGTGAACTGCACACTTCTTTTTCCTTTTCCTCACCTCTATGCTACTTTTTCTTCCTCACTTAATAAAGGTAAGAGAATCAGTGATCCCACACAAATCATTCACCTTCCTTATTGGTCATATCACAGTTCTGTTTATAACACAGTGGTTACACCTCTGTTCCTGTCACATTCCCCACATTCAGCTTCTTCCACAGTTAAAGTGATTCAATGCTCATTACCAGGCCCTTGGCTACAATTTTTCATGTTATAGCAACATGTGGTTCACTGATGTTTATCCAGTAGAAGATTTTTCAAGCAGTTCCCATGGAAGCAATGTTCCCTTATCTCTGAACATTCAAAACCCAGTTTGTGTTGCCTTTATACTTGAATAAACCTACCATTTGATATAAAATTCCTAGGTTGCACTTTCTTGCTGTAAGAATTCCATGTGTCTCACCTCTCCTAGTGTTGAATCCTGCTACACCACTGCTTCTGTGACTACAGATTCAAGTTGGCATCAGGCTCACTAGACACAAATAAGTTTTAATGTACCTGATTTATAGAAGGATACAGAACAGGGGACACAAGTGGCACAGCAGCTTAATCTCATGGAGAGGCTCAGGAGTGCCTTTTGCCTATTCACCTTTATGGGGCATGTGTGGTTGTCACAAACAAAAGTCAGCATACTTGGAGGTCACCTTGATACCCTGAAGCCACTGCTCCAAGTATGTTGGAGGTCACCTTGATACTGAGAAGCCACTGCCTTGATTTCTGTGCTTTTGTGAAGACATAAAAGCACAGAAAGAATGGACTGCTTGGTTCCAGTGGGCTACCTGGAACAAAGGAACACAAGAGATGAAGAAGACATTCCACATTTATTTTAAATCTCTAATTTCCAAGTGTGCCTGTTAGCTTTGGATGTTTAAGAAATGATCTCTAAAAATAGTAGATTACAATAACAGCAACTTATTAACTCAGAGCTCTGCTCAATAGTTCCAGTGGTCTAGGCTGGGTCTAGCCAATCTCATCCAGGTTTGCTGCTGGTCTGATCATTTGGCACTTTGGTTGAAGCACTGACTGCTCCAGGTAGCCTACCCACAGGTCTGGCGGTTGGCTCTCTCTGGGCTCGAGTCTCATCATCCAGCAGGCAGGAAAAACCTCACCTGACAGCTCACAGTTCCAACAGCATGAAGAGAGAACAAGTTCACTGAATGAGCATTTTTCTAGCCTCTGCCTGGGTCACATTCGCTAGCATTCTGTTGACCAAAGCTGGTCACGTGGCTGAGCCCAGAATCAGAGTGGGAGGATGCTCCACATTTACCACCAAGGGAGCAGTACAATGACAAGACAGACCCTGAGGTTCTTCCCAGAAGAGAACTCTGCTTACAATTGCTGTTCAGACACTGAAACCAACTTGATTCCCTACCCCATCCCCCACCTCACACTCCTGTATTTTCCTTCAATGCTATTCAAAGGATTCTTTTCTCCACTTTATTAAGGTTTACCAATTTTACTAGGCTCCATCCCAGTGCTGATTATTCTCCGTACATTCTTTTCTTGGGAGGCGGGGTCCACATTTAGTATCTTATGCAGATCTTATATTCAAGACAACGTTCATTTACTGTATCTTTAAAAATGTGTTTTGTTCCCTGATTTCTTTTTATTCTTTAAGATTAAATTTATTTAAACTGAATCCCTTTTCCCCTTGATTTACATACTTATTTTCTCTCTAATCCTCTTATTTCTATTCTACTTGTTTTCACTTCTCTTATTTCTATTTTTAATGCCCCTTACCATATTTTTAACAGTGTCTTTTTTCCCTTATACTACTTCCAATGTTGCCATCATTCGTGAGGTTATTCCGTTTCTTCTACTTCTTTCCTAAGTTCTCCTTTTGGATTTTATCACTGTCTGCTTCCTCACCATCTTTTTCTTATACTTACATTTTCTATCCTTTTTGCCTTTTGTGACTCAGTGAGGTGATTGTTATATTATGTTGTATTTTTGTTGTTGTTCATTAACGGTAAAATATTTGGTTACAATTTTCAGCTGCTCAGTGGCCATATTTTTTTTTTCCTAGTGAACTTTACTTGCTATTTGTTTTCTGCTCCTGTACTCTTGTTTATATTTATATAAAAATATATACATTCTTTATAATTAATTCTGATTACTCATTTTGAAATATGTTTTCTTTCTCCTGAGCCAGCTCTTCACTATAGGTGGAGGAAGGCATTTCACAGAGAAGTAAGAGAAATGTTTTTTTTAATTTAAATTTTATTTTTTTAATTAATTAATAATTTTAATTGAGATATAACTGACATGACACGGTAAGTTTTTTGAGTAGGTTAGAGCCGAGATTCAGATGTGGAAGACCTGCAGAATGAGGTCTCGTGTCAAGTAGCTGTTCCTTTCCTCCAGCCCTGGAGCCTGGCTGTGATGCGTTTGGGCACAAGGCAGGGCATTCCTTCTGCTCCTCTGCTGCCTCAGGGGCAGTCTGCTTCTTCCAGATACTGTGCGTGCATGTGATTCCATGTTTAACCCTTCTGTTTCTAAACCACAGCTGGTGCATGCCTGCTGTTCTACTGTTGTGAGCTTGGAATTCCTGTCTTGCCCTAATTTAGGATGGGGCCCTCACATTGGAAAACTATTCTTCAGTGGACTTTCTAGTATCTGTGGCTGCAGTGTCAGCTCTCTGCTTCTGCCTCAAGCAGCACTGCTCAATTTGCACTGTGTTTGCAGCCCTCCCTTCTATTTCACATTTTGGTTTTTTATCTCACTGCTGTTTTTAATTAAAATGGACATTTCCTTTCTGTTTCTAATTCTGTGGGTTATTTTAAGAAAATGCTATCTTTATATCCACTTCAAACTACACATACACCCTTTTGTTACCCCCACACTCCCTCCCCGCACCACTGCTGTGTTCTCTTCCACTTTCCAGGAGATTTCTCAGCTTCTTCCAGTCTTCTTTTTTCAAAGGTGGCAAGGAATGTTGTCAGAATTGTATTTTCCAAGAGCCCTTTCTGGTTCTCTGATTGCTCGTTTTGCCTGTTATCAGTGTGTGTGTGTGTGTGTGTGTGTGTGTGTGTGTGTGTGTGTAAGACATATTACATACAGAAAGGTGTGCAAAATTAAGTGTACTGTTTAACAAGTAGTAATAAAGCCAATACTGTCTAGCAGCCACACAGGTTAAGAAATTAAGCCAGCACTTCTGCAGTCCCCAGGATCACAGCACTCTTCCCCCACCTAGCCAACCCCTCAATACTCTCAATAGGCAACCACCTTTCTGCACCTTTCTGCACTTTTCTACACCTTTAGTGTAATCATTTCTCGATTGGAAGTTCAGTATGTGAGTGGACTGGTTGCCAAGTGGATTCTGTAGAAAGTGATCCTTTTTTGTTGAGTATCATTGAACTCTGGTGTCTAGAGTAATACCTCTTCTTTGGGGATTATATCTGACTGAAGCCTTCTGAGAACAAAGCAAGAAGGGGCTTAAATTCCATCATTCAAAATGTATATTATCACTTAATTTCTCAGCTTTACCTCAGGCTTTACCCTGTCCACCACGGTCCCTCGTGTTCTGATGGTCTTCTGTTCAGTTCCTTCAGAGGTGGAACCCCAGTACTCTTACCTGGAGACCGGAGTGTATGGCTGCTTTGCATTTCAACCAATCCCCCAATTGTTAGTCTCCTGTCCTTTGATCTACCACATGACTCCAGGATGTGAGGTTCTTCGGGTGAATCATGTTTCTTCCCTTCTCGCACTGTGCTGCAGTGTTCTTCATCCCACTAAATCAATTATTGACTAGTCTGTTAAATTCACAAAAAAATGTTCAGCTTCCCATCTGCTGTTATCACTTATCCCGTTCTTTCTGTGCTTGGGGCTTATACATTTTTAATTTCTTTGCTCTCCTTTTAGTTGGTTTTCTTAAGGGAGAGCAGATAACGCATGTATTCAAATTACTGCATTTAACCAGAATTTTGAGCAGGGACAGTTCAAAGGAAATTTCATATAAGATTTTCCCTTTTTCTTCCATTCTCTTTCTAGAAGCTCTTTAATATTTTTATTATTTGTAACTTTGTGTGTATGTGCACGCACCAAGATGGAATATTGACAGTTGTCAAGTTTCAGAGTAATAATATTGATAGTTTATTTTAGTATTCAAATCAAATGTTAACATTAAACTGTAAGTTTGAAAGGTTTAACTCATCCTTTTTTTCCCCCTGAATCAATATAGAACTAACATTTATATTTCCATTGCTAGATATGAGATTTTGCAGATGATGTATTGTAGAACAGACACCTTCAAAGGGAAAAAAAATGTTATAAACTTGTAGAATTCCGTTACCTTGTACACTTTTCTCCTAACCTAATAAACTCAATAATTGACATCACTAGGATTTTGAGATTTACCCATTACTGGCTCTTCCTTTCTTCCTAAAGCATTTGTTTCACTGCCTAGTTTTATTGCTTTCAGTTAATGAAATCCAATTCTAAAATCACTATTTCCTCAGGTGTTACCCATCAGCACTATCCTCCCAACCAGACCATCATCATCTTTCTATCTGTTCATCTTATCTTTTGGGGGACATGCCAAGTTAAGGTTATTAACCTCACCTCACGCTTCCCTTTTCCCTCTGTTTTTTGTCTGGTGCGCATATTTCAAATGCAAATTGTTTTGGTCACAAAACCCACCTCCTCGGTTACTGAATAGCCTTTAATCTGCATTTTTGCAGTGATCAGTCATCCTGGAAGGCACTTTGACATCATTCTGGGTCTGATGGCACCTACCTCTGCCATATTAGCACACTCCCTGTTGCCCTTGGATCTGAACTTCAGTGAAGCCAGCAATAGAGCTTTTTCCTCTTTGTTTGACTGCCTAATTTTTTCAAAGGTGAAAGGGAATGATGGGTCTCAAAGTACAAAAATAATTTTTCTCTGGCTTGATTTTAAAATATTAGTTCCAAGTGCTTTAGGGACATTTAGTTGGAAATGTTGCTTCTAACAACATAGTTCCCCACTATGAGCGTCCCTTTCTAGGGAACGTCTTGGGAGATGATATGTTGTTGTAGAAAGAGAGTATGTGTGTGTGTGTACACACACACACACACACAGTTATTTTTTTTTTAATCACAATGCTCTAGGCTTAAATATGAGCCCCAACTCTCACCAGCTATATAATCTTGGGGAAGTAGGAAACTCTTTACTTCTTTAGCTATAGGACAAGGATCATATCTCCAAGGGTTGTTGAAAGGATTAAATGTACTTAAAGTTCCTGGTAGATAAGAAGCACTGCATAAATAGTGACCATTTAATCATCTGTGTAGAGGTTAAAGTTTGCCAGGATATTTTCGGATTATATACTCTGTAATTCAGTACTGCATTCATACATTTTACTCTGATAAAACTTCCCTAGGGCACTGAGAAAAGATTCCAGGGCTGCCTGAGCCCTGCTTAGATATTTTTCAGCTGCTCTGGCTCTGGCTCTTAAAAAAGAAAAAAAGAAAAAAAAAATTAGGTTTTTAAAAAGAATTAGCTCCTTTATTTTTCCTGTTTACTTTCCATTTCTGAGGGGAGGCCCCACAAATCTTCTCTCATCGACAGCCCCAAATAACCACCTGATGCATCACTGTGTCTAGTAAGGGGAGAAGGGGCTAGAGGCTCAGCAGAAACCAGGGCATCCTGTTTTCCTGCATTCCCTGGTCCAGTCCTTGTAACAGCCTTGACAGCTTGTAACAGCTTAGTGTTGAATGTTGGCCTCTGGCCTGATAACTAGATCATATTCTACTGAAAGGTTGCATTTTCAATCCTTAGAATGCTAAGTAACATCTCTAAGTCCCCTTCAGAAAGTAATAAAACTGAAGATGATCTTTTCCCACGTGGTTCGTCATGATTGTCAGAGCGTTCGGAAAAGTCAAAGATCAACAACAAAGCAATTAGTAGGGTTTGTGTTGGGGGGGGTGATTTGTATGTGTATGTTTAACTGAACCTTAGATAGAAGTCTTCAAAAAAAGATTATCATCTCTGGGAAACTCTTCCTTTCTCAGGATTTCAAGAGATATAGCTCATTTTCTTCGAGTACATAATCTGTCCTTGGCCTTTTAAAATAGAAATATCTTTTTTTTTAATACTCTTTTTTAGATTTTTAGAAACTCTGTTCTTTGGAATCAAATTAACAGATACAATTTTTTTATTAAATTCTTATGTTTGTCTTTGGTACATCCATGCTTTTAAAAAACATATTTAAAATTTGAAAATATATTTACTTAAGATAACCAAAATGCCTTTACTGATCCAGGTTCTGGTTCTTTGTTTTTGCTAATTTCTTTTAGGAATCTTGGTTATTTTTCTGTACTTGCACCTAGTGTACACAGACTTGTCTAATTTACCTGTCTGGGCAAGTCCAAATAGTTCTGTTTTTCACAGTTGTGGTCATTGTGCCACGTATTTGCCTCCCTGTCTTCTTCAAAAGAGCTGGCTAGATCTTGGCTGTAGTGTAAGATTTATTGTCTTTGAACTGCCACTACTTCTGAGTTGCTCACACCCATTAATCAGTCTGACTTACTGACCCTGGTGCGATCTGGAACTGTGTGCTTAAGTCAGATCTGTTGTAACTAGACTTCATCCACTATATTTCTAGGCTCTAACTTCTCTGTGCAGTCTCAGTGTAACCATACTGGCAAGTAGCTGAGTAGCACTTAGCCTTGAGGGGTTCTGAAAGGGAAGTTTCCAAATGGGCTTGGATTATATGTCCTATAATTCAGAGCCAAATATGCAAAAGTTTCAGATGCCATTTATATTCTGGAGGTGCTGTAAATTTCAAATAGAGAAGGACCAGCCCTCTGATGGTACTTTTAAGTTATGGAAAGTTGAAGCAACAAATACCCACATTCAGTGCACCTTTGGCTTGGATTATGGGTCAGAATTGCATGGTTGCAGTTCACCTCAATTGCCTGTGGTTCATTAATTCTGACATCTAATTAAATTGATCATCCACAACGATCACTAAAGCATTGTTTGCCAAACATCGCTGGCAGAATAAGCTCTGTTTATACTTTTTCTTTGTTTTTTTTTTTTTTGCCGCGAAGCATACAGGATCTTAGTTCCTCGATCAGCGGTTGAGCTCGTACCCCACGCAGGGGAAGCACGGAGTCTAACCACTGGACCGCCAGCGAATTCCCTAGTTTATACTTGTGACTTACTTTATTGTTTCTATCCAGAAGTAGGAATAAATAAGGAATGGGAAATTGAACAGAATTTGAACTAGGAAGCAGAATATAATTTTACATCATAATTTGTACATGTGTAAAAACCATTGTGCATTTGCTTGTTCCTTTGTGAGTCTCCACAATATTAACTTCAGGAGCCTTGCCATTTATGTAGTTAATTCAATTTTGCTGATGATTTCTTTCAGCAAAACTTGCTATTCAGTTTAATTGTCTTTAAGAAAAAAGACTAAAAGTGTCTGTCAATTTTCAGGTCATATAATGCTTTTGTTAACATCAATCTTTGTTAAAGCAAATATCATTTGAAAATTCAAGCAACATATAACTTGCAAACATTTGATTAAAATAGTTTCAGTAACGGATTTTTAGCTTGAGTATTTCAAGACGATAAATCAGTATTTTCTCTCAAATTCTGATAACATAAAAAAAGTTCTTCAAAACAATAGTGAAACTCAAGAAAAAGTAATTAATAAAGCTACTGATGACTCACTTTCTAGTTGCCTTTAATTTAGAAAGCAAATCCTATAGTTTCACTCAAATAGCAGAAGTAAAAAATGAAAGATTTTACTTTTTCTCAAGAGAATGCTTATCATTGGTGAAACAGTGAGTTTAATCACAGGCATTTTTATTGTCATTCTCTGAGTTAAGAAAAAAATGTGTGTGAAGGGGATGTGTTTAGTTTTTATTTTTTTCTAACACAATAGTCAAGACATGCTTTTGAACATGATGCAAAAAAGTGTCTGCAATAATTGCCACACAAGTAGTCACCCCCATTAACCACAGTGCCCTTATGTGGCAGGACAGGAGTTTGTGCATCTCTCCTATAGTCCCTATCCCCTTCTTCCTTCTGCTGGGAGGGGTCTTTGTTAAAACAGGGTGAAGGGGCCAGCCAAGGCTTTGTTGGTATAGTAGATATAATTCCCAGGACAGATTTCATGAGTGAAAAAATGCCAGTTTCTTTCTTCTACAGCTGAGTGTCATTTTTATTTTGAGAACTCCATTTTGTCAGGTAGTGGAAACTTGGTGTCTATTAATTAAGAGTTTCCTCTGGCAATTTCGGTACCCTCTTTCTTCACGGTCAAATCTGACTTCTCAGAAGCATTTCTTACGCCAGGTATGTGGGGTGGAGGGCCCTTCGTCCTTGGTCACAGCTCTATCTCTGCATGTCAGCGTCTGCAAGAGATGGATATTTTCTCATTTGGTCTCCCCAGCTGCCAGTTTCCTGCTGAGCCCTCTCTTCTCTCACCACAAGCCCTTTTTATATCCATATCTCTCCTTCAGCTGCTTCTTCATCCCTTTTTTGGCAAACAAAACTATTCGGCACTTCCCGTGGCTCTCTAGGGCCTCAGGCCCACAGGTACAGGTGTCCGTGAGCATTTGGCCCAAGAGCTTAGATACACGACAGACAGTTTACTCTGTTATTCCTGAGTCACACGGGGTCCTAGAGGGGCTGCTGTTCCCCTTTGTCTCTGCTCAGGATTAGGGTACCCCTGAGCTCTCACATTCACCAAACCTATCTGAGGTTCCTAGTGCCCTACCAGGGTCCTTCACGGCAGTTAGCAGAGTAGAAACAATTAAGGGGAAGATGGAGTGGGGCTGGGGGGCAGGGAACCGTGACAGCATCCTGTAGGACATGAGTCCTCATGCCCATTCATGGTGGACCTTGTAGAGGCAGAAGAAGAAAAGTAAGGTCCTGCTTTGAACCACCCTCTCAAGGTTTCTTTGTGTTGGCCTTAGTAAATTTTTTTGTTTTTCATTTTTTATTTTCTTCCTTTTAAAGGATTGTAGCCTTCCAGAACCAGCCTGTGTAACTGAAGGAACTGAGTATGTGTTTGTACACACATATACTTATGTAAAAAGTCAAAATTTATAAAATTCAGATTAAACTTTATATATCATGTATTATTTCTATAGACTCATCAGTCTTGACTCCTTCAAGCCCTCTTGTCTACCCTTACTCTAGTTCCCAACTCACACACATAATACGTGGGTTCCAGTCACCTTGCTCACTTCCTACACCGCATTGTTACCCCCTGTATTGAGGATTTTTGTCTAGAACATTCTTTCTACCCACAACCCACGCTTCATATGGATAATTTATTTCCATCCTTTAGATCTTCATTTTGGGTAATAGGCTTAGGAAAAATCTTCCATAAATCCTTAAATTCAAGCCCAGAAACCCTTATATGTGTGTCCATAGTATCCCATAGCATTTTGTAGTCTATTATCATAAATTTATCACATTATCTGTACTTGCCCAGATTCTCCAATAGACTAAGCTCTGAGGGCAGGTTTCATATCTATTTTGTCCACTGTTCTATTCTCATGTCTAGCACAGTGCTTACTTGAGACATGGTGTAAGTTTTGAAAAAGATGTATTGCATATAGCGAAGCCAAGGTAAAAAATCAGAATCAAAGAATCAAAGCAAGTCCCAAGAAAAGTTATATATTTGATCTAATGACAAAAGGAGACTGGCTTCACAGAATGGTGGTATGCAGGTCTTAGATATCAAAGACAACTTCTGTTTTGTTGTTTACTGAATATATAGTCAGCTAAAGACTTGTGGAGGTGGCCTAAAAGAAACCTGTTACAGCTGGGCTGTATTGGTGATGACTTTACAAACAGACAGATATTGATAGGGACCAAATATGTCATGTTGTCTTAGTTTATTATCTGTAAGTACAGTTTGCATTAACATAAAAATTATATGAAGAGGAAGGTTATTTCATAATTTGTAATTATAAGAGAAGACCATTGAATGCAGTATAAAAAAATAATTTTACTGTAACAGATACAATAAATATGTAACTAACAACTCAGTAGCACAGAGAAAAAACACTGTCCTGAAGGTGACAAAGGAAACTGAATGTCCACAAGAATATAATACTTTGTGTAAAATGAGAAAATAGAACTAATGCTTAATTAGCCCCTCATGTAATTTCATCCTCACCCAAATCATACAAGTTGTTTATTATCCTTGTTTTAACAGGTAAGGAGACAAAGTTGCCAAGAATTTATTGCTAATAGAAGTGGTGTAATAACAACACTACTCACTTATTATATTTTTATTATGTATCAGGCCTGTGCTGTGTGATTTATATTTATTATCTTTTTGATATTTATGACAATCAACTAGCATAGATGTCCTAAGTATTCCTTTTTTTACATGTAAAAAATTTAACCTTTAAAGTTTAAGAAATTTGGTCAAGGGCACACATTTAGTGATGGCAGGGCTTGGATCTGAACACAAGACTGTTTCCCCCAAATACTTTCCAGTCTAGATGAAGAGTTACAGTATTGTCTCATTATCAGTACGTCTCATTTTCTTGCTGTGTGTGCTTCTTCTGGCTGCTTTATCAAATTACTACAGACTAGGTGGCTTGAAACAATAGAGATTTATTCCCTCACAGCTCTGAAGGCCAGAAATGGGAATTCAGAGTGTTGGCCGGCGGGTGCTCCCCCCCCCCCACCCCGAGGCTCTAGGGGTGGTTTTGTGCTTTTTCTCTTCCAGCTTCTGGTGGTTGTTGACGTTCCTGGGCTTGTGGATGCTCTTTCTGATCTCTGCCTTTGTCTTCACACGGCCTCCTCCTCTGTGAGCCTTCCCTTCCGTCTCTTTCAAGGACTTGTCATTGGGTTTAGGGCTCACCTGAGGTCATCCAGAATGGGCTCATCTCAAGATCCTTAACTTAATTACATCTGCAAAGACTCTCTTAAAAATAAGGTGATATTCACATTTTCTAGGGATTTGCACATGGACATATTTGGGGAGAATTCACCCTTCAGTTCGCTACATGTGCTTTGAAATTGTTTTATAGGCAAGACCACCTAATAATAGAGACCATTAAATAAACGCTCATGGATGATCTCCTGCCTAACTTATCTTCCCATCTACTAATTATTCAGTAATGTAGAACATTATCATTTTTAAGTCTCTAGTCAGAAGTTTTTGATTCTTTGAAACACTTATTTTTGTTTACAAAAAGCATCATACAATAAAGTCTGTGCAATTTTAAAACAATAGGTGTGAAAAATGTGGGATAGTTTGAAAAATATCAATTTTCATTTAAGTGTCTTAAATATATTACTTCCTCCTTAAATACCCAAGGGATCTGACAGTGTAAGGAGAGATTATGATTTATTACAGAAGGCATGCTAAGTTAAAAAAGTTGAATAAAATTTAACTTCCCACATTCAGAATAAAATTTTGCATCCAAACAGCAGATCTGAAAGCCAGACTTTGTGAGAAAGAATTTCCTGCACTTCCCTAGTTCTCCTTTAGAGACACAGTTCTGGATGACTGCAGTCATGGAAATGATAGAATTTATTGCTCAGTGAGGAAAAGCTTTTTCCACCATAATGATTAAGCCTTAGGTTTGTTGTTCTGTGTAGAAGGAGAATATGTTGGAGGAGAATGGGGAAAAGCCAACGCCTTTCTAATCCTGGAAGATGGAGACAAGGAGATGAAAGCCAGGAAAGTGAGACGGAGGCAGGAGTGGTGGTCAGTTAAGCATGTGTCCTCATGTCCCTTCCCTGGACTCCAGCCCATGTGATGAAAAGCAGGAGGAGGGTCTGCTAAGTTGAGGGCATGCAGAGCACAAAAGAGACTCAGTAGATTTGAGGCTTTTGAGGATCTGCTCTTTCCAGTTTTGGCACTATGTGAGGTAGATCCCACGGTTACGAGGGAGGGGCTTTGTGACTGGGCAATAAGGGTTTACTTTGCCCTCTAAGCCTTTGTCACAGATATATATAGACACTGCTTTATGTGCTTTATATTTAAATACTCATTTAATCTTCACTACAGTATGAAGAACTTGGTGAATACCTTTTTTAAAATAAGGAGACTTACCCCAAATTACACTACTAAGTAGATAAACAGAGATCATACCCTAGACCATTTGGATCTAGTGCATTTAATCACTGTGCTCTATGGCTGGGTACTAACTGTTATCTCAAAATATTAACACAAAGACTCTTCAAATTATTGCATCTAATCTCAGTTTCAACCAGACTAGACATTTAATTTTTTATGCTGTTTCATGGATGGGGTATAATTGAGAGGATGAAGTGAATTATAAAACAAAAATGGAGGAATTTCTTCTACAAATGTGTTTTCTGAATGTATAAACAAATGTAAATATATATATACACATCTGTGTGTGTATATATACATATATATAATGCATGTGTTTATATTCATACACACACATATACCCTGATTTTCCCTTACCTTAGAACTTTCATAGTTCTCTGTTTATGTATTTGTTTGGAACAGGATAGTGAGCAAGACTGCCCTAGAGGATGACAGCTGTCTACATGGGCTCCTGAGTCACCAAGCCTGACTCGATCCAACTCAAATTAAACCTCAGAGTGAATGTTGAGTCCACTTGCTTTGTGTGTGGTGTTCTGGCAGAGTTCAACAATGCAATTCATTTTGAAAACATTTATTGAGCACCTACCATAGGATGGCTCATTTCAGACTTTGGGATACACAAGTCACGTACATTCTAAGGTAGGAAAAACAGACAATAAATACAATATAAAATAAAAATTTTAGAGGGGATTGAATGTTATCGGAAGAATATAGTGAAAGGTACGGAATTAAGAATTTGGGATTGCCATTTCAAATAGAATGGCCACTTTAAAAATGTTTTCAGGTGTTGCAAATGTATTCAATGACATTTTAGAAAATCTTGGACACTAGTGTAAGTCTGGAATTAGAATAAATAGGTGTAAAGAAATTAGCTGAAAATCTAAAATTAATGTATTGGGAATATTTTGAAACTTTTAAATGATAGCAAAGTCACTGAAATAGCTTATTTTCATAAAGACTCCTACTTTATTTTGTTTTCAAAGATTAGGCGAAAAGATATTTAAATGTTCAGAAATACAGCTCAGCTCTGTAGAAATGAGAGTGCTGCATCCAACTATTGATAAGCAGGCTGAGTGCTAAAAGACCAGGGATCTGAGCCAGTGCTTCAATCAAGGCATGTGGTAGATTGATTGCAGCAACAGCTCAATTTGTTTACACCCCTTATATCCACGCACTTTGGTAGTGCCCTCTCATGCAGACTGTAAGATTGCATATCTGTTTGTTTTGAGAAATGAGACATTAGCAAATATGATGCATGCAGAGACTTGAAAAATGCTTGTGCATTAAGGCTTGTTTACTGCTGCTCTTGGAGCCCTAGATCACTAAGCAGGTAAACCCAGATCAGCCCTCTGGAGGATGAAAGACACCCAGATAATGGTTGATCATCCACCAGATATCTGAGAGGCTATCTCAGCTGACCCACAAGCTGACCAAGGTTATCACAGATGCTTAGGTAAGTCTACCTGAGAACTGAACTGTCCAGCAGAGTCCAGCCCAAATTGTCTGTTCACAGAATAATGAGCTAAATTAATGGCTGTTGTATTAAACCAGAGAAATTAGAATGTTACACAGCAAAAGGTAACTGACTAAGTGTTTTTAACCACTTCAATGCTGATAGCTTATCATAGGATATTTTAGCCAAGAGTTAGTTAATCTTTTTTATGGGCTTTTATACTTTTCTCAGTTGGAAATATTTCATAAAGACAACCTAGTTGCTATATAAGTAAATGATCCATCATTATGCATACTTTTTTATTGTAGCTCTTTATGTAGACAATGAACAAATGTAATTGTTTTGAAGTCCTAGGATCATTTATAAGTACTAGGTAGACACTTATCAAATTTTCATTGTTAGGTCTAGGTATACTCTTCCTCCACCACTTTCAAAATAGTTACATGCTTAGTGCCCATCTACAGAATATATTTCTCGACTCAGAAAAACAAGACCAGCAGTTATGCTTGATTATACAGAATAAATACATAGTATGAAAATTGAAATTAGACATACTTATTATAAAATGTGATGATTATTTCCATTCCAGCACCAAACTGAATAAAATGCCTGTTGATCTGGATTGAATTTCAATTTGCTAAGGTTGATGCAAGCCAACAACATTTGAATAGAAACGCTTGTAAGGCCAATAGCCTATTCATCACAGGTGATAAAAAAAAAAAGTCAATAAATTACTTTTTACTGCAAGAGAAATTTCTACTTTATATGCCAACAAAGAGTTGAAATGCCAGAAGCAGTTGAGGACTAAATTACTAAATACTTATTTTATTGCATCAGAACATTAATGCCAGTGCTTGATTACAACAAGCAATCCAATTGCATGAATTTGGACTGCAAGGCACCCAGGCTTTTATATTCATTAGAAAAGTTATTGATTCTGGAAAGTTACCACTAATAAAACTACACTATTTTCTCAGGCCTGTTATATGGGCACAGACAGATTATTTGATCAATGATATTGAACAAAGGAAAAGCACTCATTGCCTCTAATCTTTTTTCCCGTCCTTCTAAACTGTACATTGGTCCCAGCAGCAGCATGACAAGTAAATTTGGACCCCGTGATTTGGGCTCCTCTGGTACAACAGAAAGTTCTTATTTGGCTTCACATAGCTAGATATAAATTTTTGATAATAAAATTGCATTGTTGAAGATATTATTAAGCAGACTCTCATATCAAAAATGACCATAAAATAATACAAAATTGTTAATCAAAAGAATTTTTAACTTACACAAAAGTAATTTCTTGTGATTTGACTTTAGCAAAATCATCAGTAAGTTATGCAGTTTTCACTTAGCTGCTTGAACTTCTATGCAAGTTAGTGTTTCACCTAAGAACATAGCTCTAGAGAGTTTCCATAAAAGTTTTTAATTAGTTTTAATCAAAAATATTGTTCCATAGTAGATATACTAAATGAAATTTTCATAAATAAAATTAAGATGGAGATCCTAGTTACTTTTTATATTATTAAAAATGTGATTTTTAGCTATTTCATGTTTGTTTGATTTCCATTTGAATGTTAGGATCAACTTGCCAGTTTCCACAGAAATCCTGCTGGTGTTTTGATTGCTATTGTGTTGAATCTATAGATCAATTTGAGAAAAATTTACATCTTAAAAATATTGATTTTCCAGTCCTGCAAGGATCTAACATAATGTTAGATACACGAGCCACAAGAAGATGAAAAGCTGCTTGACATTATTAGTTTTCAGAGAAATGCAAATTAAAATCACAATGAGATATTGGTAGAAACACAAAAATGAATAAAATTAAAAAGATTTCTTTTGGCTGCATTGGGTCTTTGTTGCTGCACTTGGGCTTTTCTCTAGTTGCAGCGGGTAGGGGCTACTCTTCTCTGCGGTACATGGGCTTCTCATTGCCGTGGCTTCTCTTGTTGCAGAGCACGGGCTCTAGGTGTGCAGGCTTCAGTAGTTGTAGTACATGGGCTCAGTAGTTGTGGCTCACAGGCTCCAGAGCGCAGGCTCAGTAGTTGTGACGCATGGACTTAGTTGCTCCATGGCACGTGGGATTTTCCCAGATCAAGGATTGAACCCATGTCCCCTGCATTGGCAGGAGGATTCTTAACCACTGTGCAACCAAGAAAGTCCCTAAAATTCTTAAAATAAGAAGATTTGGTGAGAATGTGGAACAACCAGAATTCTTATATATTGATGATGGATTTGCAAAATGGTACAACTACTTTGAAGAATGGTTGACCAGTTTCTTACTCTTAGGTATTTACCCCAAAGAAATTAAAACATGTCCACAAAAATATTTACATAGACATGTTCACAGT
Source organism: Hippopotamus amphibius kiboko (assembly GCF_030028045.1). Lineage (NCBI taxonomy): Eukaryota > Metazoa > Chordata > Mammalia > Artiodactyla > Hippopotamidae > Hippopotamus > Hippopotamus amphibius. Next base: position 15,597,899 of record NC_080195.1, read on the forward strand.
AGTTTTATTCATGGACATTGATGGACATCGTCTCCCAAGTGGGAGACAACTCAATGTCCGTCAAATCATAAACATGGGAAAACAAATTGTGGTATATGCATACAATTAAATATCCAGCAATAAAAAGGAACAAACTATTGATAGTTGTAAAACACATGAATCTTATGTTATTTTAGCTCTCTTCCAAATAGATGGATTTCTTCCAATTCAGTAATACAGTCTTTGCAAGACTGCTCAAAATTTCAGTCAGTATGTTTATTTAAGTTTTTGATACAATGATACTTATTTCTAAATTCTATGTTTTGGTTGTATTTAAAAGCATTGACTCTTTGAGACAGACTGCCTTGGTTTGAATCTTGCCTCCTCTCTTGGACAGTTATTTAATTTCTCTCCGCCTAAGGTTTGTATCTGTAAAATGGGATAATAATAGTAGGTGCCTCAAAAGTTTATTGTGATTATTAAATGAATTGGTATATTTAACATGTTTCAAACATTGGCAAATAAAAATACTGTATAGGGCCTGGTTATTAATATTATTGAACTTCCTATATGTCTTGCTTATCCTGTGTTTCTTCTCCCTACATCCCTGCCTTCTGAGTCCTTATGAAATGATTAAAGTTTTTAATTTTCTTTTCCTTTACAATTAGGAAGCTATGTCTTACATTATCTTATTTTAATTGCTGTTCGTATAGTTATACATAAGTCCTAAGGTTAGTAAAATCTTTACTTTCTTCCCCCCAAATCCAGAGGCCTTAGAATACTTTATTTCCCATCACCCCTCTCAGAGTACATTTGCCCATTTTTTAAAATTTCTAGCTTTTATAACCTAAAAATTAAACCTTAATATTTTATACAGTCAGAGTATATTTAGATGTATCCTTACATTCCTTACTTTCCCTTCTTTGATGAATTTGAGAGCTTCTTTATGGGACCATTTTCTTTCCTTTTGAAGTAGAAGTTATTTTATTGAGGGTCATTTAAAAGTAAACTCTGTTTCTCTTCATCTGTCTTTATTTTGTTCTTGTTCTCAAAAAAATATTTTACCTGTGTAAACAATTCTAGGTGGACCATTATTTTCCCTGAGCATATTGAGGGCATTTCACTGTATCCTGTTGATAACCTAGCTGTCATTCTAAATTGTACTTTAGTGGGATTTGTACTTGCTTCTTTCAGGTACCTGTGAGCACTGTAGACCCAGGTCTACTTTATATTCCAGTTTTCAGCTTGTGTATTGAGGTCCACACAACACTGTATGTGTTATAACCAGGTTGCAAACCAAAGGCAGTTCAGTGGACTTCAAATTAACAGGAGAAATGTTCTTATTTTTCCTCCATTCTCATTCAAGTGGAGTCAGCAGTTAGGTGGATCGTTTTTCAATTTTCCCAGGGCCTGTAGCTTCATGCAAGTCTCAAATTGGAAACTATGGGCCACGGGGATCTGGTCCAGTATGCCCTGTGGTTCCAGGGGATCTAGTGGCCTCCATGCTCACTTTTCTCCCTGTGCTTGTGCTCTTGCCTAGCTCCAGCCCACATAGACTTCCTGTTATGAAGTTAATTTATGAGGTTAGATAAAAGAATATATGAAGTGTCCAAAAGATATCACTAATAAAATTGTTGATCAGTTAAAAAATTATTAGCATATAACAGTGCTAAGTAGTTTATTATACTTTAATTTTGTCCAATTTGTTTTTTTTTTTCAAGTTTTAAAAAAATATAGCAGGTTTATTGGGATAAAATTTACATATCATGCAATCCATCCAATTTGTTATTATTAGTTAGAAGGTAAACCTGCTAATAATTTCCCAGAAATTCATTATTGCATTGGATTCCCCTCATCTGAGCATAGCTAAGCTATACTATTTAGATGTTGGGTGGGCACTACAATTCTCAGTAGCTGTATGATTCATTCTAATTAATAAATGCCTATATTCTAAATGTGTTAATTCACAGGGCTCCCCAGTTTCTTATCTATCTATCTATCTATCTATCTATCTATCTATCTATCTATCTGTTTATTTATTTATTTATTTATTTGCTGCACTGCGAGGACATACAGGATCTTAGTTCCCTAATTCATTTATTTTATTCAACAAATATTGAAGAATTTTTAGCAGGGGAGCAACATAATCTGGTTTACATGTTGAAAGGATTACTTGGCAGTTGAGGGGGCAAAGTGGAAGCGAGAAGCCCAGCAAGAAATGGTGGGTTGTGGGCCAGGGTGGCAGCCTTGGAGGAGGTGCAGAGTGCAGACATAGGATATACCTTGCCGAAAGAAATATATGAGAGAAGCACAGTCTTTTCTAGAAACTGTAGAAATTCAACGTGGTTGGGACTTCCCTGGTAACGCAGTGGTTAATACTCCACACTCTTAATGCAGGGGGCCTGGGTTTGATCTCTGGTCAGGGAACTAGATCCCACATGCATGTCGCAGCTAAGAGTTCACATGCCACAACTAAGGAGCCCGTGAGATGCAACTAAGACCCAGTGCAACCAAATAAATAATAAGTAAATATTTTAAAAATTTAAAAAAAATACGAAAACTTAAAAAAAAAAGATTCAACGTGGTTGAATATAGTGAGTGGATGGAATAGAGTATCATGAGAGGAGATTAAAGAAGTATGCAGAGTCAGATTACAGGAGGACTTTCAGTACCTAGGACAGAGTTTTGTTGCATCGTCTAATACAATGGAAAGTCACTAGAAGATTTTAAGTGCACAATCTGACTGTGTAACCTGACTCACATTACGTTAACATTATTCTGTCTGGCATGTGGAGAATAGATCATGGTAGGGAAAAGGGGAGAATGGAAACTTTGGACCAGTTTAGGAAGCTGTTGCCAGAGGCTACACAAGATATGATTGCAGTGTGGAATGGGATGGAGACAGTGGAGATGGAAAAGTGAATCTATACAAGGTATACTTTGGAATTAAAACAGACAGGATAATTGCATATGAAGGGAGAGGAAAATGGAAGAGTGAAGGATTTCTGGTTTTGGTAGCTGGGCTATGGTAGTTCAGTAAATAATAAATGTATATATATGAACTAATATGTACATGTATGTACTTTTAATGCTCTTTTTTGTTTTATTTTGATTTAATGGGATTGTGCTGTGTGCATTACTCTAAGCATGACTTGCTTTATCTCTTAACATTTTAAAGTGCTTGAAGCATAGTGGGCTTAAGGAATATTTTATTGACCTGAGCTGGAGTGCTTCCTGGAGTTTGTTCTTACTTCAGGGATGTCCTATTTCTAATCCCCGCTTTGTAGAGAGTGAGTTTCCAAAACTTTTAAAGAAATTAAGTCATGCTCTTATTTGAAACCTGTCAGTGGATCTTCACTGTTCTCAACGTAAGACCCAAAGACCACAACATAGCACACAAAGTCCTTCATCTGAGTAGCTTTATTTTACAACAACTTCGTAACACAGCCTCACCCTTTGTCCTTCATTCAGTGTCGTAGATGTACTGGGCTAATTGTAGCTCCTCAAATGTGGGACTCCTTCGCTTGGAATTCTCTACTGCCCCTCTTATTGTTATCACACATTGGTGATTCTTCTGGTTTCCCAAGTCTAAGTTAGGTGCCCTTCTACGTGTGCCCTAAACCACGGACAGTCCTCTATCATAGTGGTATCTCATTGTCCTGTAATTGCTTATTTACTTTTATATTTTCCCCATTGGACAATACATCTCTTAAAGCCAGAGA